>NC_064831.1:3944500-4544500 GCF_024166365.1 Elephas maximus indicus
AAACACTAACACCCTAAGAACAAACAACACTAACCCCCTAACAACAATCAACCCTAAACCCCTAACATCAAAGAACACTAACACCCTAACAACAAACCACCCTAACCCCCTAACAACAAACACTAACAACCAAACAACAAACAATCCTAACCCCTAAAATCCAAAAACACTAACCCACTAACAACAAACAACCCTAACCCACTAACAGCAAACAACCCTAACCCGCTAACAACAAACAACCCTAAACCCCTAACATCAAACAACACTAACCCCCTAACAACAAAAAACACTAACACCCTAACAACAAACAACACTAACAACCTAACAACAAAAACCACTAAACCCCAACAAGAAACAACCCTAACCCCCTAACAACAAACAACACTAAACCCCTAACAAGAAACTACCCTAACCCCATAAAAACAAACAATCCTAACCCCGTAACAACAAACAACCCTAACCCCTAAACAACAAACAACCATAACCCCCTAACAACAAACAATCCTAACCCCCGAACAACCAACAACACTAACCCCCTAACCACAGCAAACACTAACACCCTAACAACAAAAACCACTAAACCCCAACAAGAAACAACCCTAAACCCCTAACAACAAACAACACTAACCCCCTAACAACAAACAACCCTAACCAAACAACAAAAAACCCTCACCCACTAACAACAAAAAACACTAACACCCTAACAACAAACAACCATAACCCCCTAACAACAAACAACACTAACACCCTAACAACAAACAACCCTAACCCCCTAACAACAAACCCTAACCCCCAAACAACAAACAACCCTAACCCCTAAAAACCAAAAACACTAACCCACTAACAACAAACAACCCTAAACCACTAACAGCAAACAACCCTAACACCCTAACAACAAACAACACTAACCCCCTAACAACAAACAACCCTAAACCCCTAACATCAAACAACACTAACCTCCTAACAACACAAAACACTAACACCCTAACAACAAACAACACTAACACCCTAACAACAAAAACCACTAAGCCCCAACAAGAAACAACCCTAAACCCCTAACAACAAACACTAACCCCCTAACAACAAACAACACTAAACCCCTAACAAGAAACTACCCTAACCCCGTAACAGCAAACAACACTAACCCCGTAACAACAAACAATCCTAACCCCCAAACAACAAACAACCCTAAACCCCAAACAACAAACAACTCTAACCCCCTAACAACCAACAACACTAACCCCCTAACCACAATAAACACTAACACCCTAACAACAAAAACCACTAAACCCCAACAAGAAACAACCCTAAACCCCTAACAACAAACAACACTAACCCCCTAACAACAAACAACCCTGACCAAACAACAAAAAACCCTAACCCACTAACAACAAACAACACTAACACCCTAACAACAAACAACCCTATCCACCTAAAAACAAACAACACTAACCCCCTAACAACAAACAACCCTAAACCCCTAACATCAAAGAACACTAACACCCTAACAACAAACCACCCTAACCCCCTAAAAACAAACACTAACCCCCAAGCAACAAAAAACCCTAACTCCTAAAAACCAAAAACACTAACCCACTAACAGCAAACAACCCTAACCCACAATCAACAAACAACCCTAACACCGTAACAACAAAAAACACTAACCCCCTAACAACAAACAACCCTAAACCCCTAACATCTAACAACACTAACCCACTAACAACACAAGACACTAACACCCTAACAACAAACAACACTTACACCCTAACAACAAAAACCACTAAACCCCAACAAGAAACAACCCTAAACCCCTAACAACAAACAACACCACTCCCTAACAACAAACAACCCTAACCAAACAGCAAAAAACTCTAACCCACTAACAACAAACAACACTAACACCCTAACAAAAAACAACCCTAACCCACGAACAACAAACAACCCTAAACCACTAACAACAAACAACCCTAACACCCTAACAAGAAACAACACTAACCTCATAACATCAAACAACCCTAAACCCCTAACATCAAACAACACTAACCCACTAACAACACAAAACACTAACACCCTAAGAACAAACAACACTAACACCCTAACAACAAAAACCACTAAACCCCAACAAGAAACAACCCTAAACCCCTAACAAAAAACACTAACCCCCTAACAACAAACAACACTAAACCCCTAACAAGAAACTACCCTAACCCCGTAACAACAAACAACACTAACCCAGTAACAACAAACAACCCTAACACCCAAACAACAAACAACCCTAACCCCCTAAAAACAAACAATCCTAACCCCCGAACAACCAACAACACTAACCCCCTAACCACAATAAACACTAACACCCGAACAACAAAAACCACTAAACCCCAACAAGAAAGAACCTTAAACCCCTAACAACAAACAACCCTAAACCCCTAACAACAAACAACACTAACACCCTAACAACAAACAACCCTAACACCCTAACAACAAACAACACTAACACCCTAACAACAAACAACCCTAACCCCCTAACAACAAACAACACTAACCCCCTAACATCAAACAACCCTAAACCCCTAACATCAAAGAACACTAACACCCTAACAACAAACAACCCTAAACCCCTAACAACAAACACTAACACCCAAACAACAAACAACACTAACCCCTAGAAACCAAAAACACTAACCCACTAACAACAAACAACCCTAACCCACTAACAACAAACAACCCTAACACCCTAGCAACAAACAACACTAACCCCATAACATCAAACAACCCTAAACCCCTAACATCAAACAACACTAACCCCCTAACAACACAAAACACTAACACCCTAACAACAAACAACACTAACACCCTAACAACAAAAACCACTAAACCCCAACAAGAAACAACCCTAAACCCCTAACAACAAACACTAACCCCCTAACAACAAACAACACTAAACCCCTAACAAGAAACTACCCTAACCCCGTAACAAAAAACAACACTAATCCCGTAACAACAAACAACCCTAACCCCCAAACAACAAACATCCCTAACCCCCTAAGAACAAACAATCCTAACCCCTGAACAACCAACAACACTAACCCCCTAACCACAATAAACACTAACACCCTAACAACAAAAACCACTAAACCCCAACAAGAAACAACCCGAAACCCCTAACAACAAAAAACACTAACCCCCTAACAACAAACAACCCTAATCCCCTAACAACAAACAACACTAACACCCTAACAACAAACAACCCTAACCTCCTAACAACAAACAACACTAACCCCCTAACAAAAAACAACCCTAAACCCCTAACATCAAAGAACACTAACACCCTAACAACAAAAAACCCTAACCCCCTAACAACAAACACTGACCCCCAAACAACAAACAATCCTAACCCCTAAAATCCAAAAACACTAACCCACTAACAACAAACAACCCTA
Organism: Elephas maximus indicus; assembly: GCF_024166365.1. Lineage (NCBI taxonomy): Eukaryota > Metazoa > Chordata > Mammalia > Proboscidea > Elephantidae > Elephas > Elephas maximus. The sequence goes on from NC_064831.1 coordinate 3,947,941, forward strand.
ACCCACTAACAACAAAAAACCCTCACACCCCAAAAACAAACAACACTATCCCCCTAACAACAAACAACCCTAAACCCCTAACATCAAACAACACTAACCCCCTAACAACACAAAACACTAACACACTAACAACAAACAACAGTAACCCCGTAACGACAAACAACACTAACCCCCTAAAAACAAACAACCCTAAACCCCTAACATCAAACAACACTAACCCCCTAACAACACAAAACACTAACACCCTAACAACAAACAACACTAACACCCTAACAACAAAAACCACTAAACCCCAACAAGAAACAACCCTAAACCCCTAACAAAAAACCCTAACCCCCTAACAACAAACAACACTAAACCCCTAACAAGAAACTACCCTAACCCCATAACAACAAACAACACTAACGCGGTAACAACAAACAACACTAACCCCCAAACAACAAACAACACTAACCCCCTAACAACAAACAACCCTAACCCCCTAACAACAAACAATCCTAACCCCCGAACAACCAACAACACTAACCCCCTAACCACAATAAACACTAACACCCGAACAACAAAAACCACTAAACTCCAACAAGAAACAACCCTAAACCCCTAACAACAAACAACACTAACCCCCTAACAACAAGCAACCCTAACCAAACAACAAACAAACCTAACCCACTGACAACAAACAACACTAACACCCTAACAACAAACAACCCTGAACCCCTAACAACAAACAACACTAACACCCTAACAAAAAGCAACCCTAACCCCCTAACAACAAACAACACTAACCCCCTAACAACAAACAACCCTAACCAAACAACAAACAACCCTAACCCACTGACAACAAACAACACTAACACCCTAACAACAAACAACCCTAACCCCCTAACAACAAACAACCCTAACACCCTAACAACAAACAACACTAACCCCATAACACCAAACAACCCTAAACCCCTAACATCAAACAACACTAACCCCCTAACAACACAAAACACTAACACCCTAACAACAAACAACACTAACACCCTAACAACAAAAACCAATAAACCCCAACAAGAAACAACCCTGAACCCCTATCAATAAACACTAACTCCCTAACAACAAACAACACTAAACCCCTAACAAGAAACTACCCTAACCCCGTAACAACAAACTACACTAACCCCGTAACAACAAACAACCCTAACCCCCAAACAACAAACAACCCTAACCCCCTAACAACAAACAATCCTAACCCCCGAACAACCAACAACACTAACCCCCTAACCAAAATAAACACTAACACCCTAACAACAAAAACCACTGAACCCCAACAAGAAACAACCCTAAACCCCTAACAACAAACAACACTAACCCCCTAACAACAAACAACCCTAACCAAACAACAAACAACCCTAACCCACTAACAACAAACAACACTAACACCCTAAGAACAAACAACCCTAATCCCCTAACAACAAACAACACTAACACCCTAACAACAAACAACCCTTACCCCCTAACAACAAACAACACTAACCCCCTAACAACAAACAACACTAAACCCCTAACAAGAAACTAACCTAACCCCGTAACAACAAACAACACTAACCCCGTAACAACAAACAACCCTAACCCCCTGACAACAAACAACCCTAACCCCCTAAGAACAAACAACCCTAAACCCCTAACATCAAAGAACAGAAACACCCTATCAACAAACAAAACTAACCCCCTAACAACAAACACTAACCCCCAAGCAACAAATAACCCTAACTCCTAAAAACCAAAAACACTAACCCACTAACAACAAACAACCATAACCAAAATCAACAAACAACCCTAACACCCTAACAACAAAAAACACTAACCCCCTAACAACAAACAACCCTAAACCCCTAACATCAAACAACACTAACCCCCTAACAACACAAAACACTAATACCCTAACAACAAACAACACTAACACCCTAACAACAAAAACCACTAAACACCAACAAGAAACAACCCCAAACCCCTAACAACAAACAACACCACTCCCTAACAACAAACAACCCTAACCAAACAACAAAAAACTCTAACCCACTAACAACAAACAACACTAACACCCTAACAACAAACAATCCTAACCCCCTAACAACAAACAACACTAACACCCTAACAACAAACAACCCTAACCCCCTAACAACAAACAACACTAACCCCCAACAACAAACAACCCTAAACCCCTAACATCAAAGAACACTAACACCCTAAGAACAAACAACCCTAACCGCCAACAACAAACACTAACCCCCAAACAACAAACAAACCTAACCCCTAAAAACCAAAAACACTAAACCACTAACAACAAACAACCCTAACCCACTAACAACAAACAACCCTAACATCCTAACAACAAACAACACTAACACCCTCACAACAAACAACACTAACACCCTAACAACAAAAACCACTAAAACCCAACAAGAAAAAACCCTAAACCCCTAATAACAAACACTATCCCCCAACAACAAACAACACTAAACCCCTAACAAGAAACTACCCTAACCCCATAACAACAAACAACACTAACCTCCTAACAACAAACAACACTAAACCCCTAACAAGAAAGTACCCTAACCCCGTAACAACAAACAACACTAACCCGGTAACAACAAACAACCATAACCCCCAAACAACAAACAACCCTAACCCCCTTACAACAAACAGCACTAACTCCCTAACAACAAAGAACGCTAAACCCCTAACATCAAACAACACTAACACCCGAACAACAAACAACCCTAACCCCCTAACAACAAACACTAACCCCCAAACAACAAACAACCCTAACCCCTAAAAACCAAAAACACTAACCCACTAACAACAAACAACCCTAACCCCCTAACAATAACCAATCCTAACCCCGAACAACCAACAACACTAACCCCCTAACCACAATAAACACTAACACCCTAACAACAAAAACCACTAAACCCCAACAAGAAACAACCCTAAACCCCTAACAACAAACAACACTAACCCCCTAACAACAAACAATCCTAACCAAACAACAAACAACCCTAACCCACTAACAACAAACAACACTAACACCCTAAAAACAAACAACCCTAACCCCCTAACAACAAACAACACTAACACCCTAACAACAAACATCCCTAACCCCTAACAACAAACAACACTACGCCCTAACAACAAACAACCCTAAACCCCTAACATCAAAGAACACTAACACCTAACAACAAACAACCCTAACCCCCTAACAACAAACACTAACCCCCAAACAACAAACAACACTAACCCCTAAAAACCAAAAACACTAACCCACTAACAACAAACAACCCTAACCCACTAACAACAAACAACCCTAACACCCTAACAACAAACAACACTAACCCCATAATATCAAACAACCCTAAACCCCTAACATCAAACAACACTAACCCCCTAACAACACAAAACACTAACACCCTAACAACAAACAACACTAACACCCTAACAACAAAAACCACTAAACCCCAACAAGAAACAACCCTGAACCCCTAACAATAAACACTAACACCCTAAGAACAAACAACACTAACCCCCTAACAACAATCAACCCTAAACCACTAACATCAAAGAACACTAACACCCTAACAACAAACCACCCTAACCCCCTAACAACAAACACTAACAACCAAACAACAAACAATCCTAACCCCTAAAATCCAAAAACACTAACCCACTAACAACAAACAACCCTAACCCACTAACAGCAAACAACCCTAACCCGCTAACAACAAACAACCCTAAACCCCTAACATCAAACAACACTAACCCCCTAAGAACAAAAAACTCTAACACCCTAACAACAAACAACACTAACACCCTAACAACAAAAACCACTAAACCCCAACAAGAAACAACCCTAACCCCCTAACAACAAACAACACTAAACCCCTAACAAGAAACTACCCTAACCCCATAACAACAATCCTAACCCCGTAACAACAAACAACCCTAACCCCTAAACAAAAAACAACCATAACCCCCTAACAACAAACAATCCTAACCCCCGAACAACCAACAACACTAACCCCCTAACCACAGCAAACACTAACACCCTAACAACAAAAACCACTAAACCCCAACAAGAAACAACCCTAAACCCCTAACAACAAACAACACTAACCCCCTAACAACAAACAACCCTAACCAAACAACAAAAAACCCTCACCCACTAACAACAAAAAACACTAACACCCTAACAACAAACAACCATAACCCCCTAACAACAAACAACACTAACACCCTAACAACAAACAACCCTAACCCCCTAACAACAAACCCTAACCCCCAAACAACAAACAACCCTAACCCCTAAAAACCAAAAACACTAACCCACTAACAACAAACAACCTTAAACCACTAACAACAAACAACCCTAACACCCTAACAACAAACAACACTAACCCCCTAACAACAAACAACCCTAAACCCCTAACATCAAACAACACTAACCTCCTAACAACACAAAACACTAACACCCTAACAACAAACAACACTAACACCCTAACAACAAAAACCACTAAACCCCAGCAAGAAACAACCCTAAACCCCTAACAACAAACACTAACCCCCTAACAACAAACAACACTAAACCCCTAACAAGAAACTACCCTAACCCCGTAACAGCAAACAACACTAACCCCGTAACAACAAACAATCCTAACCCCCAAACAACAAACAACCCTAAACCCCAAACAACAAACAACTCTAACCCCCTAACAACAAACAACACTAACCCCCTAACCACAATAAACACTAACACCCTAACAACAAAAACCACTAAACCCCAACAAGAAACAACCCGAAACCCCTAACAACAAACAACACTAACCCCCTAACAACAAACAACCCTGACCAAACAACAAAAAACCCTAACCCACTAACAACAAACAACACTAACACCCTAACAACAAACAACCCTATCCACCTAAAAACAAACAACACTAACCCCCTAACAACAAACAACCCTAAACCCCTAACATCTAACAACACTAACCCACTAACAACACAAGACACTAACACCCTAACAACAAACAACACTAACACCCTAACAACAAAAACCACTAAACCCCAACAAGAAACAACCCTAAACCCCTAACAACAAACAACACCACTCCGTAACAACAAACAACCCTAACCAAACAGCAAAAAACTCTAACCCACTAACAACAAACAACACTAACACCCTAACAAAAAACAACCCTAACCCACGAACAACAAACAACCCTAAACCACTAACAACAAACAACCATAACACCCTAACAAGAAACAACACTAACCTCATAACATCAAACAACCCTAAACCCCTAACATCAAACAACACTAACCCACTAACAACACAAAACACTAACACCCTAAGAACAAACAACACTAACACCCTAACAACAAAAACCACTAAACCCCAACAAGAAACAACCCTAAACCCCTAACAAAAAACACTAACCCCCTAACAACAAACAACACTAAACCCCTAACAAGAAACTACCCTAACCCCGTAACAACAAACAACACTAACCCAGTAACAACAAACAACCCTAACACCCAAACAAGAAACAACCCTAACCCCCTAAAAACAAACAATCCTAACCCCCGAACAACCAACAACACTAACCCCCTAACCACAATAAACACTAACACCCGAACAACAAAAACCACTAAACCCCAACAAGAAAGAACCTTAAACCCCTAACAACAAACAACCCTAAACCCCTAACAACAAACAACACTAACACCCTAACAACAAACAACCCTAACACCCTAACAACAAAACAACACTAACACCTTAACAACAAACAACCCTAACCCCCTAACAACAAACAACACTAACCCCCTAACATCAAACAACCCTAAACCCCTAACATCAAAGAACACTAACACCCTAACAACAAACAACCCTAAACCCCTAACAACAAACACTAACACCCAAACAACAAACAACACTAACCCCTAGAAACCAAAAACACTAACCCACTAACAACAAACAACCCTAACCCACTAACAACAAACAACCCTAACACCCTAGCAACAAACAACACTAACCCCATAACATCAAACAACCCTAAACCCCTAACATCAAACAACACTAACCCCCTAACAACACAAAACACTAACACCCTAACAACAAACAACACTAACACCCTAACAACAAAAACCACTAAACCCCAACAAGAAACAACCCTAAACCCCTAACAACAAACACTAACCCCCTAACAACAAACAACACTAAACCCCTAACAAGAAACTACCCTAACCCCGTAACAAAAAACAACACTAATCCCGTAACAACAAACAACCCTAACCCCCAAACAACAAACATCCCTAACCCCCTAAGAACAAACAATCCTAACCCCTGAACAACCAACAACACTAACCCCCTAACCACAATAAACACTAACACCCTAACAACAAAAACCACTAAACCCCAACAAGAAACAACCCGAAACCCCTAACAACAAAAAACACTAACCCCCTAACAACAAACAACCCGAACCAAACAACAAACAACCCTAACCCACTAACAACAAACAACACTAACACCCTAACAACAAACAACCCTAACCCCCTAACAACAAACAACACTAACACCCTAACAACAAACAACCCTAACCTCCTAACAACAAACAACACTAACCCCCTAACAAAAAACAACCCTAAACCCCTAACATCAAAGAACACTAACACCCTAACAACAAAAAACCCTAACCCCCTAACAACAAACACTAACCCCCAAACAACAAACAATCCTAACCCCTAAAATCCAAAAACACTAACCCACTAACAACAAACAACCCTAACCCACTAACAACAAAAAACCCTCACACCCCAAAAACAAACAACACTATCCCCCTAACAACAAACAACCCTAAACCCCTAACATCAAACAACACTAACCCCCTAACAACACAAAACACTAACACCCTAACAACAAACAACAGTAACCCCGTAACGACAAACAACACTAACCCCCTAAAAACAAACAACCCTAAACCCCTAACATCAAACAACACTAACCCCCTAACAACACAAAACACTAACACCCTAACAACAAACAACACTAACACCCTAACAACAAAAACCACTAAACCCCAACAAGAAACAACCCTAAACCCCTAACAAAAAACCCTAACCCCCTAACAACAAACAACACTAAACCCCTAACAAGAAACTACCCTAACCCCGTAACAACAAACAACACTAACGCGGTAACAACAAACAACTCTAACCCCCAAACAACAAACAACACTAACCCCCTAACAACAAACAACCCTAACCCCCTAACAACAAACAATCCTAACCCCCGAACAACCAACAACACTAACCCCCTAACCACAATAAACACTAACACCCGAACAACAAAAACCACTAAACTCCAACAAGAAACAAACCTAAACCCCTAACAACAAACAACACTAACCCCCTAAAAACAAGCAACCCTAACCAAACAACAAACAAACCTAACCCACTGACAACAAACAACACTAAGACCCTAACAACAAACAACCCTAAACCCCTAACAACAAACAACACTAACACCCTAACAAAAAGCAACCCTAACCCCCTAACAACAAACAACACTAACCCCCTAACAACAAACAACCCTAACCAAACAACAAACAACCCTAACCCACTAACAACAAACAACACTAACACCCTAACAACAAACAAGCCTAACCCCCTAACAACAAACAACCCTAACACCCTAACAACAAACAACACTAACCCCATAACACCAAACAACCCTAAACCCCTAACATCAAACAACACTAACCCCCTAACAACACAAAACACTAACACCCTAACAACAAACAACACTAACACCCTAACAACAAAAACGAATAAACCCCAACAAGAAACAACCCTGAACCCCTATCAATAAACACTAACCCCCTAACAACAAACAACACTAAACCCCTAACAAGAAACTACCCTAACCCCGTAACAACAAACAACACTAACCCCGTAACAACAAACAACCCTAACCCCCAAACAACAAACAACCCTAAACCCCTAACAACAAACAATCCTAACCCCCGAACAACCAACAACACTAACCCCCTAACCAAAATAAACACTAACACCCTAACAACAAAAACCACTAAACCCCAACAAGAAACAACCCTAAACCCCTAACAACAAACAACACTAACCCCCTAACAACAAACAACCCTAACCAAACAACAAACAACCCTAACCCACTAACAACAAACAACACTAACACCCTAAGAACAAACAACCCTAACCCCCTAACAACAAACAACACTAACACCCTAACAGCAAACAACCCTAACCCCCTAACAACAAACAACACTAACCCCCTAACAACAAACAACACTAAACCCCTAACAAGAAACTAACCTAACCCCGTAACAACAAACAACACTAACCCCGTAACAACAAACAACCCTAACCCCCTAACAACAAAAAACCCTAACCCCCTAAGAACAAACAACCCTAAACCCCTAACATCAAAGAACAGTAACACCCTATCAACAAACAAAACTAACCCCCTAACAACAAACACTAACCCCCAAGCAACAAACAACCCTAACTCCTAAAAACCAAAAACAATAACCCACTAACAACAAACAACCATAACCAAAATCAACAAACAACCCTAACACCCTAACAACAAAAAACACTAACCCCCTAACAACAAACAACCCTAAACCCCTAACATCAAACAACACTAACCCCCTAACAACACAAAACACTAATACCCAAACAACAAACAACACTAACACCCTAACAACAAAAACCACTAAACACCAACAAGAAACAACCCCAAACCCCTAACAACAAACAACACCACTCCCTAACAACAAACAACCCTAACCAAACATCAAAAAACTCTAACCCACTAACAACAAACAACACTAACTCCCTAACAACAAACAATCCTAACCCCCTAACAACAAACAACACTAACACCCTAACAACAAACAACCCTAACCCCCTAACAACAAACAACACTAACCCCCAACAACAAACAACCCTAAACCCCTAACATCAAAGAACACTAACACCCTAACAACAAACAACCCTAACCCCCAACAACAAACACTAACCCCCAAACAACAAACAAACCTAACCCCTAAAAACCAAAAACACTAAACCACTAACAACAAACAACCCTAACCCACTAACAACAAACAACCCTAACATCCTAACAACAAACAACACTAACACCCTCACAACAAACAACACTAACACCCTAACAACAAAAACCACTAAAACCCAACAAGAAAAAACCCTAAACCCCTAATAACAAACACTATCCCCCTAACAACAAACAACACTAAACCCCTAACAAGAAACTACCCTAACCCCATAACAACAAACAACACTAACCTCCTAACAACAAACAACACTAAACCCCTAACAAAAAAGTACCCTAACCCCGTAACAACAAACAACACTAACCCGGTAACAACAAACAACCATAACCCCCAAACAACAAACAACCCTAACCCCCTTACAACAAACAGCACTAACCCCCTAACAACAAAGAACCCTAAACCCCTAACATCAAACAACACTAACACCCGAACAACAAACAACCCTAACCCCCTAACAACAAACACTAACCCCCAAACAACAAACAACCCTAACCCCTAAAAACCAAAAACACTAACCCACTAACAACAAACAACCCTAACCCCCTAACAATAACCAATCCTAACCCCCGAACAACCAACAACACTAACCCCCTAACCACAATAAACACTAACACCCTAACAACAAAAACCACTAAACCCCAACAAGAAACAACCCTAAACCCCTAACAACAAACAACACTAACCCCCTAACAACAAACAATCCTAACCAAACAACAAACAACCCTAACCCACTAACAACAAACAACACTAACACCCTAAAAACAAACAACCCTAACCCCCTAACAACAAACAACACTAACACCCTAACAACAAACATCCCTAACCCCCTAACAACAAACAACACTACGCCCTAACAACAAACAACCCTAAACCCCTAACATCAAAGAACACTAACACCTAACAACAAACAACCCTAACCCCCTAACAACAAACACTAACCCCCAAACAACAAACAACACTAACCCCTAAAAACCAAAAACACTAACCCACTAACAACAAACAACCCTAACCCACGAACAACAAACAACCCTAACACCCTAACAACAAACAACACTAACCCCATAATATCAAACAACCCTAAACCCCTAACATCAAACAACACTAACCCCCTAACAACACAAAACACTAACACCCTAACAACAAACAACACTAACACCCTAACAACAAAAACCACTAAACCCCAACAAGAAACAACCCTGAACCCCTAACAATAAACACTAACACCCTAAAAACAAACAACACTAACCCCCTAACAACAATCAACCCTAAACCCCTAACATCAAAGAACACTAACACCCTAACAACAAACCACCCTAACCCCCTAACAACAAACACTAACAACCAAACAACAAACAATCCTAACCCCTAAAATCCAAAAACACTAACCCACTAACAACAAACAACCCTAACCCACGAACAGCAAACAACCCTAACCCGCTAACAACAAACAACCCTAAACCCCTAACATCAAACAACACTAACCCCCTAACAACACAAAACACTAACACCCTAACAACAAACAACACTAACACCCTAACAACAAAAACCACTAAACCCCAACAAGAAACAACCCTAACCCCCTAACAACAAACAACACTAAACCCCTAACAAGAAACTACCCTAACCCCATAACAACAAACAATCCTAACCCCGTAACAACAAACAACCCTAACCCCTAAACAACAAACAACCATAACCCCCTAACAACAAACAATCCTAACCCCCGAACAACCAACAACACTAACCCCCTAACCACAGCAAACACTAACACCCTAACAACAAAAACCACTAAACCCCAACAAGAAACAACCCTAAACCCCTAACAACAAACAACACTAACCCCCTAACAACGAACAACCCTAACCAAACAACAAAAAACCCTCACCCACTAACAACAAAAAACACTAACACCCTAACAACAAACAACCATAACCCCCTAACAACAAACAACACTAACACCCTAACAACAAACAACCCTAACCCCCTAACAACAAACCCTAACCCCCAAACAACAAACAACCCTAACCCCTAAAAACCAAAAACACTAACCCACTAACAACAAACAACCCTAAACCACTAACAACAAACAACCCTAACACCCTAACAACAAACAACACTAACACCCTAACAACAAACAACCCTAACCCCCAAACAACAAACAACACTAACCCCCTAACATCAAACAACCCTAAACCCCTAACATCAAGGAACACTAACACCCTAACAACAAACAACCCTAAACCCCTAACAACAAACACTAACACCCAAACAACAAACAACACTAACCCCCTAACATCAAACAACCCTAAACCCCTAACATCAAAGAACACTAACACCCTAACAACAAACAACCCTAAACCCCTAACAACAAACACTAACACCCAAACAACAAACAACACTAACCCCTAGAAACCAATAACACTAACCCACTAACAACAAACAACCCTAACCCACTAACAACAAACAACCCTAACACCCTAGCAACAAACAACACTAACCCCATAACATCAAACAACCCTAAAACCCTAACATCAAACAACACTAACCCCCTAACAACACAAAACACTAACACCCTAAGAACAAACAACTCTAACACCCTAACAACAAAAACCACTAAACCCCAACAAGAAACAACCCTAAACCCCTAACAACAAACACTAACCCCCTAACAACAAACAACACTAAACCCCTAACAAGAAACTACCCTAACCCCGTAACAAAAAACAACACTAATCCCGTAACAACAAACAACCCTAACCCCCAAACAACAAACATCCCTAACCCCCTAAGAACAAACAATCCTAACCCCTGAACAACCAACAACACTAACCCCCTAACCACAATAAACACTAACACCCTAACAACAAAAACCACTAAACCCCAACAAGAAACAACCCGAAACCCCTAACAACAAAAAACACTAACCCCCTAACAACAAACAACCCTAACCAAACAACAAACAACCCTAACCCACTAACAACAAACAACACTAACACCCTAACAACAAACAACCCTAACCCCCTAACAACAAACAACACTAACACCCTAACAACAAACAACCCTAACCTCCTAACAACAAACAACACTAACCCCCTAACAAAAAACAACCCTAAACCCCTAACATCAAAGAACACTAACACCCTAACAACAAAAAACCCTAACCCCCTAACAACAAACACTAACCCCCAAACAACAAACAATCCTAACCCCTAAAATCCAAAAACACTAACCCACTAACAACAAACAATCCTAACCCACTAACAACAAAAAACCCTCACACCCCAAAAACAAACAACACTATCCCCCTAACAACAAACAACCCTAAACCCCTAACATCAAACAACACTAACCCCCTAACAACACAAAACACTAACACCCTAACAACAAACAACAGTAACCCCGTAACGACAAACAACACTAACCCCCTAAAAACAAACAACCCTAAACCCCTAACATCAAACAACACTAACCCCCTAACAACACAAAACACTAACACCCTAACAACAAACAACACTAACACCCTAACAACAAAAACCACTAAACCCCAACAAGAAACAACCCTAAACCCCTAACAAAAAACCCTAACCCCCTAACAACAAACAACACTAAACCCCTAACAAGAAACTACCCTAACCCCGTAACAACAAACAACACTAACGCGGTAACAACAAACAACTCTAACCCCCAAACAACAAACAACACTAACCCCCTAACAACAAACAACCCTAACCCCCTAACAACAAACAATCCTAACCCCCGAACAACCAACAACACTAACCCCCTAACCACAATAAACACTAACACCCGAACAACAAAAACCACTAAACTCCAACAAGAAACAACCCTAAACCCCTAACAACAAACAACACTAACCCCCTAACAACAAGCAACCCTAACCAAACAACAAACAAACCTAACCCACTGACAACAAACAACACTAACACCCTAACAACAAACAACCCTAAACCCCTAACAACAAACAACACTAACACCCTAACAAAAAGCAACCCTAACCCCCTAACAACAAACAACACTAACCCCCTAACAACAAACAACCCTAACCAAACAACAAACAACCCTAACCCACTAACAACAAACAACACTAACACCCTAACAACAAACAAGCCTAACCCCCTAACAACAAACAACCCTAACACCCTAACAACAAACAACACTAACCCCATAACACCAAACAACCCTAAACCCCTAACATCAAACAACACTAACCCCCTAACAACACAAAACACTAACACCCTAACAAAAAACAACACTAACACCCTAACAACAAAAACCAATAAACCCCAACAAGAAACAACCCTGAACCCCTATCAATAAACACTAACCCCCTAACAACAAACAACACTAAACCCCTAACAAGAAACTACCCTAACCCCGTAACAACAAACAACACTAACCCCGTAACAACAAACAACCCTAACCCCCAAACAACAAACAACCCTAACCCCCTAACAACAAACAATCCTAACCCCCGAACAACCAACAACACTAACCCCCTAACCAAAATAAACACTAACACCCTAACAACAAAAACCACTAAACCCCAACAAGAAACAACCCTAAACCTCTAACAACAAACAACACTAACCCCCTAACAACAAACAACCCTAACCAAACAACAAACAACCCTAACCCACTAACAACAAACAACACTAACACCCTAAGAACAAACAACCCTAACCCCCTAACAACAAACAACACTAACACCCTAACAACAAACAACCCTAACCCCCTAACAACAAACAACACTAACCCCCTAACAACAAACAACACTAAACCCCTAACAAGAAACTAACCTAACCCCGTAACAACAAACAACACTAACCCCGTAACAACAAACCCTAACCCCCTAACAACAAACAACCCTAACCCCCTAAGAACAAACAACCCTAAACCCCTAACATCAAAGAACAGTAACACCCTATCAACAAACAAAACTAACCCCCTAACAACAAACACTAACCCCCAAGCAACAAACAACCCTAACTCCTAAAAACCAAAAACACTAACCCACTAACAACAAACAACCATAACCAAAATCAACAAACAACCCTAACACCCTAACAACAAAAAACACTAACCCCCTAACAACAAACAACCCTAAACCCCTAACATCAAACAACACTAACCCCCTAACAACACAAAACACTAATACCCAAACAACAAACAACACTAACACCCTAACAACAAAAACCACTAAACACCAACAAGAAACAACCCCAAACCCCTAACAACAAACAACACCACTCCCTAACAACAAACAACCCTAACCAAACAACAAAAAACACTAACCCACTAACAACAAACAACACTAACACCCTAACAACAAACAATCCTAACCCCCTAACAACAAACAACACTAACACCCTAACAACAAACAACCCTAACCCCCTAACAACAAACAACACTAACCCCCAACAAGAAACAACCCTAAACCCCTAACATCAAAGAACACTAACACCCTAAGAACAAACAACCCTAACCCCCAACAACAAACACTAACCCCCAAACAACAAACAAACCTAACCCCTAAAAACCAAAAACACTAAACCACTAACAACAAACAACCCTAACCCACTAACAACAAACAACCCTAACATCCTAACAACAAACAACACTAACACCCTCACAACAAACAACACTAACACCCTAACAACAAAAACCACTAAAACCCAACAAGAAAAAACCCTAAACCCCTAATAACAAACACTATCCCCCTAACAACAAACAACACTAAACCCCTAACAAGAAACTACCCTAACCCCATAACAACAAACAACACTAACCTCCTAACAACAAACAACACTAAAACCCTAACAAAAAAGTACCCTAACCCCGTAACAACAAACAACACTAACCCGGTAACAACAAACAACCATAACCCCCAAACAACAAACAACCCTAACCCCCTTACAACAAACAGCACTAACCCCCTAACAACAAAGAACCCTAAACCCTTAACATCAAACAACACTAACACCCGAACAACAAACAACCCTAACCCCCTAACAACAAACACTAACCCCCAAACAACAAACAACCCTAACCCCTAAAAACCAAAAACACTAACCCACTAACAACAAACAACCCTAACCCCCTAACAATAACCAATCCTAACCCCCGAACAACCAACAACACTAACCCCCTAACCACAATAAACACTAACACCCTAACAACAAAAACCACTAAACCCCAACAAGAAACAACCCTAAACCCCTAACAACAAACAACACTAACCCCCTAACAACAAACAATCCTAACCAAACAACAAACAACCCTAACCCACTAACAACAAACAACACTAACACCCTAAAAACAAACAACGCTAACCCCCTAACAACAAACAACACTAACACCCTAACAACAAACATCCCTAACCCCCTAACAACAAACAACACTACGCCCTAACAACAAACAACCCTAAACCCCTAACATCAAAGAACACTAACACCTAACAACAAACAACCCTAACCCCCTAACAACAAACACTAACCCCCAAACAACAAACAACACTAACCCCTAAAAACCAAAAACACTAACCCACTAACAACAAACAACCCTAACCCACTAACAACAAACAACCCTAACACCCTAACAACAAACAACACTAACCCCATAATATCAAACAACCCTAAACCCCTAACATCAAACAACACTAACCCCCTAACAACACAAAACACTAACACCCTAACAACAAACAACACTAACACCCTAACAACAAAAACCACTAAACCCCAACAAGAAACAACCCTGAACCCCTAACAATAAACACTAACACCCTAAGAACAAACAACACTAACCCCCTAACAACAATCAACCCTAAACCCCTAACATCAAAGAACACTAACACCCTAACAACAAACCACCCTAACCCCCTAACAACAAACACTAACAACCAAACAACAAACAATCCTAACCCCTAAAATCCAAAAACACTAACCCACTAACAACAAACAACCCTAACCCACTAACAGCAAACAACCCTAACCCGCTAACAACAAACAACCCTAAACCCCTAACATCAAACAACACTAACCCCCTAACAACACAAAATACTAACACCCTAACAACAAACAACACTAACACCCTAACAACAAAAACCACTAAACCCCAACAAGAAACAACCCTAACCCCCTAACAACAAACAACACTAAACCCCTAACAAGAAACTACCCTAACCCCATAACAACAAACAATCCTAACCCCGTAACAACAAACAACCCTAACCCCTAAACAACAAACAACCATAACCCCCTAACAACAAACAATCCTAACCCCCGAACAACCAACAACACTAACCCCCTAACCACAGCAAACACTAACACCCTAACAACAAAAACCACTAAACCCCAACAAGAAACAACCATAAACCCCTAACAACAAACAACACTAACCCCCTAACAACAAAAAACCCTAACCAAACAACAAAAAACCCTCAACCACTAACAACAAAAAACACTAACACCCTAACAACAAACAACCATAACCCCCTAACAACAAACAACACTAACACCCTAACAACAAACAACCCTAACCCCCTAACAACAAACACTAACCCCCAAACAACAAACAACCCTAACCCCTAAAAACCAAAAACACTAACCCACTAACAACAAACAACCCTAAACCACTAACAACAAACAACCCTAACACCCTAACAACAAACAACACTAACCCCCTAACAACAAACAACCCTAAACCCCTAACAACAAACAACACTAACCCCCTAACAACACAAAACACTAACACCCTAACAACAAACAACACTAACACCCTAACAACAAAAACCACTAAACCCCAACAAGAAACAACCCTAAACCCCTAACAACAAACACTAACCCCCTAACAACAAACAACACTAAACCCCTAACAAGAAACTACCCTAACCCCGTAACAACAAACAACACTAACCCCGTAACAACAAACAATCCTAACCCCCAAACAACAAACAACCCTAAACCCCAAACAACAAACAACTCTAACCCCCTAACAACCAACAACACTAACCCCCTAACCACAATAAACACTAACACCCTAACAACAAAAACCACTAAACCCCAACAAGAAACAACCCTAAACCCCTAACAACAAACAACACTAACCCCCTAACAACAAACAACCCTGACCAAACAACAAAAAACCCTAACCCACTAACAACAAACAACACTAACACCCTAACAACAAGCAACCCTAACTCCCTAACAACAAACAACACTAACACCCTAACAACAAACAACCCTATCCACCTAAAAAAAACAACACTAACCCCCTAACAACAAACAACCCTAAACCCCTAACATCAGAGAACACTAACACCCTAACAACAAACAACCCTAACCCCCTAACAACAAACACTAACCCCCAAGCAACAAAAAACCCTAACTCCTAAAAACCAAAAACACTAACCCACTAACAGCAAACAACCCTAACCCACAATCAACAAACAACCCTAACACCCGAACAACAAAAAACACTAACCCCCTAACAACAAACAACCCTAAACCCCTAACATCTAACAACACTAACCCACTAACAACACAAGACACTAACACCCTAACAACAAACAACACTAACACCCTAACAACAAAAACCACTAAACCCCAACAAGAAACAACCCTAAACCCCCAACAACAAACAACACCACTCCCTAACAACAAACAACCCTAACCAAACAGCAAAAAACTCTAACCCACTAACAACAAACAACACTAACACCCTAACAAAAAACAACCCTAACCCACGAACAACAAACAACCCTAAACCACTAACAACAAACAACCCTAACACCCTAACAAGAAACAACACTAACCTCATAACATCAAACAACCCTAAACCCCTAACATCAAACAACACTAACGCACTAACAACACAAAACACTAACACCCTAAGAACAAACAACACTAACACCCTAACAACAAAAACCACTAAACCCCAACAAGAAACAACCCTAAACCCCTAACAAAAAACACTAACCCCCTAACAACAAACAACACTAAACCCCTAACAAGAAACTACCCTAACCCCGTAACAACAAACAACACTAACCCGGTAACAACAAACAACCCTAACACCCTAACAACAAACAACACTAACACCCTAACAACAAACAACCCTAACCCCCTAACAACAAACCCTAACCCCCAAACAACAAAGAACCCTAACCCCTAAAAACCAAAAACACTAACCCACTAACAACAAACAACCCCAAACCACTAACAACAAACAACCCTAACACCCTAACAACAAACAACACTAACACCCTAACAACAAACAACCCTAACCCCCTAACAACAAACAACACTAACCCCCTAACATCAAACAACCCTAAACCCCTAACATCAAAGAACACTAACACCCTAACAACAAACAACCCTAAACCCCTAACAACAAACACTAACACCCAAACAACAAACAACACTAACCCCCTAACAACAAACAACCCTAACCCCCTAACAACAAACAATCCTAACCCCCGAACAACCAACAACACTAACCCCCTAACCACAATAAACACTAACACCCGAACAACAAAAACCACTAAACTCCAACAAGAAACAACCCTAAACCCCTAACAACAAACAACACTAACCCCCTAACAACAAGCAACCCTAAACCCCTAACAACAAACAACACTAACCCCCTAACAACAAGCAACCCTAACCAAACAACAAACAAACCTAACCCACTGACAACAAACAACACTAACACCCTAACAACAAACAACCCTAAACCCCTAACAACAAACAACACTAACACCCTAACAAAAAGCAACCCTAACCCCCTAACAACAAACAAGACTAACCCCCTAACAACAAACAACCCTAACCAAACAACAAACAACCCTAACCCACTAACAACAAACAACACTAACACCCTAACAACAAACAAACCTAACCCCCTAACAACAAAAAACCCTAACACCCTAACAACAAACAACACTAACCCCATAACACCAAACAACCCTAAACCCCTAACATCAAACAACACTAACCCCCTAACAACACAAAACACTAACACCCTAACAACAAACAACACTAACACCCTAACAACAAAAACCAATAAACCCCAACAAGAAACAACCCTGAACCCCTGTCAATAAACACTAACCCCCTAACAACAAACAACACTAAACCCCTAACAAGAAACTACCCTAACCCCGTAACAACAAACAACACTAACCCCGTAACAACAAACAACCCTAACCCCCAAACAACAAACAACCCTAACCCCCTAACAACAAACAATCCTAACCCCCGAACAACCAACAACACTAACCCCCTAACCAAAATAAACACTAACACCCTAACAACAAAAACCACTAAACCCCAACAAGAAACAACCCTAAACCTCTAACAACAAACAA
The DNA here is from genome assembly GCF_024166365.1 of Elephas maximus indicus. NCBI lineage: Eukaryota > Metazoa > Chordata > Mammalia > Proboscidea > Elephantidae > Elephas > Elephas maximus. The sequence continues at coordinate 3,967,471 of NC_064831.1, forward strand.
CACTAACCAAACAACAAACAACCCTAACCCACTAACAACAAACAACACTAACACCCTAAGAACAAACAACCCTAACCCCCTAACAACAAACAACACTAACACCCTAAAAACAAACAACCCTAACCCCCTAACAACAAACAACACTAACCCCCTAACAACAAACAACACTAAACCCCTAACAAGAAACTAACCTAACCCCGTAACAACAAACAACACTAACCCCGTAACAACAAACAACCCTAACCCCCTAACAACAAACAACCCTAACCCCCTAAGAACAAACAACCCTAAACCCCTAACATCAAAGAACAGTAACACCCTATCAACAAACAAAACTAACCCCCTAACAACAAACACTAACCCCCAAGCAACAAACAACCCTAACTCCTAAAAACCAAAAACACTAACCCACTAACAACAAACAACCATAACCAAAATCAACAAACAACCCTAACACCCTAACAACAAAAAACACTAACCCCCTAACAACAAACAACCCTAAACCCCTAACATCAAACAACACTAACCCCCTAACAACACAAAACACTAATACCCAAACAACAAACAACGCTAACACCCTAACAACAAAAACCACTAAACACCAACAAGAAACAACCCCAAACCCCTAACAACAAACAACACCACTCCCTAACAACAAACAACCCTAACCAAACAACAAAAAACACTAACCCCCTAACAACAAACAACACTAACCCCCAACAAGAAACAACCCTAAACCCCTAACATCAAAGAACACTAACACCCTAAGAACAAACAACCCTAACCCCCAACAACAAACACTAACCCCCAAACAACAAACAAACCTAACCCCTAAAAACCAAAAACACTAAACCACTAACAACAAACAACCCTAACCCACTAACAACAAACAACCCTAACATCCTAACAACAAACAACACTAACACCCTCACAACAAACAACACTAACACCCTAACAACAAACAATCCTAACCCCCTAACAACAAACAACACTAACACCCTAACAACAAACAACCCTAACCCCCTAACAACAAACAACACTAACCCCCAACAACAAACAACCCTAAACCCCTAACATCAACGAACACTAACAACCTAAGAACAAACAACCCTAACCCCCAACAACAAACACTAACCCCCAAACAACAAACAAACCTAACCCCTAAAAACCAAAAACACTAAACCACTAACAACAAACAACCCTAACCCACTAACAACAAACAACCCTAACATCCTAACAACAAACAACACTAACACCCTCACAACAAACAACACTAACACCCTAACAACAAAAACCACTAAAACCCAACAAGAAAAAACCCTAAACCCCTAATAACAAACACTATCCCCCTAACAACAAACAACACTAAACCCCTAACAAGAAACTACCCTAACCCCATAACAACAAACAACACTAACCTCCTAACAACAAACAACACTAAACCCCTAACAAGAAAGTACCCTAACCCCGTAACAACAAACAACACTAACCCGGTAACAACAAACAACCATAACCCCCAAACAACAAACAACCCTAACCCCCTTACAACAAACAGCACTAACCCCCTAACAACAAAGAACCCTAAACCCCTAACATCAAACAACACTAACACCCGAACAACAAACAACCCTAACCCCCTAACAACAAACACTAACCCCCAAACAACAAACAACCCTAACCCCTAAAAACCAAAAACACTAACCCACTAACAACAAACAACCCTAACCCCCTAACAATAACCAATCCTAACCCCCGAACAACCAACAACACTAACCCCCTAACCACAATAAACACTAACACCCTAACAACAAAAACCACTAAACCCCAACAAGAAACCACCCTAAACCCCTAACAACAAACAACACTAACCCCCTAACAACAAACAATCCTAACCAAACAACAAACAACCCTAACCCACTAACAACAAACAACACTAACACCCTAAAAACAAACAACCCTAACCCCCTAACAACAAACAACACTAACACCCTAACAACAAACATCCCTAACCCCCTAACAACAAACAACACTACGCCCTAACAACAAACAACCCTAAACCCCTAACATCAAAGAACACTAACACCTAACAACAAACAACCCTAACCCCCTAACAACAAACACTAACCCCCAAACAAAAAACAACACTAACCCCTAAAAACCAAAAACACTAACCCACTAACAACAAACAACCCTAACCCACTAACAACAAACAACCCTAACACCCTAACAACAAACAACACTAACCCCATAATATCAAACAACCCTAAACCCCTAACATCAAACAACACTAACCCCCTAACAACACAAAACACTAACACCCTAACAACAAACAACACTAACACCCTAACAACAAAAACCACTAAACCCCAACAAGAAACAACCCTGAACCCCTAACAAGAAACACTAACACCCTGAGAACAAACACTAACCCCCTAACAACAATCAACCCTAAACCCCTAACATCAAAGAACACTAACACCCTAACAACAAACCACCCTAACCCCCTAACAACAAACACTAACAACCAAACAACAAACAATCCTAATCCCTAAAATCCAAAAACACTAACCCACTAACAACAAACAACCCTAACCCACTAACAGCAAACAACCCTAACCCGCTAACAACAAACAACCCTAAACCCCTAACATCAAACAACACTAACCCCCTAACAACACAAAACACTAACACCCTAACAACAAACAACACTAACACCCTAACAACAAAAACCACTAAACCCCAACAAGAAACAACCCTAACCCCCTAACAACAAACAACACTAAACCCCTAACAAGAAACTACCCTAACCCCATAACAACAAACAATCCTAACCCCTTAACAACAAACAACCATAACCCCCTAACAACAAACAATCCTAATCCCCGAACAACCAACAACACTAACCCCCTAACCACAGCAAACACTAACACCCTAACAACAAAAACCACTAAACCCCAACAAGAAACAACCCTAAACCCCTAACAACAAACAACACTAAGCCCCTAACAACAAACAACCCTAACCAAACAACAAAAAACCCTCACCCACTAACAACAAAAAACACTAACACCCTAACAACAACCATAACCCCCTAACAACAAACAACACTAACACCCTAACAACAAACAACCCTAACCCCCTAACAACAAACAACACTAACCCCATAACACCAAACAACCCTAAACCCCTAACATCAAACAACACTAACCCCCTAACAACACAAAACACTAACACCCTAACAACAAACAACACTAACACCCTAACAACAAAAACCAATAAACCCCAACAAGAAACAACCCTGAACCCCTATCAATAAAAACTAACCCCCTAACAACAAACAACACTAAACCCCTAACAAGAAACTACCCTAACCCCGTAACAACAAACAACACTAACCCCGTAACAACAAACAACCCTAACCCCCAAACAACAAACAACCCTAACCCCCTAACAACAAACAATCCTAACCCCCGAACAACCAACAACACTAACCCCCTAACCAAAATAAACACTAACACCCTAACAACAAAAACCACTAAACCCCAACAAGAAACAACCCTAAACCTCTAACAACAAACAACACTAACCCCCTAACAACAAACAACCCTAACCAAACAACAAACAACCCTAACCCACTAACAACAAACAACACTAACACCCTAAGAACAAACAACCCTAACCCCCTAACAACAAACAACACTAACACCCTAACAACAAACAACCCTAACCCCCTAACAACAAACAACACTAACCCCCTAACAACAAACAACACTAAACCCCTAACAAGAAACTAACCTAACCCCGTAACAACAAACAACACTAACCCCGTAACAACAAACAACCCTAACCCCCTAACAACAAACAACCCTAACCCCCTAAGAACAAACAACCCTAAACCCCTAACATCAAAGAACAGTAACACCCTATCAACAAACAAAACTAACCCCCTAACAACAAACACTAACCCCCAAGCAACAAACAACCCTAACTCCTAAAAACCAAAAACACTAACCCACTAACAACAAACAACCATAACCAAAATCAACAAACAACCCTAACACCCTAACAACAAAAAACACTAACCCCCTAACAACAAACAACCCTAAACCCCTAACATCAAACAACACTAACCCCCTAACAACACAAAACAATAATACCCAAACAACAAACAACACTAACACCCTAACAACAAAAACCACTAAACACCAACAAGAAACAACCCCAAACCCCTAACAACAAACAACACCACTCCCTAACAACAAACAACCCTAACCAAACAACAAAAAACTCTAACCCACTAACAACAAACAACACTAACACCCTAACAACAAACAATCCTAACCCCCTAACAACAAACAACACTAACACCCTAACAACAAACAACCCTAACCCCCTAAAAACAAACAACACTAACCCCCAACAAGAAACAACCCTAAACCCCTAACATCAAAGAACACTAACACCCTAAGAACAAACAACCCTAACCCCCAACAACAAACACTAACCCCCAAACAACAAACAAACCTAACCCCTAAAAACCAAAAACACTAAACCACTAACAACAAACAACCCTAACCCACTAACAACAAACAACCCTAACATCCTAACAACAAACAACACTAACACCCTCACAACAAACAACACTAACACCCTAACAACAAAAACCACTAAAACCCAACAAGAAAAAACCCTAAACCCCTAATAACAAACACTATCCCCCTAACAACAAACAACACTAAACCCCTAACAAGAAACTACCCTAACCCCATAACAACAAACAACACTAACCTCCTAACAACAAACAACACTAAGCCCCTAACAAAAAAGTACCCTAACCCCGTAACAACAAACAACACTAACCCGGTAACAACAAACAACCATAACCCCCAAACAACAAACAACCCTAACCCCCTTACAACAAACAGCACTAACCCCCTAACAACAAAGAACCCTAAACCCTTAACATCAAACAACACTAACACCCGAACAACAAACAACCCTAACCCCCTAACAACAAACACTAACCCCCAAACAACAAACAACCCTAACCCCTAAAAACCAAAAACACTAACCCACTAACAACAAACAACCCTAACCCCCTAACAATAACCAATCCTAACCCCCGAACAACCAACAACACTAACCCCCTAACCACAATAAACACTAACACCCTAACAACAAAAACCACTAAACCCCAACAAGAAACAACCCTAAACCCCTAACAACAAACAACACTAACCCCCTAACAACAAACAATCCTAACCAAACAACAAACAACCCTAACCCACTAACAACAAACAACACTAACACCCTAAAAACAAACAACCCTAACCCCCTAACAACAAACAACACTAACACCCTAACAACAAACATCCCTAACCCCCTAACAACAAACAACACTACGCCCTAACAACAAACAACCCTAAACCCCTAACATCAAAGAACACTAACACCTAACAACAAACAACCCTAACCCCCTAACAACAAACACTAACCCCCAAACAACAAACAACACTAACCCCTAAAAACCAAAAACACTAACCCACTAACAACAAACAACCCTAACCCACTAACAACAAACAACCCTAACACCCTAACAACAAACAACACTAACCCCATAATATCAAACAACCCTAAACCCCTAACATCAAACAACACTAACCCCCTAACAGCACAAAACACTAACACCCTAACAACAAACAACACTAACACCCTAACAACAAAAACCACTAAACCCCAACAAGAAACAACCCTGAACCCCTAACAACAAACAACACCACTCCCTAACAACAAACAACCCTAACCAAACAGCAAAAAACTCTAACCCACTAACAACAAACAACACTAACACCCTAACAAAAAACAACCCTAACCCACGAACAACAAACAACCCTAAACCACTAACAACAAACAACCCTAACACCCTAACAAGAAACAACACTAACCTCATAACATCAAACAACCCTAAACCCCTAACATCAAACAACACTAACCCACTAACAACACAAAACACTAACACCCTAAGAACAAACAACACTAACACCCTAACAACAAAAACCACTAAACCCCAACAAGAAACAACCCTAAACCCCTAACAAAAAACACTAACCCCCTAACAACAAACAACACTAAACCCCTAACAAGAAACTACCCTAACCCCGTAACAACAAACAACACTAACCCAGTAACAACAAACAACCCTAACACCCAAACAACAAACAACCCTAACCCCCTAAAAACAAACAATCCTAACCCCCGAACAACCAACAACACTAACCCCCTAACCACAATAAACACTAACACCCGAACAACAAAAACCACTAAACCCCAACAAGAAAGAACCTTAAACCCCTAACAACAAACAACCCTAAACCCCTAACAACAAACAACACTAACACCCTAACAACAAACAACCCTAACACCCTAACAACAAACAACACTAACACCCTAACAACAAACAACCCTAACCCCCTAACAACAAACAACACTAACCCCCTAACATCAAACAACCCTAAACCCCTAACATCAAAGAACACTAACACCCTAACAACAAACAACCCTAACCCCCTAACAACAAACACTAACACCCAAACAACAAACAACACTAACCCCTAGAAACCAAAAACACTAACCCACTAACAACAAACAACCCTAACCCACTAACAACAAACAACCCTAACACCCTAGCAACAAACAACACTAACCCCATAACATCAAACAACCCTAAACCCCTAACATCAAACAACACTAACCCCCTAACAACACAAAACACTAACACCCTAACAACAAACAACACTAACACCCTAACAACAAAAACCACTAAACCCCAACAAGAAACAACCCTAAACCCCTAACAACAAACACTAACCCCCTAACAACAAACAACACTAAACCCCTAACAAGAAACTACCCTAACCCCGTAACAAAAAACAACACTAATCCCGTAACAACAAACAACCCTAACCCCCAAACAACAAACATCCCTAACCCCCTAAGAACAAACAATCCTAACCCCTGAACAACCAACAACACTAACCCCCTAACCACAATAAACACTAACACCCTAACAACAAAAACCACTAAACCCCAACAAGAAACAACCCGAAACCCCTAACAACAAAAAACACTAACCCCCTAACAACAAACAACCCTAACCAAACAACGAACAACCCTAACCCACTAACAACAAACAACACTAACACCCTAACAACAAACAACCCTAACCCCCTAACAACAAACAACACTAACACCCTAACAACAAACAACCCTAACCTCCTAACAACAAACAACACTAACCCCCTAACAAAAAACAACCCTAAACCCCTAACATCAAAGAACACTAACACCCTAACAACAAAAAACCCTAACCCCCTAACAACAAACACTAACCCCCAAACAACAAACAATCCTAACCCCTAAAATCCAAAAACATTAACCCACTAACAAAAAACAACCCTAACCCACTAACAACAAAAAACCCTCACACCCCAAAAACAAACAACACTATCCGCCTAACAACAAACAACCCTAAACCCCTAACATCAAACAACACTAACCCCCTAACAACACAAAACACTAACACCCTAACAACAAACAACAGTAACCCCGTAACGACAAACAACACTAACCCCCTAAAAACAAACAACCCTAAACCCCTAACATCAAACAACACTAACCCCCTAACAACACAAAACACTAACACCCTAACAACAAACAACACTAACACCCTAACAACAAAAACCACTAAACCCCAACAAGAAACAACCCTAAACCCCTAACAAAAAACCCTAACCCCCTAACAACAAACAACACTAAACCCCTAACAAGAAACTACCCTAACCCCGTAACAACAAACAACACTAACGCGGTAACAACAAACAACTCTAACCCCCAAACAACAAACAACACTAACCCCCTAACAACAAACAACCCTAACCCCCTAACAACAAACAATCCTAACCCCCGAACAACCAACAACACTAACCCCCTAACCACAATAAACACTAACACCCGAACAACAAAAACCACTAAACTCCAACAAGAAACAACCCTAAACCCCTAACAACAAACAACACTAACCCCCTAACAACAAGCAACCCTAACCAAACAACAAACAAACCTAACCCACTGACAACAAACAACACTAACACCCTAACAACAAACAACCCTAAACCCCTAACAACAAACAACACTAACACCCTAACAAAAAGCAACCCTAACCCCCTAACAACAAACAACACTAACCCCCTAACAACAAACAACCCTAACCAAACAACAAACAACCCTAACCCACTAACAACAAACAACACTAACACCCTAACAGCAAACAAGCCTAACCCCCTAACAGCAAACAACCCTAACACCCTAACAACAAACAACACTAACCCCATAACACCAAACAACCCTAAACCCCTAACATCAAACAACACTAACCCCCTAACAACACAAAACACTAACTCCCTAACAACAAACAACACTAACACCCTAACAACAAAAACCAATAAACCCCAACAAGAAACAACCCTGAACCCCTATCAATAAACACTAACCCCCTAACAACAAACAACACTAAACCCCTAACAAGAAACTACCCTAACCCCGTAACAACAAACAACACTAACCCCGTAACAACAAACAACCCTAAACCCCAAACAACAAACAACCCTAACCCCCTAACAACAAACAATCCTAACCCCCGAACAACCAACAACACTAACCCCCTAACCAAAATAAACACTAACACCCTAACAACAAAAACCACTAAACCCCAACAAGAAACAACCCTAAACCCCTAACAACAAACAACACTAACCCCCTAACAACAAACAACCCTAACCAAACAACAAACAACCCTAACCCACTAACAACAAACAACCCTAACACCCTAACAACAAACAACCCTAACCCCCTAACAACAAACAACACTAACACCCTAACAACAAACAACCCTAACCCCCTAACAACAAACAACACTAACCCCCTAACAACAAACAACACTAAACCCCTAACAAGAAACTAACCTAACCCCGTAACAACAAACAACACTAACCCCGTAACAACAAACAACCCTAACCCCCTAACAACAAACAACCCTAACCCCCTAAGAACAAACAACCCTAAACCCCTAACATCAAAGAACAGTAACACCCTATCAACAAACAAAACTAACCCCCTAACAACAAACACTAACCCCCAAGCAACAAACAACCCTAACTCCTAAAAACCAAAAACACTAACCCACTAACAACAAACAACCATAACCAAAATAAACAAACAACCCTAACACCCTAACAACAAAAAACACTAACCCCCTAACAACAAACAACCCTAAACCCCTAACATCAAACAACACTAACCCCCTAACAACACAAAACACTAATACCCTAACAACAAACAACACTAACACCCTAACAACAAAAACCACTAAACACCAACAAGAAACAACCCCAAACCCCTAACAACAAACAACACCACTCCCTAACAACAAACAACCCTAACCAAACAACAAAAAACTCTAACCCACTAACAACAAACAACACTAACACCCTAACAACAAACAATCCTAACCCCCTAACAACAAACAACACTAACACCCTAACAACAAACAACCCTAACCCCCTAACAACAAACAACACTAACCCCCAACAACAAACAACCCTAAACCCCTAACATCAAAGAACACTAACACCCTAAGAACAAACAACCCTAACCCCCAACAACAAACACTAACCCCCAAACAACAAACAAACCTAACCACTAAAAACCAAAAACACTAAACCACTAACAACAAACAACCCTAACCCACTAACAACAAACAACCCTAACATCCTAACAACAAACAACACTAACACCCTCACAAAAAACAACACTAACACCCTAACAACAAAAACCACTAAAACCCAACAAGAAAAAACCCTAAACCCCTAATAACAAACACTATCCCCCTAACAACAAACAACACTAAACCCCTAACAAGAAACTACCCTAACCCCATAACAACAAACAACACTAACCTCCTAACAACAAACAACACTAAACCCCTAACAAGAAAGTACCCTAACCCCGTAACAACAAACAACACTAACCCGGTAACAACAAACAACCATAACCCCCAAACAACAAACAACCCTAACCCCCTTACAACAAACAGCACTAACCCCAAAACAACAAAGAACCCTAAACCCCTAACATCAAACAACACTAACACCCGAACAACAAACAACCCTAACCCCCTAACAACATACACTACCCCCAAACAACAAACAACCCTAACCCCTAAAAACCAAAAACACTAACCCACTAACAACAAACAACCCTAACCCCCTAACAATAACCAATCCTAACCCCCGAACAACCAACAACACTAACCCCCTAACCACAATAAACACTAACACCCTAACAACAAAAACCACTAAACCCCAACAAGAAACAACCCTAAACCCCTAACAACAAACAACACTAACCCCCTAACAACAAACAATCCTAACCAAACAACAAACAACCCTAACCCACTAACAACAAACAACACTAACACCCTAAAAACAAACAACCCTAACCCCCTAACAACAAACAACACTAACACCCTAACAACAAACATCCCTAACCCCCTAACAACAAACAACACTACGCCCTAACAACAAACAACCCTAAACCCCTAACATCAAAGAACACTAACACCTAACAACAAACAACCCTAACCCCCTAACAACAAACACTAACCCCCAAACAACAAACAACCCTAACCCCTAAAAACCAAAAACACTAACCCACTAACAACAAACAACCCTAAACCGCTAACAACAAACAACCCTAACACCCTAACAACAAACAACACTAACCCCCTAACAACAAACAACCCTAAACCCCTAACATCAAACAACACTAACCCCCTAACAACACAAAACACTAACACCCTAACAACAAACAACACTAACACCCTAACAACAAAAACCACTAAACCCCAACAAGAAACAACCCTAAAACCCTAACAACAAGCACTAACCCCCTAACAACAAACAACACTAAACCCCTAACAAGAAACTACCCTAACCCCATAACAACAAACAACACTAACCCCGTAACAACAAACAATCCTAACCCCCAAACAACAAACAACCCTAAACCCCAAACAACAAACAACTCTAACCCCCTAACAACCAACAACACTAACCCCCTAACCACAATAAACACTAACACCCTAACAACAAAAACCACTAAACCCCAGCAACAAACAACCCTAACCCCCTAACAACAAACAACACTAACACCCTAACAACAAACAACCCTAACCCCCTAACAACAAACAACAGTACCCCCCTAACAACAAACAACCCTAACCCCCTAAGAACAAACAACCCTAAACCCCTAACATCAAAGAACAGTAACACCCTATCAACAAACAAAACTAACCCCCTAACAACAAACACTAACCCCCAAGCAACAAACAACCCTAACTCCTAAAAACCAAAAACACTAACCCACTAACAACAAACAACCATAACCGAAATCAACAAACAACCCTAACACCCTAACAACAAAAAACACTAACCCCCTAACAACAAACAACCCTAAACCCCTAACATCAAACAACACTAACCCCCTAACAACACAAAACACTAATACCGTAACAACAAACAACACTAACACCCTAACAACAAAAACCACTAAACACCAACAAGAAACAACCCCAAACCCCTAACAACACACAACACCACTCCCTAACAACAAACAACCCTAACCAAACAACAAAAAACTCTAACCCACTAACAACAAACAACACTAACACGCTAACAACAAACAATCCTAACCCCCTAACAACAAACAACACTAACACCCTAACAACAAACAACCCTAACCCCCTAACAACAAACAACACTAACCCCCAACAACAAACAACCCTAAACCCCTAACATCAAAGAACACTAACACCCTAAGAACAAACAACCCTAACCCCCAACAACAAACACTAACCCCCAAACAACAAACAAACCTAACCCCTAAAAACCAAAAACACTAAACCACTAACAACAAACAACCCTAACCCACTAACAACAAACAACCCTAACATCCTAACAACAAACAACACTAACACCCTCACAACAAACAACACTAACACCCTAACAACAAAAACCACTAAAACCCAACAAGAAAAAACCCTAAACCCCTAATAACAAACACTATCCCCCTAACAACAAACAACACTAAACCCCTAACAAGAAACTACCCTAACCCCATAACAACAAACAACACTAACCCGGTAACAACAAACAACCATAACCCCCAAACAACAAACAACCCTAACCCCCTTACAACAAACAGCACTAACCCCCTAACAACAAAGAACCCTAAACCCCTAACATCAAACAACACTAACACCCGAACAACAAACAACCCTAACCCCCTAACAACAAACACTAACCCCCAAACAACAAACAACCCTAACACCTAAAAACCAAAAACACTAACCCACTAACAACAAACAACCCTAACCCCCTAACAATAACCAATCCTAACCCCCGAACAACCAACAACACTAACCCCCTAACCACAATAAACACTAACACCCTAACAACAAAAACCACTAAACCCCAACAAGAAACAACCCTAAACCCCTAACAACAAACAACACTCACCCCCTAACAACCAACAATCCTAACCAAACAACAAACAACCCTAACCCACTAACAACAAACAACACTAACACCCTAAAAACAAACAACCCTAACCCCCTAACAACAAACAACACTAACACCCTAACAACAAACATCACTCACCCCCTAACAACAAACAACACTACGCCCTAACAACAAAAAACCCTAAACCCCTAACATCAAAGAACACTAACACCTAACAACAAACAACCCTAACCCCCTAACAACAAACACTAACCCCCAAACAACAAACAACACTAACCCCTAAAAACCAAAAACACTAACCCACTAACAACAAACAACCCTAACACCCTAACAACAAACAACCATAACCCCCTAACAACAAACAACACTAACACCCTAACAACAAACAACCCTAACCCCCTAACAACAAACCCTACCCCCCAAACAACAAACAACCCTAACCCCTAAAAACCAAAAACACTAACCCACTAACAACAAACAACCCTAAACCACTAACAACAAACAACCCTAACACCCTAACAACAAACAACACTAACCCCCTAACAACAAACAACCCTAAACCCCTAACATCAAACAACACTAACCCCCTAACAACACAAAACACTAACACCCTAACAACAAACAACACTAACACCCTAACAACAAAAACCACTAAACCCCAACAAGAAACAACCCTAAACCCCTAACAACAAACACTAACCCCCTAACAAAAAACAACACTAAACCCCTAACAAGAAACTACCCTAACCCCGTAACAACAAACAACACTAACCTCGTAACAACAAACAATCCTAACCCCCAAACAACAAACAACCCTAAACCCCAAACAACAAACAACTCTAACCCCCTAACAACCAACAACACTAACCCCCTAACAACAAACAACACTAACCCCCTAACAACAAACAACCCTGACCAAACAACAAAAAACCCTAACCCACTAACAACAAACAACACTAACACCCTAACAACAAACAACCCTAACTCCCTAACAACAAACAACACTAACACCCTAACAACAAACAACCCTATCCACCTAAAAACAAACAACACTAACCCCCTAACAACAAACAACCCTAAACCCCTAACATCAAAGAACACTAACACCCTAACAACAAACAACCCTAACCCCCTAACAACAAACACTAACCCCCAAGCAACAAACAACCCTAACTCCTAAAAACCAAAAACACTAACCCACTAACAGCAAACAACCCTAACCCACAATCAACAAACAACCCTAACCCCCTAAGAACAAACAACCCTAAACCCCTAACATCAAACAACACTAACCCCCTAACAACACAAAACACTAATACCCTAACAACAAACAACACTAACACCCTAACAACAAAAACCACTAAACACCAACAAGAAACAACCCCAAACCCCTAACAACAAACAACACCACTCCCTAACAACAAACAACCCTAACCAAACAAAAAAAACTCTAACCCACTAACAACAAACAACACTAACACCCTAACAACAAACAACCCTAACCCCCTAACAACAAACAACACTAACACCCTAACAACAAACAACCCTAACCCCCTAACAACAAACAACACTAACCCCCAACAACAAACAACCCTAAACCCCTAACATCAAAGAACACTAACACCCTAAGAACAAACAACCCTAACCCCCAACAACAAACACTAACCCCCAAACAACAAACAAACCTAACCCCTAAAAACCAAAAACACTAAACCACTAACAACAAACAACCCTAACCCACTAACAACAAACAACAATAACATCCTAACAACAAACAACACTAACACCCTCACAACAAACAACACTAACACCCTAACAACAAAAACCACTAAAACCCAACAAGAAAAAACCCTAAACCCCTAATAACAAACACTATCCCCCTAACAACAAACAACACTAAACCCCTAACAAGAAACTACCCTAACCCCATAACAACAAACAACACTAACCTCCTAACAACAAACAACACTAAACCCCTAACAAGAAAGTACCCTAACCCCGTAACAACAAACAACACTAACCCGGTAACAACAAACAACCATAACCGCCAAACAACAAACAACCCTAACCCCCTTACAACAAACAGCACTAACCCCCTAACAACAAAGAACCCTAAACCCCTAACATCAAACAACACTAACACCCGAACAACAAACAACTCTAACCCCCTAACAACAAACACTAACCCCCAAACAACAAACAACCCTAACCCCTAAAAACCAAAAACACTAACCCACTAACAACAAACAACCCTAACCCCCTAACAATAACCAATCCTAACCCCCGAACAACCAACAACACTAACCCCCTAACCACAATAAACACTAACACCATAACAACAAAAACCACTAAACCCCAACAAGAAACAACCCTAAACCCCTAACAACAAACAACACTAACCCCCTAACAACAAGCAACCCTAACCAATCAACAAACAAACCTAACCCACTGACAACAAACAACACTAACACCCTAACAACAAACAACCCTAAACTCCTAACAACAAACAACACTAACACCCTAACAAAAAGCAACCCTAACCCCCTAACAACAAACAACACTAACCCCCTAACAACAAACAACCCTAACCAAACAACAAACAACCCTAACCCACTAACAACAAACAACACTAACACCCTAACAACAAACAACCCTAACCCCCTAAGAATAAACAACCCTAAACCCCTAACATCAAAGAACACTAACACCCTATCAACAAACAAAACTAACCCCCTAACAACAAACACTAACCCCCAAGCAACAAACAACCCTAACTCCTAAAAACCAAAAACACTAACCCACTAACAACAAACAACCATAACCAAAATCAACAAACAACCCTAACACCCTAACAACAAAAAACACTAACCCCCTAACAACAAACAACCCTAAACCCCTAACATCAAACAACACTAACCCCCTAACAACACAAAACACTAATACCCTAACAACAAACAACACTAACACCCTAACAACAAAAACCACTAAACACCAACAAGAAACAACCCCAAACCCCTAACAACACACAACACCACTCCCTAACAACAAACAACCCTAACCAAACAACAAAAAACTCTAACCCACTAACAACAAACAACACTAACACCCTAACAACAAACAATCCTAATCCCCTAACAACAAACAACACTAACACCCTAACAACAAACAACCCTAACCCCCTAACAACAAACAACACTAACCCCCAACAACAAACAACCCTAAACCCCTAACATCAAACAACACTAACACCCTAAGAACAAACAACCCTAACCCCCAACAACAAACACTAACCCCCAAACAACAAACAAACCTAACCCCTAAAAACCAAAAACACTAAACCACTAACAACAAACAACCCTAACCCACTAACAACAAACAACCCTAACATCCTAACAACAAACAACACTAACACCCTCACAACAAACAACACTAACACCCTAACAACAAAAACCACCAGAACCCAACAAGAAAAAACCCTAAACCCCTAATAACAAACACTATCCCCCTAACAACAAACAACACTAAACCCCTAACAAGAAACTACCCTAACCCCATAACAACAAACAACACTAACCTCCTAACAACAAACAACACTAAACCCCTAACAAGAAAGTACCCTAACCCCGTAACAACAAACAACACTAACCCGGTAACAACAAACAACCATAACCCCCAAACAACAAACAACCCTAACCCCCTTACAACAAACAGCACTAACCCCCTAACAACAAAGAACCCTAAACCCCTAACATCAAACAACACTAACACCCGAACAACAAACAACCCTAACCCCCTAACAACAAACACTAACCCCCAAACAACAAACAACCCTAACCCCTAACATCAAAGAACACTAACACCCTAACAACAAACAACCCTAACCCCCTAACAACAAACACTAACCCCCAAACAACAAACAACCCTAACCCCTAACATCAAAGAACACTAACACCCTGACAACAAACAACATTAACCCCCTAACAACAAACAACACTAACCCCCTAACAACACAAAACACTAACACCCTAACAACAAACAACACTAACACCCTAACAACAAAAACCACTAAACCCCAACAAGAAACAAACCTAACCCCCTAACAACAAACAACACTAAACCCCTAACAAGAAACTACCCTAACCCCATAACAACAAACAATCCTAACCCCGTAACAACAAACAACCCTAACCCCTAAACAACAAACAACCATAACCCCCTAACAACAAACAATCCTAACCCCCGAACAACCAACAACACTAACCCCCTAACCACAGCAAACACTAACACCCTAACAACAAAAACCACTAAACCCCAACAAGAAACAACCCTAAACCCCTAACAACAAACAACACTAACCCCCTAACAACAAACAACCCTAACCAAACAAAAAAAAACCCTCACCCACTAACAACAAAAAACACTAACACCCTAACAACAAACAACCATAACCCCCTAACAACAAACAACACTAACACCCTAACAACAAACAACCCTAACCCCCTAACAACAAACCCTAACCCCCAAACAACAAACAACCCTAACCCCTAAAAACCAAAAACACTAACCCACTAACAACAAACAACCCTAAACCACTAACAACAAACAACCCTAACACCCTAACAACAAACAACACTAACCCCCTAACAACAAACAACCCTAAACCCCTAACATCAAACAACACTAACCCCCTAACAACACAAAACACTAACACACTAACAGCAAACAACACTAACACCCTAACAACAAAAACCACTAAACCCCAACAAGAAACAACCCTAAACCCCTAACAACAAACACTAACCCCCTAACAACAAACAACACTAAACCCCTAACAAGAAACTACCCTAACCCCGTAACAACAAACAACACTAACCCCGTAACAACAAACAATCCTAACCCCCAAACAACAAACAACCCTAAACCCCAAACAACAAACAACTCTAACCCCCTAACAACCAACAACACTAACCCCCTAACCACAATAAACACTAACACCCTAACAACAAAAACCACTAAACCCCAACAAGAAACAACCCTAAACCCCTAACATCAAACAACACTAACCCCCTAACAACACAAAACACTAATACCCTAACAACAAACAACACTAACACCCTAACAACAAAAACCACTAAACACCAACAAGAAACAACCCCAAACCCCTAACAACACACAACACCACTCCCTAACAACAAACAACCCTAACCAAACAACAAAAAACTCTAACCCACTAACAACAAACAACACTAACACCCTAACAACAAACAATCCTAATCCCCTAACAACAAACAACACTAACACCCTAACAACAAACAACCCTAACCCCCTAACAACAAACAACACTAACCCCCAACAACAAACAACCCTAAACCCCTAACATCAAACAACACTAACACCCTAAGAACAAACAACCCTAACCCCCAACAACAAACACTAACCCCCAAACAACAAACAAACCTAACCCCTAAAAACCAAAAACACTAAACCACTAACAACAAACAACCCTAACCCACTAACAACAAACAACCCTAACATCCTAACAACAAACAACACTAACACCCTCACAACAAACAACACTAACACCCTAACAACAAAAACCACCAGAACCCAACAAGAAAAAACCCTAAACCCCTAATAACAAACACTATCCCCCTAACAACAAACAACACTAAACCCCTAACAAGAAACTACCCTAACCCCATAACAACAAACAACACTAACCTCCTAACAACAAACAACACTAAACCCCTAACAAGAAAGTACCCTAACCCCGTAACAACAAACAACACTAACCCGGTAACAACAAACAACCATAACCCCCAAACAACAAACAACCCTAACCCCCTTACAACAAACAGCACTAACCCCCTAACAACAAAGAACCCTAAACCCCTAACATCAAACAACACTAACACCCGAACAACAAACAACCCTAACCCCCTAACAACAAACACTAACCCCCAAACAACAAACAACCCTAACCCCTAACATCAAAGAACACTAACACCCTAACAACAAACAACCCTAACCCCCTAACAACAAACACTAACCCCCAAACAACAAACAACCCTAACCCCTAACATCAAAGAACACTAACACCCTGACAACAAACAACATTAACCCCCTAACAACAAACAACACTAACCCCCTAACAACACAAAACACTAACACCCTAACAACAAACAACACTAACACCCTAACAACAAAAACCACTAAACCCCAACAAGAAACAAACCTAACCCCCTAACAACAAACAACACTAAACCCCTAACAAGAAACTACCCTAACCCCATAACAACAAACAATCCTAACCCCGTAACAACAAACAACCCTAACCCCTAAACAACAAACAACCATAACCCCCTAACAACAAACAATCCTAACCCCCGAACAACCAACAACACTAACCCCCTAACCACAGCAAACACTAACACCCTAACAACAAAAACCACTAAACCCCAACAAGAAACAACCCTAAACCCCTAACAACAAACAACACTAACCCCCTAACAACAAACAACCCTAACCAAACAAAAAAAAACCCTCACCCACTAACAACAAAAAACACTAACACCCTAACAACAAACAACCATAACCCCCTAACAACAAACAACACTAACACCCTAACAACAAACAACCCTAACCCCCTAACAACAAACCCTAACCCCCAAACAACAAACAACCCTAACCCCTAAAAACCAAAAACACTAACCCACTAACAACAAACAACCCTAAACCACTAACAACAAACAACCCTAACACCCTAACAACAAACAACACTAACCCCCTAACAACAAACAACCCTAAACCCCTAACATCAAACAACACTAACCCCCTAACAACACAAAACACTAACACACTAACAGCAAACAACACTAACACCCTAACAACAAAAACCACTAAACCCCAACAAGAAACAACCCTAAACCCCTAACAACAAACACTAACCCCCT
This sequence comes from Elephas maximus indicus, assembly GCF_024166365.1. Taxonomy (NCBI): domain Eukaryota; kingdom Metazoa; phylum Chordata; class Mammalia; order Proboscidea; family Elephantidae; genus Elephas; species Elephas maximus. Next base: position 3,987,059 of record NC_064831.1, read on the forward strand.
AACAACAAACAACACTAAACCCCTAACAAGAAACTACCCTAACCCCGTAACAACAAACAACACTAACCCCGTAACAACAAACAATCCTAACCCCCAAACAACAAACAACCCTAAACCCCAAACAACAAACAACTCTAACCCCCTAACAACCAACAACACTAACCCCCTAACCACAATAAACACTAACACCCTAACAACAAAAACCACTAAACCCCAACAAGAAACAACCCTAAACCCCTAACAACAAACAACACTAACCCCCTAACAACAAACAACCCTGACCAAACAACAAAAAACCCTAACCCACTAACAACAAACAACACTAACACCCTAACAACAAACAACCCTAACTCCCTAACAACAAACAACACTAACACCCTAACAACAAACAACCCTATCCACCTAAAAACAAACAACACTAACCCCCTAACAACAAACAACCCTAAACCCCTAACATCAAAGAACACTAACACCCTAACAAGAAACAACCCTAACCCCCTAACAACAAACACTAACCCCCAAGCAACAAACAACCCTAACTCCTAAAAACCAAAAACACTAACCCACTAACAGCAAACAACCCTAACCCACAATCAACAAACAACCCTAACCCCCTAACAACAAACAACCCTAAACCCCTAACATCAAACAACACTAACCCCCTAACAACACAAAACACTAATACCCTAACAACAAACAACACTAACACCCTAACAACAAAAACCACTGAACACCAACAAGAAACAACCCCAAACCCCTAACAACAAACAACACCACTCCCTAAAAACAAACAACCCTACCAAACAACAAAAAACTCTAACCCACTAACAACAAACAACACTAACACCCTAACAACAAACAATCCTAACCCCCTAACAACAAACAACACTAACACCCTAACAACAAACAACCCTAACCCCCTAACAACAAACAACACTAACGCCCAACAACAAACAACCCTAAACCCCTAACATCAACGAATACTAACACCCTAAGAACAAACAACCATAACCCCCAACAACAAACACTAACCCCCAAACAACAAACAAACCTAACCCCTAAAAACCAAAAACACTAAACCACTAACAACAAACAACCCTAACCCACTAACAACAAACAACCCTAACATCCTAACAACAAACAACACTAACACCCTCACAACAAACAACACTAACACCCTAACAACAAAAACCACTAAAACCCAACAAGAAAAAACCCTAAACCCCTAATAACAAACACTATCCCCCTAACAACAAACAACACTAAACCCCTAACAAGAAACTACCCTAACCCCATAACAACAAACAACACTAACCTCCTAACAACAAACAACACTAAACCCCTAACAAGAAAGTACCCTAACCCCGTAACAACAAACAACACTAACCTGGTAACAACAAACAACCATAACCCCCAAACAACAAACAACCCTAACCCCCTTACAACAAACAGCACTAACCCCCTAACAACAAAGAACCCTAAACCCCTAACATCAAACAACACTAACACCCGAACAACAAACAACCCTAACCCCCTAACAACAAACACTAACCCCCAAACAACAAACAACCCTAACCCCTAAAAACCAAAAACACTAACCCACTAACAACAAACAACCCTAACCCCCTAACAATAACCAATCCTAACCCCCGAACAACCAACAACACTAACCCCCTAACCACAATAAACACTAACACCCTAACAACAAAAACCACTAAACCCCAACAAGAAACCACCCTAAACCCCTAACAACAAACAACACTAACCCCCTAACAACAAAGAATCCTAACCAAACAACAAAAAACCCTAACCCAGTAACAACAAACAACACTAACACCCTAAGAACAAACAACCCTAACCCCCTAACAACAAACAACACTAACACCCTAACAACAAACAATCCTAACCCCCTAACAACAAACAACACTAACCCCCTAACAACAAACAACCCTAAACCCCTAACATCAAAGAACACTAACACCCTAACAACAAACAACCCTAACCCCCTGACAACAAACACTAACCCCCAAACAACAAACAACCCTAACCCCTAAAAATCAAAAACACTAACCCACTAACAACAAAAAACCCTAACCCACTAACAACAAACAACCCTAACACCCTAACAACAAACAACACTAACCCCCTAACAACAAACAACCCTAAACCCCTAACATCAAACAACACTAACACCCTAACATCACAAAACACTAACACCCTAACAACAAACAACACTAACACCCTAACAACAAACAAACCTAACCCCCTAACAAGAAACAACTCTAACCCCCTAACAACAAACAACCCTAAACCCCTAACATCAAACAACACTAACACCCTAACATCACAAAACACTAACTCCCTAACAACAAACAACACTAACACCCTACCAACAAAAACCACTAAACCCCAACAAGAAACAACCCTAAATCCCTAACAACAAACACTAACCCCCTAACAAAAAACAACACTAAACCCCGAACAAGAAACTACCCTAACCCCGTAACAACAAACAACACTAACCCTGTAACAAGAAACAACCCTAACCCCCTAACAACGAACAACACTAACCCCCTAACAACAAACAACCCTAAACCCCTAACAACAAACACTAACCCCCAAACAACAAACAACCCTAACCAAACAACAAAAAACCCTAACCTACTAACAACAAACAACACTAACACCCTAACAACAAACAACCCTAACCCCCTAACAACAAACAACACTAACACCCTAACAACAAACAACCCTATCCCCCTAACAACAAACAACACTAACCCCCTAACAACAAACAACCCTAAACCCCTAACATCAAACAACACTAACCCCCTAACAACACAAAACACTAACACCCGAACAACAAACAACACTAACACCCTAACAACAAAAACCACTAAACCCCAACAAGAAACAACCCTAAACCCCTAACAACAAACACTAACCCCCTAACAACAAACAACACTAAACCCCTAACAAGAAACTACCCTAACCCCGTAACAACAAACAACCCTAACCCCCAAACAACAAACAACCCTAACCCCCTAAAAACAAAGAACACTAACCCCCTAACAACAAACAACCCTAAACCCCTAACATCAAAGAACACTAACACCCTAACAACAAACAAAACTAACCCCCTAACAACAAACACTAACCCCCAAGCAAGAAACAACACTAACTCCTAAAAACCAAAACACTAACCCACTAACAACAAACCACCCTAACCCACAATCAACAAACAACCCTAACAAACTAACAACAAAAAACACTAAACCCCTAACAACAAACAACACTAACACCCTAACATCAAACAACACTAACCCCCTAACAACACAAAACACTAACACCCTAACAACAAACAACACTAACACCCTAACAACAAAAACCACTAAACCGCAACAAGAAACACCCCTAAACCCCTAACAACAAACAACACCACTCCCTAACAACAAACAACCCTAACCAAACAACAAAAAACTCTAACAAACTAACAACAAACAACACTAACACCCTAACAACAAACAACCCTAACCCCCTAACAACAAACAACACTAACACCCTAACAACAAACAACCCTAACCCCCTAACAACAAACAACACTAACCCCCTAACAACAAACAACCCTAAACCCCTAACATCCAAGAACACTAACACCCTAACAACAAACAACCCTAACCCCCAACAACAAACACTAACCCCCAAACAACAAACAACCCTAACCACAAAAAACCAAAAACACTAACCCACTACCAACAAACAACCCTAACATCCTGACAACAAACAACACTAACCCCCTAACAACAAATAACCCTAAACCCCTAACATCAAACAACACTAACCCCCTAACAGCACAAAAGACTAACACCCTAACAACAAACAACACTAACACCCTAACAACAAAAACCACTAAACCCCAACAAGAAAAAACCCGAAACCCCTAACAACAAACACTAACCCCCTAACAACAAACAACACTAAACCCCTAACAAGAAACTACCCTAACCCCGTAACAGCAAACAACACTAACCCCATAACAACAAACAGCCCTAACCCCCAAACAACAAACAACACTAAGCCCCTAACAACAAACAATCCTAACCCCCGAGCAACCAACAACACTAACCCCCTAACCACAATAAACACTAACACCCTAACAACAAAAACCACTAAACCCCAACAAGAAACAACCCTAAACCCCTAACAACAAACAACACTAACCCCCTAACAAAAAACAACCCTAACCAAACAACAAAAAACCCTAACCCACTAACAACAAACAACACTAACACCCTAACAACAAACAACCCTAACTCCCTAACAACAAACAACACTAACACCCTAACAACAAACAACCCTAACCCCCTAACAACAAACACTAACCCCCAAACAACAAACAACCCTAACCCCTAAAAACCAAAAAAACTAACCCACTAACAACAAACAACCCTAACCCACTAACAACAAACAACCCTAACACCCTAACAACAAACAACACTAACTCCCTAACAACAAACAACCCTTACCCCTAACATCAAACAACACTAACCCCCTAACAACACAAAACACTAACACCCTAACAACAAACAACACTAACACCCTAACAACAGAAACCACTAAACCCCAACAAGAAACAACCCTAAACCCCTAACAGCAAACACTAACCCCCTAACAACAAACAACACTGAACCCCTAACAAGAAAATACCCTAACCCCGTAACAACAAACAACACTAAACCGTAACAACAAACAACCCTAACCCCCAAACAACAATCAACCCTAAACCCCAAACAACAAACAACCCTAACCCCTTAACAACAAACAATCTTAACCCACCGAACAACCAAAAACACTAACCCCAAACCACAATAAACACTAACACCCTAACAAAAACCACTAAACCCCAACAAGATAAAACCCTAAACCCCTAACAACAAACAACACTAACCCCTAACAAAAAACAACCCTAACCAAACAACAAAAAACCCTAACCCACCAACAACAAACAACACTAACACCCTAACAACAAACAACCCTAACTCCCTAACAACAAACAACACTAAAACCCTAACAACAAACAACCCTAAACCCCTAACAACAAACAACACTAACCCCCTAACAACAAACAATCCTAACCAAACAACAAAAAACCCTAACCCACTAACAACAAAAACACTAACACCCTAACAACAAACAACCCTAAACCCCTAACAACAAACAACACTAACACCCTAACAACAAACAACCCTAAACCCCTAACAACAAACAACCCTAACACCGTAACAACAAACAACACTAACACCCTAACAACAAACAACCCTAAACCCCTAACATCAAACAACACTAACCCCCTAACAACACAAAACACTAACACCCTAACAACAAACAACACTAACACCCTAACAACAAAAACCACTAAACCCCAATAAGAAACAACCCGAAACTCCTAACAACAAACACTAACCCCCTAACAACAAACAACACTAAACCCCTAACGAGAAAATACCCTCACCCCGTAACAACAAACAACACTAACCCCGTAACAACAAACAGCCCTAACCCCCAAACAACAAACAACCCTAACCCCCTAACAACAAACAATCCTAACCCCCGAACAACCCAACAACACTAACCCCCTAACCACAATAAAGACTAACACCCTAACAACAAAAACCACTAAACCCCAACAAGAAACAACCCTAAACCCCTAACAACAAACAACACTAACCCCCTAACAACAAACAACACTAACCCCCTAACAACAAACAATCCTAACCAAACAACAAACAACCTTACCCACTAACAACAAACAACCCTAACCCCCTAACAACAAACAACCCTAACCCCCTAACAACAAACAACACTAACACCCTAACAAAAAACAACCCTAACCCCCTAACAACAAACAACACTAACCCCCTAACAACAAACAACCCTAAACCCCTAACATCAAAGAACACTAACACCCTAACAACAAACAACCCTAACCCCCTAACAACAAACACTAACCCCCAAACAGCAAACAACCCTAACCCCTAAAAACCAAAAACACTAACCCACTGAAAACAAACAACCCTAACCCCCTAACAACAAACAGTAACCCCCAAACAACAAACAAACGTAACCCCTGAAAACCAAAAACACTAACCCACTAACAACAAACAACCCTAAACCACTAACAACAAACAACCCTAACACCCTAACAACAAACAACACTAACCCCCTAGCAACTAACAACCCTAAACCCCTAACATCAAACAACACTAACCCCCTAACAACACAAACACTAACACCCTAACAACAAACAACACTAACACCCTAACAACAAAAACCACTAAATCCCAACAAGAAACAACCCTAAACCCCTAACAGCAAACACCAACCCCCTAACAACAAACAACACTAAACCCCTAACAAGAAACTAACCTAACCCCGTAACAACAAACAACACTAACCTCCTAACAACAAACAACCTTAACCCCCTAACAACAAACACCCCTAAAACCCTAACAACAAACAATCCTAACCCCCTAACAACCTACAACACTAACCCCCTAACCACAAACAACACTAACCCCGTAAGAACAAACAACACTAACCCCCTAACAACAGTCCTAACCACCTAACAACAAACAACACTAACCCCCTAAAAAGAAACAATAAACCCCTAAACACAAACAACACTCATCCCCTAAGAACAAACAACACTAACCCTCTAACAACAAACAACACTAACCCCTAAGAACAAAAACACTAACACCCTAACAACAAACAACACTAACCCCCTAACAACAAACAATCCTAACCCCCTAAAAACAAACAACACTAACCCCCTAAAAACAAACAACCCTGAAACCCTAAAAACAAACAACACTGAACCCCTAAAAACAAACAACACTAAGCCAATAACAACAAACAGCACTAACCGACTAACAACAAAAAACACTAACCCGCTAACAACATCCAACAGTAACGCCCTAACCACAAACAACACTAACCCCCTAAAAACAAACAACCCTAAAAGCCTAACAACAAACAACACTCACCCCTAAAAAACAAACAACCCTAAAACCCTAAAAGCAAACAACACTGAACCCCTAAAAACAAACAACACTAAGCCCCTAACAACAAACAACACTAACACCCGAACAACAAACACCACTAAACCCCAACAAGAAACAACCCTAAGCCCCTAACGACAAACAACACTAACCCCCTAACAAGAAACAACCCTAAACCCCTAACAACAAACAACATTAACCCCCTAACAACAAACAACCCTAAACCCCTAACATCAAACAACACTAACCCTCTAACAACACAAAACACTAACACCCTAACAACAAACAACACTAACACCCTGACAACAAAAACCACGAAACCCCAACAAGAAACAACCCTAAACCCCTAACAACAAACACTAACCCCCTAACAAAAAACAACACTAAACCCCTAACAAGAAACTACCCTAACCCCGTAACAACAAACAACACTAACCCCGTAACAACAAACAACCCTAACCCCCAAACAACAAACAACCCTAACCCCCTAACAACAAACAATCCTAACCCCCGAACAACCAACAACACTAACCCCCTAACCACAATAAACACTAACACCTTAACAACAAAAACCACTAAACCCCAACAAGAAACAACCCTAAACCCCTAACAACAAACACTGACCCCCTAAAAACAAACAACACTGAACCCCTAACAAGAAAATACCCTAACCCTGTAACAACAAACAACACTAAACCGTAACAACAAACAAACCTAACCCCCAAACAACAAGCAACCCTAAACCCCAAACAACAAACAACCCTAACCCCTTAACAACAAACAATCCTAACCCACCGAACAACCAACAACACTAACCCCCTAACCACAATAAACACTAACACCCTAACAACAAAAACCACTAAACCCCAACAAGATACAACCCTAAACCCCTAACAACAAACAACACTAACCCCCTAGCAAAAAACAACCCTAACCAAACAACAAAAAACCCTAACCCACCAACAACGAACAACACTAACACCCTAACAACAAACAACCCTAACTCCCTAACAACAAACAACACTAAAACCCTAACAACAAACAACCCTAAACCCCTAACAACAAACAACACTAACCCCCTAACTACAAACAACACTAAACCCCTAACATCAAACAACACTAACCCCCTAACAACACAAAACACTAACACCCGAACAACAAACAACACTAACACCCTAACAACAAAAACCCCTAAACCCCAACAAGAAACAACCCTAAACCCTTAACAACAAACACTAACCCCCTAACAAAAAACAACACTAAACCCCGAAAAAGAAACTACCCTGAACCCGTAACAACAAACAACACTAACCCCGTAACAACAAACAATCCTAACCCCCGAACAACCAACAATACTAACCCCCTAACCACAATAAACACTAACACCCTAACAACAAAAACCACTAAACCCCAACAAGAAACAACCCTAAACCCCTAACAACAAACAACACTAACCCCCTAAGAACAAACACCACTAACACCCTAACAACAAACAATCCTAACCAAACAACAAAAAACCCTAACACACTAACAACAAACAACACTAACACCCTAACAACAAACAACCCTAAACCCCTAACAACAAACAACACTAACACCCTAACAACAAACAACCCTAAACCCCTAAAAACAAACAACCCTAACACCCTAACAACAAACAACACTAACACCCTAACAACAAACAACCCTAAACCCCTAACATCAAACAACACTAACCCCCTAACAACACAAAACACTAACACCCTAACAACAAACAACACTAACACCCTAACAACAAAAACCACTAAACCCCAACAAGAAACAACCCGAAACCCCTAACAACAAACACTAACTCCCTAACAACAAACAACACTAAACCCTTAACCTGAAAATACCCTAACCCCGTAACAACAAACAACACTAACCCCGTAACAACAAACAGCCCTAACCCCCAAACAACAAACAACCCTAACCCCCTAACAACAAACAACCCTAACCCCCTAACAACAAACAACACTAACACCCTAACAAAAAACAACCCTAACCCCCTAACAACAAACAACACTAACCCCCTAACAACAAACAACCCTAAACCCCTAACATCAAAGAACACTAACACCCTAACAACAAACAACCCTAACCCCCTAACAACAAACACTAACCCCCAAACAGCAAACAACCCTAACCCCTAAAAACCAAAAACACTAACCCACTGAAAACAAACAACCCTAACCCCCTAACAACAAACAGTAACCCCCAAACAACAAACAAACGTAACCCCTGAAAACCAAAAACACTAACCCACTAACAACAAACAACCCTAAACCACTAACAACAAACAACCCTAACACCCTAACAACAAACAACACTAACCCCCTAGCAACTAACAACCCTAAACCCCTAACATCAAACAACACTAACCCCCTAACAACACAAACACTAACACCCTAACAACAAACAACACTAACACCCTAACAACAAAAACCACTAAATCCCAACAAGAAACAACCCTAAACCCCTAACAGCAAACACCAACCCCCTAACAACAAACAACACTAAACCCCTAACAAGAAACTAACCTAACCCCGTAACAACAAACAACACTAACCTCCTAACAACAAACAACCTTAACCCCCTAACAACAAACACCCCTAAAACCCTAACAACAAACAATCCTAACCCCCTAACAACCTACAACACTAACCCCCTAACCACAAACAACACTAACCCCGTAAGAACAAACAACACTAACCCCCTAACAACAGTCCTAACCACCTAACAACAAACAACACTAACCCCCTAAAAAGAAACAATAAACCCCTAAACACAAACAACACTCATCCCCTAAGAACAAACAACACTAACCCTCTAACAACAAACAACACTAACCCCTAAGAACAAAAACACTAACACCCTAACAACAAACAACACTAACCCCCTAACAACAAACAATCCTAACCCCCTAAAAACAAACAACACTAACCCCCTAAAAACAAACAACCCTGAAACCCTAAAAACAAACAACACTGAACCCCTAAAAACAAACAACACTAAGCCAATAACAACAAACAGCACTAACCGACTAACAACAAAAAACACTAACCCGCTAACAACATCCAACAGTAACGCCCTAACCACAAACAACACTAACCCCCTAAAAACAAACAACCCTAAAAGCCTAACAACAAACAACACTCACCCCTAAAAAACAAACAACCCTAAAACCCTAAAAGCAAACAACACTGAACCCCTAAAAACAAACAACACTAAGCCCCTAACAACAAACAACACTAACACCCGAACAACAAACACCACTAAACCCCAACAAGAAACAACCCTAAGCCCCTAACGACAAACAACACTAACCCCCTAACAAGAAACAACCCTAAACCCCTAACAACAAACAACATTAACCCCCTAACAACAAACAACCCTAAACCCCTAACATCAAACAACACTAACCCTCTAACAACACAAAACACTAACACCCTAACAACAAACAACACTAACACCCTGACAACAAAAACCACGAAACCCCAACAAGAAACAACCCTAAACCCCTAACAACAAACACTAACCCCCTAACAAAAAACAACACTAAACCCCTAACAAGAAACTACCCTAACCCCGTAACAACAAACAACACTAACCCCGTAACAACAAACAACCCTAACCCCCAAACAACAAACAACCCTAACCCCCTAACAACAAACAATCCTAACCCCCGAACAACCAACAACACTAACCCCCTAACCACAATAAACACTAACACCTTAACAACAAAAACCACTAAACCCCAACAAGAAACAACCCTAAACCCCTAACAACAAACACTGACCCCCTAAAAACAAACAACACTGAACCCCTAACAAGAAAATACCCTAACCCTGTAACAACAAACAACACTAAACCGTAACAACAAACAAACCTAACCCCCAAACAACAAGCAACCCTAAACCCCAAACAACAAACAACCCTAACCCCTTAACAACAAACAATCCTAACCCACCGAACAACCAACAACACTAACCCCCTAACCACAATAAACACTAACACCCTAACAACAAAAACCACTAAACCCCAACAAGATACAACCCTAAACCCCTAACAACAAACAACACTAACCCCCTAGCAAAAAACAACCCTAACCAAACAACAAAAAACCCTAACCCACCAACAACGAACAACACTAACACCCTAACAACAAACAACCCTAACTCCCTAACAACAAACAACACTAAAACCCTAACAACAAACAACCCTAAACCCCTAACAACAAACAACACTAACCCCCTAACTACAAACAACACTAAACCCCTAACATCAAACAACACTAACCCCCTAACAACACAAAACACTAACACCCGAACAACAAACAACACTAACACCCTAACAACAAAAACCCCTAAACCCCAACAAGAAACAACCCTAAACCCTTAACAACAAACACTAACCCCCTAACAAAAAACAACACTAAACCCCGAAAAAGAAACTACCCTGAACCCGTAACAACAAACAACACTAACCCCGTAACAACAAACAATCCTAACCCCCGAACAACCAACAATACTAACCCCCTAACCACAATAAACACTAACACCCTAACAACAAAAACCACTAAACCCCAACAAGAAACAACCCTAAACCCCTAACAACAAACAACACTAACCCCCTAAGAACAAACACCACTAACACCCTAACAACAAACAATCCTAACCAAACAACAAAAAACCCTAACACACTAACAACAAACAACACTAACACCCTAACAACAAACAACCCTAAACCCCTAACAACAAACAACACTAACACCCTAACAACAAACAACCCTAAACCCCTAAAAACAAACAACCCTAACACCCTAACAACAAACAACACTAACACCCTAACAACAAACAACCCTAAACCCCTAACATCAAACAACACTAACCCCCTAACAACACAAAACACTAACACCCTAACAACAAACAACACTAACACCCTAACAACAAAAACCACTAAACCCCAACAAGAAACAACCCGAAACCCCTAACAACAAACACTAACTCCCTAACAACAAACAACACTAAACCCTTAACCTGAAAATACCCTAACCCCGTAACAACAAACAACACTAACCCCGTAACAACAAACAGCCCTAACCCCCAAACAACAAACAACCCTAACCCCCTAACAACAAACAATCCTAACCCCCGAACAACCAACAACACTAACCCCCTAACCACAATAAAGACTAACACCCTAACAACAAAAACCACTAAACCCCAACAAGAAACAACCCTAAACCCCTAACAACAAACAACACTAACCCCCTAACAACAAACAACACTAACCCCCTAACAACAAACAATCCTAACCAAACAACAAAAAACCCTAACCCACTAACAACAAACAACACTAACACCCTAACAACAAACAACCCTAATCCCCTAACAACAAACAACACTAACACCCTAACAACAAACAACCCTAACCCCCTAACAACAAACAACACTAACCCCCTAACAACAAACAACCCTAAACCCCTAACATCAAAGAACACTAACACCCTAACAACAAACAACCCTAACCCCCTAACAACAAACACTAACCCCCAAAAAACAAACAAGCCTAACCCCTAAAAACCAAAAACACTAACCCACTAACAACAAACAACCCTAACCCACTAACAACAAACAACCCTAACACCCTAACAACAAACAACACTAACCCCCTAACAACAAACAACCCTAAACCCCTAACATCAAACAACACTAACCACCTAACATCACAAAACACTAACACCCTAACAACAAACAACACTAACACCCTAACAACAAAAACCACTAAACCCCAACAAGAAACAACCCTAAACCCCTAAGAACAAACAACACTAACCTCCGAACAACAAACAACCCTAACCAAACAACAAAAAACCCTAACCCACTAACAACAAACAACCCTAACACCCTAACAACAAACAACACTAACCCCCTAACAACAAACCACACTAACACCCTAACAACAAACAACCCTAACCCCCTAACAACAAACAACACTAACCCCCTAACAACACAAAACACTAACACCCTAACAACAAACAACAATAAAACCCTAACAACAGAAACCACTAAACCCCAACAAGAAACAACCCTAAACCCCTAACAACAAACACTAAACCCCTAACAACAAACAACACTGAACGCCTAACAAGAAAATACCCTAACCCCGTAACAACAAACAACACTAACCCGTAACATCAAACAACCCTAACCCCCTAACAACAAACAACCCTAAACCCCAAACAACAAACAATCCTAACCCCCGAACAACCAACAACACTAACCCCCTAACCACAATAAAGACTAACACCCTAACAACAAAAACCACTAAACCCCAACAAGAAACAACCCTAAACCCCTAACAACAAACAACACTAACACCCTAACAAAAAACAACCTTAACACCCCAACAACAAACAACTCTAACACCCTAACAACAAACAACCCTAACCCCCTAACAACAAACAACACTAACCCCCTAACAACAAACAACCGTAAACCCCTAACGTCAAAGAACACTAACACCCTAACAACAAACAACCCTAACCCCTAACAACAAACACTAACCCCCAAACAACAAACAACCCTAACCCCTAAAAACCAAAAACACTAACCCACTAACAACAAACAACCCTAACCCACTAACACCAAACAAACCTAACACCCTAACAACAAACACTAACCCCCTAACAGCAAACAACCCTAAACCCCTAACATCAAAGAACACTAACACCCTAAAAACAAAAAACCCTAACCCCCTAACAACAACCACTAACCCCCAAACAACAAACAACCCTAACCCCTAAAAACCAAAAACACTAACCCACTAACAACAAACAACCCTAACCCACTAACAACAAACAACCCTAACTCCCTAACAACAAACAACACTAACCCCCTAACAACAAAAAACCCTAAACCCCTAACATCAAACAACACTAACCCCCTAACAACACAAAACACTAACACCCTAACAACAAACAACACTAACCCCGTAACAACAAAGAACCCTAACCCCCTAAAAACAAACAACCCTTAACCCCTAACATCAAACAACACTATCCCCCTAACGACACAAAACACTAACACCCTAACAACAAACAACACTAACACCCTAACAAAAAAAACCACTAAACCCCAACAAGAAACAACCCTAAATCCCTAACAACAAACACTAACCCCCTAACAACAAACAACACTGAACCCCTAACAAGAAACTACCCTAACCCCGTAACAACAAACAACACTAACCCGTAACAACAAACAACCCTAACCCCCAAACAACAAAAAACCCAAACCCCCAAACAACAAACAACCCTAACCCCTTAACAACAAACAATCCTAACCCCCCAAACAACCAACAACACTAACCCCCTAACCACAATAAACACTAACACCCTAACAACAAAAACCACTAAACCCCAACAAGAAACAACCCTAAACCCCTAACAACAAACACTAACCCCCTAACAACAAACAAGACTGAACCCCTAACAAGAAAATACTCTAACCCCGTAACAACAAACAACACTAACCCCGTAACAACAAACAACCCTAACCCCCAAACAACAAACAACCCTAAACCCCTAACAACAAACAATCCTAACCCCCGAACAACCAACAACACTAACCCCCTAACCACAATAAACACTAACACCCTAACAACAAAAACCACTAAACCCCAACAAGAAACAACCCTAAACCCGTAGCAACAAACAACACTAACGCCTAACAACAAACAACCCTAACCAAACAACAAACAACCCTAACCCCTGAAAACAAACAACCCTAACCCCTAACAACAAACAACCCTAACCAAACAACAAAAAACCCTAACCGACTAACAACAAACAACACTAAATCCCTAACAAGAAACAACAGTAGCCCCCTAAGAAGAAACAACACTATCCCCCTAACAAGAAACAACACTAACCCCCTGACAAGAAACAACAGTAACACCCTAACAACAACCAACCCTAACCCCCTAAGAACAACACTAAGCCCTAAGAACAAACAACACTAACCCCCAACAACGAATACCAACCCCTAACAACACAAAACCTAACCCCTTATCAACAAACAACCCTAACCCACTAACAAAAAACAACCCTAACACCCTAACAACAAACAACCCTAAACCCCTAACAGCAAACAACACTAACCCCCGAACAACAAACAAACCTAACCCCTAAAAACCAAAAACAGTAACCCACTAACAACAAACAACCCTAACCCCCAACAACAAACAACCCTAACCCCCTAACAACAAACAACCCTAACCCCCTAACAACAAACAACACTAAACCCCAACAAGAAACACCCCTAAACCCCTAACAACAAACACTAACCCCCTAAAAACAAACAACACTAAACCCCTAACAAGAAACTAACCTAACCCCTAACAACAATCAACACTAACCCCCTAACAACAAACAACTCTAACCAAACAACAAACAACCCTAACCAAACAACAAACAACACTAACCCACTAACAACAAACAACACTAACACCCTAACAACAAACAACCCTAACCCCCTAACAACAAACAACACTAACACCCTAACAACAAACAACCCTAACCCCCTAACAACAAACAACACTAACCCCCAACAACAAACTACCCTAAACCCCTAATATCAAAGAACACTAACACCCTAACAACAACAACCCTAACCCCCTAACAACAAAGAACCCTAACCAAACAACAAACATTAACCGACTAACAACAAACAACACTAACCCCCTAACAAGAAACAACAGTAACCCCCTAACAAGAAACAACACTAACCCCCTAACAACAAACAACACTAACACCCTAACAACAACCAACCCTAACCCCCTAAGAACAAACAACACTAAGCACTAAGAACAAACAATACTAACCCCCAACAACGAACAATACCAACCCCTAACAACACAAAACCTAACCTCTTATCAACAAACAACCCTAACCCACTGACAAAAAACAACCCTAACACCCTAAGAACAAACAACCCTAAACCCCTAACAACAAACACAAACCCCCAAACAACAAACAACCCTAACCCCTAAAAACCAAAAACACTAACCCACTAAAAACAAACAACCCTAACCACCTAACAACAAACAACCCTAAACCCCTAACATCAAACAACACTAACCCCCTAACAACACAAAACACTAACACCCTAACAACAAACAACACTAACACCCTAACAACAAAAACCACTAAACCCCAACAAGAAACAACCCTAAACCCCTAACAACAAACACTAACCCCCTAACAACAAACAACACTAAACCCCTAACAAGAAACTACCCTAACCCCGTAACAACAAACACTAACCACTAACAAGAAACTACCCTAACCCCCTAACAACAAACAACAATAAAACCCTAACAACAAACAACACTAGCACCCTAACAACAAAAACCACTAAACCCCAAGAAGAAACAACCCTAAACCCCTAACAACAAACAACACTAACCCCCTAACAACAAACAACCCTAACTCCTAAAAACCAAAAACACTAACCCCCTAACAACAAACAACTCTAACCAAACAACAAACAACCCTAACCAAACAACAAACAACACTAACCCACTAACAACAAACAACACTAACACCCTAACAACAAACAACCCTAACCCCCTAACAACAAACAACACTAACCCCCTAACAACAAACAACCGTAAACCCCTAACGTCAAAGAACACTAACACCCTAACAACAAACAACCCTAACCCCTAACAACAAACACTAACCCCCAAACAACAAACAACCCTAACCCCTAAAAACCAAAAACACTAACCCACTAACAACAAACAACCCTAACCCACTAACACCAAACAAACCTAACACCCTAACAACAAACACTAACCCCCTAACAGCAAACAACCCTAAACCCCTAACATCAAAGAACACTAACACCCTAAAAACAAAAAACCCTAACCCCCTAACAACAACCACTAACCCCCAAACAACAAACAACCCTAACCCCTAAAAACCAAAAACAATAACCCACTAACAACAAACAACCCTAACCCACTAACAACAAACAACCCTAACTCCCTAACAACAAACAACACTAAACCCCTAAGAACAAACAACACTAAGCACTAAGAACAAACAATACTAACCCCCAACAACGAACAATACCAACCCCTAACAACACAAAACCTAACCTCTTATCAACAAACAACCCTAACCCAATGACAAAAAACAACCCTAACACCCTAACAACAAACAACACAAAACCCCTAACAACAAACACTAACCCCCAAACAACAAACAACCCTAACCCCTAAAAACCAAAAACACTAACCCACTAAAAACAAACAACCCTAACCACCTAACAACAAACAACCCTAAACCCCTAACATCAAACAACACTAACCCCCTAACAACACAAAACACTAACACCCTAACAACAAACAACACTAACACCCTAACAACAAAAACCACTAAACCCCAACAAGAAACAACCCTAAACCCCTAACAACAAACACTAACCCCCTAACAACAAACAACACTAAACCCCTAACAAGAAACTACCCTAACCCCGTAACAACAAACACTAACCACTAACAAGAAACTACCCTAACCCCCTAACAACAAACAACAATAAAACCCTAACAACAAACAACACTAACACCCTAACAACAAAAACCACTAAACCCCAAGAAGAAACAACCCTAAACCCCTAACAACAAACAACACTAACCCCCTAACAACAAACAACCCTAACTCCTAAAAACCAAAAACACTAACCCACTAACAACAAACAAACCTAACCCGCTAACAAAAAAAACCCTAACACCCTAACAACAAACAACACTAACCCCCTAACAACAAACAACCCTAAACCCCTAACATCAAACCACACTAACCCCCTAACAACACAAAACACTAACACCCTAACAAACAACACTAACACCCTAACAACAAAAACCACTAAACCCCAACAAGAAACAACCCTAAACCCCTAGCAACAAACACTAACCCCCTAACAACAAACAACACTAAACCCCTAACAAGAAACGACCCTAACCCCGTAACAACAAACAACACTAACCCCGTAACAACAAACAACCCTAACCCCCAAAGAACAAACAACCCTAACCCCCTAACAACAAACAATCCTAACCCCCGAACAACCAACAACACTAACGCCCTAACCACAATAAACACTAACACCCGAACAGGAAAAACCACTAAACCCCAACAAGAAACATCTCTAAACCCCTAACAACAAACAACCCTAACCCCCTAAGAACAAACAACCCTAACCAAACAACAAACCACCCTAACCCCTAAAAACAAACAACCCTAACCCCCTAAGAAGAAACAACCCTAACCAAACAACAAAAAACCCTAACCGACTGACAACAAACAAAACTAACCAACTAACAAGAAACAACAGTAACCCCCTAACAAGAAACAACACTAACCCCCTAACAACAAACAACACTAACACCCTAACAACAACCAACCCTAACACCCTAAGAACAAACGACACTAAACCCCGAAGAACAAACAACACTAACCCCCAACAACGAACAATACTAACCCCCTAACAACACAAAACCTAACCCCTTATCAACAAACAACCCTAACCCACTAACAAAAAACAACCCTAACACCCTAACAACAAACAACACTAACCCTCTAACAACAAACAACACTAACCCCCCAACAACAGTCCTAACCACCTAACAACAAACAAACCTAACCCCCAACATCAAAGAACACTAACACCCTAACAACAAACAACCCTAAACCCCTAACAACAAACACTAACCCCCTAAAAACAAACAACACTAAACCCCTAACAAGAAACTAACCTAACCCCTAACAACAATCAACACTAACCCCCTAACAACAAACAACTCTAACCAAACAACAAACAACCCTAACCAAACAACAAACAACACTAACCCACTAACAACAAACAACACTAACACCCTAACAACAAACAACCCTAACCCCCTAACAACAAACAACACTAACCCCCAACAACAAACAACTCTAAACCCCTAACATCAAAGAACACTAACACCCTAACAACAAACAACCCTAACCCCCTAACAACAAACAACCCTAACCAAACAACAAACAACATTAACCGACTAACAACAAACAACACTAACCCCCTAACAAGAAACAACACTAACCCCCTAACAACAAACAACACTAACACCCTAACAACAACCAACCCTAACCCCCTAAGAACAAACAACACTAAGCACTAAGAACAAACAATACTAACCCCCAACAACGAACAATACCAACCCCTAACAACACAAAACCTAACCTCTTATCAACAAACAACCCTAACCCACTGACAAAAAACAACCCTAACACCCTAACAACAAACTACCCTAAACCCCTAACAACAAACACTAACCCCCAAACAACAAACAACCCTAACCCCTAAAAACCAAAAACACTAACCCACTAAAAACAAACAACCCTAACCACCTAACAACAAACAACCCTAAACCCCTAACATCAAACAACACTAACCCCCTAACAACACAAAACACTAACACCCTAACAAACAACACTAACACCCTAAGAACAAAAACCACTAAACCCCAACAAGAAACAACCCTAAACCCCTAACAACAAACACTAACCCCCTAACAACAAACAACGCTAAACCCCTAACAAGAAACTACCCTAACCCCGTAACAACAAACAACACTAACCCCGTAACAACAAACAACCCTAACCCCCAAACAACAAACAACCCTAACCCCCTAACAACAAACAATCCTAAACCCCGAACAACCAACAACACTAACCCCCTAACCACAATAAACACTAACACCCTAACAACAAAAACCACTAAACCCCAACAAGAAACAACCCTAAACCCGTAGCAACAAACAACACTAACGCCTAACAACAAACAACCCTAACCAAACAACAAACAACCCTAACCCCTGAAAACAAACAACCCTAACCCCTAACAACAAACAACCCTAACCAAACAACAAAAAACCCTAACCGACTAACAACAAACAACACTAAATCCCTAACAAGAAACAACAGTAGCCCCCTAAGAAGAAACAACACTATCCCCCTAACAAGAAACAACACTAACCCCCTGACAAGAAACAACAGTAACACCCTAACAACAACCAACCCTAACCCCCTAAGAACAACACTAAGCCCTAAGAACAAACAACACTAACCCCCAACAACGAATACCAACCCCTAACAACACAAAACCTAACCCCTTATCAACAAAAAACCCTAACCCACTAACAAAAAACAACCCTAACACCCTAACAACAAACAACCCTAAACCCCTAACAGCAAACAACACTAACCCCCGAACAACAAACAAACCTAACCCCTAAAAACCAAAAACAGTAACCCACTAACAACAAACAACCCTAACCCCCTAACAACAAACAACACTAACCCCTAAAAACAAAAAACCCTAACCCCCTAACGACAAACAACCCTAATCAAACAACAAACAACCGTAACCGACTAACAACAAACAACACTAACCCCCTAACAAGAAACAACACTAACCCCCTAACAACAAACAACACTAAACCCCTAACAAGAAACTACCCAAACCCCGTAACAACAAACACTAACCACTAACAAGAAACTACCCTAACCCCCTAACAACAAACAACAATAAAACCCTAACAACAAACAACACTAACACCCTAACAACAAAAACCACTAAACCCCAACAAGAAACAACCCTAAACCCCTAACAACAAACACTAACCCCCTAACAACAAACAACACTAAACCCCTAACAAGAAACTACCCTAACCCCGTAACAACAAACACTAACCACTAACAAGAAACTACCCTAACCCCCTAACAACAAACAACACTAACACCCTAACAACAAAAACCACTAAACCCCAAGAAGAAACAACCCTAAACCCCTAACAACAAACAACACTAACCCCCTAACAACAAACAACCCTAACTTATAAAAACCAAAAACACTAACCCACTAACAACAAACAACCCTAACCCGCTAACAAAAAAAACCGTAACACCCTAACAACAAACAACACTAACCCCCTAACAACAAACAACCCTAAACCCCTAACATCAAACCACACTAACCCCCTAACAACACAAAACACTAACACCCTAACAAACAACACTAACACCCTAACAACAAAAACCACTAAACCCCAACAAGAAACAACCCTAAACCCCTAGCAACAAACACTAACCCCCTAACAACAAACAACACTAAACCCCTAACAAGAAACGACCCTAACCCCGTAACAGCAAACAACACTAACCCCGTAACAACAAACAACCCTAACCCCCAAAGAACAAACAACCCTAACCCCCTAACAACAAACAATCCTAACCCCCGAACAACCAACAACACTAACGCCCTAACCACAATAAACACTAACACCCGAACAGGAAAAACCACTAAACCCCAACAAGAAACATCTCTAAACCCCTAACAACAAACAACACTAACCCCCTAAGAACAAACAACCCTAAACAAACAACAAACCACCCTAACCCCTAAAAACAAACAACCCTAACCCCCTAAGAAGAAACAACCCTAACCAAACAACAAAAAACCCTAACCGACTGACAACAAACAAAACTAACCAACTACCAAGAAACAACAGTAACCCCCTAACAAGAAACAACACTAACCCCCTAACAACAAACAACACTAACACCCTAACAACAACCAACCCTAACCCCTAAGAACAAACAACTCTAACCCCCTAACAAAAAACTACACTAACCCCGTAACAACAAACAACCCTAACCCCTAAAAACAAACAACCCTAACCCCCTAACGACAAACAACCCTAATCAAACAACAAACAACCGTAACCGACTAACAACAAACAACACTAACCCCCTAACAAGAAACAACACTAACCCCCTAACAACAAACAACACTAACCCCCTAACAACAAACAACACTAACACCCTAACAACAACCAACCCTAACACCCTAAGAACAAACGACACTAAACCCCGAAGAACAAACAACACTAACCCCCAACAACGAACAATACTAACCCCCTAACAACACAAAACCTAACCCCTTATCAACAAACAACCCTAACCCACTAACAAAAAACAACCCTAACACCCTAACAACAAACAACACTAACCCTCTAACAACAAACAACACTAACCCCTCAACAACAGTCCTAACCACCTAACAACAAACAAACCTAACCCCCAACATCAAAGAACACTAACACCCTAACAACAAACAACCCTAAACCCCTAACAACAAACACTAACCCCCTAAAAACAAACAACACTAAACCCCTAACAAGAAACTAACCTAACCCCTAACAACAATCAACACTAACCCCCTAACAACAAACAACTCTAACCAAACAACAAACAACCCTAACCAAACAACAAACAACACTAACCCACTAACAACAAACAACACTAACACCCTAACAACAAACAACCCTAACCCCCTAACAACAAACAACACTAACACCCTAAAAACAAACAACCCTAACCCCCTAACAACAAACAACACTAACCCCCAACAACAAACAACCCTAAACCCCTAACATCAAAGAACACTAACACCCTAACAACAAACAACCCTAACCCCCTAACAACAAACAACCCTAACCAAACAACAAACAACATTAACCGACTAACAACAAACAACACTAACCCCCTAACAAGAAACAACAGTAACCCCCTAACAAGAAACAACACTAACCCCCTAACAACAAACAACACTAACACCCTAACAACAACCAACCCTAACCCCCTAAGAACAAACAACACTAAGCACTAAGAACAAACAATACTAACCCCCAACAACGAACAATACCAACCCCTAACAACACAAAACCTAACCTCTTATCAACAAACAACCCTAACCCACTGACAAAAAACAACCCTAACACCCTAACAACAAACAACACTAAACCCCTAACAACAAACACTAACCCCCAAACAACAAACAACCCTAACCCCTAAAAACCAAAAACACTAACCCACTAAAAACAAACAACCCTAACCACCTAACAACAAACAACCCTAACCCCCTAAAAACAAACAACCCTTAACCCCTAACATCAAACAACACTAACCCCCTAACGACACAAAACACTAACACCCTAACAACAAACAACACTAACACCCTAACAACAAAAACCACTAAACCCCAACAAGAAACAACCCTAAATCCCTAACAACAAACACTAACCCCCTAACAACAAACAACACTGAACCCCTAACAAGAAACTACCCTAACCCCGTAACAACAAACAACACTAACCTCGTAACAACAAACAACCCTAACCCCCAATCAACAAAAAACCCTAACCCCCAAACAACAAACAACCCTAACCCCTTAACAACAAACAATCCTAACCCCCCAAACAACCAACAACACTAACCCCCTAACCACAATAAACACTAACACCCTAACAACAAAAACCACTAAACCCCAACAAGAAACAACCCTAAACCCCTAACAACAAACACTAACCCCCTAACAACAAACAACACTGAACCCCTAACAAGAAAATACTCTAACCCCGTAACAACAAAAAACACTAACCCGTAACAACAAACAACCCTAACCCCTAAACAACAAACAACCCTAAACCCCAAAAAACAAACAATCCTAACCCCCGAACAACCAAGAACACTAACCCCCTAACCACAATAGAGACTAACACCCTAACAACAAAAACCACTAAACCCCAACAAGAAACAACCCTAAACCCCTAACAACAAACAACACTAACCCCCTAACAACAAACAATCCTAACCAAACAACAAAAAACCCTAACCCACTAACAACAAACAACACTAACACCCTAACAACAAACAACCCTAACCCCCTAACAACAAACAACTCTAACACCCTAACAACAAACAACCCTAACCCCCTAACAACAAACAACACTAACCCCCTAACAACAAACAACCCTAAACCCCTAACATCAAAGAACACTAACACCCTAACAACAAACAACCCTAACCCCCTAACAACAAACACTGACCCACAAACAACAAACAACCCTAACCCCTAAAAACCAAAAACACTAACCCACTAACAACAAACAACGCTTACCCACTAACACCAAACAACCCTAACACCCTAACAACAAACACTAACCACCTAACAACAACCAACCCTAACACCCTAACAACAAACACTAACCCCCTAACAGCAAACAACCCTAAACCCCTAACATCAAAGAACACTAACACCCTAAAAACAAAAAACCCTAACCCCCTAACAACAACCACTAACCCCCAAACAACAAACAACCCTAACCCCTAAAAACCAAAAACACTAACCCACTAACAACAAACAACCCTAACCCACTAACAACAAACAACCCTAACTCCCTAACAACAAACAACACTAACCCCCTAACAAGAAAAAACCCTAACCCCCTAAGAACAAACAACACTAAGCACTAAGAACAAACAATACTAACCCCCAACAACGAACAATACCAACCCCTAACAACACAAAACCTAACCTCTTATCAACAAACAACCCTAACCCACTGACAAAAAACAACCCTAACACCCTAACAACAAACAACCCTAAGCCCCTAACAACAAACACTAACCCCCAAACAACAAACAACCCTAACCCCTAAAAACCAAAAACACTAACCCACTAACAACAAACAACCCTAACCACCTAACAACAAACAACCCTAAACCCCTAACATCAAACAACACTAACCCCCTAACAACACAAAACACTAACACCCTAACAAACAACACTAACACCCTAAGAACAAAAACCACTAAACCCCAACAAGAAACAACCCTAAACCCCTAACAACAAACACTAACCCCCTAACAACAAACAACGCTAAACCCCTAACAAGAAACTACCCTAACCCCGTAACAACAAACAACACTAACCCCGTAACAACAAACAACCCTAACCCCCAAACAACAAACAACCCTAACCCCCTAACAACAAACAATCCTAAACCCCGAACAACCAACAACACTAACCCCCTAACCACAATAAACACTAACACCCTAACAACAAAAACCACTAAACCCCAACAAGAAACAACCCTAAACCCGTAGCAACAAACAACACTAACGCCTTACAACAAACAACCCTAACCAAACAACAAACAACCCTAACCCCTGAAAACAAACAACCCTAACCCCTAACAACAAACAACCCTAACCAAACAACAAAAAACCCTAACCGACTAACAACAAACAACACTAAATCCCTAACAAGAAACAACAGTAGCCCCCTAAGAAGAAACAACACTATCCCCCTAACAAGAAACAACACTAACCCCCTGACAAGAAACAACAGTAACACCCTAACAACAACCAACCCTAACCCCCTAAGAACAACACTAAGCCCTAAGAACAAACAACACTAACCCCCAACAACGAATACCAACCCCTAACAACACAAAACCTAACCCCTTATCAACAAACAACCCTAACCCACTAACAAAAAACAACCCTAACACCCTAACAACAAACAACCCTAAACCCCTAACAGCAAACAACACTAACCCCCGAACAACAAACAACCCTAACCCCTAAAAACCAAAAACAGTAACCCACTAACAACAAACAACCCTAACCCCCTAACAACAAACAACCCTAACCCCCTAACAACAAACAACACTAAACCCCAACAAGAAACACCCCTAAACCCCTAACAACAAACACTAACCCCCTAAAAACAAACAACACTAAACCCCTAACAAGAAACTAACCTAACCCCTAACAACAATCAACACTAACCCCCTAACAACAAACAACTCTAACCAAACAACAAACAACCCTAACCAAACAACAAACAACACTAACCCACTAACAACAAACAACACTAACACCCTAACAACAAACAACCCTAACCCCCTAACAACAAACAACACTAACACCCTAAAAACAAACAAACCTAACCCCCTAACAACAAACAACACTAACCCCCAACAACAAACAACCCTAAACCCCTAACATCAAAGAACACTAACACCCTAACAACAACAACCCTAACCCCCTAACAACAAACAACCCTAACCAAACAACAAACAACATTAACCGACTAACAACAAACAACACTAACCCCCTAACAAGAAACAACAGTAACCCCCTAACAAGAAACAACACTAACCCCCTAACAACAAACAACACTAACACCCTAACAACAACCAACCCTAACCCCCTAAGAACAAACAACACTAAGCACTAAGAACAAAGAATACTAACCCCCAACAATGAACAATACCAACCCCTAACAACACAAAACCTAACCTCTTATCAACAAACAACCCTAACCCACTGACAAAAAACAACCCTAACACCCTAACAACAAACAACACTAAACCCCTAACAACAAACACTAACCCCCAAACAACAAACAACCCTAACCCCTAAAAACCAAAAACACTAACCCACTAAAAACAAACAACCCTAACCACCTAACAACAAACAACCCTAAACCCCTAACATCAAACAACACTAACCCCCTAACAACACAAAACACTAACACCCTAACAACAAACAACACTAACACCCTAACAACAAAAACCACTAAACCCCAACAAGAAACAACCCTAAACCCCTAACAACAAACACTAACCCCCTAACAACAAACAACACTAAACCCCTAACAAGAAACTACCCTAACCCCGTAACAACAAACACTAACCACTAACAAGAAACTACCCTAACCCGCTAACAACAAACAACAATAAAACCCTAACAACAAACAACACTAACACCCTAACAAGAAAAACCACTAAACCCCAAGAAGAAACAACCCTAAACCCCTAACAACAAACAACACTAACCCCCTAACAACAAACAACCCTAACTCCTAAAAACCAAAAACACTAACCCACTAACAACAAACAACCCTAACCCGCTAACAAAAAAAACCCTAACACCCTAACAACAAACAACACTAACCCCCTAACAACAAACAACCCTAAACCCCTAACATCAAACCACACTAACCCCCTAACAACACAAAACACTAACACCCTAACAAACAACACTAACACCCTAACAACAAAAACCACTAAACCCCAACAAGAAACAACCCTAAACCCCTAGCAACAAACACTAACCCCCTAACAACAAACAACACTAAACCCCTAACAACAAACAACCCTAAACCCCTAACATCAAAGAACACTAACACCCTAACAACAAACAACCCTAACCCCCTAACAACAAACACCGACCCCCAAACAACAAACAACCCTAACCCCTAAAAACCAAAAACACTAACCCACTAACAACAAACAACGCTAACCCACGAACACCAAACAACCCTAACACCCTAACAACAAACACTAACCACCTAACAACAACCAACCCTAACACCCTAACAACAAACACTATCCCCCTAACAGCAAACAACCCTAAACCCCTAACATCAAAGAACACTAACACCCTAAAAACAAAAAACACTAACCCCCTAACAACAACCACTAACCCCCAAACAACAAACAACCCTAACCCCTAAAAACCAAAAACACTAACCCACTAACAACAAACAACCCTAACCCACTAACAACAAACAACCCTAACTCCCTAACAACAAACAACACTAACCCCCTAACAACAAAAAACCCTAAACCCCTAACATCAAACAACACTAACCCCCTAACAACACAAAACACTAACACCCTAACAACAAACAACACTAACCCCGTAACAACAAACAACCCTAACCCCCTAAAAACAAACAACCCTTAACCCCTAACATCCAACAACACTAACCCCCTAACGACACAAAACACTAACACCCTAACAACAAACAACACTAACACCCTAACAACAAAAACCACTAAACCCCAACAAGAAACAACCCTAAATCCCTAACAACAAACACTAACCCCCTAACAACAAACAACACTGAACCCCTATCAAGAAACTACCCTAACCCCGTAACAACAAACAACACTAACCTCGTAACAACAAACAACCCTAACCCCCAAACAACAAAAAACCCTAACCCCCAAACAACAAACAACCCTAACCCCTTAACAACAAACAATCCTAACCCCCCAAACAACCAACAACACTAACCCCCTAACCACAATAAACACTAACACCCTAACAACAAAAACCACTAAACCCCAACAAGAAACAACCCTAAACCCCTAACAACAAACACTAACCCCCTAACAACAAACAACACTGAACCCCTAACAAGAAAATACTCTAACCCCGTAAGAACAAAAAACACTAACCCGTAACAACAAACAACCCTAACCCCTAAACAACAAACAACCCTAAACCCCAAAAAACAAACAATCCTAACCCCCGAACAACCAACAACACTAACCCCCTAACCACAATAGAGACTAACACCCTAACAACAAAAACCACTAAACCCCAACAAGAAACAACACTAAACCCCTAACAACAAACAACACTAACCCCCTAACAACAAACAATCCTAACCAAACAACAAAAAACCCTAACCCACTAACAACAAACAACACTAACAGCCTAACAACAAACAACCCTAACCCCCTAACAACAAACAACTCTAACACCCTAACAACAAACAACCCTAACCCCCTAACAACAAACAACACTAACCCCCTAACAACAAACAACCCTAAACCCCTAACATCAAAGAACACTAACACCCTAACAACAAACAACCCTAACCCCCTAACAACAAACACTGACCCCCAAACAACAAACAACCCTAACCCCTAAAAACCAAAAACACTAACCCACTAACAACAAACAACGCTAACCCACTAACACCAAAAAACCCTAACACCCTAACAACAAACACTAACCACCTAACAACAACCAACCCTAACACCCTAACAACAAACACTAACCCCCTAACAACAAACAACCCTATACCCCTAACATCAAAGAACACTAACACCCTAAAAACAAACAACTCTAACCCCCTAACAACAACCACTAACCCCCAAACAACAAACAACCCTAACCCCTAAAAACCAAAAACACTAACCCACTAACAACAAACAACCCTAACCCACTAACAACAAACAACCCTAACTCCCTAACAACAAACAACACTAACCCCCTAACAACAAAAAACCCTAAACCCCTAACATCAAACAACACTAACCCCCTAACAACACAAAACACTAACAACCTAACAACAAACAACACTAACCCCGTAACAACAAACAACCCTAACCCCCTAACAACAAACAACCCTTAACCCCTAACATCAAACATCACTAACCCCCTAACGACACAAAACACTAACACCCTAACAACAAACAACACTAACACCCTAACAAAAAAACCACTAAAGCCCAACAAGAAACAACCCTAAACCCCTAACAACAAACACTAACCACCTAACAACAAACAACACTGAACCCCTAACAAGAAACTACCCTAACCCCGTAACAACAAACAACACTAACCCGTAACAACAAACAACCCTAAACCCCTAACATCAAAGAACACTAACACCTAAACAACAAACAACCCTAACCCCCTAACAACAAACACTAAGCCCCAAACAACAAACAACCCTAACCCCTAAAAACCAAAAATACTAATCCACTAACAACAAACTACCCTAAACCACTAACAACAAACAACCCTAACACCCTAACAACAAGCAACACTAACCCCCTAACAACAAACAACCCTAAACCCCTAACATCAAACAACACTAACCCCCTAACAACACAAAACACTAACACCCTAACAACAAACAACACTAACACCCTAACAACAAAAACCACTAAAACCCAACAAGAAACAACCCGAAACCCCTAACAACAAACAATCCTAACCCCCGAACAACCAACAACACTAACCCCCTAACCAGAATAAAGACTAACACCCTAACAACAAAAACCACTAAACCCCAACAAGAAACAACCCTAAACCCCTAACAACAAACAACACTAACCCCCTAACAACAAACAACACTAACCCCCTAACAACAAACAACACTAACACCCTAACAACAAACAACCCTAACCCCCTAAAAACAAACAACACTAACCCCCTAACAACAAACAACCCTAAACCCCTAACATCAAAGAACACTAACACCCTAACAACAAACAACCCTAACCCCCTAACAACAAACACTAACCCCCAAACAACAAACAACCCTAACCCCTAAAAACCAAAAACACTAACCCACTAAAAACAAACAACCCTAACCCCCTAATAACAAACAGTAACCCCCAAACAACAAACAAACCTAACCCCTGAAAACCAAAAACACTAACCCACTAACAACAAACAAAGCTAAACCACTAACAACAAACAACCCTAACACCCTAACAACAAACAACACTAACCCCCTAACAACAAAGAACCCTAAACCCCTAACATCAAACAACACTAACCCCCTAACAACACCAAACACTAACACCCTAACAACAAACAACACTAACACCCTAACAACAAAAACCACTATATCCCAACAAGAAACAACCCTAAACCCCTAACAACAAACACTAACCCCCTAACAACAAACAACACTAAACCCCTAACAAGAAACTATCCTAACCCCGTAACAACAAACAACACTAACCACCTAACAACAAACAACCTTAACCCCCTAACACCAAACACCCCTAAAACCCTAACAACAAACAATCCTAACCCCCTAACAACAGACAACCCTAAACCCCTAACATCAAACAACACTAACCCCCTAAAAACACAAAACACTAACACCCTAACAACAAACAACACTAACACCCTAACAACAAACAACACTAACCCCCTAACAACAAACACCCCTAAACCCCTAACATCAAACAACACTAACCCCCTAACAACACAAAACACTAACACCCTAACAAACAACACTAACCTCCTAACAACAAACAACCTTAACCAAACAACAAAAAACCCTAACCCACTAACAACAAACAACCCTAACACCCTAACAACAAACAACCCTAACCCCCTAACAACAAACAACACTAACCCCCTAACAACAAACAACCCTAACCCCCTAACAACAAACAACACTAACCCCCTAACAACACAAAACACTAACACCCTAACAAAAAACAACACTAAAACCCTAACAACAGAAACCACTAAACCCCAACAAGAAACAACCCTAAACCCCTAACAACAAACACTAACCCCCTAACAACAAGCAACACTAAACCCCTAACAAGAAACGACCCTAACCCCGTAACAAGAAACAACACTAACCCCGTAACAACAAACAACCCTAACCCCCAAAGAACAAACAACCCTAACCCCCTAACAACAAACAATCCTAACCCCCGAACAACCAACAACACTAACGCCCTAACCACAATAAACACTAACACCTGAACAGGAAAAACCACTAAACCCCAACAAGAAACATCTCTAAACCCCTAACAACAAACAACACTAACCCCCTAAGAACAAACAACCCTAACCAAACAACAAACCACCCTAACCCCTAAAAACAAACAACCCTAACCCCCTAAGAAGAAACAACCCTAACCAAACAACAAAAAACCCTAACCGACTGACAACAAACAAAACTAACCAACTAACAAGAAACAACAGTAACCCCCTAACAAGAAACAACACTAACCCCCTAACAACAAACAACACTAACACCCTAACAACAACCAACCCTAACCCCTAAGAACAAACAACACTAACCCCCTAACAAAAAACTACACTAACCCCGTAACAACAAACAACCCTAACCCCTAAAAACAAACAACCCTAACCCCCTAACGACAAACAACCCTAATCAAACAACAAACAACCGTAACCGACTAACAACAAACAACACTAACCCCCTAACAAGAAACAACACTAACCCCCTAACAACAAACAACACTAACCCCCTAACAACAAACAACACTAACACCCTAACAACAACCAACCCTAACACCCTAAGAACAAACGACACTAAACCCCGAAGAACAAACAACACTAACCCCCAAGAACGAACAATACTAACCCCCTAACAACACAAAACCTAACCCCTTATCAACAAACAACCCTAACCCACTAACAAAAAACAACCCTAACACCCTAACAACAAACAACCCTAACCCCCTAACAACAAACAACACTAACCCTCTAACAACAAACAACACTAACCCCCCAACAACAGTCCTAACCACCTAACAACAAACAAACCTAACCCCCAACATCAAAGAACACTAACACCCTAACAACAAACAACCCTAAACCCCTAACAACAAACACTAACCCCCTAAAAACAAACAACACTAAACCCCTAACAAGAAACTAACCTAACCCCTAACAACAATCAACACTAACCCCCTAACAACAAACAACTCTAACCAAACAACAAACAACCCTAACCAAACAACAAACAACACTAACCCACTAACAACAAACAACACTAACACTCTAACAACAAACAACCCTAACCCCCTAACAACAAACAACACTAACACCCTAACAACAAACAACCCTAACCCCCTAACAACAAACAACACTAACCCTCAACAACAAACAACCCTAAACCCCTAACATCAAAGAACACTAACACCCTAACAACAAACAACCCTAACCCCCTAACAACAAACAACCCTAACCAAACAACAAACAACATTAACCGACTAACAACAAACAACACTAACCCCCTAACAAGAAACAACAGTAACCCCCTAACAAGAAACAACACTAACCCCCTAACAACAAACAACACTAACACCCTAACAACAACCAACCCTAACCCCCTAAGAACAAACAACACTAAGCACTAAGAACAAACAATACTAACCCCCAACAACGAACAATACCAACCCCTAACAACACAAAACCTAACCTCTTATCAACAAACAACCCTAACCCACTGACAAAAAACAACCCTAACACCCTAACAACAAACAACCCTAAACCCCTAACAACAAACACTAACCCCCAAACAACAAACAACCCTAACCCCTAAAAACCAAAAACACTAACCCACTAAAAACAAACAACCCTAACCACCTAACAACAAACAACCCTAAACCCCTAACATCAAACAACACTAACCCCCTAA
Organism: Elephas maximus indicus; assembly: GCF_024166365.1. Taxonomy (NCBI): domain Eukaryota; kingdom Metazoa; phylum Chordata; class Mammalia; order Proboscidea; family Elephantidae; genus Elephas; species Elephas maximus. Next base: position 4,020,111 of record NC_064831.1, read on the forward strand.
CAACACAAAACACTAACACCCTAACAACAAACAACACTAACACCCTAACAACAAAAACCACTAAACCCCAACAAGAAACAACCCTAAACCCCTAACAACAAACACTAACCCCCTAACAACAAACAACACTAAACCCCTAACAAGAAACTACCCTAACCCCGTAACAACAAACACTAACCACTAACAAGAAACTACCCTAACCCCCTAACAACAAACAACAATAGAACCCTAACAACAAACAACACTAACACCCTAACAACAAAAACCACTAAACCCCAAGAAGAAACAACCCTAAACCCCTAACAACAAACAACACTAACCCCCTAACAACAAACAACCCTAACTCCTAAAAACCAAAAACACTAACCCACTAACAACAAACAACCCTAACCCGCTAACAAAAAAAACCCTAACACCCTAACAACAAACAACACTAACCCCCTAACAACAAACAACCCTAAACCCCTAACATCAAACCACACTAACCCCCTAACAACACAAAACACTAACACCCTAACAAACAACACTAACACCCTAACAACAAAAACCACTAAACCCCAACAAGAAACAACCCTAAACCCCTAGCAACAAACACTAACCCCCTAACAACAAACAACACTAAACCCCTAACAAGAAACGACCCTAACCCCGTAACAACAAACAACACTAACCCCGTAACAACAAACAACCCTAACCCCCAAAGAACAAACAACCCTAACCCCCTAACAACAAACAATCCTAACCCCCGAACAACCAACAACACTAACGCCCTAACCACAATAAACACTAACACCCGAACAGGAAAAACCACTAAACCCCAACAAGAAACATCTCTAAACCCCTAACAACAAACAACACTAACCCCCTAAGAACAAACAACCCTAACCAAACAACAAACCACCCTAACCCCTAAAAACAAACAACCCTAACCCCCTAAGAAGAAACAACCCTAACCAAGCAACAAAAAACCCTAACCGACTGACAACAAACAAAACTAACCAACTAACAAGAAACAACAGTAACCCCCTAACAAGAAACAACACTAACCCCCTAACAACAAACAACACTAACACCCTAACAACAACCAACCCTAACACCTAAGAACAAACAACACTAACCCCCTAACAAAAAACTACACTAACCCCGTAACAACAAACAACCCTAACCCCTAAAAACAAACAACCCTAACCCCCTAACGACAAACAACCCTAATCAAACAACAAACAACCGTAACCGACTAACAACAAACAACACTAACCCCCTAACAAGAAACAACACTAACCCCCTAACAACAAACAACACTAACCCCCTAACAACAAACAACACTAACACCCTAACAACAACCAACCCTAACACCCTAAGAACAAACGACACTAAACCCCGAAGAACAAACAACACTAACCCCCAACAACGAACAATACTAACCCCCTAACAACACAAAACCTAACCCCTTATCAACAAACAACCCTAACCCACTAACAAAAAACAACCCTAACACCCTAACAACAAACAACCCTAACCCCCTAACAACAAACAACACTAACCCTCTAACAACAAACAACACTAACCCCCCAACAACAGTCCTAACCACCTAACAACAAACAAACCTAACCCCCAACATCAAAGAACACTAACACCCTAACAAAAAACAACCCTAAACCCCTAACAGCAAACACTAACCCCCTAAAAACAAACAACACTAAACCCCTAACAAGAAACTAACCTAACCCCTAACAACAATCAACACTAACCCCCTAACAACAAACAACTCTAACCAAACAACAAACAACCCTAACCAAACAACAAACAACACTAACCCACTAACAACAAACAACACTAACACCCTAACAACAAACAACCCTAACCCCCTAACAACAAACAACACTAACCCCCTAACAACAAACAACCGTAAACCCCTAACGTCAAAGAACACTAACACCCTAACAAGAAACAACCCTAACCCCTAACAACAAACACTAACCCCCAAACAACAAACAACCCTAACCCCTAAAAACCAAAAACACTAACCCACTAACAACAAACAACCCTAACCCACTAACACCAAACAAACCTAACACCCTAACAACAAACACTAACCCCCTAACAGCAAACAACCCTAAACCCCTAACATCAAAGAACACTAACACCCTAAAAACAAAAAACCCTAACCCCCTAACAACAACCACTGACCCCCAAACAACAAACAACCCTAACCCCTAAAAACCAAAAACACTAACCCACTAACAACAAACAACCCTAACCCACTAACAACAAACAACCCTAACTCCCTAACAACAAACAACACTAACCCCCTAACAACAAAAAACCCTAAACCCCTAACATCAAACAACACTAACCTCCTAACAACACAAAACAATAACACCCTAACAACAAACAACACTAACCCCGTAACAACAAAGAACCCTAACCCCCTAAAAACAAACAACCCTTAACCCCTAACATCAAACAACACTAACCCCCTAACGACACAAAACACTAACACCCTAACAACAAACAACACTAACACCCTAACAACAAAAACCACTAAACCCCAACAAGAAACAACCCTAAATCCCTAACAACAAACACTAACCCCCTAACAACAAACAACACTGAACCCCTAACAAGAAACTACCCTAACCCCGTAACAACAAACAACACTAACCCCCAAACAACAAAAAACCCAAACCCCCAAACAACAAACAACCCTAACCCCTTAACAACAAACAATCCTAACCCCCCAAACAACCAACAACACTAACCCCCTAACCACAATAAACACTAACACCCTAACAACAAAAACCACTAAACCCCAACAAGAAACAACCCTAAACCCCTAACAACAAACACTAACCCCCTAACAACAAACAACACTGAACCCCTAACAAGAAAATACTCTAACCCCGTAACAACAAAAAACACTAACCCGTAACAACAAACAACCCTAACCCCTAAACAACAAACAACCCTAAACCCCAAAAAACAAACAATCCTAACCCCCGAACAACCAACAACACTAACCCCCTAACCACAATAAACACTAACACCCTAACAACAAAAACCACTAAACCCCAACAAGAAACAACCCTAAACCCCTAACAACAAACAACACTAACACCCTAACAACAAAAAACACTAAAGCCGAACAAGAAACAACCCTAAACCCCTAACAACAAACAACACTAACCCCCAACAACAAACAATCCTAACCAAACAACAAAAAACCCTAACCCACTAACAACAAACAACACTAACACCCTAACAACAAACAACCCTAACCCCCTAACAACAAACAACTCTAACACCCTAACAACAAACAACCCTAACCCCCTAACAACAAACAACACTAACCCCCTAACAACAAACAACCCTAAACCCCTAACATCAAAGAACACTAACACCCTAACAACAAACAACCCTAACCCCCTAACAACAAACACTGACCCCCAAACAACAAACAACCCTAACCCCTAAAAACCAAAAACACTAACCCACTAACAACAAACAACGCTAACCCACTAACACCAAACAACCCTAACACCCTAACAACAAACACTAACCACCTAACAACAAACAACCCTAACACCCTAACAACAAACACTAACCCCCTAACAACAAACAACCCTAAACCCCTAACATCAAAGAACACTAACACCCTAAAAACAAACAACCCTAACCCCCTAACAACAACCACTAACCCCCAAACAACAAACAACCCTAACCCCTAAAAACCAAAAACACTAACCCACTAACAACAAACAACCCTAACCCACTAACAACAAACAACCCTAACTCCCTAACAACAAACAACACTAACCCCCTAACAACAAAAATCCCTAAACCCCTAACATCAAACAACACTAACCCCCTAACAACACAAAACACTAACACCCTAACAAACAACACTAACACCCTAAGAACAAAAACCACTAAACCTCAACAAGAAACAACCCTAAACCCCTAACAACAAACACTAACCCCCTAACAACAAACAACGCTAAACCCCTAACAAGAAACTACCCTAACCCCGTAACAACAAACAACACTAACCCCGTAACAACAAACAACCCTAACCCCCAAACAACAAACAACCCTAAACCCCTAACAACAAACAATCCTAAACCCCGAACAACCAACAACACTAACCCCCTAACCACAATAAACACTAACACCCTAACAACAAAAACCACTAAACCCCAACAAGAAACAACCCTAAACCCGTAGCAACAAACAACACTAACGCCTAACAACAAACAACCCTAACCAAACAACAAACAACCCTAACCCCTGAAAACAAACAACCCTAACCCCTAACAACAAACAACCCTAACCAAACAACAAAAAACCCTAACCGACTAACAACAAACAACACTAAATCCCTAACAAGAAACAACAGTAGCCCCCTAAGAAGAAACAACACTATCCCCCTAACAAGAAACAACACTAACCCCCTGACAACAAACAACAGTAACACCCTAACAACAACCAACCCTAACCCCCTAAGAACAACACTAAGCCCTAAGAACAAACAACACTAACCCCCAACAACGAATACCAACCCCTAACAACACAAAACCTAACCCCTTATCAACAAACAACCCTAACCCACTAACAAAAAACAACCCTAACACCCTAACAACAAACAACCCTAAACCCCTAACAGCAAACAACACTAACCCCCGAACAACAAACAACCCTAACCCCTAAAAACCAAAAACAGTAACCCACTAACAACAAACAACCCTAACCCCCTAACAACAAACAACCCTAACCCCCTAACAACAAACAACCCTAACCCCCTAACAACAAACAACACTAAACCCCAACAAGAAACACCCCTAAACCCCTAACAACAAACACTAACCCCCTAAAAACAAACAACACTAAACCCCTAACAAGAAACTAACCTAACCCCTAACAACAATCAACACTAACCCCCTAAAAACAAACAACTCTAACCAAACAACAAACAACCCTAACCAAACAACAAACAACACTAACCCACTAACAACAAACAACACTAACACCCTAACAACAAACAACCCTAACCCCCTAACAACAAACAACACTAACACCCTAACAACAAACAACCCTAACCCCCTAACAACAAACAACACTAACCCCCAACAACAAACAACCCTAAACCCCTAACATCAAAGAACACTAACACCCTAACAACAACAACCCTAACCCCCTAACAACAAACAACCCTAACCAAACAACAAACAACATTAACCGACTAACAACAAACAACACTAACCCCCTAACAAGAAACAACAGTAACCCCCTAACAAGAAACAACACTAACCCCCTAACAACAAACAACACTAACCACCTAACAACAAACAACACTAACACCCTAACAACAACCAACCCTAACACCCTAAGAACAAACGACACTAAACCCCGGAGAACAAACAACACTAACCCCCAACAACGAACAATACTAACCCCCTAACAACACAAAACCTAACCCCTTATCAACAAACAACCCTAACCCACTAACAAAAAACAACCCTAACACCCTAACAACAAACAACCCTAACCCCCTAACAACAAACAACACTAACCCTCTAACAACAAACAACACTAACCCCCCAACAACAGTCCTAACCACCTAACAACAAACAAACCTAACCCCCAACATCAAAGAACACTAACACCCTAACAACAAACAACCCTAAACCCCTAACAGCAAACAGTAACCCCCTAAAAACAAACAACACTAAACCCCTAACAAGAAACTAACCTAACCCCTAACAACAATCAACACTAACCCCCTAACAACAAACAACTCTAACCAAACAACAAACAACCCTAACCAAACAACAAACAACACTAACCCACTAACAACAAACAACACTAACACCCTAACAACAAACAACCCTAACCCCCTAACAACAAACAACACTAACACCCTAACAACAAACAACCCTAACCCCCTAACAACAAACAACACTAACCCCCAACAACAAACAACCCTAAACCCCTAACATCAAAGAACACTAACACCCTAACAACAAACAACCCTAACCCCCTAACAACAAACAACCCTAACCAAACAACAAACAACATTAACCGACTAACAACAAACAACACTAACCCCCTAACAAGAAACAACAGTAACCCCCTAACAAGAAACAACACTAACCCCCTAACAACAAACAACACTAACACCCTAACAACAACCAACCCTAACCCCCTAAGAACAAACAACACTAAGCACTAAGAACAAACAATACTAACCCCCAACAACGAACAATACCAACCCCTAACAACACAAAACCTAACCTCTTATCAACAAACAACCCTAACCCACTGACAAAAAACAACCCTAACACCCTAACAACAAACAACCCTAAACCCCTAACAACAAACACTAACCCCCAAACAACAAACAACCCTAACCCCTAAAAACCAAAAACACTAACCCACTAACAACAAACAACCCTAACCCACTAACAACAAACAACCCTAACCCCCTAAGAACAAACGACACTAAACCCCGTAGAACAAACAACACTAACCCCCAACAACGAACAATACTAACCCCCTAACAACACAAAACCTAACCCCTTATCAACAAACAACCCTAACCCACTAACAAAAAACAACCCTAACACCCTAACAACAAACAACCCTAACCCCCTAACAACAAACAACACTAACCCTCTAACAACAAACAACCCTAAACCCCTAACATCAAAGAACACTAACACCCTAACAACAAACAACCCTAACCCCCTAACAGCAAACGCTAACCCCCAAACAACAAACAAGCCTAACCCCTAAAAACCAAAAGCACTAACGCACTAACAACAAACAACCCTAACCCGCTAACAACAAAGAACCCTAACACCCTAACAAAAAAAAACACTAACCCCCTAACAACAAACAACCCTAAACCCCTAACATCAAACAACACTAACCCCCTAACAACACAAAACACTAACACCCTAACAAACAACACTAACACCCTAACAACAAAAACCACTAAACCCCAACAAGAAACAACCCTAAACCCCTAACAACAAACACTAACCTCCTAACAACAAACAACACTAAACCCCTAACAAGAAACTACCCTAACCCCGTAACAACAAACAACACTAACCCCGTAACAACAAACAACACTAACCCCCAATCAACATACAACCCTAACCCCCTAACAACAAACAACACTAACACCCTAACAACAACCAACCCTAACCCCTAAGAACAAACAACACTAACGCCCTAAGAACAAACAACAGTAACCCCCAGCAACGAACAATACTAACCCCCTAACAACACAAAACCTAACCCCTTATCAACAAACAACCCTAACCCACTAACAAAAAACAACCCTAACACCCTAACAACAAACAACACTAACCCCCTAACAACAAACAACCCTAAACCCCTAACATCAAAGAACACTAACACCCTAACAACAAACAACCCTAACCCCCTAACAACAAACAACACTAACACCCTAACAACAAAAAACCCTAACCCCCTAACATCAAACAACACTAACACCCTAACAACAAACAACCCTAACCCCCTAAACAACCAACAACACTAACCCCCTAACCACCAACAGCACTAACACAGTAAAAACATAAAACACTAACCCCCTAACAACAACCAACACTTATCCCCTAAAAACAAACAACACTAACCCCCAACAAGAGAAAACCCAAATCATCTAACAACAAAAATCTCTAACCCACTAACAACAAAAAACTCTGAAAATCTAACAACAAACAACACTAACCCACTAACAACAAACAACCCTAATCCCCTAACAACAAACAACCCTTACCCCCTAACAACCAACAACACTAACCCCCTAACCAAAAACACTAACACCCTAACAACACAAACCACTAAACCCCAACAACAAACAACCCTAAACACGTAACAACAAACAACACAAACCCCCTAACAACAAACACAACTAAACCGCAACTGGAAACAACCGTAACCCCCTAACAACAAACAACACTAACCCTCTAACAACAAACAACACTAACCCCCTAACAACAGTCCTAACCACCTAACAACAAACAACACTAACCCCCTAAAAAGAAACAATAAACCCCTAAAAACAAACAACACTCATCCCCTAAGAACAAACAACACTAACCCTCTAACAACAAACAACATTAACCCCTAAGAACAAAAACACTAACCCCCTAACAACAAACAACACTAACCCCCTAAAAACAAACAACCCTAAAACCCTAAAAACAAACAACACTGAACCCCTTAAAACAAACAACACTAACGCCCAAACAACAAACGGCCCTAACCCCTAAAAACCAAAAACACTAACCCACTAACAACAAACATCCCTAACACCCTAACAACAAACAACACTAACCCACTAACAACAAAGAACCCTAAACCCCTAAACAACCAACAACACTAACCCACTAACTACCAACAGCACTAACCCAGTAAAAACATAAAACACTATGCCCCTAACAAGAACCAACACTTATCGCCTGAAAACAAACAACACTAACCCCTAACAGGAAAGAAACAAATCCTGTAACAACAAAAAACTCTAACCCCCTAACAACAAACAACTCTGAACCGCTAACAACAAACAACACTAACCCACTAACAACAAACAACACTATCCCCCTAACAAGAAACTACCCTAACCCAGTAACAACAAACAACCCTAACCCCTAACAACAAACAACCCTAACCCCCTAACAACAAACAACCCTAACCCCTAAAAACCAAAAACACTAACCCACTAAAAACAAACAACCATAACACCCTAACAACAAACAACACTAACCCCCTAAAAAGAAACAACAATAAACCCCTAAAAACAAACAACACTCATCCCCTAAGAACAAACAACACAAACCCTCTAACAACAAACAACACTAACGCCTAAGAACAAAAACACTAACCCCCTAACAACAAACAACTCTAACCCCCTAAAAACAAACAACCCTAAAACCCTAAAAACAAACAACACTAAACCCCTTAAAACAAACAACACTAAGCCCCTAACAACAACCAGCACTAACACACTAACAACAAAAAACACTGACACGCTAACAACAACCAACACTAACCCCCTAAGAACAAACAATTATAACACCCTAAAAAGAAACAACACTAACCCCCTAAAAACAAACAACCCTAAAAACCTAAAAACAAACAACACTGAACCCCTAAAAACAAACAACACTAAGCCAATAACAACAAACAGCACTAACCCACTAACAACAAAAAACACTAACCCGCTAACAACATCCAACAGTAACGCCCTAACCACTAACAACACTAAACCCCTAACAACAAACAATCCTAACCCCCTAACAACAAACAACACTCACCCCTAAAAACAAACAACCCTAAATCCCTAAAAGCAAATAACACTGAACCCCTAAAAACAAACAACACTAAGCCAATAACAACAAACAGCACTAACGCACTAACAACAAAAAACACTAACCCGCTAACAACATCCAACAGTAACGCCCTAACCAGAAACAACACTAACCCCCTAAAAACAAGCAATCCTAACCCCCTAACAACAAACAACACTAACACCTTAACAACAAACACCACTAAACCCCAACAAGAAACAACCCTAAACCCCTAACAACAAACAACAATAACCCCCTAACAACAAACAACACTAACCCCCTAAGAACAAACAACACTAACCCCCTAACAACAAACAACACTATATCCCTAACCAAAAACACTAACACCCTAACAACAAAAACCACTAAACCCCAACAAGAAACAACCCTAAACACCTATCAACAAACAACACTAACCCCCTAACAACAAACACTACTAAACCGCAAATAGAAACAACCCTAACCCCCTAACAACAAACAACACTAACCCTCTAACAACAAACAACACTAACCCCCTAACAACAGCCCTAACCACCTAACAACAAACAACACTAACCCCCTAAAAAGAAACAATAAACCCCTAAAATCAAACAACACTAAGCCAATAACAACAAACAGCACTAACCCACTAACAACAAAAAACACTAACCAGCTGACAACATCGAAGAGTAACGCCCTAACCACAAACAACACGAACCCCCTAACAACAAACAATCCTATCCCCCTGACAACAAACAACCCTAACCCCCTAAACAACCAACAACACTAACCCCCTAACTACCAACAGCACTAACCCAGTAAAAACATAAAACACTATGCCCCTAACAACAACCAACACTTATCCCCTGAAAACAAACAACACTAACCCCCTAACAAGAAAGAACCCAAATCCTCTAACAACAAACAACACTAACACACTAACAACAAACAACACTAACCCCCTAACAAGAAACTACCCTAACCCAGTAACAACAAACAACCCTAATCCCTAACAACAAACAAACCTAACCAGCTAACAACCAACAACCCTAACCCCCTAACAACCAACAACCGTAAACCCCTAACAACAACACTAACCCCCTAACAACCAACAACACTAACCCCCTAACAACAAACAATCCTAACCCCCTAACAACAAACAACCCTAACCAACTAACAACAAACAACACTAACAACCTAACAACAAACAACCCTAACCCCCTAACAACAAACAACCATAACCCTCTAACAGCAAACAATCCTAACCGCCGAACAACCAACAACACTAACCCCCTAACCACAATAAACACTAACACCCTAACAACAAAAACCACTAAACCCCAACAAGAAACAACCCTAAACGCGTAACAACAATCAACTCTAACCCCCTAACAACAAACAACCCTGACCAAACAACAAAAAACCCTAACACACTAACAACAAACAACCCTAACACCCTAACAACAAACAACCCTAACCCCTAAACAACAAACAACACTAACCCCCTAACAACAAACAACCCTAAACCCCTAACATCAAAGAACACTAACACCCTAACAACAAACAACCCTAACCCCCTAACAGAAAACGCTAACCCCCAAACAACAAAAAACCCTAACCCCTAAAAACCAAAAGCACTAACCCACTAACAACAAACAACCCTAACCCCCTAACAACAAAGAACCCTAACACCCTAACAACAAACGACACTAACCCCCTAACAACAAACAACCCTAAACCCCTAACATCAAACAACACTAACCCCCTAACAACACAAAACACTAACACCCTAACAAACAACACTAACACCCTAACAACAAAAACCTCTAAACCCCAAAAAGAAACAACCCTAAACCCCTAACAAACAACACTAACCCCCTAACAACAAACAACACTAAACCCCTAACAAGAAACTACCCTAACCCCGTAACAACAAACAACACTAACCCCGTAACAATAAACAACCCTAACCCCCAAACAACAAACAACCCTAACCCCCTAACAACAACCAATCCTAAACCCCGAACAACCAACAACACTAACCCCCTAACCACAGTAAACACTAACACCCTAACAACAAAAACCACTAAACCCCAACAAGAAACAACCCTAAACCCCTAACAACAAACAACACTAACCCCCTCACAACAAACAGCCCTAACCAAACAACAAACAACCCTAGCCCCTAAAAACAAACAACCCTAACCACCTAACAACAAACAACCCTAACCAAACAACAAAAAACCCTAACCGACTAACAACAAACAACACTAACCCCCTAACAAGAAACAACAGTAACCCCCTAACAAGAAACAACACTAACCCCCTGACAACAAACAACACTAACACCCTAACAACAACCAACCCTAACCCCCTAAGAACAACACTAAGCCCTAAGAACAAACAACACTAACCCCCAACAACGAACAATACCAACCCCTAACAACACAAAACCTCACCCCTTATCAACAAACAACCATAATCCACTAACAAAAAACAACCCTAACACCCTAACAACAAACAACCCTAACACCCTAACAACAAACAACACTAACCCCCGAACAAGAAACAACCCTAACCCCTAAAAACCAAAAACAGTAACCCACTAACAACAAACAACCCTAACCCCCTAACAACAAACAACCCTAAACCCCTAACATCAAACAACACTAACCCCCTAACAACAAACAACACTAAAACCCTAACAACAAACAACACTAACACCCTAACAACAAAAACCACTAAACCCCAACAAGAAACACCCCTAAACCCCTAACAACAAACAATAACCCCCTAACAACAAACAACACTAAACCCCTAACAAGAAACTAACCTAACCCCTAACAACAATCAACACTAACCCCCTAACAACAAACACCCCTAACCAAACAACAAACAACACTAACCCACTAACAACAAACAACACTAACACCCTAACAACAAACAACCCTAACCCCCTAACAACAAACAACACTAACCCCCAACAACAAACTACCCTAAACCCCCAACATCAAAGAACACTAACACCCTAACAACAAACAAACCTAACCCCCTAACAACAAACCCTAACCCCCAAACAACAAACAACCCTAACCCCTAAAAACCAAGAACACTAACCCACTAAAAACAAACAACCCTAACCCACTAACAACAAACAACCCTAACACCCTAACAACAAACAACACTAACCCCTAACAATGAACAACACTAACACCCGAACAACAAACACCACTAAACCCCAACAAGAAACAACCCTAAACCCCTAACAACAAACAACACTAACCCCCTAACAACATACAACCCTAACCCACTAACCACAATCAACCTTAACACCCTAACAACAAACAACACTAACCCCCTAACAACAAACAACCCTAAACCCCTAACATCAAAGAACACTAACACCCTAACAACAAACAACACTAACACCCTAACAACAAAAACCACTAAACCCCAACAAGAAACAACCCTAAGCCCCTAACAACAAACAACACTAACCCCCTAACAAGAAACAACCCTAAACCCCTAACAACAACCAACACTAACCCCCTAACAACAAACAATCCTAACCCCGTAAAAACAAACAACCCTAAAACCCTAAAAGCAAACAACACTGAACCCCTAAAAACAAACAACACTAAGCCCCTAATAACAAACAACACTAACCCCCTAGCAACAACCAACCCTAACCCCCTAAGAACAAACAACACTAACCCCCTAAGAAAAAACAACAGTAACCCCCAACAATGAACAATACTAACCCCCTAACAACACAAAACCTAACCCCTTATCAACAAACAACCCTAACCCACTAACAACAAACAACCTTAACAACCTAACAACAAACAACACTAACCCCCTAACAACAAACAACCCTAAACCCCTAACCACAAACAACACTAACCCCGTAAGAACAAACAACACTAACCCCCTAACAACAAACATCACTAACACCCTAAAAACAAAAACCACTAAACCCCAACAAGAAACAACCCTAAGCCCCTAACAACAAACAACACTAACCCCCTAACAAGAAACAACCCTAACCCCCTAACAACAAACAACACTAACCCTCTAACAACAAACAACACTAACCCCCCAACAACAGTCCTAACCACCTAACAACAAACAAACCTAACCCCCAACATCAAAGAACACTAACACCCTAACAACAAACAACCCTAAACCCCTAACAGCAAACAGTAACCCCCTAAAAACAAACAACACTAAACCCCTAACAAGAAACTAACCTAACCCCTAACAACAATCAACACTAACCCCCTAACAACAAACAACTCTAACCAAACAACAAACAACCCTAACCAAACAACAAACAACACTAACCCACTAACAACAAACAACACTAACACCCTAACAACAAACAACCCTAACCCCCTAACAACAAACAACACTAACACCCTAACAACAAACAACCCTAACCCCCTAACAACAAACAACACTAACCCCCAACAACAAACAACCCTAAACCCCTAACATCAAAGAACACTAACACCCTAACAACAAACAACCCTAACCCCCTAACAACAAACAACCCTAACCAAACAACAAACAACATTAACCGACTAACAACAAACAACACTAACCCCCTAACAAGAAACAACAGTAACCCCCTAACAAGAAACAACACTAACCCCCTAACAACAAACAACACTAACCCCCTAACAACAAACAACACTAACACCCTAACAACAACCAACCCTAACACCCTAAGAACAAACGACACTAAACCCCGGAGAACAAACAACACTAACCCCCAACAACGAACAATACTAACCCCCTAACAACACAAAACCTAACCCCTTATCAACAAACAACCCTAACCCACTAACAAAAAACAACCCTAACACCCTAACAACAAACAACCCTAACCCCCTAACAACAAACAACACTAACCCTCTAACAACAAACAACACTAACCCCCCAACAACAGTCCTAACCACCTAACAACAAACAAACCTAACCCCCAACATCAAAGAACACTAACACCCTAACAACAAACAACCCTAAACCCCTAACAGCAAACAGTAACCCCCTAAAAACAAACAACACTAAACCCCTAACAAGAAACTAACCTAACCCCTAACAACAATCAACACTAACCCCCTAACAACAAACAACTCTAACCAAACAACAAACAACCCTAACCAAACAACAAACAACACTAACCCACTAACAACAAACAACACTAACACCCTAACAACAAACAACCCTAACCCCCTAACAACAAACAACACTAACACCCTAACAACAAACAACCCTAACCCCCTAACAACAAACAACACTAACCCCCAACAACAAACAACCCTAAACCCCTAACATCAAAGAACACTAACACCCTAACAACAAACAACCCTAACCCCCTAACAACAAACAACCCTAACCAAACAACAAACAACATTAACCGACTAACAACAAACAACACTAACCCCCTAACAAGAAACAACAGTAACCCCCTAACAAGAAACAACACTAACCCCCTAACAACAAACAACACTAACACCCTAACAACAACCAACCCTAACCCCCTAAGAACAAACAACACTAAGCACTAAGAACAAACAATACTAACCCCCAACAACGAACAATACCAACCCCTAACAACACAAAACCTAACCTCTTACCAACAAACAACCCTAACCCACTGACAAAAAACAACCCTAACACCCTAACAACAAACAACCCTAAACCCCTAACAACAAACACTAACCCCCAAACAACAAACAACCCTAACCCCTAAAAACCAAAAACACTAACCCACTAACAACAAACAACCCTAACCCACTAACAACAACCAACCCTAACCCCCTAAGAACAAACGACACTAAACCCCGTAGAACAAACAACACTAACCCCCAACAACGAACAATACTAACCCCCTAACAACACAAAACCTAACCCCTTATCAACAAACAACCCTAACCCACTAACAAAAAACAACCCTAACACCCTAACAACAAACAACCCTAACCCCCTAACAACAAACAACACTAACCCTCTAACAACAAACAACCCTAAACCCCTAACATCAAAGAACACTAACACCCTAACAACAAACAACCCTAACCCCCTAACAGCAAACGCTAACCCCCAAACAACAAACAAGCCTAACCCCTAAAAACCAAAAGCACTAACGCACTAACAACAAACAACCCTAACCCGCTAACAACAAAGAACCCTAACACCCTAACAAAAAAAAACACTAACCCCCTAACAACAAACAACCCTAAACCCCTAACATCAAACAACACTAACCCCCTAACAACACAAAACACTAACACCCTAACAAACAACACTAACACCCTAACAACAAAAACCACTAAACCCCAACAAGAAACAACCCTAAACCCCTAACAACAAACACTAACCTCCTAACAACAAACAACACTAAACCCCTAACAAGAAACTACCCTAACCCCGTAACAACAAACAACACTAACCCCGTAACAACAAACAACACTAACCCCCAATCAACATACAACCCTAACCCCCTAACAACAAACAACACTAACACCCTAACAACAACCAACCCTAACCCCTAAGAACAAACAACACTAACGCCCTAAGAACAAACAACAGTAACCCCCAGCAACGAACAATACTAACCTCCTAACAACACAAAACCTAACCCCTTATCAACAAACAACCCTAACCCACTAACAAAAAACAACCCTAACACCCTAACAACAAACAACACTAACCCCCTAACAACAAACAACCCTAAACCCCTAACATCAAAGAACACTAACACCCTAACAACAAACAACCCTAACCCCCTAACAACAAACAACACTAACACCCTAACAACAAAAAACCCTAACCCCCTAACATCAAACAACACTAACACCCTAACAACAAACAACCCTAACCCCCTAAACAACCAACAACACTAACCCCCTAACCACCAACAGCACTAACACAGTAAAAACATAAAACACTAACCCCCTAACAACAACCAACACTTATCCCCTAAAAACAAACAACACTAACCCCCAACAAGAGAAAACCCAAATCATCTAACAACAAAAATCTCTAACCCACTAACAACAAAAAACTCTGAAAATCTAACAACAAACAACACTAACCCACTAACAACAAACAACCCTAATCCCCTAACAACAAACAACCCTTACCCCCTAACAACCAACAACACTAACCCCCTAACCAAAAACACTAACACCCTAACAACACAAACCACTAAACCCCAACAACAAACAACCCTAAACACGTAACAACAAACAACACAAACCCCCTAACAACAAACACAACTAAACCGCAACTGGAAACAACCGTAACCCCCTAACAACAAACAACACTAACCCTCTAACAACAAACAACACTAACCCCCTAACAACAGTCCTAACCACCTAACAACAAACAACACTAACCCCCTAAAAAGAAACAATAAACCCCTAAAAACAAACAACACTCATCCCCTAAGAACAAACAACACTAACCCTCTAACAACAAACAACATTAACCCCTAAGAACAAAAACACTAACCCCCTAACAACAAACAACACTAACCCCCTAAAAACAAACAACCCTAAAACCCTAAAAACAAACAACACTGAACCCCTTAAAACAAACAACACTAACGCCCAAACAACAAACGGCCCTAACCCCTAAAAACCAAAAACACTAACCCACTAACAACAAACATCCCTAACACCCTAACAACAAACAACACTAACCCACTAACAACAAAGAACCCTAAACCCCTAAACAACCAACAACACTAACCCACTAACTACCAACAGCACTAACCCAGTAAAAACATAAAACACTATGCCCCTAACAAGAACCAACACTTATCGCCTGAAAACAAACAACACTAACCCCTAACAGGAAAGAAACAAATCCTGTAACAACAAAAAACTCTAACCCCCTAACAACAAACAACTCTGAACCGCTAACAACAAACAACACTAACCCACTAACAACAAACAACACTATTCCCCTAACAAGAAACTACCCTAACCCAGTAACAACAAACAACCCTAACCCCTAACAACAAACAACCCTAACCCCCTAACAACAAACAACCCTAACCCCTAAAAACCAAAAACACTAACCCACTAAAAACAAACAACCATAACACCCTAACAACAAACAACACTAACCCCCTAAAAAGAAACAACAATAAACCCCTAAAAACAAACAACACTCATCCCCTAAGAACAAACAACACAAACCCTCTAACAACAAACAACACTAACGCCTAAGAACAAAAACACTAACCCCCTAACAACAAACAACTCTAACCCCCTAAAAACAAACAACCCTAAAACCCTAAAAACAAACAACACTGAACCCCTTAAAACAAACAACACTAAGCCCCTAACAACAACCAGCACTAACACACTAACAACAAAAAACACTGACACGCTAACAACAACCAACACTAACCCCCTAAGAACAATTATAACACCCTAAAAAGAAACAACACTAACCCCCTAAAAACAAACAACCCTAAAAACCTAAAAACAAACAACACTGAACCCCTAAAAACAAACAACACTAAGCCAATAACAACAAACAGCACTAACCCACTAAAAACAAAAAACACTAACCCGCTAACAACATCCAACAGTAACGCCCTAACCACTAACAACACTAAACCCCTAACAACAAACAATCCTAACCCCCTAACAACAAACAACACTCACCCCTAAAAACAAACAACCCTAAATCCCTAAAAGCAAATAACACTGAACCCCTAAAAACAAACAACACTAAGCCAATAACAGCAAACAGCACTAACGCACTAACAACAAAAAACACTAACCCGCTAACAACATCCAACAGTAACGCCCTAACCAGAAACAACACTAACCCCCTAAAAACAAGCAATCCTAACCCCCTAACAACAAACAACACTAACACCATAACAACAAACACCACTAAACCCCAACAAGAAACAACCCTAAACCCCTAACAACAAACAACAATAACCCCCTAACAACAAACAACACTAACCCCCTAAGAACAAACAACACTAACCCCCTAACAACAAACAACACTATATCCCTAACCAAAAACACTAACACCCTAACAACAAAAACCACTAAACCCCAACAAGAAACAACCCTAAACACCTATCAACAAACAACACTAACCCCCTAACAACAAACACTACTAAACCGCAAATAGAAACAACCCTAACCCCCTAACAACAAACAACACTAACCCTCTAACAACAAACAACACTAACCCCCTAACAACAGCCCTAACCACCTAACAACAAACAACACTAACCCCCTAAAAAGAAACAATAAACCCCTAAAATCAAACAACACTAAGCCAATAACAACAAACAGCACTAACCCACTAACAACAAAAAACACTAACCAGCTGACAACATCGAAGAGTAACGCCCTAACCACAAACAACACGAACCCCCTAACAACAAACAATCCTATCCCCCTGACAACAAACAACCCTAACCCCCTAAACAACCAACAACACTAACCCCCTAACTACCAACAGCACTAACCCAGTAAAAACATAAAACACTATGCCCCTAACAACAACCAACACTTATCCCCTGAAAACAAACAACACTAACCCCCTAACAAGAAAGAACCCAAATCCTCTAACAACAAACAACACTAACACACTAACAACAAACAACACTAACCCCCTAACAAGAAACTACCCTAACCCAGTAACAACAAACAACCCTAATCCCTAACAACAAACAAACCTAACCAGCTAACAACAAACAACCCTAACCCCCTAACAACCAACAACCGTAAACCCCTAACAACAACACTAACCCCCTAACAACCAACAACACTAACCCCCTAACAACAAACAATCCTAACCCCCTAACAACAAACAACCCTAACCAACTAACAACAAACAACACTAACAACCTAACAACAAACAACCCTAACCCCCTAACAACAAACAACCATAACCCTCTAACAGCAAACAATCCTAACCGCCGAACAACCAACAACACTAACCCCCTAACCACAATAAACACTAACACCCTAACAACAAAAACCACTAAACCCCAACAAGAAACAACCCTAAACGCGTAACAACAATCAACTCTAACCCCCTAACAACAAACAACCCTGACCAAACAACAAAAAACCCTAACACACTAACAACAAACAACCCTAACACCCTAACAACAAACAACCCTAACCCCTAAACAACAAACAACACTAACCCCCTAAAAACAAACAACCCTAAACCCCTAACATCAAAGAACACTAACACCCTAACAACAAACAACCCTAACCCCCTAACAGAAAACGCTAACCCCCAAACAACAAAAAACCCTAACCCCTAAAAACCAAAAGCACTAACCCACTAACAACAAACAACCCTAACCCCCTAACAACAAAGAACCCTAACACCCTAACAACAAACGACACTAACCCCCTAACAACAAACAACCCTAAACCCCTAACATCAAACAACACTAACCCCCTAACAACACAAAACACTAACACCCTAACAAACAACACTAACACCCTAACAACAAAAACCTCTAAACCCCAAAAAGAAACAACCCTAAACCCCTAACAAACAACACTAACCCCCTAACAACAAACAACACTAAACCCCTAACAAGAAACTACCCTAACCCCGTAACAACAAACAACACTAACCCCGTAACAATAAACAACCCTAACCCCCAAACAACAAACAACCCTAACCCCCTAACAACAACCAATCCTAAACCCCGAACAACCAACAACACTAACCCCCTAACCACAGTAAACACTAACACCCTAACAACAAAAACCACTAAACCCCAACAAGAAACAACCCTAAACCCCTAACAACAAACAACACTAACCCCCTCACAACAAACAGCCCTAACCAAACAACAAACAACCCTAGCCCCTAAAAACAAACAACCCTAACCACCTAACAACAAACAACCCTAACCAAACAACAAAAAACCCTAACCGACTAACAACAAACAACACTAACCCCCTAACAAGAAACAACAGTAACCCCCTAACAAGAAACAACACTAACCCCCTGACAACAAACAACACTAACACCCTAACAACAACCAACCCTAACCCCCTAAGAACAACACTAAGCCCTAAGAACAAACAACACTAACCCCCAACAACGAACAATACCAACCCCTAACAACACAAAACCTCACCCCTTATCAACAAACAACCATAATCCACTAACAAAAAACAACCCTAACACCCTAACAACAAACAACCCTAACACCCTAACAACAAACAACACTAACCCCCGAACAAGAAACAACCCTAACCCCTAAAAACCAAAAACAGTAACCCACTAACAACAAACAACCCTAACCCCCTAACAACAAACAACCCTAAACCCCTAACATCAAACAACACTAACCCCCTAACAACAAACAACACTAAAACCCTAACAACAAACAACACTAACACCCTAACAACAAAAACCACTAAACCCCAACAAGAAACACCCCTAAACCCCTAACAACAAACAATAACCCCCTAACAACAAACAACACTAAACCCCTAACAAGAAACTAACCTAACCCCTAACAACAATCAACACTAACCCCCTAACAACAAACACCCCTAACCAAACAACAAACAACACTAACCCACTAACAACAAACAACACTAACACCCTAACAACAAACAACCCTAACCCCCTAACAACAAACAACACTAACCCCCAACAACAAACTACCCTAAACCCCCAACATCAAAGAACACTAACACCCTAACAACAAACAAACCTAACCCCCTAACAACAAACCCTAACCCCCAAACAACAAACAACCCTAACCCCTAAAAACCAAGAACACTAACCCACTAAAAACAAACAACCCTAACCCACTAACAACAAACAACCCTAACACCCTAACAACAAACAACACTAACCCCTAACAATGAACAACACTAACACCCGAACAAAAAACACCACTAAACCCCAACAAGAAACAACCCTAAACCCCTAACAACAAACAACACTAACCCCCTAACAACATACAACCCTAACCCACTAACCACAATCAACCTTAACACCCTAACAACAAACAACACTAACCCCCTAACAACAAACAACCCTAAACCCCTAACATCAAAGAACACTAACACCCTAACAACAAACAACACTAACACCCTAACAACAAAAACCACTAAACCCCAACAAGAAACAACCCTAAGCCCCTAACAACAAACAACACTAACCCCCTAACAAGAAACAACCCTAAACCCCTAACAACAACCAACACTAACCCCCTAACAACAAACAATCCTAACCCCGTAAAAACAAACAACCCTAAAACCCTAAAAGCAAACAACACTGAACCCCTAAAAACAAACAACACTAAGCCCCTAATAACAAACAACACTAACCCCCTAGCAACAACCAACCCTAACCCCCTAAGAACAAACAACACTAACCCCCTAAGAAAAAACAACAGTAACCCCCAACAATGAACAATACTAACCCCCTAACAACACAAAACCTAACCCCTTATCAACAAACAACCCTAACCCACTAACAACAAACAACCTTAACAACCTAACAACAAACAACACTAACCCCCTAACAACAAACAACCCTAAACCCCTAACCACAAACAACACTAACCCCGTAAGAACAAACAACACTAACCCCCTAACAACAAACATCACTAACACCCTAAAAACAAAAACCACTAAACCCCAACAAGAAACAACCCTAAGCCCCTAACAACAAACAACACTAACCCCCTAACAAGAAACAACCCTAACCCCCTAACAACAAACAACACTAACCCTCTAACAACAAACAACACTAACCCCCCAACAACAGTCCTAACCACCTAACAACAAACAAACCTAACCCCCAACATCAAAGAACACTAACACCCTAACAACAAACAACCCTAAACCCCTAACAGCAAACAGTAACCCCCTAAAAACAAACAACACTAAACCCCTAACAAGAAACTAACCTAACCCCTAACAACAATCAACACTAACCCCCTAACAACAAACAACTCTAACCAAACAACAAACAACCCTAACCAAACAACAAACAACACTAACCCACTAACAACAAACAACACTAACACCCTAACAACAAACAACCCTAACCCCCTAACAACAAACAACACTAACACCCTAACAACAAACAACCCTAACCCCCTAACAACAAACAACACTAACCCCCAACAACAAACAACCCTAAACCCCTAACATCAAAGAACACTAACACCCTAACAACAAACAACCCTAACCCCCTAACAACAAACAACCCTAACCAAACAACAAACAACATTAACCGACTAACAACAAACAACACTAACCCCCTAACAAGAAACAACAGTAACCCCCTAACAAGAAACAACACTAACCCCCTAACAACAAACAACACTAACACCCTAACAACAACCAACCCTAACCCCCTAAGAACAAACAACACTAAGCACTAAGAACAAACAATACTAACCCCCAACAACGAACAATACCAACCCCTAACAACACAAAACCTAACCTCTTATCAACAAACAACCCTAACCCACTGACAAAAAACCACCCTAACACCCTAACAACAAACAACCCTAAACCCCTAACAACAAACACTAACCCCCAAACAACAAACAACCCTAACCCCTAAAAACCAAAAACACTAACCCACTAACAACAAACAACCCTAACCCACTAACAACAACCAACCCTAACCCCCTAAGAACAAACGACACTAAACCCCGTAGAACAAACAACACTAACCCCCAACAACGAACAATACTAACCCCCTAACAACACAAAACCTAACCCCTTATCAACAAACAACCCTAACCCACTAACAAAAAACAACCCTAACACCCTAACAACAAACAACCCTAACCCCCTAACAACAAACAACACTAACCCTCTAACAACAAACAACCCTAAACCCCTAACATCAAAGAACACTAACACCCTAACAACAAACAACCCTAACCCCCTAACAGCAAACGCTAACCCCCAAACAACAAACAAGCCTAACCCCTAAAAACCAAAAGCACTAACGCACTAACAACAAACAACCCTAACCCGCTAACAACAAAGAACCCTAACACCCTAACAAAAAAAAACACTAACCCCCTAACAACAAACAACCCTAAACCCCTAACATCAAACAACACTAACCCCCTAACAACACAAAACACTAACACCCTAACAAACAACACCAACACCCTAACAACAAAAACCACTAAACCCCAACAAGAAACAACCCTAAACCCCTAACAACAAACACTAACCTCCTAACAACAAACAACACTAAACCCCTAACAAGAAACTACCCTAACCCCGTAACAACAAACAACACTAACCCCGTAACAACAAACAACACTAACCCCCAATCAACATACAACCCTAACCCCCTAACAACAAACAACACTAACACCCTAACAACAACCAACCCTAACCCCTAAGAACAAACAACACTAACGCCCTAAGAACAAACAACAGTAACCCCCAGCAACGAACAATACTAACCCCCTAACAACACAAAACCTAACCCCTTATCAACAAACAACCCTAACCCACTAACAAAAAACAACCCTAACACCCTAACAACAAACAACACTAACCCCCTAACAACAAACAACCCTAAACCCCTAACATCAAAGAACACTAACACCCTAACAACAAACAACCCTAACCCCCTAACAACAAACAACACTAACACCCTAACAACAAAAAACCCTAACCCCCTAACATCAAACAACACTAACACCCTAACAACAAACAACCCTAACCCCCTAAACAACCAACAACACTAACCCCCTAACCACCAACAGCACTAACACAGTAAAAACATAAAACACTAACCCCCTAACAACAACCAACACTTATCCCCTAAAAACAAACAACACTAACCCCCAACAAGAGAAAACCCAAATCATCTAACAACAAAAAACTCTAACCCACTAACAACAAAAAACTCTGAAAATCTAACAACAAACAACACTAACCCACTAACAACAAACAACCCTAATCCCCTAACAACAAACAACCCTTACCCCCTAACAACCAACAACACTAACCCCCTAACCAAAAACACTAACACCCTAACAACACAAACCACTAAACCCCAACAACAAACAACCCTAAACACGTAACAACAAACAACACAAACCCCCTAACAACAAACACAACTAAACCGCAACTGGAAACAACCGTAACCCCCTAACAACAAACAACACTAACCCTCTAACAACAAACAACACTAACCCCCTAACAACAGTCCTAACCACCTAACAACAAACAACACTAACCCCCTAAAAAGAAACAATAAACCCCTAAAAACAAACAACACTCATCCCCTAAGAACAAACAACACTAACCCTCTAACAACAAACAACATTAACCCCTAAGAACAAAAACACTAACCCCCTAACAACAAACAACACTAACCCCCTAAAAACAAACAACCCTAAAACCCTAAAAACAAACAACACTGAACCCCTTAAAACAAACAACACTAACGCCCAAACAACAAACGGCCCTAACCCCTAAAAACCAAAAACACTAACCCACTAACAACAAACATCCCTAACACCCTAACAACAAACAACACTAACCCACTAACAACAAAGAACCCTAAACCCCTAAACAACCAACAACACTAACCCACTAACTACCAACAGCACTAACCCAGTAAAAACATAAAACACTATGCCCCTAACAAGAACCAACACTTATCGCCTGAAAACAAACAACACTAACCCCTAACAGGAAAGAAACAAATCCTGTAACAACAAAAAACTCTAACCCCCTAACAACAAACAACTCTGAACCGCTAACAACAAACAACACTAACCCACTAACAACAAACAACACTATCCCCCTAACAAGAAACTACCCTAACCCAGTAACAACAAACAACCCTAACCCCTAACAACAAACAACCCTAACCCCCTAACAACAAACAACCCTAACCCCTAAAAACCAAAAACACTAACCCACTAAAAACAAACAACCATAACACCCTAACAACAAACAACACTAACCCCCTAAAAAGAAACAACAATAAACCCCTAAAAACAAACAACACTCATCCCCTAAGAACAAACAACACAAACCCTCTAACAACAAACAACACTAACGCCTAAGAACAAAAACACTAACCCCCTAACAACAAACAACTCTAACCCCCTAAAAACAAACAACCCTAAAACCCTAAAAACAAACAACACTGAACCCCTTAAAACAAACAACACTAAGCCCCTAACAACAACCAGCACTAACACACTAACAACAAAAAACACTGACACGCTAACAACAACCAACACTAACCCCCTAAGAACAAACAATTATAACACCCTAAAAAGAAACAACACTAACCCCCTAAAAACAAACAACCCTAAAAACCTAAAAACAAACAACACTGAACCCCTAAAAACAAACAACACTAAGCCAATAACAACAAACAGCACTAACCCACTAACAACAAAAAACACTAACCCGCTAACAACATCCAACAGTAACGCCCTAACCACTAACAACACTAAACCCCTAACAACAAACAATCCTAACCCCCTAACAACAAACAACACTCACCCCTAAAAACAAACAACCCTAAATCCCTAAAAGCAAATAACACTGAACCCCTAAAAACAAACAACACTAAGCCAATAACAACAAACAGCACTAACGCACTAACAACAAAAAACACTAACCCGCTAACAACATCCAACAGTAACGCCCTAACCAGAAACAACACTAACCCCCTAAAAACAAACAATCCTAACCCCCTAACAACAAACAACACTAACACCATAACAACAAACACCACTAAACCCCAACAAGAAACAACCCTAAACCCCTAACAACAAACAACAATAACCCCCTAACAACAAACAACACTAACCCCCTAAGAACAAACAACACTAACCCCCTAACAACAAACAACACTATATCCCTAACCAAAAACACTAACACCCTAACAACAAAAACCACTAAACCCCAACAAGAAACAACCCTAAACACCTATCAACAAACAACACTAACCCCCTAACAACAAACACTACTAAACCGCAAATAGAAACAACCCTAACCCCCTAACAACAAACAACACTAACCCTCTAACAACAAACAACACTAACCCCCTAACAACAGCCCTAACCACCTAACAACAAACAACACTAACCCCCTAAAAAGAAACAATAAACCCCTAAAATCAAACAACACTAAGCCAATAACAACAAACAGCACTAACCCACTAACAACAAAAAACACTAACCAGCTGACAACATCGAAGAGTAACGCCCTAACCACAAACAACACGAACCCCCTAACAACAAACAATCCTATCCCCCTGACAACAAACAACCCTAACCCCCTAAACAACCAACAACACTAACCCCCTAACTACCAACAGCACTAACCCAGTAAAAACATAAAACACTATGCCCCTAACAACAACCAACACTTATCCCCTGAAAACAAACAACACTAACCCCCTAACAAGAAAGAACCCAAATCCTCTAACAACAAACAACACTAACACACTAACAACAAACAACACTAACCCCCTAACAAGAAACTACCCTAACCCAGTAACAACAAACAACCCTAATCCCTAACAACAAACAAACCTAACCAGCTAACAACAAACAACCCTAACCCCCTAACAACCAACAACCGTAAACCCCTAACAACAACACTAACCCCCTAACAACCAACAACACTAACCCCCTAACAACAAACAATCCTAACCCCCTAACAACAAACAACCCTAACCAACTAACAACAAACAACACTAACAACCTAACAACAAACAACCCTAACCCCCTAACAACAAACAACCATAACCCTCTAACAGCAAACAATCCTAACCGCCGAACAACCAACAACACTAACCCCCTAACCACAATAAACACTAACACCCTAACAACAAAAACCACTAAACCCCAACAAGAAACAACCCTAAACGCGTAACAACAATCAACTCTAACCCCCTAACAACAAACAACCCTGACCAAACAACAAAAAACCCTAACACACTAACAACAAACAACCCTAACACCCTAACAACAAACAACCCTAACCCCTAAACAACAAACAACACTAACCCCCTAACAACAAACAACCCTAAACCCCTAACATCAAAGAACACTAACACCCTAACAACAAACAACCCTAACCCCCTAACAGAAAACGCTAACCCCCAAACAACAAAAAACCCTAACCCCTAAAAACCAAAAGCACTAACCCACTAACAACAAACAACCCTAACCCCCTAACAACAAAGAACCCTAACACCCTAACAACAAACGACACTAACCCCCTAACAACAAACAACCCTAAACCCCTAACATCAAACAACACTAACCCCCTAACAACACAAAACACTAACACCCTAACAAACAACACTAACACCCTAACAACAAAAACCTCTAAACCCCAAAAAGAAACAACCCTAAACCCCTAACAAACAACACTAACCCCCTAACAACAAACAACACTAAACCCCTAACAAGAAACTACCCTAACCCCGTAACAACAAACAACACTAACCCCGTAACAATAAACAACCCTAACCCCCAAACAACAAACAACCCTAACCCCCTAACAACAACCAATCCTAAACCCCGAACAACCAACAACACTAACCCCCTAACCACAGTAAACACTAACACCCTAACAACAAAAACCACTAAACCCCAACAAGAAACAACCCTAAACCCCTAACAACAAACAACACTAACCCCCTCACAACAAACAGCCCTAACCAAACAACAAACAACCCTAGCCCCTAAAAACAAACAACCCTAACCACCTAACAACAAACAACCCTAACCAAACAACAAAAAACCCTAACCGACTAACAACAAACAACACTAACCCCCTAACAAGAAACAACAGTAACCCCCTAACAAGAAACAACACTAACCCCCTGACAACAAACAACACTAACACCCTAACAACAACCAACCCTAACCCCCTAAGAACAACAATAAGCCCTAAGAACAAACAACACTAACCCCCAACAACGAACAATACCAACCCCTAACAACACAAAACCTCACCCCTTATCTACAAACAACCCTAATCCACTAACAAAAAACAACCCTAACACCCTAACAACAAACAACCCTAACACCCTAACAACAAACAACACTAACCCCCGAACAAGAAACAACCCTAACCCCTAAAAACCAAAAACAGTAACCCACTAACAACAAACAACCCTAACCCCCTAACAACAAACAACCCTAAACCCCTAACATCAAACAACACTAACCCCCTAACAACAAACAACACTAAAACCCTAACAACAAACAACACTAACACCCTAACAACAAAAACCACTAAACCCCAACAAGAAACACCCCTAAACCCCTAACAACAAACAATAACCCCCTAACAACAAACAACACTAAACCCCTAACAAGAAACTAACCTAACCCCTAACAACAATCAACACTAACCCCCTAACAACAAACACCCCTAACCAAACAACAAACAACACTAACCCACTAACAACAAACAACACTAACACCCTAACAACAAACAACCCTAACCCCCTAACAACAAACAACACTAACCCCCAACAACAAACTACCCTAAACCCCCAACATCAAAGAACACTAACACCCTAACAACAAACAAACCTAACCCCCTAACAACAAACCCTAACCCCCAAACAACAAACAACCCTAACCCCTAAAAACCAAGAACACTAACCCACTAAAAACAAACAACCCTAACCCACTAACAACAAACAACCCTAACACCCTAACAACAAACAACACTAACCCCTAACAATGAACAACACTAACACCCGAACAACAAACACCACTAAACCCCAACAAGAAACAACCCTAAACCCCTAACAACAAACAACACTAACCCCCTAACAACATACAACCCTAACCCACTAACCACAATCAACCTTAACACCCTAACAACAAACAACACTAACCCCCTAACAACAAACAACCCTAAACCCCTAACATCAAAGAACACTAACACCCTAACAACAAACAACACTAACACCCTAACAACAAAAACCACTAAACCCCAACAAGAAACAACCCTAAGCCCCTAACAACAAACAACACTAACCCCCTAACAAGAAACAACCCTAAACCCCTAACAACAACCAACACTAACCCCCTAACAACAAACAATCCTAACCCCGTAAAAACAAACAACCCTAAAACCCTAAAAGCAAACAACACTGAACCCCTAAAAACAAACAACACTAAGCCCCTAATAACAAACAACACTAACCCCCTAGCAACAACCAACCCTAACCCCCTAAGAACAAACAACACTAACCCCCTAAGAAAAAACAACAGTAACCCCCAACAATGAACAATACTAACCCCCTAACAACACAAAACCTAACCCCTTATCAACAAACAACCCTAACCCACTAACAACAAACAACCTTAACAACCTAACAACAAACAACACTAACCCCCTAACAACAAACAACCCTAAACCCCTAACCACAAACAACACTAACCCCGTAAGAACAAACAACACTAACCCCCTAACAACAAACATCACTAACACCCTAAAAACAAACACCACTAAACCCCAACAAGAAACAACCCTAAGCCCCTAACAACAAACAACACTAACCCCCTAACAAGAAACAACCCTAAACCCCTAACAACAAACAACACTAACCCTCTAACAACAAACAACCCTAACCAAACAACAAACAACCCTAACCCACTAACAACAAACAACACTAACCCCCTAACAAGGAACTACCATAACCCCGTAACAACAAACAACCCTAAACCCTAAAAACAAGCAACCCTAACCCCCTAACAACAAACAACCCTAACCAAACAACAAACAACCTTAACCGACTAACAACAAACAACACTAAACCCCTAACAAGAAACTACCCTAAACCCGTGACAACAACCAACCGTAACAACAAACAAAACTAACCCCCTAAGAACAAACAACACTAACCCCTTAACAAGAAACAACACTAAACCACTAAAAACAAACAACACTAACCCCCTAACAACAAACAACCCTAACCCCATATCAACAAACAACTCTAACCCCCTAACAACAAACAAACCTAACTCCCTAACAACCAACAACTCTAACCCCCTAACAACAAACAACACTAACCGCCTATCCACAAACAACACTAACCCCCTAACAACAAACAACACTAACCCCCTAAAAACAAACAACCCTAAAACCCTAAAACAAACAACATTGAACACCTAAAAACAAACAACACTAAGCCCCTAACAACAAACAGCACTAACCCACTAACAACAAAAAACACTAACCCCTTAACAACCAACAACACTAACCCCCTAACAAGAAACTACCCTAACCCCGTAACAACAAACAACACTAACCCCCTAACAACAAACAACCCTAAGTCTCTAACAACAAACAACCCTCACCCCCTAAAAGCCAACAACCCAAAACCCCTAACAACAAACAGTAACCCCCTATCAACAAACAACCCTAATCCCATAACAACCAACAACACTAACCCCCTATCTGCAAACAACACTAACCCCCTAATAACAAACAACACTAACCCTCTAACAACAAACAATCCTAACCCCCTAACAACAAACAACACTAACCCCCTAACAACAAACATCCCTAACCGACTAACAACAAACAAAACTAACGCCCTAACAACACTAACCCCTGACCAGAAACAACACTAACCCCCTAACAAAAATCAACCCTAACTCCCTAACAACAAACAACCCTAACCCACTAACAACAAACAAACCTAACACCCTAACAACAAACAACACTAACCCCCTAACAACAAACAACCCTGAACCCCTAACAACAAACAACACTATCCCCCTAACAACAACCTTAACCCCCTAACAACAAACAAACCTAACCCCCAAACAACAAAGAACCCTAACCCCCTCACGAAAACAACCCTAAGCCCCTAACAAGCACAACTCTAAACCCCGAAAAATACAATCGTAACCCCGTAACAAACACAACCCTAACCCCCTAACAAAGCCTAACAATAACTTTAAACCTGACCATAAGCATAACCCCAAACCCTAGCACTAACTCTAACTCTAAACTTAACACTAACCTAGCCCTGCCCTTTACCGTAAACCTATCCTTAACCCTAACCTTACCCCTACCCGAACCCTAACTCTATACCTAACCCGAACACTAACCTTGACCCTACTCTAACTTTAACTCTAACGTGACTATTAACTGAAACATCACCCTAACCCTAAGCCTAAATCTAACTCGAGCCCTAACCATAACAATTACACTAAACCCTCGCCTTAACTGTAAACCTAACCCTAACCCTCACCCTAATCCTTAACCGTATCCCCAACCCTAAACCTAACGCTATCCCCAAACTTATCCCTAACCCTAACCCTAATACGAACAGTAACCCAAATCTAACCCTAACCCTAATATTAAACCTAAACTTAAATCTACCCTAACCATAAACCTAACCCTAACACCCTAAACCTAACGTCTAACACCATCTATAATCCTAACCCTTATCATAACCCTCACCCTTAACCTAAACTTCACACTAACCCTAAACCTAACCTAACGCTGACCCTAGACATAACGCCTAACCCTAACCGAACCCTAAACCTATCCTTAACACTAACCTGAACACAAACCCAAACCCTAGCCCTCACCATAAAAATAACCCTCACCCTATCCTGAACTTCATCCAAACACTAACCATAACCTTAACCCTAAACCTAGACCTAACCCAAACCCTAACCTTAAACCTAACTCTAAGAATAACGCTAGTCCATCTGTAACCCTAAACTGAACACTTACAATAGCCCTGAACCTAACCCTAAAATAATCCTAATCCTAACCCTAGACCTAATCCTAACCCTACCCCTAACCTTGACCCTAAATAGAACACTAAGTCTAACCCTCAACATGGACCTAAACCTAATTCTTACCCTACACCTAACCCTAATCCTAAACCAAACCCTAACTCTGACTATAACCTTAATCATAACAATTACTCTAAACCCTCACCATAACTGTAAAACTAACTGTAACCCTCACCCTAAATCCTAACCGTATCCCACAACCCTAACCCTAATGCTATCCCTAACCCTAACCCTAACATTAACCTGAAACCCCTGAGCCCTAATGATAAACCTAACCCTAACACAAACCCTAACCCTAACACCAAAGCCTAGCAAAAACCTTAACACTAACTCTCACCCTAACTCTAACACTAACCCGAAACCGAATCATGAACCTAACCCTAAGCCTAAACCAAACCTAACCATGACCAGAACCGCAAGGCCTAACCGGAACCCTCACCCAAACCCTAACCCTAAACTACACCTCTAACCCCTAACGCCTTATCATAACGATAATCCTAACCCTAACCAACCCTAACCCTAAAACTAACCCTCACCCCAACCACAAAGCCTAACACAACCATGACCCTAACCCTAACCGTAACACTAAACTTAACCCTAACCTTAAATCTAACCCTAACCCTAAAACTGAACACAACCCCTGAACGTAACCCTAACCCTGAACATAACTTTAACACTAACCTGAAAACAAGCCCAAACCTTAGCCATAACCCTAACCCTCACCCTATCTTAAACTTCATCCTATCCCTAACCTAAAACTCACCCTGACTTTAACCCTAACCCTACCCCTAAACCTAACCCTCACCTTAACCTTGGCCCAACTGTAACCCGAAACCTAACCCTTACAATAACTCTGACCCTAATCCTCGCCCTAAACCTAATTCTAATTCTAACCCTGACCCTAACCCTAACCTAACCTTAACCCTATCTTTAAGCCTACCATAAACTTAAACCTAACCCTAACCCTTAACCTTAACTCTAACCCTAACCCTAGCCCTAACCCTAACCTTAACGGTGACACTTACCCAAAACCCTCACCTTAACTGTAAATG
Organism: Elephas maximus indicus; assembly: GCF_024166365.1. Classification (NCBI taxonomy): domain Eukaryota; kingdom Metazoa; phylum Chordata; class Mammalia; order Proboscidea; family Elephantidae; genus Elephas; species Elephas maximus. The sequence goes on from NC_064831.1 coordinate 4,053,362, forward strand.
TAACTCTAACTCTTACCCTAACCCTAAACTTAACCCTAATTATAACCTTAACCTAAACCTAATTGAAACAGTAACCCTTAACCCTAACTCTAATCCTTAGCCTAAAACTAACCTTAACCCTAAACCTAACCCTAACCACTGACCCTAACTCTAACCCTGACCCTGAGCCGAACCCTCACCCTTAACCAGAATTTCACCCTAAGCATAACGCTAAGCGTACCCTAACTTCATTCAAACACGAACCCTAAGCAAAACTAACACTAACACTACATGTAACCCTAACACTAAGCCTAACACTAACCCTGACTCTGACCTGAACCCAAACCCCTAACCCCAACCCTCTCGCTTAACATAAACTTCTCTGTAACCCTAACCCTAAAACTAAACGTCACACTAAATCTCCCCTAACCCTGACCGTACCATAAACGTAACCCTAACTCTAAACTCAAAACTAACCCTGACCCTAACTCTAACTCTAACCCTAATCCTAACCCTAAAACTTACCCTACACACTCAGCTTAAATGGAAACCTAGCACTAACCCTCATCTTACCATCTAAACCTAACCTCAACCCTTAACCTAACCCTATCTATAACCTTCACCTAGCCCTAAACCTAAACATGACTTAACCCTAACACTAACCCTAACCCTAAATCTAAACCTAACCTTAACCCTAAACTTAATCCTAACCTAAGCTCTAACCCTAACCCCTAACGCTAACCCTAAGCTCAACCCTCACCCTTCAATTAAACTTTACCCCAGCTGTAGCCCTAACCCTAAGCCGAACCCTAAACCTGACCCTAACATTAACCCAAACACCTAACCCTAACCCTAAGCCTAATCCTAAACCTAACCCTAACCTTAACCCAAATGCCTAACCCTAACCCTAACCCTCATCCTTAACCTAAACTTCACCCTAAACCTAAGGCTAACCCTAACCCTGAAAGTAAAGCTAACCCTTAACTATCCCCTAACTCTAGCCCTGACCCTAAACCTAATGCTAACCCTAGCCCTAACAGTAACACCCGAAAACATCAGCTTAATGTAAACTTAACACTAACCCTCCCATGAACCCCTAACCCTAACCCTACCCCGCATCCTACACCTAACCCAGACCTAAACCTAACCCTTTCTCTAACCCTAAATTAACCCTAACCTTAACTCTACCCTAACCCTAACAATAACTCTAAACCTGACCATAACCATAATCCTAAACCCTAGCACTAACTCTAACTCTAAATCTAACCCTAAGCTAGCCCTACCCTTTACCGTAAACCTAGCCTTAACCCTAACCTTACCCCTACCCAAACCCTAACGCTATACCTAACCCGAACACTAACCTTAACCCTACTCTAACCTTAAGCCTAACCCTGACTATTAACTGAAACTTCACCCTAACCCTAAGCCTAACTCTAACCCTAACCATAACAATTAGCCTAAACCCTCGCCTTAACTGTAAACCTAACCCTAACCCTCACCCTAATCCTTAACCGTATCCCCAACCCTAAACCTAACGCTATCCCCAAACTTATCCCTAACCCTAACCCTAATACGAACAGTAACCCAAATCTAACCCTAACCCTAATATTAAACCTAAACTTAAATCTACCCTAACCATAAACCTAACCCTAACACCCTAAACCTAACGTCTAACACCGTCTATAATCCTAACCCTTACCATAACCCTCACCCTTAACCTAAACTTCACACTAACCCTAAACCTAACCTAACGCTGACCCTAGACATAACGTCTAACCCTAACCGAACCCTAAACCTATCCTTAACACTAACCTGAACACAAACCCAAACCCTAGCCCTCACCATAAAAATAACCCTCACCCTATCCTGAACTTCATCCAAACACTAACCATAACCTTAACCCTAAACCTAGACCTAACCCAAACCCTAACCTTAAACCTAACTCTAAGAATAACGCTAGTCCATCTGTAACCCTAAACCGAACACTTACAATAGCCCTGAACCTAACCCTAAAATAATCCTAATCCTAACCCTAGACCTAATCCTAACCCTACCCCTAACCTTGACCCTAAATAGAACACTAAGTCTAACCCTCAACATGGACCTAAACCTAATTCTTACCCTACACCTAACCCTAATCCTAAACCAAACCCTAACTCTGACTATAACCCTAATCATAACAATTACCCTAAACCCTCACCTTAACTGTAAAACTAACCGTAACCCGCACCCTAAATCCTAACCGTATCCCACAACCCTAATCCTAATGCTATCCCTAACCCTAACCCTAACATTAACCTGAAACCCCTGAGCCCTAATGATAAACCTAACCCTAACACAAACCCTAACCCTAACACCAAAGCCTAGCAAAAACCTTAACACTAACTCTCACCCTAACTCTAACACTAACCCGAAACCGAATCATGAACCTAACCCTAAGCCTAAACCAAACCTAACCATGACCAGAACCGCAAGGCCTAACCGGAACCCTCACCCAAACCCTAACCCTAAACTACACCTCTAACCCCTAACGCCTTATCATAACGATAATCCTAACCCTAACCAACCCTAACCCTAAAACTAACCCTCACCCCAACCACAAAGCCTAACACAACCGTGACCCTAACCCTAAACGTAACACTAAACTTAACCCTAACCTTAAATCTAACCCTAACCCTAAAACTGAACACAACGCCTGAACGTAACCCTAACCCTGAACATAACCTTAACACTAACCTGAAAACAAGCCCAAACCTTAGCCATAACCCTAACCCTCACCCTATCTTAAACTTCACCCTATCCCTAACCTAAAACTCACCCTGACTTTAACCCTAACCCTCCCCATAAACCTAACCCTCACCTTAACCTTGGCCCACCTGTAACCCGAAACCTAACCCTTACAATAACTCTGACCCTAATCCTCGCCCTAAACCTAATTCTAATTCTAACCCTGACCCTAACCCTAACCTAACCTTAACCCTATCTTTAAGCCTACCATAAACTTAAACCTAACCCTAACCCTTAACCGTAACTCTAACCCTAACCCTAGCCCTAACCCTAACCTTAACGGTAACACTTACCCAGAACCCTCACCTTAACTGTAAATGTAACTCTAACTCTTACCCTAACCCTAAACTTAACCCTAATTATAACCTTAACCTAAACCTAACTGAAACAGTAACCCTTAACCCTAACTCTAATCCTAATCCTTCGCCTAAAACTAACCTTAACCCTAAACCTAACCCTAACCACTGACCCTAACTCTAACCCTAACCCTAAGCCGAACCCTCACCTTTAACCAGAATTTCACCCTAAGCATAACGCTAAGCGTACCCTAACTTCATTCAAACCCGAACCCTAAGCAAAACTAACACTAACACTACACGTAACCCTAACCCTAAGCCTAACACTAACCCTGACTCTGACCTGAACCCAAACCCCTAACCCCAACCCTCTCGCTTAACATAAACTTCTCTGTAACCCTAACCCTAAAACTAAACGTCACACTAAATCTCCCCTAACCCTGACCGTACCATAAACGTAACCCTAACTCTAAACTCAAAACTAACCCTGACCCTAACTCTAACTCTAACCCTAATCCTAACCCTAAAACTTACCCTACACACTCAGCTTAAATGGAAACCTAGCACTAACCCTCATCTTACCATCTAAACCTAACCTCAACCCTTAACCTAACCCTATCTATAACCTTCACCTAGCCCTAAACCTAAACATGACTTAACCCTAACACTAACCCTAACCCTAAATCTAAACCTAACCTTAACCCTAAACTTAATCCTAACCTAAGCTCTAACCCTAACCCCTAACGCTAACCCTAAGCTCAACCCTCACCCTTCAATTAAACTTTACCCCAGCTGTAGCCCTAACCCTAAGCCGAACCCTAAACCTGACCCTAACATTAACCCAAACACCTAACCCTAACCCTAAGCCTAATCCTAAACCTAACCCTAACCTTAACCCAAATGCCTAACCCTAACCCTAACCCTCATCCTTAACCTAAACTTCACCCTAAACCTAAGGCTAACCCTAACCCTGAAAGTAAAGCTAACCCTTAACTATCCCCTAACTCTAGCCCTGACCCTAAACCTAATGCTAACCCTAGCCCTAACAGTAACACCCGAAAACATCAGCTTAATGTAAACTTAACACTAACCCTCCCATGAACCCCTAACCCTAACCCTACCCCGCATCCTACACCTAACCCAGACCTAAACCTAACCCTTTCTCTAACCCTAAATTAACCCTAACCTTAACTCTACCCTAACCCTAACAATAACTCTAAACCTGACCATAACCATAATCCTAAACCCTAGCACTAACTCTAACTCTAAATCTAACCCTAAGCTAGCCCTACCCTTTACCGTAAACCTAGCCTTAACCCTAACCTTACCCCTACCCAAACCCTAACGCTATACCTAACCCGAACACTAACCTTAACCCTACTCTAACCTTAAGCCTAACCCTGACTATTAACTGAAACTTCACCCTAACCCTAAGCCTAACTCTAACCCTAACCATAACAATTAGCCTAAACCCTCGCCTTAACTGTAAACCTAACCCTAACCCTCACCCTAATCCTTAACCGTATCCCCAACCCTAAACCTAACGCTATCCCCAAACTTATCCCTAACCCTAACCCTAATACGAACAGTAACCCAAATCTAACCCTAACCCTAATATTAAACCTAAACTTAAATCTACCCTAACCATAAACCTAACCCTAACACCCTAAACCTAACGTCTAACACCGTCTATAATCCTAACCCTTACCATAACCCTCACCCTTAACCTAAACTTCACACTAACCCTAAACCTAACCTAACGCTGACCCTAGACATAACGTCTAACCCTAACCGAACCCTAAACCTATCCTTAACACTAACCTGAACACAAACCCAAACCCTAGCCCTCACCATAAAAATAACCCTCACCCTATCCTGAACTTCATCCAAACACTAACCATAACCTTAACCCTAAACCTAGACCTAACCCAAACCCTAACCTTAAACCTAACTCTAAGAATAACGCTAGTCCATCTGTAACCCTAAACCGAACACTTACAATAGCCCTGAACCTAACCCTAAAATAATCCTAATCCTAACCCTAGACCTAATCCTAACCCTACCCCTAACCTTGACCCTAAATAGAACACTAAGTCTAACCCTCAACATGGACATAAACCTAATTCTTACCCTACACCTAACCCTAATCCTAAACCAAACCCTAACTCTGACTATAACCCTAATCATAACAATTACCCTAAACCCTCACCTTAACTGTAAAACTAACCGTAACCCGCACCCTAAATCCTAACCGTATCCCACAACCCTAATCCTAATGCTATCCCTAACCCTAACCCTAACATTAACCTGAAACCCCTGAGCCCTAATGATAAACCTAACCCTAACACAAACCCTAACCCTAACACCAAAGCCTAGCAAAAACCTTAACACTAACTCTCACCCTAACTCTAACACTAACCCGAAACCGAATCATGAACCTAACCCTAAGCCTAAACCAAACCTAACCATGACCAGAACCGCAAGGCCTAACCGGAACCCTCACCCAAACCCTAACCCTAAACTACACCTCTAACCCCTAACGCCTTATCATAACGATAATCCTAACCCTAACCAACCCTAACCCTAAAACTAACCCTCACCCCAACCACAAAGCCTAACACAACCGTGACCCTAACCCTAAACGTAACACTAAACTTAACCCTAACCTTAAATCTAACCCTAACCCTAAAACTGAACACAACGCCTGAACGTAACCCTAACCCTGAACATAACCTTAACACTAACCTGAAAACAAGCCCAAACCTTAGCCATAACCCTAACCCTCACCCTATCTTAAACTTCACCCTATCCCTAACCTAAAACTCACCCTGACTTTAACCCTAACCCTCCCCATAAACCTAACCCTCACCTTAACCTTGGCCCACCTGTAACCCGAAACCTAACCCTTACAATAACTCTGACCCTAATCCTCGCCCTAAACCTAATTCTAATTCTAACCCTGACCCTAACCCTAACCTAACCTTAACCCTATCTTTAAGCCTACCATAAACTTAAACCTAACCCTAACCCTTAACCGTAACTCTAACCCTAACCCTAGCCCTAACCCTAACCTTAACGGTAACACTTACCCAGAACCCTCACCTTAACTGTAAATGTAACTCTAACTCTTACCCTAACCCTAAACTTAACCCTAATTATAACCTTAACCTAAACCTAACTGAAACAGTAACCCTTAACCCTAACTCTAATCCTAATCCTTCGCCTAAAACTAACCTTAACCCTAAACCTAACCCTAACCACTGACCCTAACTCTAACCCTAACCCTAAGCCGAACCCTCACCTTTAACCAGAATTTCACCCTAAGCATAACGCTAAGCGTACCCTAACTTCATTCAAACCCGAACCCTAAGCAAAACTAACACTAACACTACACGTAACCCTAACCCTAAGCCTAACCCTAACCCTGACTCTGACCTGAACCCAAACCCCTAACCCCAACCCTCTCGCTTAACATAAACTTCTCTGTAACCCTAACCCTAAAACTAAACGTCACACTAAATCTCCCCTAACCCTGACCGTACCATAAACGTAACCCTAACTCTAAACTCAAAACTAACCCTGACCCTAACTCTAACTCTAACCCTAACCCTAACCCAAACCCTAACACCAAAGCGAAAGCCTAGCAAAAACCTTAACCCTAACTCTCACCCTAACTCTAACACTAACCCGAAACCTAATCATGAACCTAACCCTAACCCTAAACCAAACCTAACCATGACCAGAACCACAAGGTCTAACCGGAACCCTCACCCAAAACCTAATCCTAAACTACACCTCTAACTCTAACACTTTACCATAACCATAATCCAAACCCTACCCAACCCTAACCCTAAACCTAACCCTCACCCCAACCACAACGCCTGACACAACCATAACCCTTACCCTAACCGTAACACTAAACTTAACCCTAACCTTAAATCTAACCCTAACCCTAAAACTGAACACAACCCCTGAACGTAACCCTAACCCTGAACATAACTTTAACACTAACCTGAAAACAAGCCCAAACCTTAGCCATAACCCTAACCCTCACCCTATCTTAAACTTCACCCTATCCCTAACCTAAAACTCACCCTGACTTTAACCCTAACCCTACCCCTAAACCTAACCCTCACCTTAACCTTGGCCCAACTGTAACCCGAAACCTAACCCTTACAATAACTCTGACCCTAATCCTCGCCCTAAACCTAATTCTAATTCTAACCCTGACCCTAACCCTAACCTAACCTTAACCCTATCTTTAAGCCTACCATAAACTTAAACCTAACCCTAACCCTTAACCTTAACTCTAACCCTAACCCTAGCCCTAACCCTAACCTTAACGGTGACACTTACCCAAAACCCTCACCTTAACTGTAAATGTAACTCTAACTCTTACCCTAACCCTAAACTTAACCCTAATTATAACCTTAACCTAAACCTAATTGAAACAGTAACCCTTAACCCTAACTCTAATCCTTAGCCTAAAACTAACCTTAACCCTAAACCTAACCCTAACCACTGACCCTAACTCTAACCCTAACCCTGAGCCGAACCCTCACCCTTAACCAGAATTTCACCCTAAGCATAACACTAAGCGTACCCTAACTTCATTCAAACACGAACCCTAAGCAAAACTAACACTAACACTACATGTAACCCTAACACTAAGCCTAACACTAACCCTGACTCTGACCTGAACCCAAACCCCTAACCCCAACCCTCTCGCTTAACATAAACTTCTCTGTAACCCTAACCCTAAAACTAAACGTCACACTAAATCTCCCCTAACCCTGACCGTACCATAAACGTAACCCTAACTCTAAACTCAAAACTAACCCTGACCCTAACTCTAACTCTAACCCTAATCCTAACCCTAAAACTTACCCTACACACTCAGCTTAAATGGAAACCTAGCACTAACCCTCATCTTACCATCTAAACCTAACCTCAACCCTTAACCTAACCCTATCTATAACCTTCACCTAGCCCTAAACCTAAACATGACTTAACCCTAACACTAACCCTAACCCTAAATCTAAACCTAACCTTAACCCTAAACTTAATCCTAACCTAAGCTCTAACCCTAACCCCTAACGCTAACCCTAAGCTCAACCCTCACCCTTCAATTAAACTTTACCCCAGCTGTAGCCCTAACCCTAAGCCGAACCCTAAACCTGACCCTAACATTAACCCAAACACCTAACCCTAACCCTAAGCCTAATCCTAAACCTAACCCTAACCTTAACCCAAATGCCTAACCCTAACCCTAACCCTCATCCTTAACCTAAACTTCACCCTAAACCTAAGGCTAACCCTAACCCTGAAAGTAAAGCTAACCCTTAACTATCCCCTAACTCTAGCCCTGACCCTAAACCTAATGCTAACCCTAGCCCTAACAGTAACACCCGAAAACATCAGCTTAATGTAAACTTAACACTAACCCTCCCATGAACCCCTAACCCTAACCCTACCCCGCATCCTACACCTAACCCAGACCTAAACCTAACCCTTTCTCTAACCCTAAATTAACCCTAACCTTAACTCTACCCTAACCCTAACAATAACTCTAAACCTGACCATAACCATAATCCTAAACCCTAGCACTAACTCTAACTCTAAATCTAACCCTAAGCTAGCCCTACCCTTTACCGTAAACCTAGCCTTAACCCTAACCTTACCCCTACCCAAACCCTAACGCTATACCTAACCCGAACACTAACCTTAACCCTACTCTAACCTTAAGCCTAACCCTGACTATTAACTGAAACTTCACCCTAACCCTAAGCCTAACTCTAACCCTAACCATAACAATTAGCCTAAACCCTCGCCTTAACTGTAAACCTAACCCTAACCCTCACCCTAATCCTTAACCGTATCCCCAACCCTAAACCTAACGCTATCCCCAAACTTATCCCTAACCCTAACCCTAATACGAACAGTAACCCAAATCTAACCCTAACCCTAATATTAAACCTAAACTTAAATCTACCCTAACCATAAACCTAACCCTAACACCCTAAACCTAACGTCTAACACCGTCTATAATCCTAACCCTTACCATAACCCTCACCCTTAACCTAAACTTCACACTAACCCTAAACCTAACCTAACGCTGACCCTAGACATAACGTCTAACGCTAACCGAACCCTAAACCTACCCTTAACACTAACCTGAACACAAACCCAAACCCTAGCCCTCACCATAAAAATAACCCTCACCCTATCCTGAACTTCATCCAAACACTAACCATAACCTTAACCCTAAACCTAGACCTAACCCAAACCCTAACCTTAAACCTAACTCTAAGAATAACGCTAGTCCATCTGTAACCCTAAACCGAACACTTACAATAGCCCTGAACCTAACCCTAAAATAATCCTAATCCTAACCCTAGACCTAATCCTAACCCTACCCCTAACCTTGACCCTAAATAGAACACTAAGTCTAACCCTCAACATGGACCTAAACCTAATTCTTACCCTACACCTAACCCTAATCCTAAACCAAACCCTAACTCTGACTATAACCCTAATCATAACAATTACCCTAAACCCTCACCTTAACTGTAAAACTAACCGTAACCCGCACCCTAAATCCTAACCGTATCCCACAACCCTAATCCTAATGCTATCCCTAACCCTAACCCTAACATTAACCTGAAACCCCTGAGCCCTAATGATAAACCTAACCCTAACACAAACCCTAACCCTAACACCAAAGCCTAGCAAAAACCTTAACACTAACTCTCACCCTAACTCTAACACTAACCCGAAACCGAATCATGAACCTAACCCTAAGCCTAAACCAAACCTAACCATGACCAGAACCGCAAGGCCTAACCGGAACCCTCACCCAAACCCTAACCCTAAACTACACCTCTAACCCCTAACGCCTTATCATAACGATAATCCTAACCCTAACCAACCCTAACCCTAAAACTAACCCTCACCCCAACCACAAAGCCTAACACAACCGTGACCCTAACCCTAAACGTAACACTAAACTTAACCCTAACCTTAAATCTAACCCTAACCCTAAAACTGAACACAACGCCTGAACGTAACCCTAACCCTGAACATAACCTTAACACTAACCTGAAAACAAGCCCAAACCTTAGCCATAACCCTAACCCTCACCCTATCTTAAACTTCACCCTATCCCTAACCTAAAACTCACCCTGACTTTAACCCTAACCCTCCCCATAAACCTAACCCTCACCTTAACCTTGGCCCACCTGTAACCCGAAACCTAACCCTTACAATAACTCTGACCCTAATCCTCGCCCTAAACCTAATTCTAATTCTAACCCTGACCCTAACCCTAACCTAACCTTAACCCTATCTTTAAGCCTACCATAAACTTAAACCTAACCCTAACCCTTAACCGTAACTCTAACCCTAACCCTAGCCCTAACCCTAACCTTAACGGTAACACTTACCCAGAACCCTCACCTTAACTGTAAATGTAACTCTAACTCTTACCCTAACCCTAAACTTAACCCTAATTATAACCTTAACCTAAACCTAACTGAAACAGTAACCCTTAACCCTAACTCTAATCCTAATCCTTCGCCTAAAACTAACCTTAACCCTAAACCTAACCCTAACCACTGACCCTAACTCTAACCCTAACCCTAAGCCGAACCCTCACCTTTAACCAGAATTTCACCCTAAGCATAACGCTAAGCGTACCCTAACTTCATTCAAACCCGAACCCTAAGCAAAACTAACACTAACACTACACGTAACCCTAACCCTAAGCCTAACCCTAACCCTGACTCTGACCTGAACCCAAACCCCTAACCCCAACCCTCTCGCTTAACATAAACTTCTCTGTAACCCTAACCCTAAAACTAAACGTCACACTAAATCTCCCCTAACCCTGACCGTACCATAAACGTAACCCTAACTCTAAACTCAAAACTAACCCTGACCCTAACTCTAACTCTAACCCTAACCCTAACCCAAACCCTAACACCAAAGCGAAAGCCTAGCAAAAACCTTAACCCTAACTCTCACCCTAACTCTAACACTAACCCGAAACCTAATCATGAACCTAACCCTAACCCTAAACCAAACCTAACCATGACCAGAACCACAAGGTCTAACCGGAACCCTCACCCAAAACCTAAACCTAAACTACACCTCTAACTCTAACACTTTACCATAACCATAATCCAAACCCTACCCAACCCTAACCCTAAACCTAACCCGCACCCCAACCACAACGCCTGACACAACCATAACCCTTACCCTAACCGTAACACTAAACTTAACCCTAACCTTAAATCTAACCCTAACCCTAAAACTAAACACAACCCATGAACTTAACCCTAACCCTGAACATAACCTTAACACTAACCTGAAAACAAGCCCAAACCTTAGCCATAACCCTAACCCTCACCCTGTCTTAAACTGCACCCTATCCCTAACCTAAAACTCGCCCTAACTTTAACCCTAACCCTACCCCTAAACCTAACCCTCACCTTAACCTTGGCCCACCTGTAACCCTAAACCTAACCCTTACAATAACTCTGACCCTAATCCTCACCCTAAACCTAATTCTAATCCTAACCCTGATCCTAACCCTAACCTAACCTTAACCCTATCTTTAAGCCTACCATAATCTTAAACCTAACCCTAACCCTTAACCCTAACTCTAACCCTAACCCTAGCCCTAACCCTAATCTTAACTGTAACACTTACCCAAAACCCTCATCTTAACTGTAAATGTAACTCTAACTCTTACCCTAACCCTAAACTTAACCCTAATTATAACCCTAACCTAAACCTAACTGAAATGCTAACCCTTAACCGTAACGCTAACCCTAATCCTTAGCCTAAACCTAACCTTAACCCTAAACCTAACCCTAACCACTGACCCTAACTCTAACCCTAAGCCTAAGCCGAACCCTCACCCTTAACCAAAATTTCACCCTAAGCATAACACTAAGCCTACCCTAACTTCATTCAAACCCTAACCCTAAGCGAAACTAACACTAACACTAAACCTAACCCTAACCCTAAACCTAACCCTAACCCTGACTCTAACCTGAACCCAAACCCCTAACCCTAACCCTCTCGCAGAACATAAATTCACTGTAACCCTAAACACTAAATCTCCCCAACCCTGACCCTAACCATAAACATAATCCCAACACTAAACTTAAACCTAACCCTGACTCTAACTCTAACTTTAACCCTAAAACTTACCCTACACACTCAGTTTGAATGGAAACCTAGCACTATCCCTCACCCTAACATCTAAACCTAACCCCAACCCTGAACCCAACCCTATCTCTAACTAAAAACTAGTCCTAAACCTAACTATGACTTAACCCTAACACTTACCCTAACTCTAAATCTGAACTTAAGCCTAAACTTAATCCTAACCTTAACCCTAACCCTAACCCCAACACTAACCCTAAGCTCAACACTCACCCTTAACTTAAACTTCACCCTAACCCTAACCCTAAACCAAACACTAACCCTAACCCTAAACCTAACCTTAAACCTGACCCTAACATTAACCCAAACACTTAACGCTAAACCTAACACTAAGCCTAACCCTAAACGTAACCCTAACCTTAACCTAAACACCAAAGCCTAATCCTAACCCTCATCCTTAACCTAAACTTCACCCTAAACCTAAGCCTAACCCTAACCCTAACCCTAAAATTACACCTAACCCTAAACTATCCTCTAACTCTCGCCCTAACCCTAAACCTAACCCTAACCCTAACTCTAACCCTAACCCTGATAAACCCTGGTAGTAACACCCTAAAACATCAGCTTAACTGTAAATGTAACACTAAGCCTCACACGAACCCCTAACCCTTTCCCTAACCCTATCACTCATCCTAACCCTAACCCTGACCTAAACTTAATCCTTACCCTAACCCTAAACTTAACGCTAACCTTAACTCTACCCTAAACCTAACAATAACTCTAAACCGGACCCTAACCCTAACCCTAAACCCTAGATCTAACTCGAACTCTAAACCTAACCCTAACCCTAACCTGGCCCCACCCTTTACAGTAAAGCTAGCCTTAACCCTAACCTTACCCCTATCCTAACCCTAAACCTAACCCTTACAATATCAATAACCCCTAGCAGGGTCCTGTCTAGTCTCTCCCACCTCATCACTCCTTACAAAGAGCCCTGCTTTGTCTCTCCCACATCCTCACTCCCTAAGCAGGGCTCTGCCTGTCCTCTCCCACCTCCTCACTCTCTATGCAGGACTCTGCCTTGTTCTCCCACCTCTTCACTCCCTACACAGGGCCCTGGCTAGTGTCTCCCATCTTCTCACTCCATACACAGCTTTCTGCCTCTTCTTTCCCACTTCCTCACTTCCTACACGGGGCCCTGCCTGGTCTCTCCCACCTCCTCACTCCCTACACCAGTCCCTGCCTGATCTCTCCTACCTCCTCACTCCCTGCACAGGGCCCTGCCTGGTCTCTCCCACATCCTTACTCCATACAAAGGGACTTGCCTGATCTCTGGCCTCCTCACTCCCTGCACAGAGCCCTGCCTGGTCTCTCCCAGCTCCTCACTCCCTATTCAGGTCTCTGAATGGTTCTCCCACCTCTTCCCTCCCTACACAGGGCCCTGCCTGCTGTCTTCCATCTTCTCACTCCCGACACAAGTTTCTGCCTATTCTCTCTCACCCCCTCACTTGCTAAACACAGTCCTGCCTGTTCTTTCCCACCTCCTGACTCAGTACACAGGTCTCTGCCTGGTCTCTTCCAACTCCTCACTCCCTAGACAGGGCCCTGCCTGGTCTCTGCCACCTCCTCACTCCCTACACAGGGCCCTGCCTGGTATCTCCCACCTCCTCACTCCCTACACAGGGCTCTGTCTTTTCTCTCCCACCTCCTCAGTCCCTACACAGGTATCTGGGTGGTCTCTCCCACCTCCTCACTCCCTTTACAGGGCCCTGATGATCTCTCCCACCTCCTCACTCCCTAAACAGGACCCTGCCTGGTCTCTCCACCTCCTTACTCCCTACACAGGGCTCTGGCTAGTCTCTCCTACATCCTCACTCTTTATACAGCATCCTACCTGGTCTCTCTCACCTCCTCACTCCCTATGCAGGTCTCTGCCTGGTCTCTCCCACCTCCTCACTCCCTACACAGGGCCCTGCCTGGTCTCTCCTAACGCCTAACTCCCTACACAGGTCCCTGACTGGCCTCTCTCACCTCCTCACTCCCTATACAGGGCCCTGCCTGGCCTCTCCCACATCCTCAATTCACACAGGGCCCTGCCTCCTCTCTCTCACATCCTGACTGCACACACAGGGCCCTAACTGGTCCCTCCCACCTTCTCCATCCCTACACAGGTCTCTGCATGGTTCTCCCACCTCCCCATTCCCTACAAGGGTCTCTGCCTGTTCTCTCCCACCTCTTCAATCCCTAGACAGGGCCCTGCCTCTTCTCTCCCACTTCCTCACTCCCTACTCAGGGCCCTGCCTGGTATTTCTAACCTCCTCAGGCCATACACAGGGCCCTGCCTGGTCTCTCCCAAATCCTCACTCCCTACACAGGACTCTGCCTGGTCTCTCCCAACACCTCACTCCTTACAAAGGGCCCTGCCTGGAATCTCCCACCTCCTCACACCCTACCCAGGGTCCTGCCTAGTCAATCCCACCTCCTCACTCCCTACGCAGGGCTCTGCCTGGTTCGCCACCTCTTCGCTCCCTACACAGGGCCTTGCCTGGTCTCTCCTACCTCCTCACTCCCTACACAGTTCTCTGCCTGTTCCCTCCCATTCCTCAATCCCTACACAGGTCTCTGGGTGGTCTTTCCCACCTCCTTACTACATACACAGGTGTTAGCCTGTTTTCTCCCTCCTCCTCACTCCCTACACAGGGCCCTGATGTTCTCTCGCACCTGCTCACTCCCTAAACAAGCCACTGCCTGGTCTCTCCACCTCCTTACTCCCTCCACAGGGCCCTGCCTGGTCTCTCCCACCTCCTCACTCCCTACACAGGGCCATGCCTGGCCTCTCCCACCTCCTCACTCCCTACACAGGGCTCTGCCTGGTCTCTATCACCCCCTCACTCCCTACACAGGGTCCTGCCTTACCTCTCCCACCTCCTCAGTCCCTGCACTGTGTTTCTGGCTGTTATCTCCCTTCTTCTCACTCCCTACACAGGGCTGTGCTTGTTCTCTCCCATCTCCTCACTCCCTATACAGGGCCCTGCCTGGTGTATCCCATCTGCTCACTCCCTGCACAGGGCCCTGATGATCTCTCCTACATCCTCACTCCCTACACAGGGCCCTGCCTGGCATCTCCACCTCCTTACTCCCTACACACAGACCTGCCTGGTCTCTCCCACATCCTCACTCTGTACACAGGGTCCAACCTGGTCTCTCCCACCTCCTCACTCCCTACACAGGGCCCTGCCTGGTCTCTCCTAACACCTCACTTCCTACACAGGGCTCTGCCTGATCTCTCCCACTTCCTGACTCCCTACTCAGGTATCTGGGTGGTCTCTCCCAACTCCTCACTGTGTATGCAGGGCCTTACCTGTTCTCTATCACCTCCTCACTCCCTACACAGGGCCCTGATGGTCTCTCCCACCTCCTCACTCCCTACACAGGGTCCTGCCTAGTCTCTCCCACTTCCTCAATCCCTACACAGGTCCCTGACTGGTATCTCCACCACCTTACTTCCTACACACAGCCTTGCCTGTTCTCTTCCACATCCTCACTCTGTACACAGGGTCCTACCTGGTCTCTCTCACCTCATCACTCCCTACACAGGGCCCTGCCTGGTCTCTCCTAACACCTCACTCCCTACACAGGGCTCTGCCTGGCCTCTCCCACCTCCTCACTCCCTACACAGGGCCCGGCCTGGTCTCTCCTTCTTCTCAACCCCTACACAGGTCTCTGCCTCTTCTCTCCAAGATACTCACTCCCTACACTGGGCCCTGCCAGGTCTCTCCCACCTCCTCAGTCCCTTCACAGGTCTTTGCCTGGTCTCTCCCACATCTCTGCCTCTTCTCTCCTGCATCCTCACTCCCAACATAGGGCCCTGCCTGGTCTCTCCCACCTTCTCACTCCCTACACAGGACGCTGCCTGGCCTCTCCCACCTCCTCAGGACCTACACAGGTCCCTGCCTGGTCTCTTCCAGCTCCTCACTCCCTACACAGGTGTCTGCCTGGATTCTCCCACCTCCTCACTCCTTACACAGGGCCCTGCCTGGTATGTCCCTCCTCCTCACTCCCTACAGAGGGCCCTGCCTGGTGTCTCCCTTCTGCTTACTCCCTACATATGTCTCTGTCTGTTCTCTCCCACCTCCTCACTCTCTACACAGGGCCCTGCCTGATCTCTGGCACATTCTCACTCCCTACACAGGACCTGTGTGGTCTCTCCCAACACCTCACTCCCTCCACAGGGCCCTGCCTGGATGCTCCCTCCCCCTCACACCCTGCACAGGGTCCTGCTTGGTCTCTCCCACCTCATCACTCCTTACACAGGGCCTGCCTGGTCTCTCCCATATCCTCACTCCCTATACTTGGCTCTGCCTGGTCTCTCCCATCTCCTCACTCCCTAAGCAGGACTCTGCCTGGGTCTCCCTCTTCTTCACTCCCTACACAGGGCCCTGTCTGCTGTCTCCCATCTTCTCTATGCACAGAGCCCTGCCTGGTCTGTCCCACCTCCTCACTCCCTACACTCTTCTCTGCCTGTTCTCTCCCACCTCCTAACTCCCTGCACAGGGCCCTGCCTGGTCTTTCCCATATCCTTACTCCATACAGGGACATGCCTGATCTCTGGCCAACTCACTCCCTACAGAGGGCCCTTCCTGGTCTCTCCCATCTCCTCACTCCCTATGCAGGTCTCTGAATGGTTCTCCCACCTCTTCACTCCCTACACAGGGCCCTGCCTGCTGTCTACCATCTTCTCAATCCCTACACAGGTTTCTGCCTATTCTCTCCCACCTCCTCACTCCCTACACAGGTCTCTGCCTGGCCTCTCCCACTTCCTCACTCCCTACACAGGTCTCTGCCTGGCCTCTCCCACTTCCTCACTCCCTACACAGGTCCCTGTTTCGTCTCTCCCACCTCATCACTCCTTACACAGGGCCCTGCCTGGTCTCTCCTACATCCTCACTCTTTACACAGCATCCTACCTGGTCTCTCTCACCTCCTCACTCCCTATGCAGGTCTCTGCCTGGTCTCTCCTAAGGCCTAACTCCCTACTCAGGTCCCTGCCTGACCTCTCCCACCTCCTCACTCCCTAGACATGGCCGTGCCTGGTTGCTCCCAGCTCCTCACTCCCTACTCAGGGCCCCGCCTTTTCTCTCCCACCTCCTCCATCCCTGTAAAGGTCTCTGCCTGGTCTGTCCCACCTCCTTACTCCCTACAGAGTTCTCTGCCTGTTCTCTTCCACATCCTCACTCCTTACACAGGGCCCTTCCTGGTCCCTCCCACCTCCTCACTTCCTACACCTGTCCCTGCCTGGTCTCTTCCATCTCCTCTCTCCCTACTCAGGGCCCTGCCTGGTCTCACCCACCTCCTCACTCCCTACAAAGGTCTCTGTCTGGTCTCTCAGCTCTTCACTCCCTACACAGGTTTCTGTCTCTTTTGTCCCACCATCTTACTCCCTATACAGTGCCCTGCCTGGTCTCTCACTCTCTATACAGGGCCCTGCATGGTCTCTCCCACCTCCTGACTCCCTTCACAGCGCCCAGCCTAGTCCCTCCCACCTCCTCACTCCCTACACAGGTTAGGGTTTAGGGTTTAGTTTAGTGTTAGGGTTATGGTTCGGGATCGGGTTTAGGGGTTAAGGTTAGGTTTTAGGGTTTAGTGTTCGAGTTTAGGGTCAGGGTCAGTTTTTAGTGTCAGGGTCAGGGTTTATGGTCAGGGTCAGGGTTAGGGGTTAGGGTCAGGGTTAGGTTTAGGGTTTGTTTTTATGGTTAGGGTTTAGGGTTTAGGATTAGGGTTGGGGTAAGGTTAGGGCTAGGGGTTAGGGCTAGGGGTTAGGGTTTAGTGTTTAGTGATAGAGTTTAGGGTCAGGGTCAGAGTCAGTGTTTAGTGTCAGGGTCAGAGTTTAGGGTCAGGGTTAGGGTCATGGTCAGGGTTAGGGTCATGGTCAGGGTTTAGGGTCATTGTCACGGTTTAGGGTCAGGGTCTGGGTCAGGGTTAGGGGTTAGAGTCAGGGTTAGGTTTAGGGTTTGGGTTTAGGGTTAGGATTTAGGGTTTAGGGTTAGGGCTAGGGTTAGTTTTAGAGGTTAGAGGTTAGGGTTAGGGTTAGGGCTAGGGCTAGGGCTTGGTGTTAGGGCTAGGTCTAGGGCTAGGGTTTTAGGGCTAGAGTTTAGGGTTAGGGTTAGGGTTTTGGGTTAGGCTGATGGTTAGAGTTTAGGGTTAGGGTTTATGGTTAGTGTTAGGGTTAGTGTTAGGGTTTAGGGTTAGGGTTAGGGTTTAGGGTTAGCAGTTAGTGTTAGGGTTAGTGTTCAGGGTTAGGGTTAGTTTTTAGGGTTTGGGTTTAGGGTTAGCGGTTAGTGTTAGGGTTAGTGTTCAGGGTTAGGGTTAATGTTTAGGGTTAGGTTTTAGGGTTCGAGTTAGTGTTAGGGTTAGGGCTAGGGCTAGGGCTAGGACTTGGGCTAGGGCCTAGGGCTAGGGCTAGTGATATGGTTTGGGTTTAGGGTTCGGGTTTGGGTTCACGTTAGGCTTCGGTTTAGGCTTCGGGTTAGGATTTGGGTTAGGGTTTGGGTAAGGGTTATTGTTAGGTTCAGGGCTATTGTAAGGGTTAGGTTTAGGGTTACAGGTGGACTAGCGTTATGATTAGAGTTAAGTTTAAGTTTAGGGTTTGGGTTAGGTTTAGATTTAGGGTTAGGGTTTGGATGAAGTTTACGCTATGGTGAGTGTTATTTTTAAGGTTAGGGCTAGAGTTTGGGTTCGTGTTCAGGTTAGTGTTAAGGTTAGGTTTAGCGTTTGGATTAGGGTTAGGGGTTATGTTTGGGGGTAGGGTTATGTTTAGATTTAGGGTTAGTGTGAAGTTTAGGTTAAGGGTGAGGGTTACGGTTAGGGTTAGGGTAAGGGTGAGGGTTAGGGTCAGAGTTATTGTAAGGGTTAGGTTTAGGGTACTACAGGTGGGCCAAGGTTAAGTTTAGGGTTTGATTTAGGGGTAGGGTCAGGGTTAAAGTTAGGGTGAGCTTTAGCTTAGGGATAGGGTGAAGTTTAAGATAGGCTGAGGGTTAGTGTTAGGGTTATGGCTAAGGTTTGAGTTTGGTTTCAGGTTAGTGTTAAGGTTATGTTTAGGGTTAGGGTTAAGTTTATGGGTTCTTTTTAGTTTTAGGGTTAGGGTTAAATTTTAGGTTAGGGTTAAGTTTAGTGTTATGGTTAGGATTAGGGTCACGGTTTGTGTTAGGCTTTGTCGTTTGGGTGAGGATTAGGTTTAGGGTTCGGGTTGGGTAGGGTTAGGATTATGGTTATGGTAAGGTGTTAAGGGTTAGAGTTTTAGTTTAGGGTTAGGGTTTGGGTGAGGGTTCCGGTTAGTCATTGTGGTTCTGGTCATGGTTAGGTTTGGTTTAGGGTTAGGGTTAGGTTTATTATTAGGTTTCGGGTTAATGTTAGAGTTAGAGATAGGGTGAGACTTAGGGTTAAGGTTTGGGTTAGGCTTTGGTGTTAGGGGTTAGGGTTTGGGTTAGGGGTTAGGGTTATCGTTAGGGCTCAGGGTTTCAGGTTAGTGTTAGGGTTAGGAATAGCATTAGGGTTAGGGTTGGGGGATACGGTTAGGGGTTAGGGTGAGGGTTGCGGTTAGTTTTACAGTTAAGGTGAGGGTTTAGGGTAAGTGTTATTTTTAGGGTTAGAGTTAAGGTTAGGTTCAGGGTTAGGGTTAGGTGTAGGGTAAGATTTCGGTTTAGGTTCAGGTTTAGAATTAGAGTTAGTGTTCTCTTTAGGATCAAGCTTAGAGTTAGGGTTAGGGTTAGGATTAGGGTTAGGTCTAGGGTTAGGTTCAGGGCTAATGTAAGGCTTAGTTTTAGGGTTACAGGTGGAGTAGTGTTATGGTTAGAGTTTGGTTTAAGGTTAGGGTTTGGGTTAGGTTTAGGTTTAGGGTGAAGGTTAGGGTTAGTGTTGGATGAACCTTAGGACGGGGTGAGGGTTATTCTTATGATTAGGGCTGAAGTTTGATTTTGTGTTCAGGTTAGTGTTAAGGTTAGTTTTAGGGTTCGGGTTAGTGTTAGGAGTTACGTTTAGGGTTAGTGTTAGGTTTAGGTTCAGGGTTAGAGTGATGTTTAGGTTCATAGTGAGGGTCAAGGTAAGGGTTAGGATTACGGTGAGGATTATGCTTAGTGTTAGAGTTTACGTTTAGGGTGTTAGGGTTAGGTTTATGGTTAGGGTAGGGTTAATGTAAGGGTTAGTATTAGATTAGTGTTACTGTTCGTGTTTGGGTTAGGGTTAGGGATAAGTTTAGGGGTAGCGGCAGGTTTAGGGTTGGGGATTCGGTTAGGGGTTCGGGTGAGGTTTAGTGTTAGGTTTACAGTTAAGGTGAGGGTTTAGGGTAAGTGTTATGGTTAGGGTTAGAGTTAGAGTTAGGGTTAGGGTTAGGGTTAGGGTGAATTTTCAGTTAATAGTGAGGGTTAGGGTAAGGGTTAGGGTTAAGGTTAGAGTTAGGATTAAGATTAGTGTTCGGGTTAGGTTTAGGGTTAGGGTTAGGATAGGGGTAAGGTTAGGGTTAAGGCTAGGTTTACGGTCAAGGGTACATCTAGGTTAGGATTAGGATTAGGTGTAGAGTTAGAGTTAGTGCTAGGGTTTAGGGGTAGGGTTCGGGTCAGGTTTAGAGTTATTGTTAGTGTTAGGGTTAGGGTAGAGTTAAGGTTAGGGTTAAGTTTAGGGTTAGGGTAAGGGTTATGTTTAGGTCAGGGTTAGGGATAGGGTTAGGTTTAGGGAAAGGGTTAGGGTTCGTGTGAGGGTTAGTGTTAGATTTACAGTTAAGCTGATGTTTTACAGTGTTACAGTTAGGGTCAGGGTTAGAGTTAGAGTTAGGGTTAGGGCTAGACTGAGGGGATAGTTTAGGGTTAGGTTTAATTTTAGGGTTATGCTTATGTATAGGGTGAAAGTTAAGTTAAGATTAGCGTTAGGGTAAATATTAGAGTTAGGTGTTTGGGTTAAGGTTAGGATCAGGTTAGGGTTAGGTTTAGGGTTAGTGTTAGTGTCAGGGTTAGGTTTTGGTGTTTGGGTTAATGTTAGGGTTAGCTTTAGGGTTAGGGTTTAGTTTAAGGTTAGGGTCAGGGTGAAGTTTAAGTTAAGGGTGAGGGTTGAGCTTAGGGTTAGTGTTAGGGGTTAGGGTTAGGGTTAGGGTTAAGGTTAGGATTAGGATTAGGGTTAAGATTAGTTTTAGGGTTAGGGTAAGTGTTACGGTTAATTCATGGTTAGGTTTAGGGCTAGGTAAAGGTTAGAGATAAGATTAGGTTAAGGGTAGGGTTTAGGTTTAGATGTTAGTGTGAGGGTTAGTGCTAGGTTTCCATTTAAGCTGAGTGTGTAGGGTAAGTTTTAGGGTTAGGATTAGGGTTAGAGATAGATTTAGGGTCAGGGTTAGGATTATGTTTAAGGTTAGGGTTAGGTATATGGTTAGGATTAGGGTTAGGGTCAGGGTTGGGGAGATTTAGTATTATGTTTAGTTTTAGGGCTAGGGTTAGGGTGAAGTTTATGTCAAGCATGAGGGTTAGGGTTAGGGTTAGGGGTAAGGGTTCAGGTTAGGGTCAGGGCTAGGGTTTGCGTTAGGTTTAATTTTTTTTAGTTTTGGTTAGGGTTAGGATTTGAATGAAGTTAGGGTAGGTTTAGGGTTATGGGTAGGGTGAAATTTTGGTTAGAGTTATTGTTCGGGGTTAGGGTTAGGTTTGAGTTTATCGTAGGGTTAAAGTTAGGGTTAAGGTTAGGTTAGGGTTATGGTCAGGGTTAGGATTAGGTTTAGGGTGAGGGTTAGGGTCCGAGTTATTGTAAGGGTTAGTTTTAGGGTTACAGGTGGGCCAAGGTTAAGGTTAGGGTTAGGTTTAGGGGTAGGGATAGGTTTAGAATTAGGTTAACATAAACTTCACCCTAACCCTAGCCCTAAAACTAAACATAATTAGAATTAGGGTGAGATAGGGTGAAGTTTAAGTTAGGGTGAGGGTTAGGGTTAGGGTTATGGCTAAGGTTTGGGTTAGTTTTCAGGTTCGTGTTAAGGTTGTGTTTCGTGTTAGGGTTAAGTTTACGGGTTCTGTTTAGTTTTAGGGTTAGGGTTATGTTTAAGGTTAGGGTTAAGTTTAGTGTTACAGTTAGGGTTAGGGTTACGTTTTGTGTTAGGCGTTGTGGTTGGGGTGAGGTTTAGGTTTAGGGTTAGGGTTGGGTAGGGTTAGGATTATGGTTACGGTAAGGTGTTAGGTGTTAGAGGTGTAGTTTAGGGTTAGGGTTTGGGTGAGGTTCCGGTTAGACATTGTGGTTCTGGTCATGGTTAGGATTGGTTTAGGGTTAGGGTTAGGTTTATGATTAGGTTTCGGGTTAGTGTTAGAGTTAGAGTTAGGGTGAGAGCTACCTTTAAGGTTAGGGTTAGGTTTTGGTGTTATGGGTTAGGTTTGGGGTTAGGGTTAGGGTTATCATTAGGGCTTAGGTGTTCAGGTTAGTGTTAGGGTTAGGGATAGCATTAGGGTAAGGGTTGTGGGATACCGTTAGGGGTTAGAGTGAGTGTTACGGTTAGTTTTACATTTAAGGCGAGGGTTTAGGATAAGTGTCCCGATTATCGTTAGACATAGAGTTAGGGGTAGGTTTACGTTTAGGGTTAGGTGTAGGGTAAGATTTAGCTTTAGTTTCAGGTTTAGGGGTAGAGTTAGTGTTCTATTTAGGGTCAAGGTTAGAGTTCGGGTTAGGGTTAGGATTAGGTCTAGGGTTAGGATTAGGTTTAGGGTTAGGTTGAGGGGTATTTTAAGGGTTAGGTTTAGGGTTACAGGTGGACTAGCATTATGGTTAGAGTTAGATTTAATGTTAGGGGTTGGGTTAGGTTTAGGTTTAGGTTTAGGACTAAGGTTAGCGTTAGGGTTTGGATGAAGTTTAGGATAGGGTGAGGGTTATTTTTAGGGTTAGGGCTAGACTTTGGGTTTGTGTTCATGTTAGTGCTAAGGTTAGGTTTAGGGTTCAGGTTAGGGTTAGTGGTTATGTTCAGATTAGGTTTAGGTTTAGGGTTAGTGTGAAGTTTAGGTTAAGGGTGAGGGTTAGGATAAGGGTTTGCATTAGGGTTTGGATTCTAGTTAGTGTTAGAGTTTAGGTTTAGGGTGTTAGGGTTAGGTTTATGGTTAGGGAAGGGTTAAGTTTAGGGTTAATGTTAGGGTTAGCATTAGATTAGGGTTACTGTTCGTCTTCGGGTTAGGGTTAGGGACAATGTGAGGGATAGATAGCATTAGGTTTAGGGTTGGGGATACGGTTAAGGGTTAGGTTTAGGTTTACATTGAAGGTGAAGGTTTCGGGTAATTGTTATGGTTAGGGTTAGAGTTAGAGTTAGGCTTATGGTTAGGGTGAAGTTTCAGTTAATAGTCAGGGTTAGGGTTAAGGTTAGAGTTATGCTTAAGGTTAGTGTCAGGGTTAGGTTTAAGGTAGGGGTAAGGTTAGGGTTTAGGCTAGGTTTACGGTAAAGGGTAGGGCTAGGTTAGGCTTAGGGTTAGGTTTAGAGTTAGAGTTAGTGCTAGGGTTTAGGCTTAGGGTTAGGGTCAGGTTTAGAGTTATTGTGAGGGTTAGGGTTAAGTTCGAGTTAAGGTTAGTGTTAAGTTTAGGGTTAGGGTAAGGGTTAGGATTAGGTCAAGGTTAAGGTTAGGATTAGGGATAGGGGTAGGATTAGGGAAAGGGTTAGCGATTCATGTGATGGTTAGTGTTAGGTTTACAGTTTAGCTGATGTTTTAGAGTGTTATGGTTAGGGGTATGGTTAGAGTTAGGGTTAGGGTTAGGATTAGGGTTAGGGCTAGACTGAGGGGATAGTTTAGGGTTAGGTTTAGTTTCAGGTTAGGCTTAGGCTTACGTTTAGGGTGAAGCATACGTTAAGGATGAGGGTTAGGACTAGTGTTAGCGTTACGTGTTTGCGTTAAGGTTAGGGTTAGATTTAGGGTTAGTATTAGGGTCAGGTTTACGTGTTTGGGTTAATGCTAGGGTCAGGTTTAGGCTTAGGTTTAGGGTTAGGGTTAGGGTTCAGTTTAGGGTTAGTGTTAGGGTGCATTTAAAGTTAAGGGCGAGTGTTGAGCTCAGGTTAGCGTTAGGTGTTAGGGTTAGGGTTAAGGTTAGGATTAGGTTTAGGGTTAAGTTTAGGTTTATGCTTAGGTTTAGAGTACATGTTAGGGTTAAGTCATTGTTAGGTTTAGGGCTAGGTTAAGGTTAGAGATAGGGTTAGGTTAAGGGTTGGGGTTAGGTTTAGATGTTAGGGTGAGGGTTAGTTCTAGGTTTCCATTTAAGCTCAGTGTGTAGGGTAAGTTTTAGGGTTAGGATTAGGGTTAGGGTTAGAGTTAGGTTCAGGTTTGGGTTAGGTTTATGGTTAGGATTAGGGTTAGGGTCCGGGTTAGGCGGAGATTTAGTGTTATATTTAGTTTTAGGGTTAGAGTTAGGGTGAAGTTTATGTTAAGCGTGAGGGTTAGGGTTAGGGGTTAGGGTTCAGGCTATGGTCCGGGTTAGGGTTAGGTTTAGATTTAGGGTTAGGTTTAAGTTTAGTTTTATTTTTGGTTAAGGTTAGGGTTTGAATGAAGTTAGGGGAGGTTTAGGGTCATGGTTAGGGTGAATTTTGGTTAAGAGTGAGGGTTCGGTTTAGGGTTAGGGTTAGGTTTACGTTTAAGGGTAGGCTTAGGCTAAGGATTAGGGTTAGAGTTAGGGTTAGGGGTTAGTGTTTCAGTTTGGTTTACGGTAGAGTTATATTTAGGGTTAAGTTTAGGGTTAGGGTAAGAGTTAGAGTTACGTTTACAGTTAAGATGAGGGTTTTGGGTAAGTGTTAGTGTTAGGGTTAGGCTTAGTGCTAGGGTTAGGGTTAGAGTTAGGGTTAGGAGTTAGGGTTTGGTTTAAGATTATGGTAGGGTTAAGGTTAGGTTAGTGTTAGGATTAGCATTAGGTTTAGGGTGAAGGATAGGGTCAGAGTTATTGTAAGGGTTTGGATGAGGGTTACAGGTTGGCCAAGGTTAAGGTTAGGGTTAGGTTTAGGGTTAAAGTTAGGGTTAGCTTTAGGATAGAGATAGGGTGAAGTTTAAGATAGGGTGCCGGTTAGGTTTAGGGTTATGGCTAAGGTTTGCGTTAGTTTTCAGGTTATTGTTAAGGTTATGTTTAGGGTTAGGGTTAAGTTTACGGGTTCTGTTTAGTTTTAGGGTCAGGTTTAGATTTTAGGTTAGGGTTATTTACAGTGTTACTGTTAGGGTTAGGGTTATGGTTTGTGTCAGGCGTTGTGGTTGGGATGAGGGTTAGGTTTAGGGTTAGGTTTGGTTAGGGTTAGGATTATGGTTATGGTAATGTGTTAGGAGTTAGAGGTGTAGTTTAGGGTTAGGGTTTGGGTGAGGGTTTTGGTTAGGCATTGTGGTTCTGGTCATGGTTAGGTTTGGTTTAGGGTTAGGGTTAGATTTATGATTAGGTTTTGGGTTAGTGTTAGAGTTAGGGTGAGAGTTAGGGTTAAGGTTTGGGTTATGCTTTGGTGTTATGCGTTAGGGTTTGATTTCAGGTTCGGGTTATCCTTAGGGCTTAAAGGTTCAGGTGAGTGTTAGGGTTAGGCTTAGGGATAGCTTTAGGGTTAGGGTTCGGGATACAGTTGGGGTTAGGTTGAGGGTTATGGTTAGTTTTACAGTTAAGGTGAGTGTTCAGGGTAAGTGTTATGGTTATGGTTAGAGTTAGGGTTAGTGTTTGGGTGAAGTTTCAGTTAATAGTGAGGGTTACGCTAAAAGTTAGGGTTAATGTTAGAGTTAGGGTTAAGGTTAGCGTTAGTGTTAGGTTTAGGGTAGGTAAGGTTAGGGTTAAGACTAGGTTTACGGTAAAGGGTTGGGCTGGGTTAGGGTTAGGGTTAGGTTTAGAATTATACTTAGTGCTGAGTTTAGGGTTAGGGTTAGGGTCAGGATTCGAGTTATTGTTTGGTTTAGGTATAGGTAGAGTTAAGGTTAGGTTTAATTTAGGTTTAGGGGAAGGGTTAGGTTTACGTCAGCGTTAGGTTTAGGATTAGGGATCGGGTTAGGGTTTGTGAAAGGGTTAGGGGTTCGTCTGAGGGTAAGTGTTAGGTTTACAGTTAAGCTGATGTTTTAGGCTGTTATGGTTAGGGTCATTGTTAGGTTTAGCGTTCGGGCTAGAGTTAGGTGATAGTTTAGGGTTAGGTTTAGTTTTAGGGTTAGGCTTAGGCTTAGGTTTAGGGTGAAGTTTAGGTTAAGGATGAGGGTTATGTTTAGGGTTAGTGTTAGGGTTAGGTGTTTGGGTTAAGGTTAGGGTCAGTTTAGGGTTCGGTTTAGAGTTCGGGTTAGCGTTAGGGTTCGGGTTAGGTGTTTGGGTTAACGTTAGGGTCAGGTTTATGTTTGCGTTTAGGGTTAGTGTTGGGTTCGTTTTAGGGTTAGTGTTTGGGTGAAATTTAAGTTAAGAGTGAGGGTTGAGCTTAGGGTTAGGGGTTAGGGTTAGGGTTAAGTTTAGTTTTAGGTTTAGGTTTAAGATTAGGTTTAGGGTTAGGTTTAGGGTAAGTGTTAGGGTTAAATCATGGTTAGGCTAGGGCATGGTTAAGATTAGAGATAGGGTCAGGTTAAGGGTTGGGGTTAGGTTTAGATGTTAGGGTGAGGGTTAGTGCTAGGTTTCCATTTAAGTTGAGTTTGTAGGGTAAGTTTTAGGGTTGGATTAGGGTTAGAGTTAGGGTCAGGGTTAGGGTTAAGGTTCGAGTTAGGGTTAGGTTTATGGTTAGGATTTGGGTTACGATCAGGGTTAGGGGGAGATTTAGTGTTATGTTTAGTTTCAGGGTCAGGGTTAGGGTGCAGTTTAGGTTAAGGATGAGGGTTAGGGTTAGGTTTAGTGTTAGGGTTAGGTGTTTGGGTTAAGGTTAGGGTCAGGTTAGGGTTAGGGTTAGGGTTAGGCTTACTGTTAGGGTTAGGTGTTTGGGTTAATGTTAGAGTCAGGTTTAGGGTTAGGTTTAGAGTTAGGATTAGGTTTTGGTTTAAAGTTAGAGTTCGGGATAGGGTGAAGTTTAATTTAAGGGTGAGGGTTGAGCTTAGGGTTTGGGGTAGGGGTTAGGGTCCAGGTTAGGATTAGGTTTAAGGTTAAGGTTAGGTTTAGGGTCAGGTTTAGGGTAAGTGTTAGGATTAAGTCATGTTTAGGTGTAGGGCTAGGATAAGGTTAGAGATAGGGTTAGGTTAAGGGTTGGGTTTAGGTTTAGATGTTAGGGTGTGGGTTAGTGGTAGGTTTCCATTTAAGCTGAGTGTGTAGGGTAATTTTTATGGTTAGGATTAAGGTTAGAGTTAGGGTCAGGGTCAGGGTTAGGGTTAAGTTTAGGGTTAGTTTTATGCTTAGGATTGGGTTAGGTTCATGGTTGGGGGAGATTTAGTGTTATGTTTAGTTTTAGGATAGGGTTAGGGTGAAGTTGATGTTAAGCATGCGGGTTAGGGTTAGGGCTAGGGGTTATTGTTCAGATTAGTGTCAGGGGTAGGGTTAGGGATAGGTTTAGGGTTTGTTTTAGTTTTGTTTAAGGTTAGGGTTTGAATAAAGTTAGGGTAGGTTTAGGGTTATGGTTAGGTCTGGGCTAAGGATTAGGGTTAGAGTTAGGGTTAGGGGTGTTTTGGTTAGGTTTAGGGTAGGGTTTTATTTAGGGTTAGGGTAAGAATTAGAGTTACGTTTACAGTTAAGGTGAAGGTTTTGGGTATGTGTTACGGTTAGGGTTAGGGTTAGAGTTAGGATTAGGGTTTAGGGTTAGGTTTAATTTTATGGTAGGGTTAAAGTTAAGGTTAAGGTTAGGTTAGAGTTAGGGTAGGGTTAGGATTAGGATTAGGTTTAGGGTGAGGTTTAGGGTCAGAGTTATCGTAAGGGTTAGGTGTAGGGTGACTGGTGGGCCAAGGTTAAGGTTAGTGTTAGGTTTAGGGGTAGTGTTAGGGTTAAAGTTAGGGTTAGCTTTAGGTTAGGGATAGGGTGAAGTTTAAGATAGGGTGTGGGTTAGGGTGAGGGTTATGGCTAAAGGTTTGGGTAAGTTTTCAGGTTATTGTTAAGGTTACGTTTAGGGTTAGGGTTAAGTTTATGGGTTATGTTTAGTTCTGGGTTAGGGTTAGATTTTAGGTTAGGCTTAAGTTTAGTGTTACGGTTAGGGTTAGGGTTATGGTTTGTTTTAGGCGTTGTGGTTGGGTTGAGGGTTAGTTTTAGCGTCAGGGTTGAGTAGGCTTAGGATTATGGTTATGATAAGGTGTTAGGGGTTCGAGGTGTAGTTTATGGTTAGGGTTTCGGTGAGGGTTCTGGTTAGGCATTTTAGTTCTGGCCATGGTTAGGTTTGGTTTAGGGTTAGGGTTAGGTTTATGATTAGGTTTCGGGTTAGTGTTAGATTTAGGGTGAGTGTTTGGTTTAAGGTTTGGGTTAGGCTTTGGTGTTAGGGGTTTGGTTTGGGTTAGGGTTATCGTTAGGGCTTAGGGTTTCAGGTTAGTGTTAGGGCTAGCATTAGGGTTAGTGTTGGGGGATAGGTTTAGGGGTTCTGGTGAGGGTTAAGGTTAGTTTTACAGTTAAGGGGAGGGTTTAGGGCAAGTCTTATGATTAGGGTTAGAGTTAGAGTTACGGTTAGGTTTAGGGTTAGGTTTAGATGTAGGGTAAGATTTAGGTTTACTTTCAGGTTCAGGGTGAGAGGTAGTGTTCTCTTTAGGGTCAAGGTTAGAGTTAGGTTTAGGATTCGGTCTAAAGTTAGGATTAGGATTAGTTTTAGGGTTAAGTTCAGGGCTATTGAAATGCTCAGGTTTAGGGTTACAGGTGGACTAGCATTATACTTAGAGTTAGGTTTAAGGTTAGGGTTTGGGTTAGGTTTAGGTCTACAGTTAAGAATAGGATTAGGGTTTGGATGAAGTTTAGGATAGGGTGAGGGTTATTTTTATGGTTTGGGCTAAAGTTTGGTTTTGTGTTCAGCTTAGTGTTAAGGTTAGGTTTAGGGTTCGGTTTTGGGTTAGGGGTTATGTTTAGGGTTTGGGTTACGCTTTGGTTTAGGGTTAGTGTGAAGTTTAGGTTAAGGGTGAGGGTTAGGATAAAGGTTAGTATTAGGTTTATGGTAAGGTGTTAGTGGTTAGAGGTGTAGTTTAGGGTTAGGGTTTCGGTGAGGGTTCCAGTTAGGAATTGTGGTTCTGGTCATGGTTGGGTTTGGTTTAGGTTTATGATTCGGTTTCGGGTTAGTGTTAGAGTTAGGGTGAGAGTTAGGGTTAAGGTTTGGATTAGGCTTTGGTGTTAGGGGTTAGGGTTTGTGTAAGAGTTAGGGTTATCGTTAGGGCTCAGGGGTTTCAGGTTAGTTTTAGGGTTAAGGTTAGGGATTGCATTAGGGTTAGGTTTGGGGGATACGGTTAGGGGTTAGGGTGAGGGTTACGGTTAGTTTTACAGTTAAAGTGTGGGTTTAGGATAAGTGTTATGATTAGGGTTAGAGTTGGAGTTATTTTTAGGTTTAGGGTTAGGTGTAGGGGAAGATTTAGGTTTAGGTCCAGGTTTAGGGTTAGAGTTAGTGTTCTCTTTAGGGTCAAGGGTGCAGTTAGGGTTAGGTTAGGATTAGGTCTAGGGCTAGGATTAGGTTTAGGGTTAATTTCAGGGCTATTGTAAGGGTTAGGTTTAGGGTTACAGATGGACTAGCGTTATGGTTAGAGGTAGGTTTAAGGTTAGGGTTTGGGTTAGGTTTAGGTTTAAGGTAGTGTTAGAGTTTGGATGAAGTTTAGGATAGGGTGAGGGTTATTTTTATGGTTAGGGCTAGAGTTTGGGTTTGTGTTCAGGTTAGCTTTAAGGCTAGGGTTCAGGTTAGGGTTAGGGGTTATGTTTAGGGTTAGGGTTATGTTTTGGTTTAGGGTTAGTGTGAAGTTTAGGTTAAGGGTGAGGGTTAGGATAAGAGTTAGAATTAGGGTTAGGATTATAGTTAGTGTTAGAGGTTAGATTTAGGATGCTAACGTTAGGTTTATGGTTAGGGTTGGGTTCATGTTAGAGTTAGGGTTAGATTAGGTTTAATGCTCGTGTTTGGGTTAGGGATAGGGTTAGGGATAGCATTAGGTTTAGGGTTGGGGATACGGTTAGGGGTTAGGGTGAGGGTTGTGGTTAGGGTGTGGGTTAGGGTTAGGTTTACAGTTAAGGTGAGGGTTTAGGGTAAGTGTTATAGTTAGGGTTCGAGTTAGGGTTTGGGTTAGGTTTAGGGTGAAGTTTCAGTTAATAGTCAGGGTCAGGGTAAGGGTTAGGGTTAAGATTACAGTTAGGGTTAAGTTTAGTGTTAGGGTTAGGGTTAGGGTAGGGGTAAGGTTAGGGTTAAGGCTAGGTTTACGGTAAAGGGTAGGGCTAGGTTAGGGTTAGGTTTAGAGTTAGAGCTAGTACTAGGGTTTAGGGTAAGAGGTAGGGTCAGGTTTAGAGTTTTTGTTAGTTTTAGGGTGGAGTTAAGGTTAAGTTTAGCGTTAGGGTAAGTGTTAGGTTTAGGTCAGGGTTAAGGTTAGGATTAGGGTTAGGGTTAGGGAAAGGGTTAGGTGTTCGTGGGAGGGTTAGTGTTAGGTTTACACTTAAGCTGATGTTTTACAGTGTTACGGTTAGGTCAGGGTTGTAGTTAGGGTTAGGATGAGGTTTAGGTTTAGGGCTATATTTAGGGGATAGTTTAGGGTTAGGTTTAGTTTTAGGGTTAAGGTTAGGCTTAGGTTTATCTTGAAATTTATGTTAAGGATGAGGGTTAGGGTTAGCGTTAGGGTTAGGTGTTTGGGTTAAGGTTAGGGTTAGGTTTAGGGTTTGGGTTAGGGTTCGGTGTTTCGGTTAATGTTAGGGTCAGGTTTAGGGTAAGGGTTAGGGTTCGGTATAGGATCAGGCTTAGGGTTAGGATTAGAATTAGGGTTAGTGGTTAGGGTTATGCTTAGGGTTAAGGTTAGGTTTAGGCTAAACATCAGGATTTGATTTCGAGTTAGGTGTTAGTGTTTCGGTTAGGTTTAGGGTAGGTTTATATTTAAGGTTAGGTTAAGAGTTAGATTTATGTTTACAGTTAAGGTGAGGGTTTTGAGTAAGTGTTACATTTAGGGTTAGGGTTAGGTGTAGGGCTAGGGCTAGGGTTAGGTTTAGATTTCGGGTTACCGGTTAGGGTTAGGTTTAAGTTTATGGTAGGGTAAAGTTAGGGTTAAGGTTTGGTTAGGGTTAGGGTCAGGGTTAGGATTAGGATTAGGTTTAGGGTGAGGGTTAGGGTCAGAGTTATTGTAAGGGTTAGGTTTGGGGTTACAGGTGGGTCAAGGTTAAGGTTACGGTCAGGGTTAAAGTTAGGGTGTGCTTTAGATTAGGGATAGGGTGAAGTTTAAGATAGGGTGAGGGTTAGGGTTATGGCTAAGGTTTGCTTGAGTTTTCAGGTTAGTGTTAAGGTTATGTTTAGGGTTAGGAATAAGTTTATGGGTTCTGTTTACTTTTAGGGTTAGGGGTAGATTTTAGGTTAGGGTTAAGTTCAGTGTTACGGTTAGGGTTAGGTTTACGGTTTGTGTTAGGCATTGTGGTTGGTGTGAGGATTAGGTTTAGGACTAGGGTTGGGTAGGGTTAGGATTATGGTTATGGGAAGGTGTTAGGGATTAGAGGAGTAGTTTTGGGTTAGGGCTTGGGTGAGGGTTCCGGTTAGGCATTGTGGTTCTGGTCATGGTTAGGTTTGGTTTAGGGTTAGGGTTAGTTTTATGATTAGGTTTAGGGTTAGTGTTAGAGTTAGGGTTAGGCTTTGGTGCTAGGGGTTAGGTTTTGGGTTAGGGTTATCGTTAGGGCTTAGGTTTTCAGGTGAGTGTTAGGGTTAGGGTTAGGGATAGCATTAGGGTTAGCTTTTGGGGGTACGGTTAGGGGTTAGGTGAGGGTTACAGTTAGTATTGCAGTTAAGGTTAGGTTTTAGGGCAAGTGTTAGGATTAGGGTTAGAGTTAGAGTTAGGGTTAGGTGCAGGGTTAGGTGCAGGGTAAGTTTTAGGTTCAAGTCCTGGTTTAGGGTTAGAGTTAGTGTTCTATTTAGGGTCAAGTTTAGAGTTCGGGTTAGGTTTAGGATTAGGTCTATTGTTGGGCTTAGGATTAGGGTTAGGTTCAGAGCTATTGTAAGGCTTAGGTTTAGGGTTACAGATGGACTAGCTTTACGGTTAGAGTTAGGTTTAAGGTTAGGGTTTGGGCTAGGTTTACGTTTACGGTTATGGTTAGGGTTAGGATTTGGTTGAAGCTTAGCATAGGCTGAGGGTTACTTTTAGGGTTAGGGCTAGAGTTTGGGTTTGTGTTCAGGTTAGTGTTATGGTTAGATTTAGGGTCCAGTTTAGGGTTAGGGGTTAGGTTTAGTGTTAGGGTTAGTTTTAGGTTTAGGGTTAGTGTGAAGTTTAGGTTAAGGGTGAGAGTTAGGGTTAGGGTTAGGATTAGGGTTAGTGTTAGACGTTAGGTTTAGGGTGCTAGTTTTAGGTTTATGGTTAGGGTAGGTTTAAGTTTAGGGTGAATGTTAGGGTTAGCGTTAGATTAGGGTTACTGTTCGTGTTAGGGTTACAGTTAGGGTTAGGGATAGCATTAGGTTTAGTGTTAGGAATATAGTTAGGCGTTAGGGTGAGGGTTGGGGATATGGTGAGGGTTAGGTTTAGGTTTACAGTTAAGGTGAGGGTTTAGGGTAATTGTTATGGTTAGGGTTAGAGTTAGGGTCTTTGTGAAGTTTCAGGTAATAGTGGGGTTCAGGGTTAATGTTAGATTTAGGGTTAAGGTTAGTGTTAGGGTTAGGTTTAGATTAGGGTTAAGGTAGCGGTCAGGTTAGGGTTAAGACTAGGTTTACGGTAAAGTGTAAGGCTAGGTTAGGGTTAGGTTTAGAGTTAGTGCTAGGGCTTAGGGTTAGGGGTAAGGTCAGGTTTAGAGTTATTGTTAGGTTTACGGTTAAGGTTAGGGTAGAGTTAAGGTTAAGGTTAAGTTTAAGGTTAGGGTAAGAGTTAGGTTTACGTCAGGTTTAGGGTTAGGATGAGGGATAGGGTTAGGGAAAGGGTTAGGGTTTCGTGTGAGGATTAGTGTTATGTTTACATTAAGCTGATGTTTTTGGGTGCTACAGTAAGGTTCAGGGTTAGAGTTAGGTTAGTTTAGAGTTAGGGCTAGAGTATGGTGATAGTGCTTTAGGCTTAGGTTTAGGGTGAAATTTAGGTTAAGGATGAGGGTTAGGGTTGGGGTAGGTGTTTGGATTAATGTTAGGGTCAGGTTTAGGGTTTGGGTTTAGAGTTCAGGTTAGATTCAGGGTTAGGGTTAGATTTAGGTTTAGGGTTAGGGTTAGGTTTAGTGTTAGTTTAGCTTAGGGTTAGGGTTTGAATGAAGTTAGGGTAGGTTTAGGGTTATGGTTAGGTTGAAATTTTGGTTAAGTGTGAGGGTTTGGTTTCGGGTTAGGGTTAGAGTTAGGATTAGTGGTTAAGGTTAGGTTTAGGGTTAAGGTTAGGTTTAGGCTAAGCATTAGGGTTAGAGTTAGGGTTAGTGGTTAGTGTTTCAGTTAGGTTTAGGATAGGGATATAATTAGGGTTAAGTTTAGGGTTACGGTAAGAGTTAGATTTACGTTTACAGTTAAGGTGAGGGTTTTGCGTAACTGTTACGGTTAGGGTTAGGGCTAGGTTTAGGGTTAGAGTTGGGTTAGGGGTTAGGTTTCGGTTAAGTTTATGGTAGGCTTAAAGTTAGGGTCAAGGTTAGGTTAGGGTTACGTCAGGGTTAGGATTAGAATTAGGTTTCGGGCGAGGGTTAGTGTCAGAGTTATTATAAGGGTTAGGTTGAGGGTTACAGATGGGCCAAGGTTAAGGTTAGGGTTAGGTTTAGGGGTAGGATTAGGGTTAAAGTTAGGGTTAGCTTTAGGTTAGGGATAGGGTGAAGTAAAGTCGGGTGAGGGTTAGGGTTATGGCTAAGGTTTGGGTTCGTTTTCAGGTTAGTGTTAAGTTTATGTTTAGGGTTAGGGTTAAGTTTATGGGTTGTGTTTAGTTTTAGGGTTAGGGTTAGATTTTAGGTTAGGGTTAAGTTAAGTGTAACAGTTAGGGTTACGATTTGTGTTAGGCATTGTGGTTGGGGTGAGTGTTAGGTTTATGGTTAGGGTTGGGTAGAGTTAGGACTATGGTTATGGTAAGGTGTTAGGGTTTAGAGGTGTAGTTTAGGGTTAGGGTTTGGGTGAGGGTTTCGGTTAGGCATTGTGGTTCTGGTCATGGTTAAGTTTGGTTCAGTGTTAGGGTTAGGTTTATGATTAGGTTTCGGGTTAGTGTTAGAGTTAGGGTGAGGGATAGTGTTAAGGTTTAGCTTAGGTTTTGGTGTTATAGGTTAGGGTTTGCGTTAGGGTTAGTGTTATCTTTATGGCTTAGGGGTTTCAGGTTAGTGTTGTGGTTAGGGCTAGGGTTAGCATTAGGGTTAGGGTTGTGGGCTACGGTTAGGGGTTAGAGTGAAGGCTACGGTTAGTTTTACAGTTAAGGTGAGGGTTTAGGGTAAGTGTTATGATTAGGGTTAGAGTTCGAGTTAGGGTTAGGTTTAGGGTTAGGGTTAGGTGTAGGGTAATATTTAGGTTTACGTCCAAGTTTAGGGTTAGAGTTAGTGCTGTATTTAGGGTCAGAGCTAGTGTTCTATTTAGGGTCAAGTTTAGAGTTAGGGTTAGGTTTAGGATTAGGATTATGTTTAGGGTTAGGGTTAGGTTCAGGGCTATCGTAAGGGTTAGCTTTAGGGTTTCAGATGGACTAGTGTTATGGTTAGAGTTAGGTTTAAGGTAAGGGTTTTGCTTAGGTTTAGGTTAGGGCTAAGGTTAGGGTTAGGGTTTGGATGATGTTTAGGCTAGGGTGAGGGTTATTTTTATGGTTAGGGCTGGAGTTTGGGTTTGTGCTCACGTTACTTTTAAGGTCAGGTTTAGGGTTTGGATTAGGGTTAGGGGTTATGTTTAGGGTTAGATTTACGAACAGGGTTAGTATTAGTGTGAAGTTCAGGTTAAGTGGGAGGGTTAGGATAAGGGTTAGGATTAGGGTTAGAATTATAATGTTAGACATTAGGTTTAGGGTGTTAGGTTTAGGTTCATGGTTAGGCTAGTCTTAAGTTTAAGGTTAATGTTAGGGTTAGGATTAGATTAGGGTTACTCTTCGTGTTAGAGTTAGGGTTAGGGATAAGTTTAGGGATAGCATTAGGTTTAGGGTTGGGGACACGGTTAAGGGTTAGGGTGTGTGTTAGTGTTAGTTTTACCATTAAGGAGAGGGTTTAGGTTAATTGTTATGGTTAGGGTTAGAGTTAGAGTTAGGGTTAGGGTTAGGGTGAAGTTTCAGTTAATAGTGAGTGTTAGGGTTAAGGTTAGAGTTAGGGTTAAGGTTAGTGTCAGGGTTAGGTTTAGGGTTAGGGTTACGGTAGGGGTAAGGTTACTGTGAAGGCTAGGTTTACAGTAAAGGGTAGTGCTGGGTTAGGGTTAGGGTTACGTTTAGAGTTATTGTTAGGCTTAAGTTTAGGGTTAGGGTAGAGTTAATGTTAGGGTTAATTTTAGGGTTAGGGTAAGGGTTAGGTTTAGTTCAGGGTTAGGCCTAGGATTAGGGATAGGGTTAGGATTGGGGGATGGGTTAGGGATTCTTGTGAGGGTTGGTGTCAGGTTTACAGTTAAGCTGATGTTTTAGGGTGTTACAGTTAGGGTTAGGGTTAGAGTTAGGGTTAGGATTAGGTTTATGCTTAGGATTAGGGTTAGGGTTAGGGTCAGGGTTAGGTGGAGTTTTAGTGTCATGTTTAGGTTGTTTTTTTAGTTTTAGGGTTAGGCTTAGTGTGAAGTTTATTTTAATTATGAGGTTTAGGGTTAGGGGTTAGGCTTAGGTTATGTTTAGTTTTAGGTTTGGGGTTAGTGTTAGCGTTAGGGTTAGTTTTAGTTTTGGTTAGGGTTTGAATGAATTTAAGGTAGGTTTAGCGTTATGGTTAGGGTGAAATTTTGGTTAAGGGTGAGGGTTTGTTTTAGGTTTAGGGTTAGGGTTAGAGTTCGGGTGAGTGTTTATGTTTTAGGTTTAAGGTTAAGTTTAGGTTTAGGCTAATGATTAGGTTTAGAGTTAGGGTTAGGGGTTATTGTTTCGGTAAGGTTTAGGGTAGGGTTCTGTTTAGGGTTAAGAATAGTGTTAGGGTAAGAGTTAGAGTTCCATTTACAGTTGAGTGTTTTGGGTGTTACTG
This sequence comes from Elephas maximus indicus, assembly GCF_024166365.1. NCBI lineage: Eukaryota > Metazoa > Chordata > Mammalia > Proboscidea > Elephantidae > Elephas > Elephas maximus. Next base: position 4,089,682 of record NC_064831.1, read on the forward strand.
TTAGGGTTAGGGCTAGGGTTACAGTTAGAGTTAGGGTTAGAGGTTAGGGTTAGGTGTAAGTTTATGGTAGCCTTAATGTTAGGTTAAGGTTAGGTTAGGGTTAGGGTCAGGGTTAGGATTAGGTTTAGGGTGAGGGTTAGGGTCAGAGATATTGTAAGGGTTAGGTTTAGGGTTACAAGTGGGCCATGGTTAAGGTTAGGGTTAGGTTTAGGGTTAAAGTTAGGGTTAGCTTTAGGTTAGGGATAGGATGAAGTTTAAGATAGGGTGAGGGTTAGGGTTATGGCTAAGGTTTGGGTTAGTTTTCAGGTTAGTGTTAAGTTTATGTTTAGGGTTAGGGTTAAGTTTATGGGTTGTGTTTAGTTTTAGGGTTAGGGTTAAGTTTATGGGTTGTGTTTAGTTTTAGGGTTAGGGTTAGATTTTAGGTTAGGGTTAAGTTAAGTGTAACAGTTAGGGTTACGATTTGTGTTAGGCATTGTGGTTGGGGTGAGTGTTAGGTTTATGGTTAGGGTTGGGTAGAGTTAGGATTATGGTTATGGTAAGGTGTTAGGGTTTAGAGGTGTAGTTTAGGGTTAGGGTTTGGGTGAGGGTTTCGGTTAGGCATTGTGGTTCTGGTCATGGTTAAGTTTGGTTCAGTGTTAGGGTTAGGTTTATGATTAGGTTTCGGGTTAGTGTTAGAGTTAGGGTGAGGGATAGTGTTAAGGTTTAGCTTAGGTTTTGGTGTTATAGGTTAGGGTTTGCGTTAGGGTTAGTGTTATCTTTATGGCTTAGGGGTTTCAGGTTAGTGTTGTGGTTAGGGCTAGGGTTAGCATTAGGGTTAGGGTTGTGGGCTACGGTTAGGGGTTAGAGTGAAGGCTACGGTTAGTTTTACAGTTAAGGTGAGGGTTTAGGGTAAGTGTTATGATTAGGGTTAGAGTTCGAGTTAGGGTTAGGTTTAGGGTTAGGGTTAGGTGTAGGGTAATATTTAGGTTTACGTCCAAGTTTAGGGTTAGAGTTAGTGCTGTATTTAGGGTCAGAGCTAGTGTTCTATTTAGGGTCAAGTTTAGAGTTAGGGTTAGGTTTAGGATTAGGATTATGTTTAGGGTTAGGGTTAGGTTCAGGGCTATCGTAAGGGTTAGCTTTAGGGTTTCAGATGGACTAGTGTTATGGTTAGAGTTAGGTTTAAGGTAAGGGTTTTGCTTAGGTTTAGGTTAGGGCTAAGGTTAGGGTTAGGGTTTGGATGATGTTTAGGCTAGGGTGAGGGTTATTTTTATGGTTAGGGCTGGAGTTTGGGTTTGTGCTCACGTTACTTTTAAGGTCAGGTTTAGGGTTTGGATTAGGGTTAGGGGTTATGTTTAGGGTTAGATTTACGAACAGGGTTAGTATTAGTGTGAAGTTCAGGTTAAGTGGGAGGGTTAGGATAAGGGTTAGGATTAGGGTTAGAATTATAATGTTAGACATTAGGTTTAGGGTGTTAGGTTTAGGTTCATGGTTAGGCTAGTCTTAAGTTTAAGGTTAATGTTAGGGTTAGGATTAGATTAGGGTTACTCTTCGTGTTAGAGTTAGGGTTAGGGATAAGTTTAGGGATAGCATTAGGTTTAGGGTTGGGGACACGGTTAAGGGTTAGGGTGTGTGTTAGTGTTAGTTTTACCATTAAGGAGAGGGTTTAGGTTAATTGTTATGGTTAGGGTTAGAGTTAGAGTTAGGGTTAGGGTTAGGGTGAAGTTTCAGTTAATAGTGAGTGTTAGGGTTAAGGTTAGAGTTAGGGTTAAGGTTAGTGTCAGGGTTAGGTTTAGGGTTAGGGTTACGGTAGGGGTAAGGTTACTGTGAAGGCTAGGTTTACAGTAAAGGGTAGTGCTGGGTTAGGGTTAGGGTTACGTTTAGAGTTATTGTTAGGCTTAAGTTTAGGGTTAGGGTAGAGTTAATGTTAGGGTTAATTTTAGGGTTAGGGTAAGGGTTAGGTTTAGTTCAGGGTTAGGCCTAGGATTAGGGATAGGGTTAGGATTGGGGGATGGGTTAGGGATTCTTGTGAGGGTTGGTGTCAGGTTTACAGTTAAGCTGATGTTTTAGGGTGTTACAGTTAGGGTTAGGGTTAGAGTTAGGGTTAGGATTAGGTTTATGCTTAGGATTAGGGTTAGGGTTAGGGTCAGGGTTAGGTGGAGTTTTAGTGTCATGTTTAGGTTGTTTTTTTAGTTTTAGGGTTAGGCTTAGTGTGAAGTTTATTTTAATTATGAGGTTTAGGGTTAGGGGTTAGGCTTAGGTTATGTTTAGTTTTAGGTTTGGGGTTAGTGTTAGCGTTAGGGTTAGTTTTAGTTTTGGTTAGGGTTTGAATGAATTTAAGGTAGGTTTAGCGTTATGGTTAGGGTGAAATTTTGGTTAAGGGTGAGGGTTTGTTTTAGGTTTAGGGTTAGGGTTAGAGTTCGGGTGAGTGTTTATGTTTTAGGTTTAAGGTTAAGTTTAGGTTTAGGCTAATGATTAGGTTTAGAGTTAGGGTTAGGGGTTATTGTTTCGGTAAGGTTTAGGGTAGGGTTCTGTTTAGGGTTAAGAATAGTGTTAGGGTAAGAGTTAGAGTTCCATTTACAGTTGAGTGTTTTGGGTGTTACTGTTAGGGTTAGGGCTAGGGTTACAGTTAGAGTTAGGGTTAGAGGTTAGGGTTAGGTGTAAGTTTATGGTAGCCTTAATGTTAGGTTAAGGTTAGGTTAGGGTTAGGGTCAGGGTTAGGATTAGGTTTAGGGTGAGGGTTAGGGTCAGAGATATTGTAAGGGTTAGGTTTAGGGTTACAAGTGGGCCATGGTTAAGGTTAGGGTTAGGTTTAGGGTTAAAGTTAGGGTTAGCTTTAGGTTAGGGATAGGATGAAGTTTAAGATAGGGTGAGGGTTAGGGTTATGGCTAAGGTTTGGGTTAGTTTTCAGGTTAGTGTTAAGGTTATGTTTAGGGTTAGGGTTAAGTTTATGGGTTGTGTTTAGTTTTAGGGTTAGGGTTAGATTTTAGGTTAGGGTTAAGTTTAGTGTAAACAGCTAAGGTTACGGTTTGTGTTAGGCATTGTGGTTGGGGTGAGGTTTAGGTTTAGGGTTAGGGTTGTGTATGCTTAGGATTATGGTTATGGTAAGGTGTTAGGGGTTAGAAGTGTAGTTTAGGGTTAGGGGTGGGTGAGGGTTCTGGTAAAGCATTGTGGTTCTGACCATGGTTAGGTTTGGTTTAGGGTTACGGTTAGGTTTATGATTAGGTTTCAGGTTAGTGTTCGAGTTAGAGTTAAGGTTTGGGTTAGGCTTTGGTGTTAGGGGTTAGGGTTTGGGTTATGGTTAGGTGTAGGGCAATATTTAGGTTTAGGTGCCGGTTTAGTGTTAGAGTCAGTGTTCAATTTAGGGTCAAGGTTAGATTTAGGGTTAGGGTTAGGTTTAGGTCTAGGGTTAGGATTAGGTTTAGGGTTAGGTTCAGGGCTATTGTAAGGGTTAGGTTTAGGGTTACATTTGGACTAGCATTATGGTTAGAGTTATGTTCAAGGATAGGGTTTGGGTTAGGTTTAGGTTTAGGGTTAGGGTTTGGATGAAGTTTAGGATAGGGTGAGGGTTATTTTTATGGTTTGGGCTAAAGTTTGGTTTTGTGTTCAGCTTAGTGTTAAGGTTAGGTTTAGGGTTCGGTTTTGGGTTAGGGGTTATGTTTAGGGTTTGGGTTACGCTTTGGTTTAGGGTTAGTGTGAAGTTTAGGTTAAGGGTGAGGGTTAGGATAAAAGTTAGGATTAGGTTTATGGTAAGGTGTTAGTGGTTAGAGGTGTAGTTTAGGGTTAGGGTTTGGGTGAGGGTTCCGGTTAGGAATTGTGGTTCTGGTCATGATTGGGTTTGGTTTAGGTTTATGATTCGGTTTCGGGTTAGTGTTAGAGTTAGGGTGAGAGTTAGGGTTAAGGTTTGGATTAGGCTTTGGTGTTAGGGGTTAGGTTTTGTGTTAGAGTTAGGGTTATCGTTAGGGCTCAGGGGTTTCAGGTTAGTTTTAGGGTTAAGGTTAGGGATTGCATTAGGGTTAGGTTTGGGGGATACGGTTAGGGGTTAGGGTGAGGGTTACGGTTAGTTTTACAGTTAAAGTGTGGGTTTAGGATAAGTGTTATGATTAGGGTTAGAGTTGGAGTTATTTTTAGGTTTAGGGTTAGGTGTAGGGGAAGATTTAGGTTTAGGTCCAGGTTTAGGGTTAGAGTTAGTGTTCTCTCTAGGGTCAAGGGTGCAGTTAGGGTTAGGTTAGGATTAGGCCTAGGGCTAGGATTAGGTTTAGGGTTAATTTCAGGGCTATTGTAAGGGTTAGGTTTAGGGTTACAGATGGACTAGCGCTATGGTTAGAGGTAGGTTTAAGGTTAGGGTTTGGGTTAGGTTTAGGTTTAAGGTAGTGTTAGAGTTTGGATGAAGTTTAGGATAGGGTGAGGGTTATTTTTATGGTTAGGGCTAGAGTTTGGGTTTGTGTTCAGGTTAGCTTTAAGGCTAGGGTTCAGGTTAGGGTTAGGGGTTATGTTTAGGGTTAGGGTTATGTTTTGGTTTAGGGTTAGTGTGAAGTTTAGGTTAAGGGTGAGGGTTAGGATAAGAGTTAGAATTAGGGTTAGGATTATAGTTAGTGTTAGAGGTTAGATTTAGGATGCTAACGTTAGGTTTATGGTTAGGGTTGGGTTCATGTTAGAGTTAGGGTTAGATTAGGTTTAATGCTCGTGTTTGGGTTAGGGATAGGGTTACGGATAGCATTAGGTTTAGGTTTGGGGATCCGGTTAGGGGTTAGGGTGAGGGTTGTGGTTAGGGTGTGGGTTAGGGTTAGGTTTACAGTTAAGGTGAGGGTTTAGGGTAAGTGTTATAGTTAGGGTTCGAGTTAGGGTTTGGGTTAGGTTTAGGGTGAAGTTTCAGTTAATAGTCAGGGTCAGGGTAAGGGTTAGGGTTAAGATTACAGTTAGGGTTAAGTTTAGTGTTAGGGTTAGGGTTAGGGTAGGGGTAAGGTTAGGGTTAAGGCTAGGTTTACGGTAAAGGGTAGGGCTAGGTTAGGGTTAGGTTTAGAGTTAGAGCTAGTACTAGGGTTTAGGGTAAGAGGTAGGGTCAGGTTTAGAGTTTTTGTTAGTTTTAGGGTGGAGTTAAGGTTAAGCTTAGCGTTAGGGTAAGTGTTAGGTTTAGGTCAGGGTTAAGGTTAGGATTAGGGTTAGGGTTAGGGAAAGGGTTAGGTGTTCGTGGGAGGGTTAGTGTTAGGTTTACACTTAAGCTGATGTTTTACAGTGTTACGGTTAGGTCAGGGTTGTAGTTAGGGTTAGGATGAGGTTTAGGTTTAGGGCTATATTTAGGGGATAGTTTAGGGTTAGGTTTAGTTTTAGGGTTAAGGTTAGGCTTAGGTTTATCTTGAAATTTATGTTAAGGATGAGGGTTAGGGTTAGCGTTAGGGTTAGGTGTTTGGGTTAAGGTTAGGGTTAGGTTTAGGGTTTGGGTTAGGGTTCGGTGTTTCGGTTAATGTTAGGGTCAGGTTTAGGGTAAGGGTTAGGGTTCGGTTTAGGATCAGGCTTAGGGTTAGGATTAGAATTAGGGTTAGTGGTTAGGGTTAGGCTTAGGGTTAAGGTTAGGTTTAGGCTAAAGATCAGGATTTGATTCCGAGTTAGGTGTTAGTGTTTCGGTTAGGTTTAGGGTAGGGTTATATTTAGGGTTAGGTTAAGAGTTAGATTTATGTTTACAGTTAAGGTGAGGGTTTTGGGTAAGTGTTACATTTAGGGTTAGGGTTAGGGTTAGGTTTAGGGCTAGGGCTAGGGTTAGGTTTAGATTTCAGGTTACAGGTTAGGGTTAGGTTTAAGTTTATGGTAGGATAAAGTTACGGTTAAGGTTTGGTTAGGGTTAGGGTCAGGGTTAGGATTAGGATTAGGTTTAGGGTGAGGGTTAGGGTCAGAGTTATTGTAAGGGTTAGGTTTGGGGTTACAGGTGGGTCAAGGTTAAGGTTACGGTCAGGGTTAAAGTTAGGGTGTGCTTTAGATTAGGGATAGGGTGAAGTTTAAGATAGGGTGAGGGTTAGGGTTATGGCTAAGGTTTGCTTGAGTTTTCAGGTTAGTGTTAAGGTTATGTTTAGGGTTAGGAATAAGTTTATGGGTTCTGTTTACTTTTAGGGTTAGGGGTAGATTTTAGGTTAGGGTTAAGTTCAGTGTTACGGTTAGGGTTAGGTTTACGGTTTGTGTTAGGCATTGTGGTTGGTGTGAGGATTAGGTTTAGGATTAGGGTTGGGTAGGGTTAGGATTATGGTTATGGGAAGGTGTTAGGGATTAGAGGAGTAGTTTTGGGTTAGGGCTTGGGTGAGGGTTCCGGTTAGGCATTGTGGTTCTGGTCATGGTTAGGTTTGGTTTAGGGTTAGGGTTAGTTTTATGATTAGGTTTAGGGTTAGTGTTAGAGTTAGGGTTAGGCTTTGGTGCTAGGGGTTAGGTTTTGGGTTAGGGTTAGGGTTATCGTTAGGGCTTAGGTTTTCAGGTGAGTGTTAGGGTTAGGGTTAGGGATAGCATTAGGGTTAGCTTTTGGGGGTACGGTTAGGGGTTAGGTGAGGGTTACAGTTAGTATTGCAGTTAAGGTTAGGTTTTAGGGCAAGTGTTAGGATTAGGGTTAGAGTTAGAGTTAGGGTTAGGTTTAGGGTTAGGTGCAGGGTAAGTTTTAGGTTTAAGTCCTGGTTTAGGGTTAGAGTTAGTGTCCTATTTAGGGTCAGGTTTAGAGTTCGGGTTAGGTTTAGGATTAGGTCTATTGTTGGGCTTAGGATTAGGGTTAGGTTCAGAGCTATTGTAAGGCTTAGGTTTAGGGTTACAGATGGTCTAGCTTTACGGTTAGAGTTAGGTTTAAGTTAGGGTTTGGGCTAGGTTTACGTTTACGGTTATGGTTAGGGTTAGGATTTGGTTGAAGTTTAGCATAGGCTGAGGGTTACTTTTAGGGTTAGGGCTAGAGTTTGGGTTTGTGTTCAGGTTAGTGTTATGGTTAGATTTAGGGTCCAGTTTAGGGTTAGGGGTTATGCTTAGTGTTAGGGTTAGTTTTAGGTTTAGGGTGAGTGTGAAGTTTAGGTTAAGGGTGAGAGTTAGGGTTAGGGTTAGGATTAGGGTTAGTGTTAGACGTTAGGTTTAGGGTGCTAGTTTTAGGTTTATGGTTAGGGTAGGTTTAAGTTTAGGGTTAATGTTAGGGTTAGTGTTAGATTAGGGTTACTGTTCGTGTTAGGGGTACAGTTAGGGTTAGGGATAGCATTAGGTTTAGGGTTAGGAATATAGTTAGGGGTTAGGGTGAGGGTTGGGGATATGGTGAGGGTTAGGTTTAGGTTTACAGTTAAGGTGAGGGTTTAGGGTAATTGTTATGGTTAGGGTTAGAGTTAGGGTCATGGTGAAGTTTCAGTTAATAGTGGGGTTCAGGGTTAATGTTAGATTTAGGGTTAAGGTTAGTGTTAGGGTTAGGTTTAGATTAGGGTTAAGGTAGCGGTCAGGTTAGGGTTAAGACTAGGTTTACGGTAAAGTGTAAGGCTAGGTTAGGGTTAGGTTTAGAGTTAGTGCTAGGGCTTAGGGTTAGGGTTAAGGTCAGGTTTAGAGTTATTGTTAGGTTTACGGTTAAGGTTAGGGTAGAGTTAAGGTTAAGGTTAAGTTTAAGGTTAGGGTAAGAGTTAGGTTTACGTCAGGTTTAGGGTTAGGATGAGGGATAGGGTTAGGGTTAGGGAAATGGTTAGGGTTTCGTGTGAGGATTAGTGTTACGTTTACATTAAGCTGATGTTTTTGGGTGTTACAGTAAGGTTTAGGGTTAGAGTTAGGTTAGGTTTAGAGTTAGGGCTAGAGTATGGTGATAGTGCTTTAGGCTTAGGTTTAGGGTGGAATTTAGGTTAAGGATGAGGGTTAGGGTTGGGGTAGGTGTTTGGATTAATGTTAGGGTCAGGTTTAGGGTTTTGGTTTAGAGTTCAGGTTAGATTCAGGGTTAGGGTTAGATTTAGGTTTAGGGTTAGGTTTAGTGTCAGTATAGCTTAGGGTTAGGGTTTGAATGAAGTTAGGGTAGGTTTAGGGTTATGGTTAGGTTGAAATTTTGGTTAAGTGTGAGGGTTTGGTTTTGGGTTAGGGTTAGAGTTAGGATTAGTGGTTAAGGTTAGGTTTAGGGTTAAGGTTAGGTTTAGGCTAAGCATTAGGGTTAGAGTTAGGGTTAGTGGTTAGTGTTTCAGTTAGGTTTAGGATAGGGTTATAATTAGGGTTAAGTTTAGGGTTACGGTAAGAGTTAGATTTACGTTTACAGTTAAGGTGAGGGTTTTGCGTAACTGTTACGGTTAGGGTTAGGGCTAGGTTTAGGGTGAGAGTTGGGTTAGGGGTTAGGTTTCGGTTAAGTTTATGGTAGGCTTAAAGTTAGGGTTAAGGTTAGGTTAGGGTTAGGGTCAGGGTTAGGATTAGAATTAGGTTTCGGGCGAGGGTTAGTGTCAGAGTTATTATAAGGGTTAGGTTTAGGGTTACAGATGGGCCAAGGTTAAGGTTAGGGTTAGGTTTAGGGGTAGGATTAGGGTTAAAGTTAGGGTTAGCTTTAGGTTAGGGATAGAGTGAAGTAAAGTCGGGTGAGGGTTAGGGTTATGGCTAAGGTTTGGGTTCGTTTTCAGGTTAGTGTTAAGTTTATGTTTAGGGTTAGGGTTAAGTTTATGGGTTGTGTTTAGTTTTAGGGTTAGGGTTAGATTTTAGGTTAGGGTTAAGTTAAGTGTAACAGTTAGGTTTACGAGTTGTGTTAGGCATTGTGGTTGGGGTGAGTGTTAGGTTTATGGTTAGGGTTGGTAGAGTTAGGATTATGGTTATGGTAAGGTGTTAGGGTTTAGAGGTGTAGTTTAGGGTTAGGGTTTGGGTGAGGGTTTCGGTTAGGCATTGTGGTTCTGGTCATGGTTAAGTTTGGTTCAGTGTTAGGGTTAGGTTTATGATTAGGTTTCGGGTTAGTGTTAGAGTTAGGGTGAGGGATAGTGTTAAGGTTTAGGTAAGGTTTTGGTGTTATAGGTTAGGGTTTGCGTTAGGGTTAGTGTTATCTTTATGGCTTAGGGGTTTCAGGTTAGTGTTGTGGTTAGGGCTAGGGTTAGCATTAGGGTTAGGGTTGTGGGCTACGGTTAGGGGTTAGAGTGAAGGTTACGGTTAGTTTTACAGTTAAGGTGAGGGTTTAGGGTAAGTGTTATGATTAGGGTTAGAGTTCGAGTTAGGGTTATGTTTAGGGTTAGGGTTAGGTGTAGGGTAATATTTAGGTTTACGTCCAAGTTTAGGGTTAGAGTTAGTGCTGTATTTAGGGTCAGAGCTAGTGTTCTATTTAGGGTCAAGTTTAGAGTTAGGGTTAGGTTTAGGATTAGGATTATGTTTAGGGTTAGGGTTAGGTTCAGGGCTATCGTAAGGGTTAGCTTTAGGGTTTCAGATGGACTAGTGTTATGGTTAGAGTTAGGTTTAAGGTAAGGGTTTTGCTTAGGTTTAGGTTAGGGCTAAGGTTAGGGTTAGGGTCTGGATGATGTTTAGGCTAGGGTGAGGGTTATTTTTATGGTTAGGGCTGGAGTTTGGGTTTGTGCTCATGTTACTTTTAAGGTTAGGTTTAGGGTTTGGATTAGGGTTAGGGGTTATGTTTAGGGTTAGATTTACGAACAGGGTTAGTATTAGTGTGAAGTTCAGGTGAAGTGGGAGGGTTAGGATAAGGGTTAGGATTAGGGTTAGAATTATAATGTTAGACATTAGGTTTAGGGTGTTAGGTTTAGGTTCATGGTTAGGCTAGTCTTAAGTTTAAGGTTAATGTTAGGGTTAGGATTAGATTAGGGTTACTCTTCGTGTTAGAGTTAGGGTTAGGGATAAGTTTAGGGATAGCATTAGGTTTAGGGTTGGGGACACGGTTAAGGGTTAGGGTGTGTGTTAGTGTTAGTTTTACCGTTAAGGAGAGGGTTTAGGTTAATTGTTATGGTTAGGGTTAGAGTTAGAGTTAGGGTTAGGGTTAGGGTGAAGTTTCAGTTAATAGTGAGTGTTAGGGTTAAGGTTAGAGTTAGGGTTAAGGTTAGTGTCAGGGTTAGGTTTAGGGTTAGGGTTACGGTAGGGGTAAGGTTACTGTGAAGGCTAGGTTTACAGTAAAGGGTAGTGCTGGGTTAGGGTTAGGGTTACGTTTAGAGTTATTGTTAGGCTTAAGTTTAGGGTTAGGGTAGAGTTAATGTTAGGGTTAATTTTAGGGTTAGGGTAAGGGTTAGGTTTAGTTCAGGGTTAGGCCTAGGATTAGGGATAGGGTTAGGATTGGGGGATGGGTTAGGGATTCTTGTGAGGGTTGGTGTCAGGTTTACAGTTAAGCTGATGTTTTAGGGTGTTACAGTTAGGGTTAGGGTTAGAGTTAGGGTTAGGATTAGGTTTATGCTTAGGATTAGGGTTAGGGTTAGGGTCAGGGTTAGGTGGAGTTTTAGTGTCATGTTTAGGTTGTTTTTTTAGTTTTAGGGTTAGGCTTAGTGTGAAGTTTATTTTAATTATGAGGTTTAGGGTTAGGGGTTAGGCTTAGGTTATGTTTAGTTTTAGGTTTGGGGTTAGTGTTAGCGTTAGGGTTAGTTTTAGTTTTGGTTAGGGTTTGAATGAATTTAAGGTAGGTTTAGCGTTATGGTTAGGGTGAAATTTTGGTTAAGGGTGAGGGTTTGTTTTAGGTTTAGGGTTAGGGTTAGAGTTCGGGTGAGTGTTTATGTTTTAGGTTTAAGGTTAAGTTTAGGTTTAGGCTAATGATTAGGTTTAGAGTTAGGGTTAGGGGTTATTGTTTCGGTAAGGTTTAGGGTAGGGTTCTGTTTAGGGTTAAGAATAGTGTTAGGGTAAGAGTTAGAGTTCCATTTACAGTTGAGTGTTTTGGGTGTTACTGTTAGGGTTAGGGCTAGGGTTACAGTTAGAGTTAGGGTTAGAGGTTAGGGTTAGGTGTAAGTTTATGGTAGCCTTAATGTTAGGTTAAGGTTAGGTTAGGGTTAGGGTCAGGGTTAGGATTAGGTTTAGGGTGAGGGTTAGGGTCAGAGATATTGTAAGGGTTAGGTTTAGGGTTACAAGTGGGCCATGGTTAAGGTTAGGGTTAGGTTTAGGGTTAAAGTTAGGGTTAGCTTTAGGTTAGGGATAGGATGAAGTTTAAGATAGGGTGAGGGTTAGGGTTATGGCTAAGGTTTGGGTTAGTTTTCAGGTTAGTGTTAAGGTTATGTTTAGGGTTAGGGTTAAGTTTATGGGTTGTGTTTAGTTTTAGGGTTAGGGTTAGATTTTAGGTTAGGGTTAAGTTTAGTGTAAACAGCTAAGGTTACGGTTTGTGTTAGGCATTGTGGTTGGGGTGAGGTTTAGGTTTAGGGTTAGGGTTGTGTATGCTTAGGATTATGGTTATGGTAAGGTGTTAGGGGTTAGAAGTGTAGTTTAGGGTTAGGGGTGGGTGAGGGTTCTGGTAAAGCATTGTGGTTCTGACCATGGTTAGGTTTGGTTTAGGGTTACGGTTAGGTTTATGATTAGGTTTCAGGTTAGTGTTCGAGTTAGAGTTAAGGTTTGGGTTAGGCTTTGGTGTTAGGGGTTAGGGTTTGGGTTATGGTTAGGTGTAGGGCAATATTTAGGTTTAGGTGCCGGTTTAGTGTTAGAGTCAGTGTTCAATTTAGGGTCAAGGTTAGATTTAGGGTTAGGGTTAGGTTTAGGTCTAGGGTTAGGATTAGGTTTAGGGTTAGGTTCAGGGCTATTGTAAGGGTTAGGTTTAGGGTTACATTTGGACTAGCATTATGGTTAGAGTTATGTTCAAGGATAGGGTTTGGGTTAGGTTTAGGTTTAAGGTAGTGTTAGAGTTTGGATGAAGTTTAGGATAGGGTGAGGGTTATTTTTATGGTTAGGGCTAGAGTTTGGGTTTGTGTTCAGGTTAGCTTTAAGGCTAGGGTTCAGGTTAGGGTTAGGGGTTATGTTTAGGGTTAGGGTTATGTTTTGGTTTAGGGTTAGTGTGAAGTTTAGGTTAAGGGTGAGGGTTAGGATAAGAGTTAGAATTAGGGTTAGGATTATAGTTAGTGTTAGAGGTTAGATTTAGGATGCTAACGTTAGGTTTATGGTTAGGGTTGGGTTCATGTTAGAGTTAGGGTTAGATTAGGTTTAATGCTCGTGTTTGGGTTAGGGATAGGGTTACGGATAGCATTAGGTTTAGGTTTGGGGATCCGGTTAGGGGTTAGGGTGAGGGTTGTGGTTAGGGTGTGGGTTAGGGTTAGGTTTACAGTTAAGGTGAGGGTTTAGGGTAAGTGTTATAGTTAGGGTTCGAGTTAGGGTTTGGGTTAGGTTTAGGGTGAAGTTTCAGTTAATAGTCAGGGTCAGGGTAAGGGTTAGGGTTAAGATTACAGTTAGGGTTAAGTTTAGTGTTAGGGTTAGGGTTAGGGTAGGGGTAAGGTTAGGGTTAAGGCTAGGTTTACGGTAAAGGGTAGGGCTAGGTTAGGGTTAGGTTTAGAGTTAGAGCTAGTACTAGGGTTTAGGGTAAGAGGTAGGGTCAGGTTTAGAGTTTTTGTTAGTTTTAGGGTGGAGTTAAGGTTAAGCTTAGCGTTAGGGTAAGTGTTAGGTTTAGGTCAGGGTTAAGGTTAGGATTAGGGTTAGGGTTAGGGAAAGGGTTAGGTGTTCGTGGGAGGGTTAGTGTTAGGTTTACACTTAAGCTGATGTTTTACAGTGTTACGGTTAGGTCAGGGTTGTAGTTAGGGTTAGGATGAGGTTTAGGTTTAGGGCTATATTTAGGGGATAGTTTAGGGTTAGGTTTAGTTTTAGGGTTAAGGTTAGGCTTAGGTTTATCTTGAAATTTATGTTAAGGATGAGGGTTAGGGTTAGCGTTAGGGTTAGGTGTTTGGGTTAAGGTTAGGGTTAGGTTTAGGGTTTGGGTTAGGGTTCGGTGTTTCGGTTAATGTTAGGGTCAGGTTTAGGGTAAGGGTTAGGGTTCGGTTTAGGATCAGGCTTAGGGTTAGGATTAGAATTAGGGTTAGTGGTTAGGGTTAGGCTTAGGGTTAAGGTTAGGTTTAGGCTAAAGATCAGGATTTGATTCCGAGTTAGGTGTTAGTGTTTCGGTTAGGTTTAGGGTAGGGTTATATTTAGGGTTAGGTTAAGAGTTAGATTTATGTTTACAGTTAAGGTGAGGGTTTTGGGTAAGTGTTACATTTAGGGTTAGGGTTAGGGTTAGGTTTAGGGCTAGGGCTAGGGTTAGGTTTAGATTTCAGGTTACAGGTTAGGGTTAGGTTTAAGTTTATGGTAGGATAAAGTTACGGTTAAGGTTTGGTTAGGGTTAGGGTCAGGGTTAGGATTAGGATTAGGTTTAGGGTGAGGGTTAGGGTCAGAGTTATTGTAAGGGTTAGGTTTGGGGTTACAGGTGGGTCAAGGTTAAGGTTACGGTCAGGGTTAAAGTTAGGGTGTGCTTTAGATTAGGGATAGGGTGAAGTTTAAGATAGGGTGAGGGTTAGGGTTATGGCTAAGGTTTGCTTGAGTTTTCAGGTTAGTGTTAAGGTTATGTTTAGGGTTAGGAATAAGTTTATGGGTTCTGTTTACTTTTAGGGTTAGGGGTAGATTTTAGGTTAGGGTTAAGTTCAGTGTTACGGTTAGGGTTAGGTTTACGGTTTGTGTTAGGCATTGTGGTTGGTGTGAGGATTAGGTTTAGGATTAGGGTTGGGTAGGGTTAGGATTATGGTTATGGGAAGGTGTTAGGGATTAGAGGAGTAGTTTTGGGTTAGGGCTTGGGTGAGGGTTCCGGTTAGGCATTGTGGTTCTGGTCATGGTTAGGTTTGGTTTAGGGTTAGGGTTAGTTTTATGATTAGGTTTAGGGTTAGTGTTAGAGTTAGGGTTAGGCTTTGGTGCTAGGGGTTAGGTTTTGGGTTAGGGTTAGGGTTATCGTTAGGGCTTAGGTTTTCAGGTGAGTGTTAGGGTTAGGGTTAGGGATAGCATTAGGGTTAGCTTTTGGGGGTACGGTTAGGGGTTAGGTGAGGGTTACAGTTAGTATTGCAGTTAAGGTTAGGTTTTAGGGCAAGTGTTAGGATTAGGGTTAGAGTTAGAGTTAGGGTTAGGTTTAGGGTTAGGTGCAGGGTAAGTTTTAGGTTTAAGTCCTGGTTTAGGGTTAGAGTTAGTGTCCTATTTAGGGTCAGGTTTAGAGTTCGGGTTAGGTTTAGGATTAGGTCTATTGTTGGGCTTAGGATTAGGGTTAGGTTCAGAGCTATTGTAAGGCTTAGGTTTAGGGTTACAGATGGTCTAGCTTTACGGTTAGAGTTAGGTTTAAGTTAGGGTTTGGGCTAGGTTTACGTTTACGGTTATGGTTAGGGTTAGGATTTGGTTGAAGTTTAGCATAGGCTGAGGGTTACTTTTAGGGTTAGGGCTAGAGTTTGGGTTTGTGTTCAGGTTAGTGTTATGGTTAGATTTAGGGTCCAGTTTAGGGTTAGGGGTTATGCTTAGTGTTAGGGTTAGTTTTAGGTTTAGGGTGAGTGTGAAGTTTAGGTTAAGGGTGAGAGTTAGGGTTAGGGTTAGGATTAGGGTTAGTGTTAGACGTTAGGTTTAGGGTGCTAGTTTTAGGTTTATGGTTAGGGTAGGTTTAAGTTTAGGGTTAATGTTAGGGTTAGTGTTAGATTAGGGTTACTGTTCGTGTTAGGGGTACAGTTAGGGTTAGGGATAGCATTAGGTTTAGGGTTAGGAATATAGTTAGGGGTTAGGGTGAGGGTTGGGGATATGGTGAGGGTTAGGTTTAGGTTTACAGTTAAGGTGAGGGTTTAGGGTAATTGTTATGGTTAGGGTTAGAGTTAGGGTCATGGTGAAGTTTCAGTTAATAGTGGGGTTCAGGGTTAATGTTAGATTTAGGGTTAAGGTTAGTGTTAGGGTTAGGTTTAGATTAGGGTTAAGGTAGCGGTCAGGTTAGGGTTAAGACTAGGTTTACGGTAAAGTGTAAGGCTAGGTTAGGGTTAGGTTTAGAGTTAGTGCTAGGGCTTAGGGTTAGGGTTAAGGTCAGGTTTAGAGTTATTGTTAGGTTTACGGTTAAGGTTAGGGTAGAGTTAAGGTTAAGGTTAAGTTTAAGGTTAGGGTAAGAGTTAGGTTTACGTCAGGTTTAGGGTTAGGATGAGGGATAGGGTTAGGGTTAGGGAAATGGTTAGGGTTTCGTGTGAGGATTAGTGTTACGTTTACATTAAGCTGATGTTTTTGGGTGTTACAGTAAGGTTTAGGGTTAGAGTTAGGTTAGGTTTAGAGTTAGGGCTAGAGTATGGTGATAGTGCTTTAGGCTTAGGTTTAGGGTGGAATTTAGGTTAAGGATGAGGGTTAGGGTTGGGGTAGGTGTTTGGATTAATGTTAGGGTCAGGTTTAGGGTTTTGGTTTAGAGTTCAGGTTAGATTCAGGGTTAGGGTTAGATTTAGGTTTAGGGTTAGGTTTAGTGTCAGTATAGCTTAGGGTTAGGGTTTGAATGAAGTTAGGGTAGGTTTAGGGTTATGGTTAGGTTGAAATTTTGGTTAAGTGTGAGGGTTTGGTTTTGGGTTAGGGTTAGAGTTAGGATTAGTGGTTAAGGTTAGGTTTAGGGTTAAGGTTAGGTTTAGGCTAAGCATTAGGGTTAGAGTTAGGGTTAGTGGTTAGTGTTTCAGTTAGGTTTAGGATAGGGTTATAATTAGGGTTAAGTTTAGGGTTACGGTAAGAGTTAGATTTACGTTTACAGTTAAGGTGAGGGTTTTGCGTAACTGTTACGGTTAGGGTTAGGGCTAGGTTTAGGGTGAGAGTTGGGTTAGGGGTTAGGTTTCGGTTAAGTTTATGGTAGGCTTAAAGTTAGGGTTAAGGTTAGGTTAGGGTTAGGGTCAGGGTTAGGATTAGAATTAGGTTTCGGGCGAGGGTTAGTGTCAGAGTTATTATAAGGGTTAGGTTTAGGGTTACAGATGGGCCAAGGTTAAGGTTAGGGTTAGGTTTAGGGGTAGGATTAGGGTTAAAGTTAGGGTTAGCTTTAGGTTAGGGATAGAGTGAAGTAAAGTCGGGTGAGGGTTAGGGTTATGGCTAAGGTTTGGGTTCGTTTTCAGGTTAGTGTTAAGTTTATGTTTAGGGTTAGGGTTAAGTTTATGGGTTGTGTTTAGTTTTAGGGTTAGGGTTAGATTTTAGGTTAGGGTTAAGTTAAGTGTAACAGTTAGGTTTACGAGTTGTGTTAGGCATTGTGGTTGGGGTGAGTGTTAGGTTTATGGTTAGGGTTGGTAGAGTTAGGATTATGGTTATGGTAAGGTGTTAGGGTTTAGAGGTGTAGTTTAGGGTTAGGGTTTGGGTGAGGGTTTCGGTTAGGCATTGTGGTTCTGGTCATGGTTAAGTTTGGTTCAGTGTTAGGGTTAGGTTTATGATTAGGTTTCGGGTTAGTGTTAGAGTTAGGGTGAGGGATAGTGTTAAGGTTTAGGTAAGGTTTTGGTGTTATAGGTTAGGGTTTGCGTTAGGGTTAGTGTTATCTTTATGGCTTAGGGGTTTCAGGTTAGTGTTGTGGTTAGGGCTAGGGTTAGCATTAGGGTTAGGGTTGTGGGCTACGGTTAGGGGTTAGAGTGAAGGTTACGGTTAGTTTTACAGTTAAGGTGAGGGTTTAGGGTAAGTGTTATGATTAGGGTTAGAGTTTGAGTTAGGGTTATGTTTAGGGTTAGGGTTAGGTGTAGGGTAATATTTAGGTTTACGTCCAAGTTTAGGGTTAGAGTTAGTGCTGTATTTAGGGTCAGAGCTAGTGTTCTATTTAGGGTCAAGTTTAGAGTTAGGGTTAGGTTTAGGATTAGGATTATGTTTAGGGTTAGGGTTAGGTTCAGGGCTATCGTAAGGGTTAGCTTTAGGGTTTCAGATGGACTAGTGTTATGGTTAGAGTTAGGTTTAAGGTAAGGGTTTTGCTTAGGTTTAGGTTAGGGCTAAGGTTAGGGTTAGGGTCTGGATGATGTTTAGGCTAGGGTGAGGGTTATTTTTATGGTTAGGGCTGGAGTTTGGGTTTGTGCTCATGTTACTTTTAAGGTTAGGTTTAGGGTTTGGATTAGGGTTAGGGGTTATGTTTAGGGTTAGATTTACGAACAGGGTTAGTATTAGTGTGAAGTTCAGGTGAAGTGGGAGGGTTAGGATAAGGGTTAGGATTAGGGTTAGAATTATAATGTTAGACATTAGGTTTAGGGTGTTAGGTTTAGGTTCATGGTTAGGCTAGTCTTAAGTTTAAGGTTAATGTTAGGGTTAGGATTAGATTAGGGTTACTCTTCGTGTTAGAGTTAGGGTTAGGGATAAGTTTAGGGATAGCATTAGGTTTAGGGTTGGGGACACGGTTAAGGGTTAGGGTGTGTGTTAGTGTTAGTTTTACCGTTAAGGAGAGGGTTTAGGTTAATTGTTATGGTTAGGGTTAGAGTTAGAGTTAGGGTTAGGGTTAGGGTGAAGTTTCAGTTAATAGTGAGTGTTAGGGTTAAGGTTAGAGTTAGGGTTAAGGTTAGTGTCAGGGTTAGGTTTAGGGTTAGGGTTACGGTAGGGGTAAGGTTACTGTGAAGGCTAGGTTTACAGTAAAGGGTAGTGCTGGGTTAGGGTTAGGGTTACGTTTAGAGTTATTGTTAGGCTTAAGTTTAGGGTTAGGGTAGAGTTAATGTTAGGGTTAATTTTAGGGTTAGGGTAAGGGTTAGGTTTAGTTCAGGGTTAGGCCTAGGATTAGGGATAGGGTTAGGATTGGGGGATGGGTTAGGGATTCTTGTGAGGGTTGGTGTCAGGTTTACAGTTAAGCTGATGTTTTAGGGTGTTACAGTTAGGGTTAGGGTTAGAGTTAGGGTTAGGATTAGGTTTATGCTTAGGATTAGGGTTAGGGTTAGGGTCAGGGTTAGGTGGAGTTTTAGTGTCATGTTTAGGTTGTTTTTTTAGTTTTAGGGTTAGGCTTAGTGTGAAGTTTATTTTAATTATGAGGTTTAGGGTTAGGGGTTAGGCTTAGGTTATGTTTAGTTTTAGGTTTGGGGTTAGTGTTAGCGTTAGGGTTAGTTTTAGTTTTGGTTAGGGTTTGAATGAATTTAAGGTAGGTTTAGCGTTATGGTTAGGGTGAAATTTTGGTTAAGGGTGAGGGTTTGTTTTAGGTTTAGGGTTAGGGTTAGAGTTCGGGTGAGTGTTTATGTTTTAGGTTTAAGGTTAAGTTTAGGTTTAGGCTAATGATTAGGTTTAGAGTTAGGGTTAGGGGTTATTGTTTCGGTAAGGTTTAGGGTAGGGTTCTGTTTAGGGTTAAGAATAGTGTTAGGGTAAGAGTTAGAGTTCCATTTACAGTTGAGTGTTTTGGGTGTTACTGTTAGGGTTAGGGCTAGGGTTACAGTTAGAGTTAGGGTTAGAGGTTAGGGTTAGGTGTAAGTTTATGGTAGCCTTAATGTTAGGTTAAGGTTAGGTTAGGGTTAGGGTCAGGGTTAGGATTAGGTTTAGGGTGAGGGTTAGGGTCAGAGATATTGTAAGGGTTAGGTTTAGGGTTACAAGTGGGCCATGGTTAAGGTTAGGGTTAGGTTTAGGGTTAAAGTTAGGGTTAGCTTTAGGTTAGGGATAGGATGAAGTTTAAGATAGGGTGAGGGTTAGGGTTATGGCTAAGGTTTGGGTTAGTTTTCAGGTTAGTGTTAAGGTTATGTTTAGGGTTAGGGTTAAGTTTATGGGTTGTGTTTAGTTTTAGGGTTAGGGTTAGATTTTAGGTTAGGGTTAAGTTTAGTGTAAACAGCTAAGGTTACGGTTTGTGTTAGGCATTGTGGTTGGGGTGAGGTTTAGGTTTAGGGTTAGGGTTGTGTATGCTTAGGATTATGGTTATGGTAAGGTGTTAGGGGTTAGAAGTGTAGTTTAGGGTTAGGGGTGGGTGAGGGTTCTGGTAAAGCATTGTGGTTCTGACCATGGTTAGGTTTGGTTTAGGGTTACGGTTAGGTTTATGATTAGGTTTCAGGTTAGTGTTCGAGTTAGAGTTAAGGTTTGGGTTAGGCTTTGGTGTTAGGGGTTAGGGTTTGGGTTATGGTTAGGTGTAGGGCAATATTTAGGTTTAGGTGCCGGTTTAGTGTTAGAGTCAGTGTTCAATTTAGGGTCAAGGTTAGATTTAGGGTTAGGGTTAGGTTTAGGTCTAGGGTTAGGATTAGGTTTAGGGTTAGGTTCAGGGCTATTGTAAGGGTTAGGTTTAGGGTTACATTTGGACTAGCATTATGGTTAGAGTTATGTTCAAGGATAGGGTTTGGGTTAGGTTTAGGTTTAAGGTAGTGTTAGAGTTTGGATGAAGTTTAGGATAGGGTGAGGGTTATTTTTATGGTTAGGGCTAGAGTTTGGGTTTGTGTTCAGGTTAGCTTTAAGGCTAGGGTTCAGGTTAGGGTTAGGGGTTATGTTTAGGGTTAGGGTTATGTTTTGGTTTAGGGTTAGTGTGAAGTTTAGGTTAAGGGTGAGGGTTAGGATAAGAGTTAGAATTAGGGTTAGGATTATAGTTAGTGTTAGAGGTTAGATTTAGGATGCTAACGTTAGGTTTATGGTTAGGGTTGGGTTCATGTTAGAGTTAGGGTTAGATTAGGTTTAATGCTCGTGTTTGGGTTAGGGATAGGGTTACGGATAGCATTAGGTTTAGGTTTGGGGATCCGGTTAGGGGTTAGGGTGAGGGTTGTGGTTAGGGTGTGGGTTAGGGTTAGGTTTACAGTTAAGGTGAGGGTTTAGGGTAAGTGTTATAGTTAGGGTTCGAGTTAGGGTTTGGGTTAGGTTTAGGGTGAAGTTTCAGTTAATAGTCAGGGTCAGGGTAAGGGTTAGGGTTAAGATTACAGTTAGGGTTAAGTTTAGTGTTAGGGTTAGGGTTAGGGTAGGGGTAAGGTTAGGGTTAAGGCTAGGTTTACGGTAAAGGGTAGGGCTAGGTTAGGGTTAGGTTTAGAGTTAGAGCTAGTACTAGGGTTTAGGGTAAGAGGTAGGGTCAGGTTTAGAGTTTTTGTTAGTTTTAGGGTGGAGTTAAGGTTAAGCTTAGCGTTAGGGTAAGTGTTAGGTTTAGGTCAGGGTTAAGGTTAGGATTAGGGTTAGGGTTAGGGAAAGGGTTAGGTGTTCGTGGGAGGGTTAGTGTTAGGTTTACACTTAAGCTGATGTTTTACAGTGTTACGGTTAGGTCAGGGTTGTAGTTAGGGTTAGGATGAGGTTTAGGTTTAGGGCTATATTTAGGGGATAGTTTAGGGTTAGGTTTAGTTTTAGGGTTAAGGTTAGGCTTAGGTTTATCTTGAAATTTATGTTAAGGATGAGGGTTAGGGTTAGCGTTAGGGTTAGGTGTTTGGGTTAAGGTTAGGGTTAGGTTTAGGGTTTGGGTTAGGGTTCGGTGTTTCGGTTAATGTTAGGGTCAGGTTTAGGGTAAGGGTTAGGGTTCGGTTTAGGATCAGGCTTAGGGTTAGGATTAGAATTAGGGTTAGTGGTTAGGGTTAGGCTTAGGGTTAAGGTTAGGTTTAGGCTAAAGATCAGGATTTGATTCCGAGTTAGGTGTTAGTGTTTCGGTTAGGTTTAGGGTAGGGTTATATTTAGGGTTAGGTTAAGAGTTAGATTTATGTTTACAGTTAAGGTGAGGGTTTTGGGTAAGTGTTACATTTAGGGTTAGGGTTAGGGTTAGGTTTAGGGCTAGGGCTAGGGTTAGGTTTAGATTTCAGGTTACAGGTTAGGGTTAGGTTTAAGTTTATGGTAGGATAAAGTTACGGTTAAGGTTTGGTTAGGGTTAGGGTCAGGGTTAGGATTAGGATTAGGTTTAGGGTGAGGGTTAGGGTCAGAGTTATTGTAAGGGTTAGGTTTGGGGTTACAGGTGGGTCAAGGTTAAGGTTACGGTCAGGGTTAAAGTTAGGGTGTGCTTTAGATTAGGGATAGGGTGAAGTTTAAGATAGGGTGAGGGTTAGGGTTATGGCTAAGGTTTGCTTGAGTTTTCAGGTTAGTGTTAAGGTTATGTTTAGGGTTAGGAATAAGTTTATGGGTTCTGTTTACTTTTAGGGTTAGGGGTAGATTTTAGGTTAGGGTTAAGTTCAGTGTTACGGTTAGGGTTAGGTTTACGGTTTGTGTTAGGCATTGTGGTTGGTGTGAGGATTAGGTTTAGGATTAGGGTTGGGTAGGGTTAGGATTATGGTTATGGGAAGGTGTTAGGGATTAGAGGAGTAGTTTTGGGTTAGGGCTTGGGTGAGGGTTCCGGTTAGGCATTGTGGTTCTGGTCATGGTTAGGTTTGGTTTAGGGTTAGGGTTAGTTTTATGATTAGGTTTAGGGTTAGTGTTAGAGTTAGGGTTAGGCTTTGGTGCTAGGGGTTAGGTTTTGGGTTAGGGTTAGGGTTATCGTTAGGGCTTAGGTTTTCAGGTGAGTGTTAGGGTTAGGGTTAGGGATAGCATTAGGGTTAGCTTTTGGGGGTACGGTTAGGGGTTAGGTGAGGGTTACAGTTAGTATTGCAGTTAAGGTTAGGTTTTAGGGCAAGTGTTAGGATTAGGGTTAGAGTTAGAGTTAGGGTTAGGTTTAGGGTTAGGTGCAGGGTAAGTTTTAGGTTTAAGTCCTGGTTTAGGGTTAGAGTTAGTGTCCTATTTAGGGTCAGGTTTAGAGTTCGGGTTAGGTTTAGGATTAGGTCTATTGTTGGGCTTAGGATTAGGGTTAGGTTCAGAGCTATTGTAAGGCTTAGGTTTAGGGTTACAGATGGTCTAGCTTTACGGTTAGAGTTAGGTTTAAGTTAGGGTTTGGGCTAGGTTTACGTTTACGGTTATGGTTAGGGTTAGGATTTGGTTGAAGTTTAGCATAGGCTGAGGGTTACTTTTAGGGTTAGGGCTAGAGTTTGGGTTTGTGTTCAGGTTAGTGTTATGGTTAGATTTAGGGTCCAGTTTAGGGTTAGGGGTTATGCTTAGTGTTAGGGTTAGTTTTAGGTTTAGGGTGAGTGTGAAGTTTAGGTTAAGGGTGAGAGTTAGGGTTAGGGTTAGGATTAGGGTTAGTGTTAGACGTTAGGTTTAGGGTGCTAGTTTTAGGTTTATGGTTAGGGTAGGTTTAAGTTTAGGGTTAATGTTAGGGTTAGTGTTAGATTAGGGTTACTGTTCGTGTTAGGGGTACAGTTAGGGTTAGGGATAGCATTAGGTTTAGGGTTAGGAATATAGTTAGGGGTTAGGGTGAGGGTTGGGGATATGGTGAGGGTTAGGTTTAGGTTTACAGTTAAGGTGAGGGTTTAGGGTAATTGTTATGGTTAGGGTTAGAGTTAGGGTCATGGTGAAGTTTCAGTTAATAGTGGGGTTCAGGGTTAATGTTAGATTTAGGGTTAAGGTTAGTGTTAGGGTTAGGTTTAGATTAGGGTTAAGGTAGCGGTCAGGTTAGGGTTAAGACTAGGTTTACGGTAAAGTGTAAGGCTAGGTTAGGGTTAGGTTTAGAGTTAGTGCTAGGGCTTAGGGTTAGGGTTAAGGTCAGGTTTAGAGTTATTGTTAGGTTTACGGTTAAGGTTAGGGTAGAGTTAAGGTTAAGGTTAAGTTTAAGGTTAGGGTAAGAGTTAGGTTTACGTCAGGTTTAGGGTTAGGATGAGGGATAGGGTTAGGGTTAGGGAAATGGTTAGGGTTTCGTGTGAGGATTAGTGTTACGTTTACATTAAGCTGATGTTTTTGGGTGTTACAGTAAGGTTTAGGGTTAGAGTTAGGTTAGGTTTAGAGTTAGGGCTAGAGTATGGTGATAGTGCTTTAGGCTTAGGTTTAGGGTGGAATTTAGGTTAAGGATGAGGGTTAGGGTTGGGGTAGGTGTTTGGATTAATGTTAGGGTCAGGTTTAGGGTTTTGGTTTAGAGTTCAGGTTAGATTCAGGGTTAGGGTTAGATTTAGGTTTAGGGTTAGGTTTAGTGTCAGTATAGCTTAGGGTTAGGGTTTGAATGAAGTTAGGGTAGGTTTAGGGTTATGGTTAGGTTGAAATTTTGGTTAAGTGTGAGGGTTTGGTTTTGGGTTAGGGTTAGAGTTAGGATTAGTGGTTAAGGTTAGGTTTAGGGTTAAGGTTAGGTTTAGGCTAAGCATTAGGGTTAGAGTTAGGGTTAGTGGTTAGTGTTTCAGTTAGGTTTAGGATAGGGTTATAATTAGGGTTAAGTTTAGGGTTACGGTAAGAGTTAGATTTACGTTTACAGTTAAGGTGAGGGTTTTGCGTAACTGTTACGGTTAGGGTTAGGGCTAGGTTTAGGGTGAGAGTTGGGTTAGGGGTTAGGTTTCGGTTAAGTTTATGGTAGGCTTAAAGTTAGGGTTAAGGTTAGGTTAGGGTTAGGGTCAGGGTTAGGATTAGAATTAGGTTTCGGGCGAGGGTTAGTGTCAGAGTTATTATAAGGGTTAGGTTTAGGGTTACAGATGGGCCAAGGTTAAGGTTAGGGTTAGGTTTAGGGGTAGGATTAGGGTTAAAGTTAGGGTTAGCTTTAGGTTAGGGATAGAGTGAAGTAAAGTCGGGTGAGGGTTAGGGTTATGGCTAAGGTTTGGGTTCGTTTTCAGGTTAGTGTTAAGTTTATGTTTAGGGTTAGGGTTAAGTTTATGGGTTGTGTTTAGTTTTAGGGTTAGGGTTAGATTTTAGGTTAGGGTTAAGTTAAGTGTAACAGTTAGGTTTACGAGTTGTGTTAGGCATTGTGGTTGGGGTGAGTGTTAGGTTTATGGTTAGGGTTGGTAGAGTTAGGATTATGGTTATGGTAAGGTGTTAGGGTTTAGAGGTGTAGTTTAGGGTTAGGGTTTGGGTGAGGGTTTCGGTTAGGCATTGTGGTTCTGGTCATGGTTAAGTTTGGTTCAGTGTTAGGGTTAGGTTTATGATTAGGTTTCGGGTTAGTGTTAGAGTTAGGGTGAGGGATAGTGTTAAGGTTTAGGTAAGGTTTTGGTGTTATAGGTTAGGGTTTGCGTTAGGGTTAGTGTTATCTTTATGGCTTAGGGGTTTCAGGTTAGTGTTGTGGTTAGGGCTAGGGTTAGCATTAGGGTTAGGGTTGTGGGCTACGGTTAGGGGTTAGAGTGAAGGTTACGGTTAGTTTTACAGTTAAGGTGAGGGTTTAGGGTAAGTGTTATGATTAGGGTTAGAGTTCGAGTTAGGGTTATGTTTAGGGTTAGGGTTAGGTGTAGGGTAATATTTAGGTTTACGTCCAAGTTTAGGGTTAGAGTTAGTGCTGTATTTAGGGTCAGAGCTAGTGTTCTATTTAGGGTCAAGTTTAGAGTTAGGGTTAGGTTTAGGATTAGGATTATGTTTAGGGTTAGGGTTAGGTTCAGGGCTATCGTAAGGGTTAGCTTTAGGGTTTCAGATGGACTAGTGTTATGGTTAGAGTTAGGTTTAAGGTAAGGGTTTTGCTTAGGTTTAGGTTAGGGCTAAGGTTAGGGTTAGGGTCTGGATGATGTTTAGGCTAGGGTGAGGGTTATTTTTATGGTTAGGGCTGGAGTTTGGGTTTGTGCTCATGTTACTTTTAAGGTTAGGTTTAGGGTTTGGATTAGGGTTAGGGGTTATGTTTAGGGTTAGATTTACGAACAGGGTTAGTATTAGTGTGAAGTTCAGGTGAAGTGGGAGGGTTAGGATAAGGGTTAGGATTAGGGTTAGAATTATAATGTTAGACATTAGGTTTAGGGTGTTAGGTTTAGGTTCATGGTTAGGCTAGTCTTAAGTTTAAGGTTAATGTTAGGGTTAGGATTAGATTAGGGTTACTCTTCGTGTTAGAGTTAGGGTTAGGGATAAGTTTAGGGATAGCATTAGGTTTAGGGTTGGGGACACGGTTAAGGGTTAGGGTGTGTGTTAGTGTTAGTTTTACCGTTAAGGAGAGGGTTTAGGTTAATTGTTATGGTTAGGGTTAGAGTTAGAGTTAGGGTTAGGGTTAGGGTGAAGTTTCAGTTAATAGTGAGTGTTAGGGTTAAGGTTAGAGTTAGGGTTAAGGTTAGTGTCAGGGTTAGGTTTAGGGTTAGGGTTACGGTAGGGGTAAGGTTACTGTGAAGGCTAGGTTTACAGTAAAGGGTAGTGCTGGGTTAGGGTTAGGGTTACGTTTAGAGTTATTGTTAGGCTTAAGTTTAGGGTTAGGGTAGAGTTAATGTTAGGGTTAATTTTAGGGTTAGGGTAAGGGTTAGGTTTAGTTCAGGGTTAGGCCTAGGATTAGGGATAGGGTTAGGACTGGGGGATGGGTTAGGGATTCGTGTGAGGGTTAGTGTCAGGTTTACAGTTAAGCTGATGTTTTAGTTTGTTACAGTTAGGGTTAGAGTTAGAGTTAGGGTTAGGATTAGGTTTATGCTTGGATTACGGTTAGGGTCAGGGTTAGGTGGAGATTTAGTGTCATGTTTAGGTTGTTTTTTTAGTTTTAGGGTTAGGCTTAGTGTGAAGTTTATTTTAATTATGAGGTTTAGGGTTAGGGGTTAGGGTTAGGTTATGTTTAGTTTTAGGTTTGGGGTTAGTGTTAGCTTTAGGGTTAGTTTTAGTTTTGGTTAGGGTTTGAATGAATTTAAGGTAGGTTTAACGTTATGGTTAGGGTGAAATTTTGGTTAAGGGTGAGGGTTTGTTTTAGGTTTAGGGTTAGGGTTAGAGTCCGGGTGAGTGTTTAGGTTTAGGTTTAAGGATAAGTTTAGGTTTAGGCTAATGATTAGGTTTAGAGTTAGGGTTAGGGGTTATTGATTCGGTAAGGTTTAGGGTAGGGTTCTGTTTAGGGTTAAGAATAGTGTTAGGGTAAGAGTTAGAGTTCCATTTACAGTTGAGTGTTTTGGGTGTTACTGTTAGGGTTAGGGCTAGGGTTACAGTTAGAGTTAGGGTTAGAGGTTAGGGTTAGGTGTAAGTTTATGGTAGCCTTAATGTTAGGTTAAGGTTAGGTTAGGGTTAGGGTCAGGGTTAGGATTAGGTTTAGGGTGAGGGTTAGGGTCAGAGATATTGTAAGGGTTAGGTTTAGGGTTACAAGTGGGCCATGGTTAAGGTTAGGGTTAGGTTTAGGGTTAAAGTTAGGGTTAGCTTTAGGTTAGGGATAGGATGAAGTTTAAGATAGGGTGAGGGTTAGGGTTATGGCTAAGGTTTGGGTTAGTTTTCAGGTTAGTGTTAAGGTTATGTTTAGGGTTAGGGTTAAGTTTATGGGTTGTGTTTAGTTTTAGGGTTAGGGTTAGATTTTAGGTTAGGGTTAAGTTTAGTGTAAACAGCTAAGGTTACGGTTTGTGTTAGGCATTGTGGTTGGGGTGAGGTTTAGGTTTAGGGTTAGGGTTGTGTATGCTTAGGATTATGGTTATGGTAAGGTGTTAGGGGTTAGAAGTGTAGTTTAGGGTTAGGGGTGGGTGAGGGTTCTGGTAAAGCATTGTGGTTCTGACCATGGTTAGGTTTGGTTTAGGGTTACGGTTAGGTTTATGATTAGGTTTCAGGTTAGTGTTCGAGTTAGAGTTAAGGTTTGGGTTAGGCTTTGGTGTTAGGGGTTAGGGTTTGGGTTATGGTTAGGTGTAGGGCAATATTTAGGTTTAGGTGCCGGTTTAGTGTTAGAGTCAGTGTTCAATTTAGGGTCAAGGTTAGATTTAGGGTTAGGGTTAGGTTTAGGTCTAGGGTTAGGATTAGGTTTAGGGTTAGGTTCAGGGCTATTGTAAGGGTTAGGTTTAGGGTTACATTTGGACTAGCATTATGGTTAGAGTTATGTTCAAGGATAGGGTTTGGGTTAGGTTTAGGTTTAAGGTAGTGTTAGAGTTTGGATGAAGTTTAGGATAGGGTGAGGGTTATTTTTATGGTTAGGGCTAGAGTTTGGGTTTGTGTTCAGGTTAGCTTTAAGGCTAGGGTTCAGGTTAGGGTTAGGGGTTATGTTTAGGGTTAAGGTTATGTTTTGGTTTAGGGTTAGTGTGAAGTTTAGGTTAAGGGTGAGGGTTAGGATAAGAGTTAGAATTAGGGTTAGGATTATAGTTAGTGTTAGAGGTTAGATTTAGGATGCTAACGTTAGGTTTATGGTTAGGGTTGGGTTCATGTTAGAGTTAGGGTTAGATTAGGTTTAATGCTCGTGTTTGGGTTAGGGATAGGGTTACGGATAGCATTAGGTTTAGGTTTGGGGATCCGGTTAGGGGTTAGGGTGAGGGTTGTGGTTAGGGTGTGGGTTAGGGTTAGGTTTACAGTTAAGGTGAGGGTTTAGGGTAAGTGTTATAGTTAGGGTTCGAGTTAGGGTTTGGGTTAGGTTTAGGGTGAAGTTTCAGTTAATAGTCAGGGTCAGGGTAAGGGTTAGGGTTAAGATTACAGTTAGGGTTAAGTTTAGTGTTAGGGTTAGGGTTAGGGTAGGGGTAAGGTTAGGGTTAAGGCTAGGTTTACGGTAAAGGGTAGGGCTAGGTTAGGGTTAGGTTTAGAGTTAGAGCTAGTACTAGGGTTTAGGGTAAGAGGTAGGGTCAGGTTTAGAGTTTTTGTTAGTTTTAGGGTGGAGTTAAGGTTAAGCTTAGCGTTAGGGTAAGTGTTAGGTTTAGGTCAGGGTTAAGGTTAGGATTAGGGTTAGGGTTAGGGAAAGGGTTAGGTGTTCGTGGGAGGGTTAGTGTTAGGTTTACACTTAAGCTGATGTTTTACAGTGTTACGGTTAGGTCAGGGTTGTAGTTAGGGTTAGGATGAGGTTTAGGTTTAGGGCTATATTTAGGGGATAGTTTAGGGTTAGGTTTAGTTTTAGGGTTAAGGTTAGGCTTAGGTTTATCTTGAAATTTATGTTAAGGATGAGGGTTAGGGTTAGCGTTAGGGTTAGGTGTTTGGGTTAAGGTTAGGGTTAGGTTTAGGGTTTGGGTTAGGGTTCGGTGTTTCGGTTAATGTTAGGGTCAGGTTTAGGGTAAGGGTTAGGGTTCGGTTTAGGATCAGGCTTAGGGTTAGGATTAGAATTAGGGTTAGTGGTTAGGGTTAGGCTTAGGGTTAAGGTTAGGTTTAGGCTAAAGATCAGGATTTGATTCCGAGTTAGGTGTTAGTGTTTCGGTTAGGTTTAGGGTAGGGTTATATTTAGGGTTAGGTTAAGAGTTAGATTTATGTTTACAGTTAAGGTGAGGGTTTTGGGTAAGTGTTACATTTAGGGTTAGGGTTAGGGTTAGGTTTAGGGCTAGGGCTAGGGTTAGGTTTAGATTTCAGGTTACAGGTTAGGGTTAGGTTTAAGTTTATGGTAGGATAAAGTTACGGTTAAGGTTTGGTTAGGGTTAGGGTCAGGGTTAGGATTAGGATTAGGTTTAGGGTGAGGGTTAGGGTCAGAGTTATTGTAAGGGTTAGGTTTGGGGTTACAGGTGGGTCAAGGTTAAGGTTACGGTCAGGGTTAAAGTTAGGGTGTGCTTTAGATTAGGGATAGGGTGAAGTTTAAGATAGGGTGAGGGTTAGGGTTATGGCTAAGGTTTGCTTGAGTTTTCAGGTTAGTGTTAAGGTTATGTTTAGGGTTAGGAATAAGTTTATGGGTTCTGTTTACTTTTAGGGTTAGGGGTAGATTTTAGGTTAGGGTTAAGTTCAGTGTTACGGTTAGGGTTAGGTTTACGGTTTGTGTTAGGCATTGTGGTTGGTGTGAGGATTAGGTTTAGGATTAGGGTTGGGTAGGGTTAGGATTATGGTTATGGGAAGGTGTTAGGGATTAGAGGAGTAGTTTTGGGTTAGGGCTTGGGTGAGGGTTCCGGTTAGGCATTGTGGTTCTGGTCATGGTTAGGTTTGGTTTAGGGTTAGGGTTAGTTTTATGATTAGGTTTAGGGTTAGTGTTAGAGTTAGGGTTAGGCTTTGGTGCTAGGGGTTAGGTTTTGGGTTAGGGTTAGGGTTATCGTTAGGGCTTAGGTTTTCAGGTGAGTGTTAGGGTTAGGGTTAGGGATAGCATTAGGGTTAGCTTTTGGGGGTACGGTTAGGGGTTAGGTGAGGGTTACAGTTAGTATTGCAGTTAAGGTTAGGTTTTAGGGCAAGTGTTAGGATTAGGGTTAGAGTTAGAGTTAGGGTTAGGTTTAGGGTTAGGTGCAGGGTAAGTTTTAGGTTTAAGTCCTGGTTTAGGGTTAGAGTTAGTGTCCTATTTAGGGTCAGGTTTAGAGTTCGGGTTAGGTTTAGGATTAGGTCTATTGTTGGGCTTAGGATTAGGGTTAGGTTCAGAGCTATTGTAAGGCTTAGGTTTAGGGTTACAGATGGTCTAGCTTTACGGTTAGAGTTAGGTTTAAGTTAGGGTTTGGGCTAGGTTTACGTTTACGGTTATGGTTAGGGTTAGGATTTGGTTGAAGTTTAGCATAGGCTGAGGGTTACTTTTAGGGTTAGGGCTAGAGTTTGGGTTTGTGTTCAGGTTAGTGTTATGGTTAGATTTAGGGTCCAGTTTAGGGTTAGGGGTTATGCTTAGTGTTAGGGTTAGTTTTAGGTTTAGGGTGAGTGTGAAGTTTAGGTTAAGGGTGAGAGTTAGGGTTAGGGTTAGGATTAGGGTTAGTGTTAGACGTTAGGTTTAGGGTGCTAGTTTTAGGTTTATGGTTAGGGTAGGTTTAAGTTTAGGGTTAATGTTAGGGTTAGTGTTAGATTAGGGTTACTGTTCGTGTTAGGGGTACAGTTAGGGTTAGGGATAGCATTAGGTTTAGGGTTAGGAATATAGTTAGGGGTTAGGGTGAGGGTTGGGGATATGGTGAGGGTTAGGTTTAGGTTTACAGTTAAGGTGAGGGTTTAGGGTAATTGTTATGGTTAGGGTTAGAGTTAGGGTCATGGTGAAGTTTCAGTTAATAGTGGGGTTCAGGGTTAATGTTAGATTTAGGGTTAAGGTTAGTGTTAGGGTTAGGTTTAGATTAGGGTTAAGGTAGCGGTCAGGTTAGGGTTAAGACTAGGTTTACGGTAAAGTGTAAGGCTAGGTTAGGGTTAGGTTTAGAGTTAGTGCTAGGGCTTAGGGTTAGGGTTAAGGTCAGGTTTAGAGTTATTGTTAGGTTTACGGTTAAGGTTAGGGTAGAGTTAAGGTTAAGGTTAAGTTTAAGGTTAGGGTAAGAGTTAGGTTTACGTCAGGTTTAGGGTTAGGATGAGGGATAGGGTTAGGGTTAGGGAAATGGTTAGGGTTTCGTGTGAGGATTAGTGTTACGTTTACATTAAGCTGATGTTTTTGGGTGTTACAGTAAGGTTTAGGGTTAGAGTTAGGTTAGGTTTAGAGTTAGGGCTAGAGTATGGTGATAGTGCTTTAGGCTTAGGTTTAGGGTGGAATTTAGGTTAAGGATGAGGGTTAGGGTTGGGGTAGGTGTTTGGATTAATGTTAGGGTCAGGTTTAGGGTTTTGGTTTAGAGTTCAGGTTAGATTCAGGGTTAGGGTTAGATTTAGGTTTAGGGTTAGGTTTAGTGTCAGTATAGCTTAGGGTTAGGGTTTGAATGAAGTTAGGGTAGGTTTAGGGTTATGGTTAGGTTGAAATTTTGGTTAAGTGTGAGGGTTTGGTTTTGGGTTAGGGTTAGAGTTAGGATTAGTGGTTAAGGTTAGGTTTAGGGTTAAGGTTAGGTTTAGGCTAAGCATTAGGGTTAGAGTTAGGGTTAGTGGTTAGTGTTTCAGTTAGGTTTAGGATAGGGTTATAATTAGGGTTAAGTTTAGGGTTACGGTAAGAGTTAGATTTACGTTTACAGTTAAGGTGAGGGTTTTGCGTAACTGTTACGGTTAGGGTTAGGGCTAGGTTTAGGGTGAGAGTTGGGTTAGGGGTTAGGTTTCGGTTAAGTTTATGGTAGGCTTAAAGTTAGGGTTAAGGTTAGGTTAGGGTTAGGGTCAGGGTTAGGATTAGAATTAGGTTTCGGGCGAGGGTTAGTGTCAGAGTTATTATAAGGGTTAGGTTTAGGGTTACAGATGGGCCAAGGTTAAGGTTAGGGTTAGGTTTAGGGGTAGGATTAGGGTTAAAGTTAGGGTTAGCTTTAGGTTAGGGATAGAGTGAAGTAAAGTCGGGTGAGGGTTAGGGTTATGGCTAAGGTTTGGGTTCGTTTTCAGGTTAGTGTTAAGTTTATGTTTAGGGTTAGGGTTAAGTTTATGGGTTGTGTTTAGTTTTAGGGTTAGGGTTAGATTTTAGGTTAGGGTTAAGTTAAGTGTAACAGTTAGGTTTACGAGTTGTGTTAGGCATTGTGGTTGGGGTGAGTGTTAGGTTTATGGTTAGGGTTGGTAGAGTTAGGATTATGGTTATGGTAAGGTGTTAGGGTTTAGAGGTGTAGTTTAGGGTTAGGGTTTGGGTGAGGGTTTCGGTTAGGCATTGTGGTTCTGGTCATGGTTAAGTTTGGTTCAGTGTTAGGGTTAGGTTTATGATTAGGTTTCGGGTTAGTGTTAGAGTTAGGGTGAGGGATAGTGTTAAGGTTTAGGTAAGGTTTTGGTGTTATAGGTTAGGGTTTGCGTTAGGGTTAGTGTTATCTTTATGGCTTAGGGGTTTCAGGTTAGTGTTGTGGTTAGGGCTAGGGTTAGCATTAGAGTTAGGGTTGTGGGCTACGGTTAGGGGTTAGAGTGAAGGTTACGGTTAGTTTTACAGTTAAGGTGAGGGTTTAGGGTAAGTGTTATGATTAGGGTTAGAGTTCGAGTTAGGGTTATGTTTAGGGTTAGGGTTAGGTGTAGGGTAATATTTAGGTTTACGTCCAAGTTTAGGGTTAGAGTTAGTGCTGTATTTAGGGTCAGAGCTAGTGTTCTATTTAGGGTCAAGTTTAGAGTTAGGGTTAGGTTTAGGATTAGGATTATGTTTAGGGTTAGGGTTAGGTTCAGGGCTATCGTAAGGGTTAGCTTTAGGGTTTCAGATGGACTAGTGTTATGGTTAGAGTTAGGTTTAAGGTAAGGGTTTTGCTTAGGTTTAGGTTAGGGCTAAGGTTAGGGTTAGGGTCTGGATGATGTTTAGGCTAGGGTGAGGGTTATTTTTATGGTTAGGGCTGGAGTTTGGGTTTGTGCTCATGTTACTTTTAAGGTTAGGTTTAGGGTTTGGATTAGGGTTAGGGGTTATGTTTAGGGTTAGATTTACGAACAGGGTTAGTATTAGTGTGAAGTTCAGGTGAAGTGGGAGGGTTAGGATAAGGGTTAGGATTAGGGTTAGAATTATAATGTTAGACATTAGGTTTAGGGTGTTAGGTTTAGGTTCATGGTTAGGCTAGTCTTAAGTTTAAGGTTAATGTTAGGGTTAGGATTAGATTAGGGTTACTCTTCGTGTTAGAGTTAGGGTTAGGGATAAGTTTAGGGATAGCATTAGGTTTAGGGTTGGGGACACGGTTAAGGGTTAGGGTGTGTGTTAGTGTTAGTTTTACCGTTAAGGAGAGGGTTTAGGTTAATTGTTATGGTTAGGGTTAGAGTTAGAGTTAGGGTTAGGGTTAGGGTGAAGTTTCAGTTAATAGTGAGTGTTAGGGTTAAGGTTAGAGTTAGGGTTAAGGTTAGTGTCAGGGTTAGGTTTAGGGTTAGGGTTACGGTAGGGGTAAGGTTACTGTGAAGGCTAGGTTTACAGTAAAGGGTAGTGCTGGGTTAGGGTTAGGGTTACGTTTAGAGTTATTGTTAGGCTTAAGTTTAGGGTTAGGGTAGAGTTAATGTTAGGGTTAATTTTAGGGTTAGGGTAAGGGTTAGGTTTAGTTCAGGGTTAGGCCTAGGATTAGGGATAGGGTTAGGACTGGGGGATGGGTTAGGGATTCGTGTGAGGGTTAGTGTCAGGTTTACAGTTAAGCTGATGTTTTAGTTTGTTACAGTTAGGGTTAGAGTTAGAGTTAGGGTTAGGATTAGGTTTATGCTTGGATTACGGTTAGGGTCAGGGTTAGGTGGAGATTTAGTGTCATGTTTAGGTTGTTTTTTTAGTTTTAGGGTTAGGCTTAGTGTGAAGTTTATTTTAATTATGAGGTTTAGGGTTAGGGGTTAGGGTTAGGTTATGTTTAGTTTTAGGTTTGGGGTTAGTGTTAGCTTTAGGGTTAGTTTTAGTTTTGGTTAGGGTTTGAATGAATTTAAGGTAGGTTTAACGTTATGGTTAGGGTGAAATTTTGGTTAAGGGTGAGGGTTTGTTTTAGGTTTAGGGTTAGGGTTAGAGTTCGGGTGAGTGTTTAGGTTTAGGTTTAAGGATAAGTTTAGGTTTAGGCTAATGATTAGGTTTAGAGTTAGGGTTAGGGGTTATTGATTCGGTAAGGTTTAGGGTAGGGTTCTGTTTAGGGTTAAGAATAGTGTTAGGGTAAGAGTTAGAGTTCCATTTACAGTTGAGTGTTTTGGGTGTTACTGTTAGGGTTAGGGCTAGGGTTACAGTTAGAGTTAGGGTTAGAGGTTAGGGTTAGGTGTAAGTTTATGGTAGCCTTAATGTTAGGTTAAGGTTAGGTTAGGGTTAGGGTCAGGGTTAGGATTAGGTTTAGGGTGAGGGTTAGGGTCAGAGATATTGTAAGGGTTAGGTTTAGGGTTACAAGTGGGCCATGGTTAAGGTTAGGGTTAGGTTTAGGGTTAAAGTTAGGGTTAGCTTTAGGTTAGGGATAGGATGAAGTTTAAGATAGGGTGAGGGTTAGGGTTATGGCTAAGGTTTGGGTTAGTTTTCGGGTTAGTGTTAAGGTTATGTTTAGGGTTAGGGTTAAGTTTATGGGTTGTGTTTAGTTTTAGGGTTAGGGTTAGATTTTAGGTTAGGGTTAAGTTTAGTGTAAACAGCTAAGGTTACGGTTTGTGTTAGGCATTGAGGTTGGGGTGAGGTTTAGGTTTAGGGTTAGGGTTGTGTATGCTTAGGAATATGGTTATGGTAAGGTGTTAGGGGTTAGAAGTGTAGTTTAGGGTTAGGGGTGGGTGAGGGTTCTGGTAAAACATTGTGGTTCTGACCATGGTTAGGTTTGGTTTAGGGTTACGGTTAGGTTTATGATTAGGTTTCAGGTTAGTGTTCGAGTTAGAGTTAAGGTTTGGGTTAGGCTTTGGTGTTAGGGGTTAGGGTTTGGGTTAGGGTTAGGGTTATTGTTAGGGCTCAGGGGTTCAGGTTAGTGTTAGGGTTAGGGTTACGGATAGCATTAGGGTTAGGGTTGGGGATACGGTTAGGGGTTAGGGTGAGGGTTACGGTTACTTTTACACTTTAGGTGAGGGTTTAGGTTAAGTGTCATCATTAGGGTTAGAGTTAGGGTTATGGTTAGGTGTAGGGCAATATTTAGGTTTAGGTGCCGGTTTAGTGTTAGAGTCAGTGTTCAATTTAGGGTCAAGGTTAGATTTAGGGTTAGGGTTAGGTTTAGGTCTAGGGTTAGGATTAGGTTTAGGGTCAGGTTCAGGGCTATTGTAAGGGTTAGGTTTAGGGTTACATTTGGACTAGCATTATGGTTAGAGTTATGTTCAAGGATAGGGTTTGGGTTAGGTTTAGGTTTAAGGTAGTGTTAGAGTTTGGATGAAGTTTAGGATAGGGTGAGGGTTATTTTTATGGTTAGGGCTAGAGTTTGGGTTTGTGTTCAGGTTAGCTTTAAGGCTAGGGTTCAGGTTAGGGTTAGGGGTTATGTTTAGGGTTAGGGTTATGTTTTGGTTTAGGGTTAGTGTGAAGTTTAGGTTAAGGGTGAGGGTTAGGATAAGAGTTAGAATTAGGGTTAGGATTATAGTTAGTGTTAGAGGTTAGATTTAGGATGCTAACGTTAGGTTTATGGTTAGGGTTGGGTTCATGTTAGAGTTAGGGTTAGATTAGGTTTAATGCTCGTGTTTGGGTTAGGGATAGGGTTACGGATAGCATTAGGTTTAGGTTTGGGGATCCGGTTAGGGGTTAGGGTGAGGGTTGTGGTTAGGGTGTGGGTTAGGGTTAGGTTTACAGTTAAGGTGAGGGTTTAGGGTAAGTGTTATAGTTAGGGTTCGAGTTAGGGTTTGGGTTAGGTTTAGGGTGAAGTTTCAGTTAATAGTCAGGGTCAGGGTAAGGGTTAGGGTTAAGATTACAGTTAGGGTTAAGTTTAGTGTTAGGGTTAGGGTTAGGGTAGGGGTAAGGTTAGGGTTAAGGCTAGGTTTACGGTAAAGGGTAGGGCTAGGTTAGGGTTAGGTTTAGAGTTAGAGCTAGTACTAGGGTTTAGGGTAAGAGGTAGGGTCAGGTTTAGAGTTTTTGTTAGTTTTAGGGTGGAGTTAAGGTTAAGCTTAGCGTTAGGGTAAGTGTTAGGTTTAGGTCAGGGTTAAGGTTAGGATTAGGGTTAGGGTTAGGGAAAGGGTTAGGTGTTCGTGGGAGGGTTAGTGTTAGGTTTACACTTAAGCTGATGTTTTACAGTGTTACGGTTAGGTCAGGGTTGTAGTTAGGGTTAGGATGAGGTTTAGGTTTAGGGCTATATTTAGGGGATAGTTTAGGGTTAGGTTTAGTTTTAGGGTTAAGGTTAGGCTTAGGTTTATCTTGAAATTTATGTTAAGGATGAGGGTTAGGGTTAGCGTTAGGGTTAGGTGTTTGGGTTAAGGTTAGGGTTAGGTTTAGGGTTTGGGTTAGGGTTCGGTGTTTCGGTTAATGTTAGGGTCAGGTTTAGGGTAAGGGTTAGGGTTCGGTTTAGGATCAGGCTTAGGGTTAGGATTAGAATTAGGGTTAGTGGTTAGGGTTAGGCTTAGGGTTAAGGTTAGGTTTAGGCTAAAGATCAGGATTTGATTCCGAGTTAGGTGTTAGTGTTTCGGTTAGGTTTAGGGTAGGGTTATATTTAGGGTTAGGTTAAGAGTTAGATTTATGTTTACAGTTAAGGTGAGGGTTTTGGGTAAGTGTTACATTTAGGGTTAGGGTTAGGGTTAGGTTTAGGGCTAGGGCTAGGGTTAGGTTTAGATTTCAGGTTACAGGTTAGGGTTAGGTTTAAGTTTATGGTAGGATAAAGTTACGGTTAAGGTTTGGTTAGGGTTAGGGTCAGGGTTAGGATTAGGATTAGGTTTAGGGTGAGGGTTAGGGTCAGAGTTATTGTAAGGGTTAGGTTTGGGGTTACAGGTGGGTCAAGGTTAAGGTTACGGTCAGGGTTAAAGTTAGGGTGTGCTTTAGATTAGGGATAGGGTGAAGTTTAAGATAGGGTGAGGGTTAGGGTTATGGCTAAGGTTTGCTTGAGTTTTCAGGTTAGTGTTAAGGTTATGTTTAGGGTTAGGAATAAGTTTATGGGTTCTGTTTACTTTTAGGGTTAGGGGTAGATTTTAGGTTAGGGTTAAGTTCAGTGTTACGGTTAGGGTTAGGTTTACGGTTTGTGTTAGGCATTGTGGTTGGTGTGAGGATTAGGTTTAGGATTAGGGTTGGGTAGGGTTAGGATTATGGTTATGGGAAGGTGTTAGGGATTAGAGGAGTAGTTTTGGGTTAGGGCTTGGGTGAGGGTTCCGGTTAGGCATTGTGGTTCTGGTCATGGTTAGGTTTGGTTTAGGGTTAGGGTTAGTTTTATGATTAGGTTTAGGGTTAGTGTTAGAGTTAGGGTTAGGCTTTGGTGCTAGGGGTTAGGTTTTGGGTTAGGGTTAGGGTTATCGTTAGGGCTTAGGTTTTCAGGTGAGTGTTAGGGTTAGGGTTAGGGATAGCATTAGGGTTAGCTTTTGGGGGTACGGTTAGGGGTTAGGTGAGGGTTACAGTTAGTATTGCAGTTAAGGTTAGGTTTTAGGGCAAGTGTTAGGATTAGGGTTAGAGTTAGAGTTAGGGTTAGGTTTAGGGTTAGGTGCAGGGTAAGTTTTAGGTTTAAGTCCTGGTTTAGGGTTAGAGTTAGTGTCCTATTTAGGGTCAGGTTTAGAGTTCGGGTTAGGTTTAGGATTAGGTCTATTGTTGGGCTTAGGATTAGGGTTAGGTTCAGAGCTATTGTAAGGCTTAGGTTTAGGGTTACAGATGGTCTAGCTTTACGGTTAGAGTTAGGTTTAAGTTAGGGTTTGGGCTAGGTTTACGTTTACGGTTATGGTTAGGGTTAGGATTTGGTTGAAGTTTAGCATAGGCTGAGGGTTACTTTTAGGGTTAGGGCTAGAGTTTGGGTTTGTGTTCAGGTTAGTGTTATGGTTAGATTTAGGGTCCAGTTTAGGGTTAGGGGTTATGCTTAGTGTTAGGGTTAGTTTTAGGTTTAGGGTGAGTGTGAAGTTTAGGTTAAGGGTGAGAGTTAGGGTTAGGGTTAGGATTAGGGTTAGTGTTAGACGTTAGGTTTAGGGTGCTAGTTTTAGGTTTATGGTTAGGGTAGGTTTAAGTTTAGGGTTAATGTTAGGGTTAGTGTTAGATTAGGGTTACTGTTCGTGTTAGGGGTACAGTTAGGGTTAGGGATAGCATTAGGTTTAGGGTTAGGAATATAGTTAGGGGTTAGGGTGAGGGTTGGGGATATGGTGAGGGTTAGGTTTAGGTTTACAGTTAAGGTGAGGGTTTAGGGTAATTGTTATGGTTAGGGTTAGAGTTAGGGTCATGGTGAAGTTTCAGTTAATAGTGGGGTTCAGGGTTAATGTTAGATTTAGGGTTAAGGTTAGTGTTAGGGTTAGGTTTAGATTAGGGTTAAGGTAGCGGTCAGGTTAGGGTTAAGACTAGGTTTACGGTAAAGTGTAAGGCTAGGTTAGGGTTAGGTTTAGAGTTAGTGCTAGGGCTTAGGGTTAGGGTTAAGGTCAGGTTTAGAGTTATTGTTAGGTTTACGGTTAAGGTTAGGGTAGAGTTAAGGTTAAGGTTAAGTTTAAGGTTAGGGTAAGAGTTAGGTTTACGTCAGGTTTAGGGTTAGGATGAGGGATAGGGTTAGGGTTAGGGAAATGGTTAGGGTTTCGTGTGAGGATTAGTGTTACGTTTACATTAAGCTGATGTTTTTGGGTGTTACAGTAAGGTTTAGGGTTAGAGTTAGGTTAGGTTTAGAGTTAGGGCTAGAGTATGGTGATAGTGCTTTAGGCTTAGGTTTAGGGTGGAATTTAGGTTAAGGATGAGGGTTAGGGTTGGGGTAGGTGTTTGGATTAATGTTAGGGTCAGGTTTAGGGTTTTGGTTTAGAGTTCAGGTTAGATTCAGGGTTAGGGTTAGATTTAGGTTTAGGGTTAGGTTTAGTGTCAGTATAGCTTAGGGTTAGGGTTTGAATGAAGTTAGGGTAGGTTTAGGGTTATGGTTAGGTTGAAATTTTGGTTAAGTGTGAGGGTTTGGTTTTGGGTTAGGGTTAGAGTTAGGATTAGTGGTTAAGGTTAGGTTTAGGGTTAAGGTTAGGTTTAGGCTAAGCATTAGGGTTAGAGTTAGGGTTAGTGGTTAGTGTTTCAGTTAGGTTTAGGATAGGGTTATAATTAGGGTTAAGTTTAGGGTTACGGTAAGAGTTAGATTTACGTTTACAGTTAAGGTGAGGGTTTTGCGTAACTGTTACGGTTAGGGTTAGGGCTAGGTTTAGGGTGAGAGTTGGGTTAGGGGTTAGGTTTCGGTTAAGTTTATGGTAGGCTTAAAGTTAGGGTTAAGGTTAGGTTAGGGTTAGGGTCAGGGTTAGGATTAGAATTAGGTTTCGGGCGAGGGTTAGTGTCAGAGTTATTATAAGGGTTAGGTTTAGGGTTACAGATGGGCCAAGGTTAAGGTTAGGGTTAGGTTTAGGGGTAGGATTAGGGTTAAAGTTAGGGTTAGCTTTAGGTTAGGGATAGAGTGAAGTAAAGTCGGGTGAGGGTTAGGGTTATGGCTAAGGTTTGGGTTCGTTTTCAGGTTAGTGTTAAGTTTATGTTTAGGGTTAGGGTTAAGTTTATGGGTTGTGTTTAGTTTTAGGGTTAGGGTTAGATTTTAGGTTAGGGTTAAGTTAAGTGTAACAGTTAGGTTTACGAGTTGTGTTAGGCATTGTGGTTGGGGTGAGTGTTAGGTTTATGGTTAGGGTTGGTAGAGTTAGGATTATGGTTATGGTAAGGTGTTAGGGTTTAGAGGTGTAGTTTAGGGTTAGGGTTTGGGTGAGGGTTTCGGTTAGGCATTGTGGTTCTGGTCATGGTTAAGTTTGGTTCAGTGTTAGGGTTAGGTTTATGATTAGGTTTCGGGTTAGTGTTAGAGTTAGGGTGAGGGATAGTGTTAAGGTTTAGGTAAGGTTTTGGTGTTATAGGTTAGGGTTTGCGTTAGGGTTAGTGTTATCTTTATGGCTTAGGGGTTTCAGGTTAGTGTTGTGGTTAGGGCTAGGGTTAGCATTAGAGTTAGGGTTGTGGGCTACGGTTAGGGGTTAGAGTGAAGGTTACGGTTAGTTTTACAGTTAAGGTGAGGGTTTAGGGTAAGTGTTATGATTAGGGTTAGAGTTCGAGTTAGGGTTATGTTTAGGGTTAGGGTTAGGTGTAGGGTAATATTTAGGTTTACGTCCAAGTTTAGGGTTAGAGTTAGTGCTGTATTTAGGGTCAGAGCTAGTGTTCTATTTAGGGTCAAGTTTAGAGTTAGGGTTAGGTTTAGGATTAGGATTATGTTTAGGGTTAGGGTTAGGTTCAGGGCTATCGTAAGGGTTAGCTTTAGGGTTTCAGATGGACTAGTGTTATGGTTAGAGTTAGGTTTAAGGTAAGGGTTTTGCTTAGGTTTAGGTTAGGGCTAAGGTTAGGGTTAGGGTCTGGATGATGTTTAGGCTAGGGTGAGGGTTATTTTTATGGTTAGGGCTGGAGTTTGGGTTTGTGCTCATGTTACTTTTAAGGTTAGGTTTAGGGTTTGGATTAGGGTTAGGGGTTATGTTTAGGGTTAGATTTACGAACAGGGTTAGTATTAGTGTGAAGTTCAGGTGAAGTGGGAGGGTTAGGATAAGGGTTAGGATTAGGGTTAGAATTATAATGTTAGACATTAGGTTTAGGGTGTTAGGTTTAGGTTCATGGTTAGGCTAGTCTTAAGTTTAAGGTTAATGTTAGGGTTAGGATTAGATTAGGGTTACTCTTCGTGTTAGAGTTAGGGTTAGGGATAAGTTTAGGGATAGCATTAGGTTTAGGGTTGGGGACACGGTTAAGGGTTAGGGTGTGTGTTAGTGTTAGTTTTACCGTTAAGGAGAGGGTTTAGGTTAATTGTTATGGTTAGGGTTAGAGTTAGAGTTAGGGTTAGGGTTAGGGTGAAGTTTCAGTTAATAGTGAGTGTTAGGGTTAAGGTTAGAGTTAGGGTTAAGGTTAGTGTCAGGGTTAGGTTTAGGGTTAGGGTTACGGTAGGGGTAAGGTTACTGTGAAGGCTAGGTTTACAGTAAAGGGTAGTGCTGGGTTAGGGTTAGGGTTACGTTTAGAGTTATTGTTAGGCTTAAGTTTAGGGTTAGGGTAGAGTTAATGTTAGGGTTAATTTTAGGGTTAGGGTAAGGGTTAGGTTTAGTTCAGGGTTAGGCCTAGGATTAGGGATAGGGTTAGGACTGGGGGATGGGTTAGGGATTCGTGTGAGGGTTAGTGTCAGGTTTACAGTTAAGCTGATGTTTTAGTTTGTTACAGTTAGGGTTAGAGTTAGAGTTAGGGTTAGGATTAGGTTTATGCTTGGATTACGGTTAGGGTCAGGGTTAGGTGGAGATTTAGTGTCATGTTTAGGTTGTTTTTTTAGTTTTAGGGTTAGGCTTAGTGTGAAGTTTATTTTAATTATGAGGTTTAGGGTTAGGGGTTAGGGTTAGGTTATGTTTAGTTTTAGGTTTGGGGTTAGTGTTAGCTTTAGGGTTAGTTTTAGTTTTGGTTAGGGTTTGAATGAATTTAAGGTAGGTTTAACGTTATGGTTAGGGTGAAATTTTGGTTAAGGGTGAGGGTTTGTTTTAGGTTTAGGGTTAGGGTTAGAGTTCGGGTGAGTGTTTAGGTTTAGGTTTAAGGATAAGTTTAGGTTTAGGCTAATGATTAGGTTTAGAGTTAGGGTTAGGGGTTATTGATTCGGTAAGGTTTAGGGTAGGGTTCTGTTTAGGGTTAAGAATAGTGTTAGGGTAAGAGTTAGAGTTCCATTTACAGTTGAGTGTTTTGGGTGTTACTGTTAGGGTTAGGGCTAGGGTTACAGTTAGAGTTAGGGTTAGAGGTTAGGGTTAGGTGTAAGTTTATGGTAGCCTTAATGTTAGGTTAAGGTTAGGTTAGGGTTAGGGTCAGGGTTAGGATTAGGTTTAGGGTGAGGGTTAGGGTCAGAGATATTGTAAGGGTTAGGTTTAGGGTTACAAGTGGGCCATGGTTAAGGTTAGGGTTAGGTTTAGGGTTAAAGTTAGGGTTAGCTTTAGGTTAGGGATAGGATGAAGTTTAAGATAGGGTGAGGGTTAGGGTTATGGCTAAGGTTTGGGTTAGTTTTCGGGTTAGTGTTAAGGTTATGTTTAGGGTTAGGGTTAAGTTTATGGGTTGTGTTTAGTTTTAGGGTTAGGGTTAGATTTTAGGTTAGGGTTAAGTTTAGTGTAAACAGCTAAGGTTACGGTTTGTGTTAGGCATTGAGGTTGGGGTGAGGTTTAGGTTTAGGGTTAGGGTTGTGTATGCTTAGGAATATGGTTATGGTAAGGTGTTAGGGGTTAGAAGTGTAGTTTAGGGTTAGGGGTGGGTGAGGGTTCTGGTAAAGCATTGTGGTTCTGACCATGGTTAGGTTTGGTTTAGGGTTACGGTTAGGTTTATGATTAGGTTTCAGGTTAGTGTTCGAGTTAGAGTTAAGGTTTGGGTTAGGCTTTGGTGTTAGGGGTTAGGGTTTGGGTTAGGGTTAGGGTTATTGTTAGGGCTCAGGGGTTCAGGTTAGTGTTAGGGTTAGGGTTACGGATAGCATTAGGGTTAGGGTTGGGGATACGGTTAGGGGTTAGGGTGAGGGTTACGGTTACTTTTACACTTTAGGTGAGGGTTTAGGTTAAGTGTCATCATTAGGGTTAGAGTTAGGGTTATGGTTAGGTGTAGGGCAATATTTAGGTTTAGGTGCCGGTTTAGTGTTAGAGTCAGTGTTCAATTTAGGGTCAAGGTTAGATTTAGGGTTAGGGTTAGGTTTAGGTCTAGGGTTAGGATTAGGTTTAGGGTCAGGTTCAGGGCTATTGTAAGGGTTAGGTTTAGGGTTACATTTGGACTAGCATTATGGTTAGAGTTATGTTCAAGGATAGGGTTTGGGTTAGGTTTAGGTTTAGGGTTAGGGTTTGGATGAAGTTTAGGATAGGGTGAGGGTTATTTTTATGGTTTGGGCTAAAGTTTGGTTTTGTGTTCAGCTTAGTGTTAAGGTTAGGTTTAGGGTTCGGTTTTGGGTTAGGGGTTATGTTTAGGGTTTGGGTTACGCTTTGGTTTAGGGTTAGTGTGAAGTTTAGGTTAAGGGTGAGGGTTAGGATAAAGGTTAGGATTAGGTTTATGGTAAGGTGTTAGTGGTTAGAGGTGTAGTTTAGGGTTAGGGTTTGGGTGAGGGTTCCGGTTAGGAATTGTGGTTCTGGTCATGGTTGGGTTTGGTTTAGGTTTATGATTAGGTTTCGGGTTAGTGTTAGAGTTAGGGTGAGAGTTAGGGTTAAGGTTTGGATTAGGCTTTGGTGTTAGGGGTTAGGTTTTGTGTTAGAGTTAGGGTTATCGTTAGGGCTCAGGGGTTTCAGGTTAGCTTTAGGGTTAAGGTTAGGGATTGCATTAGGGTTAGGTTTGGGGATACGGTTAGGCGTTAGGGTGAGGGTTACGGTTAGTTTTACAGTTAGAGTGTGGGTTTAGGATAAGTGTTATGATTAGGGTTAGAGTTGGAGTTATTTTTAGGTTTAGGGTTAGGTGTAGGGGAAGATTTAGGTTTAGGTCCAGGTTTAGGGTTAGAGTTAGTGTTCTCTTTAGGGTCAAGGGTGCAGTTAGGGTTAGGTTAGGTTAGGATTAGGTCTAGGGCTAGGATTAGGTTTAGGGTTAATTTCAGGGCTATTGTAAGGGTTAGGTTTAGGGTTACAGATGGACTAGCTCTATGGTTAGAGGTAGGTTTAAGGTTAGGGTTTGGGTTAGGTTTAGGTTTAAGGTAGTGTTAGAGTTTGGATGAAGTTTAGGATAGGGTGAGGGTTATTTTTATGGTTAGGGCTAGAGTTTGGGTTTGTGTTCAGGTTAGCTTTAAGGCTAGGGTTCAGGTTAGGGTTAGGGGTTATGTTTAGGGTTAGGGGTTATGTTTAGGGTTAGGGTTATGTTTTGGTTTAGGGTTAGTGTGAAGTTTAGGTTAAGGGTGAGGGTTAGGATAAGAGTTAGAATTAGGGTTAGGATTATAGTTAGTGTTAGAGGTTAGATTTAGGATGCTAACGTTAGGTTTATGGTTAGGGTTGGGTTCATGTTAGAGTTAGGGTTAGATTAGGTTTAATGCTCGTGTTTGGGTTAGGGATAGGGTTAGGGATAGCATTAGGTTTAGGGTTGGGGAAACGGTTAGGGGTTAGGGTGAGGGTTGTGGTTAGGGTGTGGGTTAGGGTTAGGTTTACAGTTAAGGTGAGGGTTTAGGGTAAGTGTTATAGTTAGGGTTCGAGTTAGGGTTTGGGTTAGGTTTAGGGTGAAGTTTCAGTTAATAGTCAGGGTCAGGGTAAGGGTTAGGGTTAAGATTACAGTTAGGGTTAAGTTTAGTGTTAGGGTTAGGGTTAGGGTAGGGGTAAGGTTAGGGTTAAGGCTAGGTTTACGGTAAAGGGTAGGGCTAGGTTAGGGTTAGGTTTAGAGTTAGAGCTAGTACTAGGGTTTAGGGTAAGAGGTAGGGTCAGGTTTAGACTTTTTGTTAGTTTTAGGGTGGAGTTAAGGTTAAGCTTAGCGTTAGGGTAAGTGTTAGGTTTAGGTCAGGGTTAAGGTTAGGATTAGGGTTAGGGTTAGGGAAA
Source organism: Elephas maximus indicus (assembly GCF_024166365.1). NCBI lineage: Eukaryota > Metazoa > Chordata > Mammalia > Proboscidea > Elephantidae > Elephas > Elephas maximus. The sequence goes on from NC_064831.1 coordinate 4,132,927, forward strand.
GGGTTAGGTGTTCGTGGGAGGGTTAGTGTTAGGTTTACACTTAAGCTGATGTTTTACAGTGTTACGGTTAGGTCAGGGTTGTAGTTAGGGTTAGGATGAGGTTTAGGTTTAGGGCTATATTTAGGGGATAGTTTAGGGTTAGGTTTAGTTTTAGGGTTAAGGTTAGGCTTAGGTTTATCTTGAAATTTATGTTAAGGATGAGGGTTAGGGTTAACGTTAGGGTTAGGTGTTTGGGTTAAGGTTAGGGTTAGGTTTAGGGTTTGGGTTAGGGTTAGGTGTTTCGGTTAATGTTAGGGTCAGGTTTAGGGTAAGGGTTAGGGTTCGGTTTAGGATCAGGCTTAGGGTTAGGATTAGAATTAGGGTTAGTGGTTAGGGTTAGGCTTAGGGTTAAGGTTAGGTTTAGGCTAAAGATCAGGATTTGATTCCGAGTTAGGTGTTAGTGTTTCGGTTAGGTTTAGGGTAGGGTTATATTTAGGGTTAGGTTAAGAGTTAGATTTATGTTTACAGTTAAGGTGAGGGTTTTGGGTAAGTGTTACATTTAGGGTTAGGGTTAGGTTTAGGGCTAGGGCTAGGGTTAGGTTTAGATTTCAGGTTACAGGTTACGGTTAGGTTCAAGTTTATGGTAGGGTAAAGTTACGGTTAAGGTTTGGTTAGGGTTAGGGTCAGGGTTAGGATTAGGATTAGGTTTAGGGTGAGGGTTAGGGTCAGAGTTATTGTAAGGGTTAGGTTTGGGGTTACAGGTGGGTCAAGGTTAAGGTTACGGTCAGGGTTAAAGTTAGGGTGTGCTTTAGATTAGGGATAGGGTGAAGTTTAAGATAGGGTGAGGGTTAGGGTTATGGCTAAGGTTTGCTTGAGTTTTCAGGTTAGTTTTAAGGTTATGTTTAGGTTTAGGAATAAGTTTATGGGTTCTGTTTACTTTTAGGGTTAGGGGTAGATTTTAGGTTAGGGTTAAGTTCAGTGTTACGGTTAGGGTTAGGTTTACGGTTTGTGTTAGGCATTATGGTTGGTGTGAGGATTAGGTTTAGGATTAGGGTTGGGTAGGGTTAGGATTATGGTTATGGTAAGGTGTTAGGGATTAGAGGAGTAGTTTTGGGTTAGGGCTTGGGTGAGGGTTCCGGTTAGGCATTGTGGTTCTGGTCATGGTTAGGTTTGGTTTAGGGTTAGGGTTAGTTTTATGATTAGGTTTCGGGTTAGTGTTAGAGTTAGGGTTAGGCTTTGGTGCTAGGGGTTAGGTTTTGGGTTAGGGTTAGGGTTATCGTTAGGGCTTAGGTTTTCAGGTGAGTGTTAGGGTTAGGGTTAGGGATAGCATTAGGGTTAGCTTTTGGGGGTACGGTTAGGGGTTAGGTGAGGGTTACAGTTAGTATTGCAGTTAAGGTTAGGTTTTAGGGCAAGTGTTAGGATTAGGGTTAGAGTTAGAGTTAGGGTTAGGTTTAGGGTTAGGTGCAGGGTAAGTTTTAGGTTTAAGTCCTGGTTTAGGGTTAGAGTTATTGTTCTATTTAGGGTCAAGTTTAGAGTTCGGCTTAGGTTTAGGATTAGGTCTATTGTTGGGCTTAGGATTAGGGTTAGGTTCAGAGCTATTGTAAGGCTTAGGTTTAGGGTTACAGATGGACTAGCTTTACGGTTAGAGTTAGGTTTAAGTTAGGGTTTGGGCTAGGTTTACGTTTACGGTTATGGTTAGGGTTAGGATTTGGTTGAAGTTTAGCATAGGCTGAGGGTTACTTTTAGGGTTAGGGCTAGAGTTTGGGTTTGTGTTCAGGTTAGTGTTATGGTTAGATTTAGGGTCCAGTTTAGGGTTAGGGGTTATGCTTAGTGTTAGTGTTAGTTTTAGGTTTAGGGTGAGTGTGAAGTTTAGGTTAAGGGTGAGAGTTAGGGTTAGGGTTAGGATTAGGGTTAGTGTTAGACGTTAGGTTTAGGGTGCTAGTTTTAGGTTTATGGTTAAGGTAGGTTTAAGTTTAGGGTTAATGTTAGGGTTAGTGTTAGGTTAGGGTTACTGTTCGTGTTAGGGGTACAGTTAGGGTTAGGGATAGCATTAGGTTTAGGGTTAGGAATATAGTTAGGGGCTAGGGTGAGGGTTGGGGATATGGTGAGGGTTAGGTTTAGGTTTACAGTTAAGGTGAGGGTTTAGGGTAATTGTTATGGTTAGGGTTAGAGTTAGGGTCATGGTGAAGATTTAGTTAATAGTGGGGTTCAGGTTTAATGTTAGATTTAGGGTTAAGGTTAGTGTTAGGGTTAGGTTTAGGTTAGGGTTAAGGTAGCGGTCAGGTTAGGTTTAAGACTATGTTTACAGTAAAGTGTAAGGCTAGGTTAGGATTAGGTTTAGAGTTAGTGCTAGGGTTTAGGGTTAGGGTTAAGGTCAGGTTTAGAGTTATTGTTAGGTTTACGGTTAAGGTTAGGGTAGAGTTAAGGTTAAGGTTAAGTTTAAGGTTAAGGTAAGAGTTATGTTTACGTCAGGTTTAGGGTTAGGATGAGGGATAGGGTTAGGGAAATGGTTAGGGTTTCGTGTGAGGATTAGTGTTATGTTTATATTAAGCTGATGTTTTTGGGTGTTACAGTAAGGTTTAGGGTTAGAGTTAGGTTAGGTTTAGAGTTAGGGCTAGAGTATGGTTATAGTGCTTTAGGCTTAGGTTTAGGGTGAAATTTAGGTTAAGGATGAGGGTTAGGGTTGGGGTAGGTGTTTGGATTAATGTTAGGGTCAGGTTTAGGGTTTGGGTTTAGAGTTCAGGTTAGATTCAGGGTTAGGGTTAGATTTAGGTTTAGGGTTAGGGTTAGGTTTAGTGTCAGTTTAGCTTAGGGTTAGGGTTTGAATGAAGTTAGGGTAGGTTTAGGATTATGGTTAGGTTGAAATTTTGGTTAAGTGTGAGGGTTTGGTTTCGGGTTAGGGTTAGAGTTAGGGTTAGTGGTTAAGGTTAGGTTTAGGCTAAGCATTAGGGTTAGAGTTAGGGTTAGTGGTTAGTGTTTCAGTTCGGTTTAGGATAGGGTTATAATTAGGGTTAAGTTTAGGGTTACGGTAAGAGTTAGATTTACGTTTACAGTTAAGGTGAGGGTTTTGCGTAACTGTTACGGTTAGGGTTAGGGCTAGGTTTAGGGTGAGAGTTGGGTTAGGGGTTAGGTTTCGGTTAAGTTTATGGTAGGCTTAAAGTTAGGGTTAAGGTTAGGTTAGGGTTAGGGTCAGGGTTAGGATTAGAATTAGGTTTCGGGCGAGGGTTAGTGTCAGAGTTATTATAAGGGTTAGGTTTAGGGTTACAGATGGGCCAAGGTTAAGGTTAGGGTTAGGTTTAGGGGTAGGATTAGGGTTAAAGTTAGGGTTAGCTTTAGGTTAGGGATAGAGTGAAGTAAAGTCGGGTGAGGGTTAGGGATATGGCTAAGGTTTGGGTTCGTTTTCAGGTTAGTGTTAAGTTTATGTTTAGGGTTAGGGTTAAGTTTATGGGTTGTGTTTAGTTTTAGGGTTAGGGTTAGATTTTAGGTTAGGGTTAAGTTAAGTGTAACAGTTAGGTTTACGAGTTGTGTTAGGCATTGTGGTTGGGGTGAGTGTTAGGTTTATGGTTAGGGTTGGGTAGAGTTAGGATTATGGTTATGGTAAGGTGTTAGGGTGTAGAGGTGTAGTTTAGGGTTAGGGTTTGGGTGAGGGTTTCGGTTAGGCATTGTGGTTCTGGTCATGGTTAAGTTTGGTTCAGTGTTAGGGTTAGGTTTATGATTAGGTTTCGGATTAGTGTTAGAGTTAGGGTGAGGGATAGTGTTAAGGTTTAGGTTAGGTTTTGGTGTTATATTTTAGGGTTTGCGTTAGGGTTTGCGTTAGAAAGAAAAGAGAATAACAAGAGGCCTTTTCTCCCCGGCTGCTCTGTCAAGCCCTTCCAGCTAAAACTATGTCGTTGCTCCTCTGGAAGGATCCCTGCACCGTGACATAGTTTTTCAGAAGAAGCCTTGCATTTGCAAGAGCAAATGAGGAATTCGTTGCAGGAAAGAGGAAGCAAAGAAAGTTTCTCTCCTTCTGCCTGCTTTGCTCAGAGGACTGGATGAAGTCAGGGAGTTCTCCCTTTCACTGAGAAACGTGCAGGCTGCTGTTCCCTGGGCGCTCTCTTTTTTGCAAAAGAGTCTGCAGTTCCACGCTTTGAACCGTGGAAAGGTGCCGGGCTCTGCTAAGATTTCCCCCGGCGCTTCCTTTGCCCTGGGCCAAACTGAGCCTTCACATTCGCTGAACGTTAACACTGCATACTCGTTCCACGTCCAGAACAGGGCTACCGCGAAGCACTTCTCCGGGGGAAAACGGCCCTTCGCAAACGGCAGATCTGTCGAGCTCATTGCGGGAAAGCGAAAGCAAAGGACGCTTTTCTCCCTCAAACCGCTTTTGTCAGAGGAACGGGGGAAGTCACAGTGTTCTTTCTCTCACTGAGATACACACAATCTGCCATTTCCTCTGAGCTCCGTTGCTGTCAAAGAACTGAAACGGACATACATTCCTGTGGGGAAACACAAGTCTTTGCTAGGATTTCTCTAGGCAGTGTGTTTTCCCTGGGCCTCACTGTAGCAACACTATCTCGCCAGGGCAACACTTCATGGGATTTCCTCTGCGAGAAGAGAGCTGCTGCTTTGTAGTTTGTGCTGGGAAACCTTGCTTTGGCAAGTGCCAATTGACCGCATTCGGGCAGAAAGAAAAAAGAACAGCCAGAGGCCTTTTCTCCCCGGCTGCTCTGCCAAGTCCTTCCAGCTAAAACTATGTCGTTGCTCCTCTGGAAGGATCCCTGCACCGTGGCGTAGTTTTTCCGAAGAAGCCCTGCGTTTGCAAGAGCAAATGAGGAATTCGTGGCAGGAAAGAGGAAGGAAAGAAAGTTTCTCTCCCTCTGCCTGCTTTGCTCAGAGGACTGGATGAAGTCAGGGACTTCTCCCTTTCACTGAGAAACGTGCGGGCTGCTGTTGCCTGGGTGCTCTCTTCTTTGCAAAAGAGTCTGCAGTTCCACGCTTTGAACTGTGGAAAGGTGCCGGGCTCTGCTAAGATTCCCCCCGGCGCTTCGTTTGCCCCGGGCCAAAGCGAGCCTTCACAATGGCTGAACGCTAACACTGCATACTCGTTCCACTTCCAGAACCGGGCTACGGCGAGGCAGTTCTCCGGGGGAAAACGGCCCTTCGCGAAGGGCAGATCTGCCGAGCTCCTTGCGGGAAAGCGAAAGCAAAGGACGCTTTTCTCCCTCTAACCGCTTTCGTCAGAGGAACGGGGGAAGTCACAGTGTTCTTTCTCTCCCTGAGATACACACAATCTGATGTTGCCTCTGAACTCCGTTGCTGGCAAGGAACTGAAACTGACATACATTCCTGTGGGGAAACTCAGGGCTCTGCTAGGATTTCTCTAGGCAGTGTGTTTTCCCTGGGCCTCACTGTAGCAACACTATCTCGCCAGGGCAACACTGCATGGCACTTCCTCTGCCAGGAGAGAGCTGCTGCTTTGTAGTTTGTGCTGGGAAACCTTGCTTTGGCAAGTGCCAATTGACCGCATTCAGGCAGAAAGAAAAGAGAATAGCAAGAGGCCTTTTCTCCCCGGCTGCTCTGCCAAGCCCTTCCAGCTCAAACTATGTCGTTGCTCCTCTGGAAGGATCCCTGCACCGCGGCGTAGTTTTTCCGAAGAAGCCCTGCGTTTGCAAGAGCAAATGAGGAATTCGTGGCAGGAAAGAGGAAGGAAAGAAAGTTTCTCTCCCTCTGCCTGCTTTGCTCAGAGGACTGGATGAAGTCAGGGAGTTCTCCCTTTCACTGAGAAACGTGCGGGCTGCTGTTGCCTGGGCGCTCTCTTCTTTGCAAAAGAGTCTGCAGTTCCACGCTTTGAACCGTGGAAAGACGCCGGGCTCTGCTAAGATTTCCCCCGGGGCTTCGTTTGCCCCGGGGAAAAGCGAGACTTCACAATAGCTGAACGCTAACACTGCATACTCGTTCCACTTCCAGAACCGGGCTACGGCGAGGCAGTTCTCCGGGGGAAAACGGCCCTTCGCGTAGGGCAGATCTGCCGAGCTCCTTGCGGGAAAGCGAAAGCAAAGGACGCTTTTCTCCCTCAAACCGCTTTCGTCAGAGGAACGGGGGAAGTCACAGTGTTCTTTCTCTCCCTGAGATACACACAATCTGACGTTGCCTCTGAGCTCCGTTGCTGGCAAGGAACTGAAACTGACATACATTCCTGTGGGGAAACACAGGGCTCTGCTAGGATTTCTCTAGGCAGTGTGTTTTCCCTGGGCCTCACTGTAGCAACACTATCTCGCCAGGGCAACACTGCATGGCACTTCCTCTGCCAGGAGAGAGCTGCTGCTTTGTAGTTTGTGCTGGGAAACCTTGCTTTGGCAAGTGCGAATTGACCGCATTCAGGCAGAAAGAAAAGAGAATAGCAAGAGGCCTTTTCTCCCCGGCTGCTCTGCCAAGCCCTTCCAGCTCAAACTATGTCGTTGCTCCTCTGGAAGGATCCCTGCACCGCGGCGTAGTTTTTCCGAAGAAGCCCTGCGTTTGCAAGAGCAAATGAGGAATTCGTGGCAGGAAAGAGGAAGGAAAGAAAGTTTCTCTCCCTCTGCCTGCTTTGCTCAGAGGACTGGATGAAGTCAGGGACTTCTCCCTTTCACTGAGAAACGTGTGGGCTGCTGTTGCCTGGGCGCTCTCTTCTTTGCAAAAGAGTCTGCAGTTCTACGCTTTGAACCGTGGAAAGGCGCCGGGCTCTGCTAAGATTTCCCGCGGCGCTTCGTTTGCCCCGGGCCAAAGCGAGCCTTCACAATAGCTGAACGCTAACACTGCATACTCGTTCCACTTCCAGAACCGGGCTACGGCGAGGCAGTTCTCCGGGAGAAAATGGCCCTTCGCGTAGGGCAGATCTGCCGAGCTCCTTGCGGGAAAGCGAAAGCAAAGGACGCTTTTCTCCCTCTAACCGCTTTCGTCAGAGGAACGGGGGAAGTCACAGTGTTCTTTCTCTCCCTGAGATACACACAATCTGACGTTGCCTCTGAGCTCCGTTGCTGGCAAGGAACTGAAACTGACATACATTCCTGTGGGGAAACACAGGGCTTTGCTAGGATTTCTCTAGGCAGTGTGTTTTCCCTGGGCCTCACTGTAGCAACACTATCTCGCCAGGGCAACACTGCATGGCACTTCCTCTGCCAGGAGAGAGCTGCTGCTTTGTAGTTTGTGCTGGGAAAACTTGCTTTGGCAAGTGCCAATTGACCGCATTCAGGCAGAAAGAAAAGAGAATAGCAAGAGGCCTTTTCTCCCCGGCTGCTCTACCAAGCCCTTCCAGCTCAAACTATGTCGTTGCTCCTCTGGAAGGATCCCTGCACCGCGGCGTAGTTTTTCCGAAGAAGCCCTGCGTTTGCAAGAGCAAATGAGGAATTCGTGGCAGGAAAGAGGAAGGAAAGAAAGTTTCTCTCCCTCTGCCTGCTTTGCTCAGAGGACTGGATGAAGTCAGGGAGTTCTCCCTTTCACTGAGAAACGAGCGGGCTGCTGTTGCCTGGGCGCTCTCTTCTTTGCAAAAGAGTCTGCAGTTCCATGCTTTGAACCCTGGAAAGACGCCGGGCTCTGCTAAGATTTCCCCCGGGGCTTCGTTTGCCCCGGGGAAAAGCGAGACTTCACAATAGCTGAACGCTAACACTGCATACTCGTTCCACTTCCAGAACCGGGCTACGGCGAGGCAGTTCTCCGGGGGAAAACGGCCCTTCGCGTAGGGCAGATCTGCCGAGCTCCTTGCGGGAAAGCGAAAGCAAAGGACGCTTTTCTCCCTCAAACCGCTTTCGTCAGAGGAACGGGGGAAGTCACAGTGTTCTTTCTCTCCCTGAGATACACACAATCTGACGTTGCCTCTGAGCTCCGTTGCTGGCAAGGAACTGAAACTGACATACATTCCTGTGGGGAAACACAGGGCTCTGCTAGGATTTCTCTAGGCAGTGTGTTTTCCCTGGGCCTCACTGTAGCAACACTATCTCGCCAGGGCAACACTGCATGGCACTTCCTCTGCCAGGAGAGAGCTGCTGCTTTGTAGTTTGTGCTGCGAAACCTTGCTTTGGCAAGTGCGAATTGACCGCATTCAGGCAGAAAGAAAAGAGAATAGCAAGAGGCCTTTTCTCCCCGGCTGCTCTGCCAAGCCCTTCCAGCTCAAACTATGTCGTTGCTCCTCTGGAAGGATCCCTGCACCGCGGCGTAGTTTTTCCGAAGAAGCCCTGCGTTTGCAAGAGCAAATGAGGAATTCGTGGCAGGAAAGAGGAAGGAAAGAAAGTTTCTCTCCCTCTGCCTGCTTTGCTCAGAGGACTGGATGAAGTCAGGGACTTCTCCCTTTCACTGAGAAACGTGTGGGCTGCTGTTGCCTGGGCGCTCTCTTCTTTGCAAAAGAGTCTGCAGTTCTACGCTTTGAACCGTGGAAAGGCGCCGGGCTCTGCTAAGATTTCCCCCGGCGCTTCGTTTGCCCCGGGCCAAAGCGAGCCTTCACAATAGCTGAACGCTAACACTGCATACTCGTTCCACTTCCAGAACCGGGCTACGGCGAGGCAGTTCTCCGGGAGAAAACGGCCCTTCGCGTAGGGCAGATCTGCCGAGCTCCTTGCGGGAAAGCGAAAGCAAAGGACGCTTTTCTCCCTCTAACCGCTTTCGTCAGAGGAACGGGGGAAGTCACAGTGTTCTTTCTCTCCCTGAGATACACACAATCTGACGTTGCCTCTGAGCTCCGTTGCTGGCAAGGAACTGAAACTGACATACATTCCTGTGGGGAAACACAGGGCTCTGCTAGGATTTCTCTAGGCAGTGTGTTTTCCCTGGGCCTCACTGTAGCAACACTATCTCGCCAGGGCAACACTGCATGGCACTTCCTCTGCCAGGAGAGAGCTGCTGCTTTGTAGTTTGTGCTGCGAAACCTTGCTTTGGCAAGTGCGAATTGACCGCATTCAGGCAGAAAGAAAAGAGAATAGCAAGAGGCCTTTTCTCCCCGGCTGCTCTGCCAAGCCCTTCAGCTCAAACTATGTCGTTGCTCCTCTGGAAGGATCCCTGCACCGCTGCGTAGTTTTTCCGAAGAAGCCCTGCGTTTGCAAGAGCAAATGAGGAATTCGTGGCAGGAAAGAGGAAGGAAAGAAAGTTTCTCTCCCTCTGCCTGCTTTGCTCAGAGGACTGGATGAAGTCAGGGACTTCTCCCTTTCACTGAGAAACGTGCGGGCTGCTGTTGCCTGGGCGCTCTCTTCTTTGCAAAAGAGTCTGCAGTTCCACGCTTTGAACCGTGGAAAGGCGCCGGGCTCTGCTAAGATTTCCCGCGGCGCTTCGTTTGCCCCGGGCCAAAGCGAGCCTTCACAATAGCTGAACGCTAACACTGCATACTCGTTCCACTTCCAGAACCGGGCTACGGCGAGGCAGTTCTCCGGGGGAAAACGGCCCTTCGCGAAGGGCAGACCTGCCGAGCTCCTTGCGGGAAAGCGAAAGCAAAGGACGCTTTTCTCCCTCTAACCGCTTTCGTCAGAGGAACGGGGGAAGTCACAGTGTTCTTTCTCTCCCTGAGATACACACAATCTGACGTTGCCTCTGAGCTCCGTTGCTGGCAAGGAACTGAAACTGACATACATTCCTGTGGGGAAACACAGGGCTCTGCTAGGATTTCTGTAGGCAGTGTGTTTTCCCTGGGCCTCACTGTAGCAACACTATCTCGCCAGGGCAACACTGCATGGCACTTCCTCTGCCAGGAGAGAGCTGCTGCTTTGTAGTTTGTGCTGGGAAACCTTGCTTTGGCAAGTGCGAATTGACCGCATTCAGGCAGAAAGAAAAGAGAATAGCAAGAGGCCTTTTCTCCCCGGCTGCTCTGCCAAGCCCTTCCAGCTCAAACTATGTCGTTGCTCCTCTGGAAGGATCCCTGCACCGCGGCGTAGTTTTTCCGAAGACGCCCTGCGTTTGCAAGAGCAAATGAGGAATTCGTGGCAGGAAAGAGGAAGGAAAGAAAGTTTCTCTCCCTCTGCCTGCTTTGCTCAGAGGACTGGATGAAGTCAGGGACTTCTCCCTTTCACTGAGAAACGTGCGGGCTGCTGTTGCCTGGGCGCTCTCTTCTTTGCAAAAGAGTCTGCAGTTCCACGCTTTGAACCGTGGAAAGGCGCCGGGCTCTGCTAAGATTTCCCGCGGCGCTTCGTTTGCCCCGGGCCAAAGCGAGCCTTCACAATAGCTGAACGCTAACACTGCATACTCGTTCCACTTCCAGAACCGGGCTACGGCGAGGCAGTTCTCCGGGGGAAAACGGCCCTTCGCGAAGGGCAGATCTGCCGAGCTCCTTGCGGGAAAGCGAAAGCAAAGGACGCTTTTCTCCCTCTAACCGCTTTCGTCAGAGGAACGGGGGAAGTCACAGTGTTCTTTCTCTCCCTGAGATACACACAATCTGACGTTGCCTCTGAGCTCCGTTGCTGGCAAGGAACTGAAACTGACATACATTCCTGTGGGGAAACACAGGGCTCTGCTAGGATTTCTCTAGGCAGTGTGTTTTCCCTGGGCCTCACTGTAGCAACACTATCTCGCCAGGGCAACACTGCATGGCACTTCCTCTGCCAGGAGAGAGCTGCTGCTTTGTAGTTTGTGCTGCGAAACCTTGCTTTGGCAAGTGCGAATTGACCGCATTCAGGCAGAAAGAAAAGAGAATAGCAAGAGGCCTTTTCTCCCCGGCTGCTCTGCCAAGCCCTTCCAGCTCAAACTATGTCGTTGCTCCTCTGGAAGGATCCCTGCACCGCGGCGTAGTTTTTCCGAAGAAGCCCTGCGTTTGCAAGAGCAAATGAGGAATTCGTGGCAGGAAAGAGGAAGGAAAGAAAGTTTCTCTCCCTCTGCCTGCTTTGCTCAGAGGACTGGATGAAGTCAGGGACTTCTCCCTTTCACTGAGAAACGTGCGGGCTGCTGTTGCCTGGGCGCTCTCTTCTTTGCAAAAGAGTCTGCAGTTCCACGCTTTGAACCGTGGAAAGGCGCCGGGCTCTGCTAAGATTTCCCGCGGCGCTTCGTTTGCCCCGGGCCAAAGCGAGCCTTCACAATAGCTGAACGCTAACACTGCATACTCGTTCCACTTCCAGAACCGGGCTACGGCGAGGCAGTTCTCCGGGGGAAAACGGCCCTTCGCGTAGGGCAGATCTGCCGAGCTCCTTGCGGGAAAGCGAAAGCAAAGGACGCTTTTCTCCCTCTAACCGCTTTCGTCAGAGGAACGGGGGAAGTCACAGTGTTCTTTCTCTCCCTGAGATACACACAATCTGACGTTGCCTCTGAGCTCCGTTGCTGGCAAGGAACTGAAACTGACATACATTCCTGTGGGGAAACACAGGGCTCTGCTAGGATTTCTGTAGGCAGTTTGTTTTCCCTGGGCCTCACTGTAGCAACACTATCTCGCCAGGGCAACACTGCATGGCACTTCCTCTGCCAGGAGAGAGCTGCTGCTTTGTAGTTTGTGCTGGGAAACCTTGCTTTGGCAAGTGCGAATTGACCGCATTCAGGCAGAAAGAAAAGAGAATAGCAAGAGGCCTTTTCTCCCCGGCTGCTCTGCCAAGCCCTTCCAGCTCAAACTATGTCGTTGCTCCTCTGGAAGGATCCCTGCACCGCGGCGTAGTTTTTCCGAAGAAGCCCTGCGTTTGCAAGAGCAAATGAGGAATTCGTGGCAGGAAAGAGGAAGGAAAGAAAGTTTCTCTCCCTCTGCCTGCTTTGCTCAGAGGACTGGATGAAGTCAGGGACTTCTCCCTTTCACTGAGAAACGTGTGGGCTGCTGTTGCCTGGGCGCTCTCTTCTTTGCAAAAGAGTCTGCAGTTCTACGCTTTGAACCGTGGAAAGGCGCCGGGCTCTGCTAAGATTTCCCCCGGCGCTTCGTTTGCCCCGGGCCAAAGCGAGCCTTCACAATAGCTGAACGCTAACACTGCATACTCGTTCCACTTCCAGAACCGGGCTACGGCGAGGCAGTTCTCCGGGAGAAAACGGCCCTTCGCGTAGGGCAGATCTGCCGAGCTCCTTGCGGGAAAGCGAAAGCAAAGGACGCTTTTCTCCCTCTAACCGCTTTCGTCAGAGGAACGGGGGAAGTCACAGTGTTCTTTCTCTCCCTGAGATACACACAATCTGACGTTGCCTCTGAGCTCCGTTGCTGGCAAGGAACTGAAAGTGACATACATTCCTGTGGGGAAACACAGGGCTTTGCTAGGATTTCTCTAGGCAGTGTGTTTTCCCTGGGCCTCACTGTAGCAACACTATCTCGCCAGGGCAACACTGCATGGCACTTCCTCTGCCAGGAGAGAGCTGCTGCTTTGTAGTTTGTGCTGGGAAACCTTGCTTTGGCAAGTGCGAATTGACCGCATTCAGGCAGAAAGAAAAGAGAATAGCAAGAGGCCTTTTCTCCCCGGCTGCTCTGCCAAGCCCTTCCAGCTCAAACTATGTCGTTGCTCCTCTGGAAGGATCCCTGCACCGCGGCGTAGTTTTTCCGAAGAAGCCCTGCGTTTGCAAGAGCAAATGAGGAATTCGTGGCAGGAAAGAGGAAGGAAAGAAAGTTTCTCTCCCTCTGCCTGCTTTGCTCAGAGGACTGGATGAAGTCAGGGACTTCTCCCTTTCACTGAGAAACGTGTGGGCTGCTGTTGCCTGGGCGCTCTCTTCTTTGCAAAAGAGTCTGCAGTTCTACGCTTTGAACCGTGGAAAGGCGCCGGGCTCTGCTAAGATTTCCCCCGGCGCTTCGTTTGCCCCGGGCCAAAGCGAGCCTTCACAATAGCTGAACGCTAACACTGCATACTCGTTCCACTTCCAGAACCGGGCTACGGCGAGGCAGTTCTCCGGGAGAAAACGGCCCTTCGCGTAGGGCAGATCTGCCGAGCTCCTTGCGGGAAAGCGAAAGCAAAGGACGCTTTTCTCCCTCTAACCGCTTTCGTCAGAGGAACGGGGGAAGTCACAGTGTTCTTTCTCTCCCTGAGATACACACAATCTGACGTTGCCTCTGAGCTCCGTTGCTGGCAAGGAACTGAAACTGACATACATTCCTGTGGGGAAACACAGGGCTCTGCTAGGATTTCTCTAGGCAGTGTGTTTTCCCTGGGCCTCACTGTAGCAACACTATCTCGCCAGGGCAACACTGCATGGCACTTCCTCTGCCAGGAGAGAGCTGCTGCTTTGTAGTTTGTGCTGGGAAACCTTGCTTTGGCAAGTGCGAATTGACCGCATTCAGGCAGAAAGAAAAGAGAATAGCAAGAGGCCTTTTCTCCCCGGCTGCTCTGCCAAGCCCTTCCAGCTCAAACTATGTCGTTGCTCCTCTGGAAGGATCCCTGCACCGCGGCGTAGTTTTTCCGAAGAAGCCCTGCGTTTGCAAGAGCAAATGAGGAATTCGTGGCAGGAAAGAGGAAGGAAAGAAAGTTTCTCTCCCTCTGCCTGCTTTGCTCAGAGGACTGGATGAAGTCAGGGACTTCTCCCTTTCACTGAGAAACGTGCGGGCTGCTGTTGCCTGGGCGCTCTCTTCTTTGCAAAAGAGTCTGCAGTTCCACGCTTTGAACCGTGGAAAGGCGCCGGGCTCTGCTAAGATTTCCCGCGGCGCTTCGTTTGCCCCGGGCCAAAGCGAGCCTTCACAATAGCTGAACGCTAACACTGCATACTCGTTCCACTTCCAGAACCGGGCTACGGCGAGGCAGTTCTCCAGGGGAAAACGGCCCTTCGCGAAGGGCAGATCTGCCGAGCTCCTTGCGGGAAAGCGAAAGCAAAGGACGCTTTTCTCCCTCTAACCGCTTTCGTCAGAGGAACGGGGGAAGTCACAGTGTTCTTTCTCTCCCTGAGATACACACAATCTGACGTTGCCTCTGAGCTCCGTTGCTGGCAAGGAACTGAAACTGACATACATTCCTGTGGGGAAACACAGGGCTCTGCTAGGATTTCTCTAGGCAGTGTGTTTTCCCTGGGCCTCACTGTAGCAACACTATCTCGCCAGGGCAACACTGCATGGCACTTCCTCTGCCAGGAGAGAGCTGCTGCTTTGTAGTTTGTGCTGGGAAACCTTGCTTTGGCAAGTGCGAATTGACCGCATTCAGGCAGAAAGAAAAGAGAATAGCAAGAGGCCTTTTCTCCCCGGCTGCTCTGCCAAGCCCTTCCAGCTCAAACTATGTCGTTGCTCCTCTGGAAGGATCCCTGCACCGCGGCGTAGTTTTTCCGAAGACGCCCTGCGTTTGCAAGAGCAAATGAGGAATTCGTGGCAGGAAAGAGGAAGGAAAGAAAGTTTCTCTCCCTCTGCCTGCTTTGCTCAGAGGACTGGATGAAGTCAGGGACTTCTCCCTTTCACTGAGAAACGTGCGGGCTGCTGTTGCCTGGGCGCTCTCTTCTTTGCAAAAGAGTCTGCAGTTCTACGCTTTGAACCGTGGAAAGGCGCCGGGCTCTGCTAAGATTTCCCCCGGCGCTTCGTTTGCCCCGGGCCAAAGCGAGCCTTCACAATAGCTGAACGCTAACACTGCATACTCGTTCCACTTCCAGAACCGGGCTACGGCGAGGCAGTTCTCCGGGAGAAAACGGCCCTTCGCGTAGGGCAGATCTGCCGAGCTCCTTGCGGGAAAGCGAAAGCAAAGGACGCTTTTCTCCCTCTAACCGCTTTCGTCAGAGGAACGGGGGAAGTCACAGTGTTCTTTCTCTCCCTGAGATACACACAATCTGACGTTGCCTCTGAGCTCCGTTGCTGGCAAGGAACTGAAAGTGACATACATTCCTGTGGGGAAACACAGGGCTTTGCTAGGATTTCTCTAGGCAGTGTGTTTTCCCTGGGCCTCACTGTAGCAACACTATCTCGCCAGGGCAACACTGCATGGCACTTCCTCTGCCAGGAGAGAGCTGCTGCTTTGTAGTTTGTGCTGGGAAAACTTGCTTTGGCAAGTGCCAATTGACCGCATTCAGGCAGAAAGAAAAGAGAATAGCAAGAGGCCTTTTCTCCCCGGCTGCTCTACCAAGCCCTTCCAGCTCAAACTATGTCGTTGCTCCTCTGGAAGGATCCCTGCACCGCGGCGTAGTTTTTCCGAAGAAGCCCTGCGTTTGCAAGAGCAAATGAGGAATTCGTGGCAGGAAAGAGGAAGGAAAGAAAGTTTCTCTCCCTCTGCCTGCTTTGCTCAGAGGACTGGATGAAGTCAGGGAGTTCTCCCTTTCACTGAGAAACGAGCGGGCTGCTGTTGCCTGGGCGCTCTCTTCTTTGCAAAAGAGTCTGCAGTTCCACGCTTTGAACCGTGGAAAGACGCCGGGCTCTGCTAAGATTTCCCCCGGGGCTTCGTTTGCCCCGGGGAAAAGCGAGACTTCACAATAGCTGAACGCTAACACTGCATACTCGTTCCACTTCCAGAACCGGGCTACGGCGAGGCAGTTCTCCGGGGGAAAACGGCCCTTCGCGTAGGGCAGATCTGCCGAGCTCCTTGCGGGAAAGCGAAAGCAAAGGACGCTTTTCTCCCTCAAACCGCTTTCGTCAGAGGAACGGGGGAAGTCACAGTGTTCTTTCTCTCCCTGAGATACACACAATCTGACGTTGCCTCTGAGCTCCGTTGCTGGCAAGGAACTGAAACTGACATACATTCCTGTGGGGAAACACAGGGCTCTGCTAGGATTTCTCTAGGCAGTGTGTTTTCCCTGGGCCTCACTGTAGCAACACTATCTCGCCAGGGCAACACTGCATGGCACTTCCTCTGCCAGGAGAGAGCTGCTGCTTTGTAGTTTGTGCTGCGAAACCTTGCTTTGGCAAGTGCGAATTGACCGCATTCAGGCAGAAAGAAAAGAGAATAGCAAGAGGCCTTTTCTCCCCGGCTGCTCTGCCAAGCCCTTCCAGCTCAAACTATGTCGTTGCTCCTCTGGAAGGATCCCTGCACCGCGGCGTAGTTTTTCCGAAGAAGCCCTGCGTTTGCAAGAGCAAATGAGGAATTCGTGGCAGGAAAGAGGAAGGAAAGAAAGTTTCTCTCCCTCTGCCTGCTTTGCTCAGAGGACTGGATGAAGTCAGGGACTTCTCCCTTTCACTGAGAAACGTGTGGGCTGCTGTTGCCTGGGCGCTCTCTTCTTTGCAAAAGAGTCTGCAGTTCTACGCTTTGAACCGTGGAAAGGCGCCGGGCTCTGCTAAGATTTCCCCCGGCGCTTCGTTTGCCCCGGGCCAAAGCGAGCCTTCACAATAGCTGAACGCTAACACTGCATACTCGTTCCACTTCCAGAACCGGGCTACGGCGAGGCAGTTCTCCGGGAGAAAACGGCCCTTCGCGTAGGGCAGATCTGCCGAGCTCCTTGCGGGAAAGCGAAAGCAAAGGACGCTTTTCTCCCTCTAACCGCTTTCGTCAGAGGAACGGGGGAAGTCACAGTGTTCTTTCTCTCCCTGAGATACACACAATCTGACGTTGCCTCTGAGCTCCGTTGCTGGCAAGGAACTGAAACTGACATACATTCCTGTGGGGAAACACAGGGCTCTGCTAGGATTTCTCTAGGCAGTGTGTTTTCCCTGGGCCTCACTGTAGCAACACTATCTCGCCAGGGCAACACTGCATGGCACTTCCTCTGCCAGGAGAGAGCTGCTGCTTTGTAGTTTGTGCTGCGAAACCTTGCTTTGGCAAGTGCGAATTGACCGCATTCAGGCAGAAAGAAAAGAGAATAGCAAGAGGCCTTTTCTCCCCGGCTGCTCTGCCAAGCCCTTCAGCTCAAACTATGTCGTTGCTCCTCTGGAAGGATCCCTGCACCGCTGCGTAGTTTTTCCGAAGAAGCCCTGCGTTTGCAAGAGCAAATGAGGAATTCGTGGCAGGAAAGAGGAAGGAAAGAAAGTTTCTCTCCCTCTGCCTGCTTTGCTCAGAGGACTGGATGAAGTCAGGGACTTCTCCCTTTCACTGAGAAACGTGCGGGCTGCTGTTGCCTGGGCGCTCTCTTCTTTGCAAAAGAGTCTGCAGTTCCACGCTTTGAACCGTGGAAAGGCGCCGGGCTCTGCTAAGATTTCCCGCGGCGCTTCGTTTGCCCCGGGCCAAAGCGAGCCTTCACAATAGCTGAACGCTAACACTGCATACTCGTTCCACTTCCAGAACCGGGCTACGGCGAGGCAGTTCTCCGGGGGAAAACGGCCCTTCGCGAAGGGCAGACCTGCCGAGCTCCTTGCGGGAAAGCGAAAGCAAAGGACGCTTTTCTCCCTCTAACCGCTTTCGTCAGAGGAACGGGGGAAGTCACAGTGTTCTTTCTCTCCCTGAGATACACACAATCTGACGTTGCCTCTGAGCTCCGTTGCTGGCAAGGAACTGAAACTGACATACATTCCTGTGGGGAAACACAGGGCTCTGCTAGGATTTCTGTAGGCAGTGTGTTTTCCCTGGGCCTCACTGTAGCAACACTATCTCGCCAGGGCAACACTGCATGGCACTTCCTCTGCCAGGAGAGAGCTGCTGCTTTGTAGTTTGTGCTGGGAAACCTTGCTTTGGCAAGTGCGAATTGACCGCATTCAGGCAGAAAGAAAAGAGAATAGCAAGAGGCCTTTTCTCCCCGGCTGCTCTGCCAAGCCCTTCCAGCTCAAACTATGTCGTTGCTCCTCTGGAAGGATCCCTGCACCGCGGCGTAGTTTTTCCGAAGACGCCCTGCGTTTGCAAGAGCAAATGAGGAATTCGTGGCAGGAAAGAGGAAGGAAAGAAAGTTTCTCTCCCTCTGCCTGCTTTGCTCAGAGGACTGGATGAAGTCAGGGACTTCTCCCTTTCACTGAGAAACGTGCGGGCTGCTGTTGCCTGGGCGCTCTCTTCTTTGCAAAAGAGTCTGCAGTTCCACGCTTTGAACCGTGGAAAGGCGCCGGGCTCTGCTAAGATTTCCCGCGGCGCTTCGTTTGCCCCGGGCCAAAGCGAGCCTTCACAATAGCTGAACGCTAACACTGCATACTCGTTCCACTTCCAGAACCGGGCTACGGCGAGGCAGTTCTCCGGGGGAAAACGGCCCTTCGCGAAGGGCAGATCTGCCGAGCTCCTTGCGGGAAAGCGAAAGCAAAGGACGCTTTTCTCCCTCTAACCGCTTTCGTCAGAGGAACGGGGGAAGTCACAGTGTTCTTTCTCTCCCTGAGATACACACAATCTGACGTTGCCTCTGAGCTCCGTTGCTGGCAAGGAACTGAAACTGACATACATTCCTGTGGGGAAACACAGGGCTCTGCTAGGATTTCTCTAGGCAGTGTGTTTTCCCTGGGCCTCACTGTAGCAACACTATCTCGCCAGGGCAACACTGCATGGCACTTCCTCTGCCAGGAGAGAGCTGCTGCTTTGTAGTTTGTGCTGCGAAACCTTGCTTTGGCAAGTGCGAATTGACCGCATTCAGGCAGAAAGAAAAGAGAATAGCAAGAGGCCTTTTCTCCCCGGCTGCTCTGCCAAGCCCTTCCAGCTCAAACTATGTCGTTGCTCCTCTGGAAGGATCCCTGCACCGCGGCGTAGTTTTTCCGAAGAAGCCCTGCGTTTGCAAGAGCAAATGAGGAATTCGTGGCAGGAAAGAGGAAGGAAAGAAAGTTTCTCTCCCTCTGCCTGCTTTGCTCAGAGGACTGGATGAAGTCAGGGACTTCTCCCTTTCACTGAGAAACGTGCGGGCTGCTGTTGCCTGGGCGCTCTCTTCTTTGCAAAAGAGTCTGCAGTTCCACGCTTTGAACCGTGGAAAGGCGCCGGGCTCTGCTAAGATTTCCCGCGGCGCTTCGTTTGCCCCGGGCCAAAGCGAGCCTTCACAATAGCTGAACGCTAACACTGCATACTCGTTCCACTTCCAGAACCGGGCTACGGCGAGGCAGTTCTCCAGGGGAAAACGGCCCTTCGCGAAGGGCAGATCTGCCGAGCTCCTTGCGGGAAAGCGAAAGCAAAGGACGCTTTTCTCCCTCTAACCGCTTTCGTCAGAGGAACGGGGGAAGTCACAGTGTTCTTTCTCTCCCTGAGATACACACAATCTGACGTTGCCTCTGAGCTCCGTTGCTGGCAAGGAACTGAAACTGACATACATTCCTGTGGGGAAACACAGGGCTCTGCTAGGATTTCTGTAGGCAGTGTGTTTTCCCTGGGCCTCACTGTAGCAACACTATCTCGCCAGGGCAACACTGCATGGCACTTCCTCTGCCAGGAGAGAGCTGCTGCTTTGTAGTTTGTGCTGGGAAACCTTGCTTTGGCAAGTGCGAATTGACCGCATTCAGGCAGAAAGAAAAGAGAATAGCAAGAGGCCTTTTCTCCCCGGCTGCTCTGCCAAGCCCTTCCAGCTCAAACTATGTCGTTGCTCCTCTGGAAGGATCCCTGCACCGCGGCGTAGTTTTTCCGAAGACGCCCTGCGTTTGCAAGAGCAAATGAGGAATTCGTGGCAGGAAAGAGGAAGGAAAGAAAGTTTCTCTCCCTCTGCCTGCTTTGCTCAGAGGACTGGATGAAGTCAGGGACTTCTCCCTTTCACTGAGAAACGTGCGGGCTGCTGTTGCCTGGGCGCTCTCTTCTTTGCAAAAGAGTCTGCAGTTCCACGCTTTGAACCGTGGAAAGGCGCCGGGCTCTGCTAAGATTTCCCGCGGCGCTTCGTTTGCCCCGGGCCAAAGCGAGCCTTCACAATAGCTGAACGCTAACACTGCATACTCGTTCCACTTCCAGAACCGGGCTACGGCGAGGCAGTTCTCCGGGAGAAAACGGCCCTTCGCGTAGGGCAGATCTGCCGAGCTCCTTGCGGGAAAGCGAAAGCAAAGGACGCTTTTCTCCCTCTAACCGCTTTCGTCAGAGGAACGGGGGAAGTCACAGTGTTCTTTCTCTCCCTGAGATACACACAATCTGACGTTGCCTCTGAGCTCCGTTGCTGGCAAGGAACTGAAACTGACATACATTCCTGTGGGGAAACACAGGGCTCTGCTAGGATTTCTGTAGGCAGTGTGTTTTCCCTGGGCCTCACTGTAGCAACACTATCTCGCCAGGGCAACACTGCATGGCACTTCCTCTGCCAGGAGAGAGCTGCTGCTTTGTAGTTTGTGCTGGGAAAACTTGCTTTGGCAAGTGCCAATTGACCGCATTCAGGCAGAAAGAAAAGAGAATAGCAAGAGGCCTTTTCTCCCCGGCTGCTCTACCAAGCCCTTCCAGCTCAAACTATGTCGTTGCTCCTCTGGAAGGATCCCTGCACCGCGGCGTAGTTTTTCCGAAGAAGCCCTGCGTTTGCAAGAGCAAATGAGGAATTCGTGGCAGGAAAGAGGAAGGAAAGAAAGTTTCTCTCCCTCTGCCTGCTTTGCTCAGAGGACTGGATGAAGTCAGGGAGTTCTCCCTTTCACTGAGAAACGAGCGGGCTGCTGTTGCCTGGGCGCTCTCTTCTTTACAAAAGAGTCTGCAGTTCCACGCTTTGAACCGTGGAAAGACGCCGGGCTCTGCTAAGATTTCCCCCGGGGCTTCGTTTGCCCCGGGCCAAAGCGAGCCTTCACAATAGCTGAACGCTAACACTGCATACTCGTTCCACTTCCAGAACCGGGCTACGGCGAGGCAGTTCTCCGGGGGAAAACGGCCCTTCGCGTAGGGCAGATCTGCCGAGCTCCTTGCGGGAAAGCGAAAGCAAAGGACGCTTTTCTCCCTCAAACCGCTTTCGTCAGAGGAACGGGGGAAGTCACAGTGTTCTTTCTCTCCCTGAGATACACACAATCTGACGTTGCCTCTGAGCTCCGTTGCTGGCAAGGAACTGAAACTGACATACATTCCTGTGGGGAAACACAGGGCTCTGCTAGGATTTCTCTAGGCAGTGTGTTTTCCCTGGGCCTCACTGTAGCAACACTATCTCGCCAGGGCAACACTGCATGGCACTTCCTCTGCCAGGAGAGAGCTGCTGCTTTGTAGTTTGTGCTGCGAAACCTTGCTTTGGCAAGTGCGAATTGACCGCATTCAGGCAGAAAGAAAAGAGAATAGCAAGAGGCCTTTTCTCCCCGGCTGCTCTGCCAAGCCCTTCAGCTCAAACTATGTCGTTGCTCCTCTGGAAGGATCCCTGCACCGCTGCGTAGTTTTTCCGAAGAAGCCCTGCGTTTGCAAGAGCAAATGAGGAATTCGTGGCAGGAAAGAGGAAGGAAAGAAAGTTTCTCTCCCTCTGCCTGCTTTGCTCAGAGGACTGGATGAAGTCAGGGACTTCTCCCTTTCACTGAGAAACGTGCGGGCTGCTGTTGCCTGGGCGCTCTCTTCTTTGCAAAAGAGTCTGCAGTTCCACGCTTTGAACCGTGGAAAGGCGCCGGGCTCTGCTAAGATTTCCCGCGGCGCTTCGTTTGCCCCGGGCCAAAGCGAGCCTTCACAATAGCTGAACGCTAACACTGCATACTCGTTCCACTTCCAGAACCGGGCTACGGCGAGGCAGTTCTCCGGGGGAAAACGGCCCTTCGCGAAGGGCAGACCTGCCGAGCTCCTTGCGGGAAAGCGAAAGCAAAGGACGCTTTTCTCCCTCTAACCGCTTTCGTCAGAGGAACGGGGGAAGTCACAGTGTTCTTTCTCTCCCTGAGATACACACAATCTGACGTTGCCTCTGAGCTCCGTTGCTGGCAAGGAACTGAAACTGACATACATTCCTGTGGGGAAACACAGGGCTCTGCTAGGATTTCTGTAGGCAGTGTGTTTTCCCTGGGCCTCACTGTAGCAACACTATCTCGCCAGGGCAACACTGCATGGCACTTCCTCTGCCAGGAGAGAGCTGCTGCTTTGTAGTTTGTGCTGGGAAACCTTGCTTTGGCAAGTGCGAATTGACCGCATTCAGGCAGAAAGAAAAGAGAATAGCAAGAGGCCTTTTCTCCCCGGCTGCTCTGCCAAGCCCTTCCAGCTCAAACTATGTCGTTGCTCCTCTGGAAGGATCCCTGCACCGCGGCGTAGTTTTTCCGAAGAAGCCCTGCGTTTGCAAGAGCAAATGAGGAATTCGTGGCAGGAAAGAGGAAGGAAAGAAAGTTTCTCTCCCTCTGCCTGCTTTGCTCAGAGGACTGGATGAAGTCAGGGACTTCTCCCTTTCACTGAGAAACGTGTGGGCTGCTGTTGCCTGGGCGCTCTCTTCTTTGCAAAAGAGTCTGCAGTTCTACGCTTTGAACCGTGGAAAGGCGCCGGGCTCTGCTAAGATTTCCCCCGGCGCTTCGTTTGCCCCGGGCCAAAGCGAGCCTTCACAATAGCTGAACGCTAACACTGCATACTCGTTCCACTTCCAGAACCGGGCTACGGCGAGGCAGTTCTCCGGGAGAAAACGGCCCTTCGCGTAGGGCAGATCTGCCGAGCTCCTTGCGGGAAAGCGAAAGCAAAGGACGCTTTTCTCCCTCTAACCGCTTTCGTCAGAGGAACGGGGGAAGTCACAGTGTTCTTTCTCTCCCTGAGATACACACAATCTGACGTTGCCTCTGAGCTCCGTTGCTGGCAAGGAACTGAAAGTGACATACATTCCTGTGGGGAAACACAGGGCTTTGCTAGGATTTCTCTAGGCAGTGTGTTTTCCCTGGGCCTCACTGTAGCAACACTATCTCGCCAGGGCAACACTGCATGGCACTTCCTCTGCCAGGAGAGAGCTGCTGCTTTGTAGTTTGTGCTGGGAAAACTTGCTTTGGCAAGTGCCAATTGACCGCATTCAGGCAGAAAGAAAAGAGAATAGCAAGAGGCCTTTTCTCCCCGGCTGCTCTACCAAGCCCTTCCAGCTCAAACTATGTCGTTGCTCCTCTGGAAGGATCCCTGCACCGCGGCGTAGTTTTTCCGAAGAAGCCCTGCGTTTGCAAGAGCAAATGAGGAATTCGTGGCAGGAAAGAGGAAGGAAAGAAAGTTTCTCTCCCTCTGCCTGCTTTGCTCAGAGGACTGGATGAAGTCAGGGAGTTCTCCCTTTCACTGAGAAACGAGCGGGCTGCTGTTGCCTGGGCGCTCTCTTCTTTGCAAAAGAGTCTGCAGTTCCACGCTTTGAACCGTGGAAAGACGCCGGGCTCTGCTAAGATTTCCCCCGGGGCTTCGTTTGCCCCGGGGAAAAGCGAGCCTTCACAATAGCTGAACGCTAACACTGCATACTCGTTCCACTTCCAGAACCGGGCTACGGCGAGGCAGTTCTCCGGGGGAAAACGGCCCTTCGCGTAGGGCAGATCTGCCGAGCTCCTTGCGGGAAAGCGAAAGCAAAGGACGCTTTTCTCCCTCAAACCGCTTTCGTCAGAGGAACGGGGGAAGTCACAGTGTTCTTTCTCTCCCTGAGATACACACAATCTGACGTTGCCTCTGAGCTCCGTTGCTGGCAAGGAACTGAAACTGACATACATTCCTGTGGGGAAACACAGGGCTCTGCTAGGATTTCTCTAGGCAGTGTGTTTTCCCTGGGCCTCACTGTAGCAACACTATCTCGCCAGGGCAACACTGCATGGCACTTCCTCTGCCAGGAGAGAGCTGCTGCTTTGTAGTTTGTGCTGCGAAACCTTGCTTTGGCAAGTGCGAATTGACCGCATTCAGGCAGAAAGAAAAGAGAATAGCAAGAGGCCTTTTCTCCCCGGCTGCTCTGCCAAGCCCTTCCAGCTCAAACTATGTCGTTGCTCCTCTGGAAGGATCCCTGCACCGCGGCGTAGTTTTTCCGAAGAAGCCCTGCGTTTGCAAGAGCAAATGAGGAATTCGTGGCAGGAAAGAGGAAGGAAAGAAAGTTTCTCTCCCTCTGCCTGCTTTGCTCAGAGGACTGGATGAAGTCAGGGACTTCTCCCTTTCACTGAGAAACGTGTGGGCTGCTGTTGCCTGGGCGCTCTCTTCTTTGCAAAAGAGTCTGCAGTTCTACGCTTTGAACCGTGGAAAGGCGCCGGGCTCTGCTAAGATTTCCCCCGGCGCTTCGTTTGCCCCGGGCCAAAGCGAGCCTTCACAATAGCTGAACGCTAACACTGCATACTCGTTCCACTTCCAGAACCGGGCTACGGCGAGGCAGTTCTCCGGGAGAAAACGGCCCTTCGCGTAGGGCAGATCTGCCGAGCTCCTTGCGGGAAAGCGAAAGCAAAGGACGCTTTTCTCCCTCTAACCGCTTTCGTCAGAGGAACGGGGGAAGTCACAGTGTTCTTTCTCTCCCTGAGATACACACAATCTGACGTTGCCTCTGAGCTCCGTTGCTGGCAAGGAACTGAAACTGACATACATTCCTGTGGGGAAACACAGGGCTCTGCTAGGATTTCTCTAGGCAGTGTGTTTTCCCTGGGCCTCACTGTAGCAACACTATCTCGCCAGGGCAACACTGCATGGCACTTCCTCTGCCAGGAGAGAGCTGCTGCTTTGTAGTTTGTGCTGCGAAACCTTGCTTTGGCAAGTGCGAATTGACCGCATTCAGGCAGAAAGAAAAGAGAATAGCAAGAGGCCTTTTCTCCCCGGCTGCTCTGCCAAGCCCTTCCAGCTCAAACTATGTCGTTGCTCCTCTGGAAGGATCCCTGCACCGCGGCGTAGTTTTTCCGAAGAAGCCCTGCGTTTGCAAGAGCAAATGAGGAATTCGTGGCAGGAAAGAGGAAGGAAAGAAAGTTTCTCTCCCTCTGCCTGCTTTGCTCAGAGGACTGGATGAAGTCAGGGACTTCTCCCTTTCACTGAGAAACGTGCGGGCTGCTGTTGCCTGGGCGCTCTCTTCTTTGCAAAAGAGTCTGCAGTTCCACGCTTTGAACCGTGGAAAGGCGCCGGGCTCTGCTAAGATTTCCCGCGGCGCTTCGTTTGCCCCGGGCCAAAGCGAGCCTTCACAATAGCTGAACGCTAACACTGCATACTCGTTCCACTTCCAGAACCGGGCTACGGCGAGGCAGTTCTCCAGGGGAAAACGGCCCTTCGCGAAGGGCAGATCTGCCGAGCTCCTTGCGGGAAAGCGAAAGCAAAGGACGCTTTTCTCCCTCTAACCGCTTTCGTCAGAGGAACGGGGGAAGTCACAGTGTTCTTTCTCTCCCTGAGATACACACAATCTGACGTTGCCTCTGAGCTCCGTTGCTGGCAAGGAACTGAAACTGACATACATTCCTGTGGGGAAACACAGGGCTCTGCTAGGATTTCTGTAGGCAGTGTGTTTTCCCTGGGCCTCACTGTAGCAACACTATCTCGCCAGGGCAACACTGCATGGCACTTCCTCTGCCAGGAGAGAGCTGCTGCTTTGTAGTTTGTGCTGGGAAACCTTGCTTTGGCAAGTGCGAATTGACCGCATTCAGGCAGAAAGAAAAGAGAATAGCAAGAGGCCTTTTCTCCCCGGCTGCTCTGCCAAGCCCTTCCAGCTCAAACTATGTCGTTGCTCCTCTGGAAGGATCCCTGCACCGCGGCGTAGTTTTTCCGAAGACGCCCTGCGTTTGCAAGAGCAAATGAGGAATTCGTGGCAGGAAAGAGGAAGGAAAGAAAGTTTCTCTCCCTCTGCCTGCTTTGCTCAGAGGACTGGATGAAGTCAGGGACTTCTCCCTTTCACTGAGAAACGTGCGGGCTGCTGTTGCCTGGGCGCTCTCTTCTTTGCAAAAGAGTCTGCAGTTCCACGCTTTGAACCGTGGAAAGGCGCCGGGCTCTGCTAAGATTTCCCGCGGCGCTTCGTTTGCCCCGGGCCAAAGCGAGCCTTCACAATAGCTGAACGCTAACACTGCATACTCGTTCCACTTCCAGAACCGGGCTACGGCGAGGCAGTTCTCCGGGGGAAAACGGCCCTTCGCGAAGGGCAGATCTGCCGAGCTCCTTGCGGGAAAGCGAAAGCAAAGGACGCTTTTCTCCCTCTAACCGCTTTCGTCAGAGGAACGGGGGAAGTCACAGTGTTCTTTCTCTCCCTGAGATACACACAATCTGACGTTGCCTCTGAGCTCCGTTGCTGGCAAGGAACTGAAACTGACATACATTCCTGTGGGGAAACACAGGGCTCTGCTAGGATTTCTGTAGGCAGTGTGTTTTCCCTGGGCCTCACTGTAGCAACACTATCTCGCCAGGGCAACACTGCATGGCACTTCCTCTGCCAGGAGAGAGCTGCTGCTTTGTAGTTTGTGCTGGGAAAACTTGCTTTGGCAAGTGCCAATTGACCGCATTCAGGCAGAAAGAAAAGAGAATAGCAAGAGGCCTTTTCTCCCCGGCTGCTCTACCAAGCCCTTCCAGCTCAAACTATGTCGTTGCTCCTCTGGAAGGATCCCTGCACCGCGGTGTAGTTTTTCCGAAGAAGCCCTGCGTTTGCAAGAGCAAATGAGGAATTCGTGGCAGGAAAGAGGAAGGAAAGAAAGTTTCTCTCCCTCTGCCTGCTTTGCTCAGAGGACTGGATGAAGTCAGGGACTTCTCCCTTTCACTGAGAAACGTGTGGGCTGCTGTTGCCTGGGCGCTCTCTTCTTTGCAAAAGAGTCTGCAGTTCTACGCTTTGAACCGTGGAAAGGCGCCGGGCTCTGCTAAGATTTCCCCCGGCGCTTCGTTTGCCCCGGGCCAAAGCGAGCCTTCACAATAGCTGAACGCTAACACTGCATACTCGTTCCACTTCCAGAACCGGGCTACGGCGAGGCAGTTCTCCGGGAGAAAACGGCCCTTCGCGTAGGGCAGATCTGCCGAGCTCCTTGCGGGAAAGCGAAAGCAAAGGACGCTTTTCTCCCTCTAACCGCTTTCGTCAGAGGAACGGGGGAAGTCACAGTGTTCTTTCTCTCCCTGAGATACACACAATCTGACGTTGCCTCTGAGCTCCGTTGCTGGCAAGGAACTGAAACTGACATACATTCCTGTGGGGAAACACAGGGCTCTGCTAGGATTTCTCTAGGCAGTGTGTTTTCCCTGGGCCTCACTGTAGCAACACTATCTCGCCAGGGCAACACTGCATGGCACTTCCTCTGCCAGGAGAGAGCTGCTGCTTTGTAGTTTGTGCTGGGAAACCTTGCTTTGGCAAGTGCGAATTGACCGCATTCAGGCAGAAAGAAAAGAGAATAGCAAGAGGCCTTTTCTCCCCGGCTGCTCTGCCAAGCCCTTCAGCTCAAACTATGTCGTTGCTCCTCTGGAAGGATCCCTGCACCGCTGCGTAGTTTTTCCGAAGAAGCCCTGCGTTTGCAAGAGCAAATGAGGAATTCGTGGCAGGAAAGAGGAAGGAAAGAAAGTTTCTCTCCCTCTGCCTGCTTTGCTCAGAGGACTGGATGAAGTCAGGGACTTCTCCCTTTCACTGAGAAACGTGCGGGCTGCTGTTGCCTGGGCGCTCTCTTCTTTGCAAAAGAGTCTGCAGTTCCACGCTTTGAACCGTGGAAAGGCGCCGGGCTCTGCTAAGATTTCCCGCGGCGCTTCGTTTGCCCCGGGCCAAAGCGAGCCTTCACAATAGCTGAACGCTAACACTGCATACTCGTTCCACTTCCAGAACCGGGCTACGGCGAGGCAGTTCTCCGGGGGAAAACGGCCCTTCGCGAAGGGCAGACCTGCCGAGCTCCTTGCGGGAAAGCGAAAGCAAAGGACGCTTTTCTCCCTCTAACCGCTTTCGTCAGAGGAACGGGGGAAGTCACAGTGTTCTTTCTCTCCCTGAGATACACACAATCTGACGTTGCCTCTGAGCTCCGTTGCTGGCAAGGAACTGAAAGTGACATACATTCCTGTGGGGAAACACAGGGCTTTGCTAGGATTTCTCTAGGCAGTGTGTTTTCCCTGGGCCTCACTGTAGCAACACTATCTCGCCAGGGCAACACTGCATGGCACTTCCTCTGCCAGGAGAGAGCTGCTGCTTTGTAGTTTGTGCTGGGAAAACTTGCTTTGGCAAGTGCCAATTGACCGCATTCAGGCAGAAAGAAAAGAGAATAGCAAGAGGCCTTTTCTCCCCGGCTGCTCTACCAAGCCCTTCCAGCTCAAACTATGTCGTTGCTCCTCTGGAAGGATCCCTGCACCGCGGCGTAGTTTTTCCGAAGAAGCCCTGCGTTTGCAAGAGCAAATGAGGAATTCGTGGCAGGAAAGAGGAAGGAAAGAAAGTTTCTCTCCCTCTGCCTGCTTTGCTCAGAGGACTGGATGAAGTCAGGGAGTTCTCCCTTTCACTGAGAAACGAGCGGGCTGCTGTTGCCTGGGCGCTCTCTTCTTTGCAAAAGAGTCTGCAGTTCCACGCTTTGAACCGTGGAAAGACGCCGGGCTCTGCTAAGATTTCCCCCGGGGCTTCGTTTGCCCCGGGGAAAAGCGAGCCTTCACAATAGCTGAACGCTAACACTGCATACTCGTTCCACTTCCAGAACCGGGCTACGGCGAGGCAGTTCTCCGGGGGAAAACGGCCCTTCGCGTAGGGCAGATCTGCCGAGCTCCTTGCGGGAAAGCGAAAGCAAAGGACGCTTTTCTCCCTCAAACCGCTTTCGTCAGAGGAACGGGGGAAGTCACAGTGTTCTTTCTCTCCCTGAGATACACACAATCTGACGTTGCCTCTGAGCTCCGTTGCTGGCAAGGAACTGAAACTGACATACATTCCTGTGGGGAAACACAGGGCTCTGCTAGGATTTCTCTAGGCAGTGTGTTTTCCCTGGGCCTCACTGTAGCAACACTATCTCGCCAGGGCAACACTGCATGGCACTTCCTCTGCCAGGAGAGAGCTGCTGCTTTGTAGTTTGTGCTGCGAAACCTTGCTTTGGCAAGTGCGAATTGACCGCATTCAGGCAGAAAGAAAAGAGAATAGCAAGAGGCCTTTTCTCCCCGGCTGCTCTGCCAAGCCCTTCCAGCTCAAACTATGTCGTTGCTCCTCTGGAAGGATCCCTGCACCGCGGCGTAGTTTTTCCGAAGAAGCCCTGCGTTTGCAAGAGCAAATGAGGAATTCGTGGCAGGAAAGAGGAAGGAAAGAAAGTTTCTCTCCCTCTGCCTGCTTTGCTCAGAGGACTGGATGAAGTCAGGGACTTCTCCCTTTCACTGAGAAACGTGTGGGCTGCTGTTGCCTGGGCGCTCTCTTCTTTGCAAAAGAGTCTGCAGTTCTACGCTTTGAACCGTGGAAAGGCGCCGGGCTCTGCTAAGATTTCCCCCGGCGCTTCGTTTGCCCCGGGCCAAAGCGAGCCTTCACAATAGCTGAACGCTAACACTGCATACTCGTTCCACTTCCAGAACCGGGCTACGGCGAGGCAGTTCTCCGGGAGAAAACGGCCCTTCGCGTAGGGCAGATCTGCCGAGCTCCTTGCGGGAAAGCGAAAGCAAAGGACGCTTTTCTCCCTCTAACCGCTTTCGTCAGAGGAACGGGGGAAGTCACAGTGTTCTTTCTCTCCCTGAGATACACACAATCTGACGTTGCCTCTGAGCTCCGTTGCTGGCAAGGAACTGAAACTGACATACATTCCTGTGGGGAAACACAGGGCTCTGCTAGGATTTCTCTAGGCAGTGTGTTTTCCCTGGGCCTCACTGTAGCAACACTATCTCGCCAGGGCAACACTGCATGGCACTTCCTCTGCCAGGAGAGAGCTGCTGCTTTGTAGTTTGTGCTGCGAAACCTTGCTTTGGCAAGTGCGAATTGACCGCATTCAGGCAGAAAGAAAAGAGAATAGCAAGAGGCCTTTTCTCCCCGGCTGCTCTGCCAAGCCCTTCCAGCTCAAACTATGTCGTTGCTCCTCTGGAAGGATCCCTGCACCGCGGCGTAGTTTTTCCGAAGAAGCCCTGCGTTTGCAAGAGCAAATGAGGAATTCGTGGCAGGAAAGAGGAAGGAAAGAAAGTTTCTCTCCCTCTGCCTGCTTTGCTCAGAGGACTGGATGAAGTCAGGGACTTCTCCCTTTCACTGAGAAACGTGCGGGCTGCTGTTGCCTGGGCGCTCTCTTCTTTGCAAAAGAGTCTGCAGTTCCACGCTTTGAACCGTGGAAAGGCGCCGGGCTCTGCTAAGATTTCCCGCGGCGCTTCGTTTGCCCCGGGCCAAAGCGAGCCTTCACAATAGCTGAACGCTAACACTGCATACTCGTTCCACTTCCAGAACCGGGCTACGGCGAGGCAGTTCTCCAGGGGAAAACGGCCCTTCGCGAAGGGCAGATCTGCCGAGCTCCTTGCGGGAAAGCGAAAGCAAAGGACGCTTTTCTCCCTCTAACCGCTTTCGTCAGAGGAACGGGGGAAGTCACAGTGTTCTTTCTCTCCCTGAGATACACACAATCTGACGTTGCCTCTGAGCTCCGTTGCTGGCAAGGAACTGAAACTGACATACATTCCTGTGGGGAAACACAGGGCTCTGCTAGGATTTCTGTAGGCAGTGTGTTTTCCCTGGGCCTCACTGTAGCAACACTATCTCGCCAGGGCAACACTGCATGGCACTTCCTCTGCCA
Organism: Elephas maximus indicus; assembly: GCF_024166365.1. Classification (NCBI taxonomy): domain Eukaryota; kingdom Metazoa; phylum Chordata; class Mammalia; order Proboscidea; family Elephantidae; genus Elephas; species Elephas maximus. Next base: position 4,162,994 of record NC_064831.1, read on the forward strand.
GGAGAGAGCTGCTGCTTTGTAGTTTGTGCTGGGAAACCTTGCTTTGGCAAGTGCGAATTGACCGCATTCAGGCAGAAAGAAAAGAGAATAGCAAGAGGCCTTTTCTCCCCGGCTGCTCTGCCAAGCCCTTCCAGCTCAAACTATGTCGTTGCTCCTCTGGAAGGATCCCTGCACCGCGGCGTAGTTTTTCCGAAGACGCCCTGCGTTTGCAAGAGCAAATGAGGAATTCGTGGCAGGAAAGAGGAAGGAAAGAAAGTTTCTCTCCCTCTGCCTGCTTTGCTCAGAGGACTGGATGAAGTCAGGGACTTCTCCCTTTCACTGAGAAACGTGCGGGCTGCTGTTGCCTGGGCGCTCTCTTCTTTGCAAAAGAGTCTGCAGTTCCACGCTTTGAACCGTGGAAAGGCGCCGGGCTCTGCTAAGATTTCCCGCGGCGCTTCGTTTGCCCCGGGCCAAAGCGAGCCTTCACAATAGCTGAACGCTAACACTGCATACTCGTTCCACTTCCAGAACCGGGCTACGGCGAGGCAGTTCTCCGGGGGAAAACGGCCCTTCGCGAAGGGCAGATCTGCCGAGCTCCTTGCGGGAAAGCGAAAGCAAAGGACGCTTTTCTCCCTCTAACCGCTTTCGTCAGAGGAACGGGGGAAGTCACAGTGTTCTTTCTCTCCCTGAGATACACACAATCTGACGTTGCCTCTGAGCTCCGTTGCTGGCAAGGAACTGAAACTGACATACATTCCTGTGGGGAAACACAGGGCTCTGCTAGGATTTCTGTAGGCAGTGTGTTTTCCCTGGGCCTCACTGTAGCAACACTATCTCGCCAGGGCAACACTGCATGGCACTTCCTCTGCCAGGAGAGAGCTGCTGCTTTGTAGTTTGTGCTGGGAAAACTTGCTTTGGCAAGTGCCAATTGACCGCATTCAGGCAGAAAGAAAAGAGAATAGCAAGAGGCCTTTTCTCCCCGGCTGCTCTACCAAGCCCTTCCAGCTCAAACTATGTCGTTGCTCCTCTGGAAGGATCCCTGCACCGCGGTGTAGTTTTTCCGAAGAAGCCCTGCGTTTGCAAGAGCAAATGAGGAATTCGTGGCAGGAAAGAGGAAGGAAAGAAAGTTTCTCTCCCTCTGCCTGCTTTGCTCAGAGGACTGGATGAAGTCAGGGACTTCTCCCTTTCACTGAGAAACGCGTGGGCTGCTGTTGCCTGGGCGCTCTCTTCTTTGCAAAAGAGTCTGCAGTTCTACGCTTTGAACCGTGGAAAGGCGCCGGGCTCTGCTAAGATTTCCCCCGGCGCTTCGTTTGCCCCGGGCCAAAGCGAGCCTTCACAATAGCTGAACGCTAACACTGCATACTCGTTCCACTTCCAGAACCGGGCTACGGCGAGGCAGTTCTCCGGGAGAAAACGGCCCTTCGCGTAGGGCAGATCTGCCGAGCTCCTTGCGGGAAAGCGAAAGCAAAGGACGCTTTTCTCCCTCTAACCGCTTTCGTCAGAGGAACGGGGGAAGTCACAGTGTTCTTTCTCTCCCTGAGATACACACAATCTGACGTTGCCTCTGAGCTCCGTTGCTGGCAAGGAACTGAAAGTGACATACATTCCTGTGGGGAAACACAGGGCTTTGCTAGGATTTCTCTAGGCAGTGTGTTTTCCCTGGGCCTCACTGTAGCAACACTATCTCGCCAGGGCAACACTGCATGGCACTTCCTCTGCCAGGAGAGAGCTGCTGCTTTGTAGTTTGTGCTGCGAAACCTTGCTTTGGCAAGTGCGAATTGACCGCATTCAGGCAGAAAGAAAAGAGAATAGCAAGAGGCCTTTTCTCCCCGGCTGCTCTGCCAAGCCCTTCCAGCTCAAACTATGTCGTTGCTCCTCTGGAAGGATCCCTGCACCGCGGCGTAGTTTTTCCGAAGAAGCCCTGCGTTTGCAAGAGCAAATGAGGAATTCGTGGCAGGAAAGAGGAAGGAAAGAAAGTTTCTCTCCCTCTGCCTGCTTTGCTCAGAGGACTGGATGAAGTCAGGGACTTCTCCCTTTCACTGAGAAACGTGCGGGCTGCTGTTGCCTGGGCGCTCTCTTCTTTGCAAAAGAGTCTGCAGTTCCACGCTTTGAACCGTGGAAAGGCGCCGGGCTCTGCTAAGATTTCCCGCGGCGCTTCGTTTGCCCCGGGCCAAAGCGAGCCTTCACAATAGCTGAACGCTAACACTGCATACTCGTTCCACTTCCAGAACCGGGCTACGGCGAGGCAGTTCTCCAGGGGAAAACGGCCCTTCGCGAAGGGCAGATCTGCCGAGCTCCTTGCGGGAAAGCGAAAGCAAAGGACGCTTTTCTCCCTCTAACCGCTTTCGTCAGAGGAACGGGGGAAGTCACAGTGTTCTTTCTCTCCCTGAGATACACACAATCTGACGTTGCCTCTGAGCTCCGTTGCTGGCAAGGAACTGAAACTGACATACATTCCTGTGGGGAAACACAGGGCTCTGCTAGGATTTCTGTAGGCAGTGTGTTTTCCCTGGGCCTCACTGTAGCAACACTATCTCGCCAGGGCAACACTGCATGGCACTTCCTCTGCCAGGAGAGAGCTGCTGCTTTGTAGTTTGTGCTGGGAAACCTTGCTTTGGCAAGTGCGAATTGACCGCATTCAGGCAGAAAGAAAAGAGAATAGCAAGAGGCCTTTTCTCCCCGGCTGCTCTGCCAAGCCCTTCCAGCTCAAACTATGTCGTTGCTCCTCTGGAAGGATCCCTGCACCGCGGCGTAGTTTTTCCGAAGACGCCCTGCGTTTGCAAGAGCAAATGAGGAATTCGTGGCAGGAAAGAGGAAGGAAAGAAAGTTTCTCTCCCTCTGCCTGCTTTGCTCAGAGGACTGGATGAAGTCAGGGACTTCTCCCTTTCACTGAGAAACGTGCGGGCTGCTGTTGCCTGGGCGCTCTCTTCTTTGCAAAAGAGTCTGCAGTTCCACGCTTTGAACCGTGGAAAGGCGCCGGGCTCTGCTAAGATTTCCCGCGGCGCTTCGTTTGCCCCGGGCCAAAGCGAGCCTTCACAATAGCTGAACGCTAACACTGCATACTCGTTCCACTTCCAGAACCGGGCTACGGCGAGGCAGTTCTCCGGGAGAAAACGGCCCTTCGCGTAGGGCAGATCTGCCGAGCTCCTTGCGGGAAAGCGAAAGCAAAGGACGCTTTTCTCCCTCTAACCGCTTTCGTCAGAGGAACGGGGGAAGTCACAGTGTTCTTTCTCTCCCTGAGATACACACAATCTGACGTTGCCTCTGAGCTCCGTTGCTGGCAAGGAACTGAAAGTGACATACATTCCTGTGGGGAAACACAGGGCTTTGCTAGGATTTCTCTAGGCAGTGTGTTTTCCCTGGGCCTCACTGTAGCAACACTATCTCGCCAGGGCAACACTGCATGGCACTTCCTCTGCCAGGAGAGAGCTGCTGCTTTGTAGTTTGTGCTGGGAAAACTTGCTTTGGCAAGTGCCAATTGACCGCATTCAGGCAGAAAGAAAAGAGAATAGCAAGAGGCCTTTTCTCCCCGGCTGCTCTACCAAGCCCTTCCAGCTCAAACTATGTCGTTGCTCCTCTGGAAGGATCCCTGCACCGCGGCGTAGTTTTTCCGAAGAAGCCCTGCGTTTGCAAGAGCAAATGAGGAATTCGTGGCAGGAAAGAGGAAGGAAAGAAAGTTTCTCTCCCTCTGCCTGCTTTGCTCAGAGGACTGGATGAAGTCAGGGAGTTCTCCCTTTCACTGAGAAACGAGCGGGCTGCTGTTGCCTGGGCGCTCTCTTCTTTGCAAAAGAGTCTGCAGTTCCACGCTTTGAACCGTGGAAAGACGCCGGGCTCTGCTAAGATTTCCCCCGGGGCTTCGTTTGCCCCGGGGAAAAGCGAGACTTCACAATAGCTGAACGCTAACACTGCATACTCGTTCCACTTCCAGAACCGGGCTACGGCGAGGCAGTTCTCCGGGGGAAAACGGCCCTTCGCGTAGGGCAGATCTGCCGAGCTCCTTGCGGGAAAGCGAAAGCAAAGGACGCTTTTCTCCCTCAAACCGCTTTCGTCAGAGGAACGGGGGAAGTCACAGTGTTCTTTCTCTCCCTGAGATACACACAATCTGACGTTGCCTCTGAGCTCCGTTGCTGGCAAGGAACTGAAACTGACATACATTCCTGTGGGGAAACACAGGGCTCTGCTAGGATTTCTCTAGGCAGTGTGTTTTCCCTGGGCCTCACTGTAGCAACACTATCTCGCCAGGGCAACACTGCATGGCACTTCCTCTGCCAGGAGAGAGCTGCTGCTTTGTAGTTTGTGCTGCGAAACCTTGCTTTGGCAAGTGCGAATTGACCGCATTCAGGCAGAAAGAAAAGAGAATAGCAAGAGGCCTTTTCTCCCCGGCTGCTCTGCCAAGCCCTTCCAGCTCAAACTATGTCGTTGCTCCTCTGGAAGGATCCCTGCACCGCGGCGTAGTTTTTCCGAAGAAGCCCTGCGTTTGCAAGAGCAAATGAGGAATTCGTGGCAGGAAAGAGGAAGGAAAGAAAGTTTCTCTCCCTCTGCCTGCTTTGCTCAGAGGACTGGATGAAGTCAGGGACTTCTCCCTTTCCCTGAGAAACGTGCGGGCTGCTGTTGCCTGGGCGCTCTCTTCTTTGCAAAAGAGTCTGCAGTTCCACGCTTTGAACCGTGGAAAGGCGCCGGGCTCTGCTAAGATTTCCCGCGGCGCTTCGTTTGCCCCGGGCCAAAGCGAGCCTTCACAATAGCTGAACGCTAACACTGCATACTCGTTCCACTTCCAGAACCGGGCTACGGCGAGGCAGTTCTCCGGGGGAAAACGGCCCTTCGCGAAGGGCAGATCTGCCGAGCTCCTTGCGGGAAAGCGAAAGCAAAGGACGCTTTTCTCCCTCTAACCGCTTTCGTCAGAGGAACGGGGGAAGTCACAGTGTTCTTTCTCTCCCTGAGATACACACAATCTGACGTTGCCTCTGAGCTCCGTTGCTGGCAAGGAACTGAAAGTGACATACATTCCTGTGGGGAAACACAGGGCTTTGCTAGGATTTCTCTAGGCAGTGTGTTTTCCCTGGGCCTCACTGTAGCAACACTGTCTCGCCAGGGCAACACTGCATGGCACTTCCTCTGCCAGGAGAGAGCTGCTGCTTTGTAGTTTGTGCTGGGAAACCTTGCTTTGGCAAGTGCCAATTGACCGCATTCAGGCAGAAAGAAAAGAGAATAGCAAGAGGCCTTTTCTCCCCGGCTGCTCTACCAAGCCCTTCCAGCTCAAACTATGTCGTTGCTCCTCTGGAAGGATCCCTGCACCGCGGCGTAGTTTTTCCGAAGAAGCCCTGCGTTTGCAAGAGCAAATGAGGAATTCGTGGCAGGAAAGAGGAAGGAAAGAAAGTTTCTCTCCCTCTGCCTGCTTTGCTCAGAGGACTGGATGAAGTCAGGGTCTTCTCCCTTTCACTGAGAAACGTGTGGGCTGCTGTTGCCTGGGCGCTCTCTTCTTTGCAAAAGAGTCTGCAGTTCTACGCTTTGAACCGTGGAAAGACGCCGGGCTCTGCTAAGATTTCCCCCGGCGCTTCGTTTGCCCCGGGCCAAAGCGAGCCTTCACAATAGCTGAACGCTAACACTGCATACTCATTCCACTTCCAGAACCGGGCTACGGCGAGGCAGTTCTCCGGGAGAAAACGGCCCTTCGCGTAGGGCAGATCTGCCGAGCTCCTTGCGGGAAAGCGAAAGCAAAGGACGCTTTTCTCCCTCTAACCGCTTTCGTCAGAGGAACGGGGGAAGTCACAGTGTTCTTTCTCTCCCTGAGATACACACAATCTGACGTTGCCTCTGAGCTCCGTTGCTGGCAAGGAACTGAAAGTGACATACATTCCTGTGGGGAAACACAGGGCTTTGCTAGGATTTCTGTAGGCAGTGTGTTTTCCCTGGGCCTCACTGTAGCAACACTATCTCGCCAGGGCAACACTGCATGGCACTTCCTCTGCCAGGAGAGAGCTGCTGCTTTGTAGTTTGTGCTGGGAAAACTTGCTTTGGCAAGTGCCAATTGACCGCATTCAGGCAGAAAGAAAAGAGAATAGCAAGAGGCCTTTTCTCCCCGGCTGCTCTACCAAGCCCTTCCAGCTCAAACTATGTCGTTGCTCCTCTGGAAGGATCCCTGCACCGCGGCGTAGTTTTTCCGAAGAAGCCCTGCGTTTGCAAGAGCAAATGAGGAATTCGTGGCAGGAAAGAGGAAGGAAAGAAAGTTTCTCTCCCTCTGCCTGCTTTGCTCAGAGGACTGGATGAAGTCAGGGAGTTCTCCCTTTCACTGAGAAACGAGCGGGCTGCTGTTGCCTGGGCGCTCTCTTCTTTGCAAAAGAGTCTGCAGTTCCACGCTTTGAACCGTGGAAAGACGCCGGGCTCTGCTAAGATTTCCCCCGGGGCTTCGTTTGCCCCGGGCCAAAGCGAGCCTTCACAATAGCTGAACGCTAACACTGCATACTCGTTCCACTTCCAGAACCGGGCTACGGCGAGGCAGTTCTCCGGGGGAAAACGGCCCTTCGCGTAGGGCAGATCTGCCGAGCTCCTTGCGGGAAAGCGAAAGCAAAGGACGCTTTTCTCCCTCAAACCGCTTTCGTCAGAGGAACGGGGGAAGTCACAGTGTTCTTTCTCTCCCTGAGATACACACAATCTGACGTTGCCTCTGAGCTCCGTTGCTGGCAAGGAACTGAAACTGACATACATTCCTGTGGGGAAACACAGGGCTCTGCTAGGATTTCTCTAGGCAGTGTGTTTTCCCTGGGCCTCACTGTAGCAACACTATCTCGCCAGGGCAACACTGCATGGCACTTCCTCTGCCAGGAGAGAGCTGCTGCTTTGTAGTTTGTGCTGCGAAACCTTGCTTTGGCAAGTGCGAATTGACCGCATTCAGGCAGAAAGAAAAGAGAATAGCAAGAGGCCTTTTCTCCCCGGCTGCTCTGCCAAGCCCTTCCAGCTCAAACTATGTCGTTGCTCCTCTGGAAGGATCCCTGCACCGCTGCGTAGTTTTTCCGAAGAAGCCCTGCGTTTGCAAGAGCAAATGAGGAATTCGTGGCAGGAAAGAGGAAGGAAAGAAAGTTTCTCTCCCTCTGCCTGCTTTGCTCAGAGGACTGGATGAAGTCAGGGACTTCTCCCTTTCACTGAGAAACGTGCGGGCTGCTGTTGCCTGGGCGCTCTCTTCTTTGCAAAAGAGTCTGCAGTTCCACGCTTTGAACCGTGGAAAGGCGCCGGGCTCTGCTAAGATTTCCCGCGGCGCTTCGTTTGCCCCGGGCCAAAGCGAGCCTTCACAATAGCTGAACGCTAACACTGCATACTCGTTCCACTTCCAGAACCGGGCTACGGCGAGGCAGTTCTCCGGGGGAAAACGGCCCTTCGCGAAGGGCAGATCTGCCGAGCTCCTTGCGGGAAAGCGAAAGCAAAGGACGCTTTTCTCCCTCTAACCGCTTTCGTCAGAGGAACGGGGGAAGTCACAGTGTTCTTTCTCTCCCTGAGATACACACAATCTGACGTTGCCTCTGAGCTCCGTTGCTGGCAAGGAACTGAAACTGACATACATTCCTGTGGGGAAACACAGGGCTCTGCTAGGATTTCTGTAGGCAGTGTGTTTTCCCTGGGCCTCACTGTAGCAACACTATCTCGCCAGGGCAACACTGCATGGCACTTCCTCTGCCAGGAGAGAGCTGCTGCTTTGTAGTTTGTGCTGGGAAACCTTGCTTTGGCAAGTGCGAATTGACCGCATTCAGGCAGAAAGAAAAGAGAATAGCAAGAGGCCTTTTCTCCCCGGCTGCTCTGCCAAGCCCTTCCAGCTCAAACTATGTCGTTGCTCCTCTGGAAGGATCCCTGCACCGCGGCGTAGTTTTTCCGAAGAAGCCCTGCGTTTGCAAGAGCAAATGAGGAATTCGTGGCAGGAAAGAGGAAGGAAAGAAAGTTTCTCTCCCTCTGCCTGCTTTGCTCAGAGGACTGGATGAAGTCAGGGACTTCTCCCTTTCACTGAGAAACGTGTGGGCTGCTGTTGCCTGGGCGCTCTCTTCTTTGCAAAAGAGTCTGCAGTTCTACGCTTTGAACCGTGGAAAGGCGCCGGGCTCTGCTAAGATTTCCCCCGGCGCTTCGTTTGCCCCGGGCCAAAGCGAGCCTTCACAATAGCTGAACGCTAACACTGCATACTCGTTCCACTTCCAGAACCGGGCTACGGCGAGGCAGTTCTCCGGGAGAAAACGGCCCTTCGCGTAGGGCAGATCTGCCGAGCTCCTTGCGGGAAAGCGAAAGCAAAGGACGCTTTTCTCCCTCAAACCGCTTTCGTCAGAGGAACGGGGGAAGTCACAGTGTTCTTTCTCTCCCTGAGATACACACAATCTGACGTTGCCTCTGAGCTCCGTTGCTGGCAAGGAACTGAAACTGACATACATTCCTGTGGGGAAACACAGGGCTCTGCTAGGATTTCTCTAGGCAGTGTGTTTTCCCTGGGCCTCACTGTAGCAACACTATCTCGCCAGGGCAACACTGCATGGCACTTCCTCTGCCAGGAGAGAGCTGCTGCTTTGTAGTTTGTGCTGCGAAACCTTGCTTTGGCAAGTGCGAATTGACCGCATTCAGGCAGAAAGAAAAGAGAATAGCAAGAGGCCTTTTCTCCCCGGCTGCTCTGCCAAGCCCTTCCAGCTCAAACTATGTCGTTGCTCCTCTGGAAGGATCCCTGCACCGCTGCGTAGTTTTTCCGAAGAAGCCCTGCGTTTGCAAGAGCAAATGAGGAATTCGTGGCAGGAAAGAGGAAGGAAAGAAAGTTTCTCTCCCTCTGCCTGCTTTGCTCAGAGGACTGGATGAAGTCAGGGACTTCTCCCTTTCACTGAGAAACGTGCGGGCTGCTGTTGCCTGGGCGCTCTCTTCTTTGCAAAAGAGTCTGCAGTTCCACGCTTTGAACCGTGGAAAGGCGCCGGGCTCTGCTAAGATTTCCCGCGGCGCTTCGTTTGCCCCGGGCCAAAGCGAGCCTTCACAATAGCTGAACGCTAACACTGCATACTCGTTCCACTTCCAGAACCGGGCTACGGCGAGGCAGTTCTCCGGGGGAAAACGGCCCTTCGCGAAGGGCAGATCTGCCGAGCTCCTTGCGGGAAAGCGAAAGCAAAGGACGCTTTTCTCCCTCTAACCGCTTTCGTCAGAGGAACGGGGGAAGTCACAGTGTTCTTTCTCTCCCTGAGATACACACAATCTGACGTTGCCTCTGAGCTCCGTTGCTGGCAAGGAACTGAAACTGACATACATTCCTGTGGGGAAACACAGGGCTCTGCTAGGATTTCTGTAGGCAGTGTGTTTTCCCTGGGCCTCACTGTAGCAACACTATCTCGCCAGGGCAACACTGCATGGCACTTCCTCTGCCAGGAGAGAGCTGCTGCTTTGTAGTTTGTGCTGGGAAACCTTGCTTTGGCAAGTGCGAATTGACCGCATTCAGGCAGAAAGAAAAGAGAATAGCAAGAGGCCTTTTCTCCCCGGCTGCTCTGCCAAGCCCTTCCAGCTCAAACTATGTCGTTGCTCCTCTGGAAGGATCCCTGCACCGCGGCGTAGTTTTTCCGAAGAAGCCCTGCGTTTGCAAGAGCAAATGAGGAATTCGTGGCAGGAAAGAGGAAGGAAAGAAAGTTTCTCTCCCTCTGCCTGCTTTGCTCAGAGGACTGGATGAAGTCAGGGACTTCTCCCTTTCACTGAGAAACGTGTGGGCTGCTGTTGCCTGGGCGCTCTCTTCTTTGCAAAAGAGTCTGCAGTTCTACGCTTTGAACCGTGGAAAGGCGCCGGGCTCTGCTAAGATTTCCCCCGGCGCTTCGTTTGCCCCGGGCCAAAGCGAGCCTTCACAATAGCTGAACGCTAACACTGCATACTCGTTCCACTTCCAGAACCGGGCTACGGCGAGGCAGTTCTCCGGGAGAAAACGGCCCTTCGCGTAGGGCAGATCTGCCGAGCTCCTTGCGGGAAAGCGAAAGCAAAGGACGCTTTTCTCCCTCTAACCGCTTTCGTCAGAGGAACGGGGGAAGTCACAGTGTTCTTTCTCTCCCTGAGATACACACAATCTGACGTTGCCTCTGAGCTCCGTTGCTGGCAAGGAACTGAAACTGACATACATTCCTGTGGGGAAACACAGGGCTTTGCTAGGATTTCTCTAGGCAGTGTGTTTTCCCTGGGCCTCACTGTAGCAACACTATCTCGCCAGGGCAACACTGCATGGCACTTCCTCTGCCAGGAGAGAGCTGCTGCTTTGTAGTTTGTGCTGGGAAAACTTGCTTTGGCAAGTGCCAATTGACCGCATTCAGGCAGAAAGAAAAGAGAATAGCAAGAGGCCTTTTCTCCCCGGCTGCTCTACCAAGCCCTTCCAGCTCAAACTATGTCGTTGCTCCTCTGGAAGGATCCCTGCACCGCGGCGTAGTTTTTCCGAAGAAGCCCTGCGTTTGCAAGAGCAAATGAGGAATTCGTGGCAGGAAAGAGGAAGGAAAGAAAGTTTCTCTCCCTCTGCCTGCTTTGCTCAGAGGACTGGATGAAGTCAGGGAGTTCTCCCTTTCACTGAGAAACGAGCGGGCTGCTGTTGCCTGGGCGCTCTCTTCTTTGCAAAAGAGTCTGCAGTTCCACACTTTGAACCGTGGAAAGAGGCCGGGCTCTGCTAAGATTTCCCCCGGGGCTTCGTTTGCCCCGGGGAAAAGCGAGACTTCACAATAGCTGAACGCTAACACTGCATACTCGTTCCACTTCCAGAACCGGGCTACGGCGAGGCAGTTCTCCGGGGGAAAACGGCCCTTCGCGTAGGGCAGATCTGCCGAGCTCCTTGCGGGAAAGCGAAAGCAAAGGACGCTTTTCTCCCTCAAACCGCTTTCGTCAGAGGAACGGGGGAAGTCACAGTGTTCTTTCTCTCCCTGAGATACACACAATCTGACGTTGCCTCTGAGCTCCGTTGCTGGCAAGGAACTGAAACTGACATACATTCCTGTGGGGAAACACAGGGCTCTGCTAGGATTTCTCTAGGCAGTGTGTTTTCCCTGGGCCTCACTGTAGCAACACTATCTCGCCAGGGCAACACTGCATGGCACTTCCTCTGCCAGGAGAGAGCTGCTGCTTTGTAGTTTGTGCTGGGAAACCTTGCTTTGGCAAGTGCGAATTGACCGCATTCAGGCAGAAAGAAAAGAGAATAGCAAGAGGCCTTTTCTCCCCGGCTGCTCTGCCAAGCCCTTCCAGCTCAAACTATGTCGTTGCTCCTCTGGAAGGATCCCTGCACCGCGGCGTAGTTTTTCCGAAGAAGCCCTGCGTTTGCAAGAGCAAATGAGGAATTCGTGGCAGGAAAGAGGAAGGAAAGAAAGTTTCTCTCCCTCTGCCTGCTTTGCTCAGAGGACTGGATGAAGTCAGGGACTTCTCCCTTTCACTGAGAAACGTGTGGGCTGCTGTTGCCTGGGCGCTCTCTTCTTTGCAAAAGAGTCTGCAGTTCTACGCTTTGAACCGTGGAAAGGCGCCGGGCTCTGCTAAGATTTCCCCCGGCGCTTCGTTTGCCCCGGGCCAAAGCGAGCCTTCACAATAGCTGAACGCTAACACTGCATACTCGTTCCACTTCCAGAACCGGGCTACGGCGAGGCAGTTCTCCGGGAGAAAACGGCCCTTCGCGTAGGGCAGATCTGCCGAGCTCCTTGCGGGAAAGCGAAAGCAAAGGACGCTTTTCTCCCTCTAACCGCTTTCGTCAGAGGAACGGGGGAAGTCACAGTGTTCTTTCTCTCCCTGAGATACACACAATCTGACGTTGCCTCTGAGCTCCGTTGCTGGCAAGGAACTGAAAGTGACATACATTCCTGTGGGGAAACACAGGGCTTTGCTAGGATTTCTGTAGGCAGTGTGTTTTCCCTGGGCCTCACTGTAGCAACACTATCTCGCCAGGGCAACACTGCATGGCACTTCCTCTGCCAGGAGAGAGCTGCTGCTTTGTAGTTTGTGCTGGGAAAACTTGCTTTGGCAAGTGCCAATTGACCGCATTCAGGCAGAAAGAAAAGAGAATAGCAAGAGGCCTTTTCTCCCCGGCTGCTCTACCAAGCCCTTCCAGCTCAAACTATGTCGTTGCTCCTCTGGAAGGATCCCTGCACCGCGGCGTAGTTTTTCCGAAGAAGCCCTGCGTTTGCAAGAGCAAATGAGGAATTCGTGGCAGGAAAGAGGAAGGAAAGAAAGTTTCTCTCCCTCTGCCTGCTTTGCTCAGAGGACTGGATGAAGTCAGGGAGTTCTCCCTTTCACTGAGAAACGAGCGGGCTGCTGTTGCCTGGGCGCTCTCTTCTTTGCAAAAGAGTCTGCAGTTCCACGCTTTGAACCGTGGAAAGACGCCGGGCTCTGCTAAGATTTCCCCCGGGGCTTCGTTTGCCCCGGGCCAAAGCGAGCCTTCACAATAGCTGAACGCTAACACTGCATACTCGTTCCACTTCCAGAACCGGGCTACGGCGAGGCAGTTCTCCGGGGGAAAACGGCCCTTCGCGTAGGGCAGATCTGCCGAGCTCCTTGCGGGAAAGCGAAAGCAAAGGACGCTTTTCTCCCTCAAACCGCTTTCGTCAGAGGAACGGGGGAAGTCACAGTGTTCTTTCTCTCCCTGAGATACACACAATCTGACGTTGCCTCTGAGCTCCGTTGCTGGCAAGGAACTGAAACTGACATACATTCCTGTGGGGAAACACAGGGCTCTGCTAGGATTTCTCTAGGCAGTGTGTTTTCCCTGGGCCTCACTGTAGCAACACTATCTCGCCAGGGCAACACTGCATGGCACTTCCTCTGCCAGGAGAGAGCTGCTGCTTTGTAGTTTGTGCTGCGAAACCTTGCTTTGGCAAGTGCGAATTGACCGCATTCAGGCAGAAAGAAAAGAGAATAGCAAGAGGCCTTTTCTCCCCGGCTGCTCTGCCAAGCCCTTCCAGCTCAAACTATGTCGTTGCTCCTCTGGAAGGATCCCTGCACCGCTGCGTAGTTTTTCCGAAGAAGCCCTGCGTTTGCAAGAGCAAATGAGGAATTCGTGGCAGGAAAGAGGAAGGAAAGAAAGTTTCTCTCCCTCTGCCTGCTTTGCTCAGAGGACTGGATGAAGTCAGGGACTTCTCCCTTTCACTGAGAAACGTGCGGGCTGCTGTTGCCTGGGCGCTCTCTTCTTTGCAAAAGAGTCTGCAGTTCCACGCTTTGAACCGTGGAAAGGCGCCGGGCTCTGCTAAGATTTCCCGCGGCGCTTCGTTTGCCCCGGGCCAAAGCGAGCCTTCACAATAGCTGAACGCTAACACTGCATACTCGTTCCACTTCCAGAACCGGGCTACGGCGAGGCAGTTCTCCGGGGGAAAACGGCCCTTCGCGAAGGGCAGATCTGCCGAGCTCCTTGCGGGAAAGCGAAAGCAAAGGACGCTTTTCTCCCTCTAACCGCTTTCGTCAGAGGAACGGGGGAAGTCACAGTGTTCTTTCTCTCCCTGAGATACACACAATCTGACGTTGCCTCTGAGCTCCGTTGCTGGCAAGGAACTGAAACTGACATACATTCCTGTGGGGAAACACAGGGCTCTGCTAGGATTTCTGTAGGCAGTGTGTTTTCCCTGGGCCTCACTGTAGCAACACTATCTCGCCAGGGCAACACTGCATGGCACTTCCTCTGCCAGGAGAGAGCTGCTGCTTTGTAGTTTGTGCTGGGAAACCTTGCTTTGGCAAGTGCGAATTGACCGCATTCAGGCAGAAAGAAAAGAGAATAGCAAGAGGCCTTTTCTCCCCGGCTGCTCTGCCAAGCCCTTCCAGCTCAAACTATGTCGTTGCTCCTCTGGAAGGATCCCTGCACCGCGGCGTAGTTTTTCCGAAGAAGCCCTGCGTTTGCAAGAGCAAATGAGGAATTCGTGGCAGGAAAGAGGAAGGAAAGAAAGTTTCTCTCCCTCTGCCTGCTTTGCTCAGAGGACTGGATGAAGTCAGGGACTTCTCCCTTTCACTGAGAAACGTGTGGGCTGCTGTTGCCTGGGCGCTCTCTTCTTTGCAAAAGAGTCTGCAGTTCTACGCTTTGAACCGTGGAAAGGCGCCGGGCTCTGCTAAGATTTCCCCCGGCGCTTCGTTTGCCCCGGGCCAAAGCGAGCCTTCACAATAGCTGAACGCTACCACTGCATACTCGTTCCACTTCCAGAACCGGGCTACGGCGAGGCAGTTCTCCGGGAGAAAACGGCCCTTCGCGTAGGGCAGATCTGCCGAGCTCCTTGCGGGAAAGCGAAAGCAAAGGACGCTTTTCTCCCTCAAACCGCTTTCGTCAGAGGAACGGGGGAAGTCACAGTGTTCTTTCTCTCCCTGAGATACACACAATCTGACGTTGCCTCTGAGCTCCGTTGCTGGCAAGGAACTGAAACTGACATACATTCCTGTGGGGAAACACAGGGCTCTGCTAGGATTTCTCTAGGCAGTGTGTTTTCCCTGGGCCTCACTGTAGCAACACTATCTCGCCAGGGCAACACTGCATGGCACTTCCTCTGCCAGGAGAGAGCTGCTGCTTTGTAGTTTGTGCTGCGAAACCTTGCTTTGGCAAGTGCGAATTGACCGCATTCAGGCAGAAAGAAAAGAGAATAGCAAGAGGCCTTTTCTCCCCGGCTGCTCTGCCAAGCCCTTCCAGCTCAAACTATGTCGTTGCTCCTCTGGAAGGATCCCTGCACCGCTGCGTAGTTTTTCCGAAGAAGCCCTGCGTTTGCAAGAGCAAATGAGGAATTCGTGGCAGGAAAGAGGAAGGAAAGAAAGTTTCTCTCCCTCTGCCTGCTTTGCTCAGAGGACTGGATGAAGTCAGGGACTTCTCCCTTTCACTGAGAAACGTGCGGGCTGCTGTTGCCTGGGCGCTCTCTTCTTTGCAAAAGAGTCTGCAGTTCCACGCTTTGAACCGTGGAAAGGCGCCGGGCTCTGCTAAGATTTCCCGCGGCGCTTCGTTTGCCCCGGGCCAAAGCGAGCCTTCACAATAGCTGAACGCTAACACTGCATACTCGTTCCACTTCCAGAACCGGGCTACGGCGAGGCAGTTCTCCGGGGGAAAACGGCCCTTCGCGAAGGGCAGATCTGCCGAGCTCCTTGCGGGAAAGCGAAAGCAAAGGACGCTTTTCTCCCTCAAACCGCTTTCGTCAGAGGAACGGGGGAAGTCACAGTGTTCTTTCTCTCCCTGAGATACACACAATCTGACGTTGCCTCTGAGCTCCGTTGCTGGCAAGGAACTGAAACTGACATACATTCCTGTGGGGAAACACAGGGCTCTGCTAGGATTTCTGTAGGCAGTGTGTTTTCCCTGGGCCTCACTGTAGCAACACTATCTCGCCAGGGCAACACTGCATGGCACTTCCTCTGCCAGGAGAGAGCTGCTGCTTTGTAGTTTGTGCTGGGAAACCTTGCTTTGGCAAGTGCGAATTGACCGCATTCAGGCAGAAAGAAAAGAGAATAGCAAGAGGCCTTTTCTCCCCGGCTGCTCTGCCAAGCCCTTCCAGCTCAAACTATGTCGTTGCTCCTCTGGAAGGATCCCTGCACCGCGGCGTAGTTTTTCCGAAGAAGCCCTGCGTTTGCAAGAGCAAATGAGGAATTCGTGGCAGGAAAGAGGAAGGAAAGAAAGTTTCTCTCCCTCTGCCTGCTTTGCTCAGAGGACTGGATGAAGTCAGGGACTTCTCCCTTTCACTGAGAAACGTGTGGGCTGCTGTTGCCTGGGCGCTCTCTTCTTTGCAAAAGAGTCTGCAGTTCTACGCTTTGAACCGTGGAAAGGCGCCGGGCTCTGCTAAGATTTCCCCCGGCGCTTCGTTTGCCCCGGGCCAAAGCGAGCCTTCACAATAGCTGAACGCTAACACTGCATACTCGTTCCACTTCCAGAACCGGGCTACGGCGAGGCAGTTCTCCGGGAGAAAACGGCCCTTCGCGTAGGGCAGATCTGCCGAGCTCCTTGCGGGAAAGCGAAAGCAAAGGACGCTTTTCTCCCTCTAACCGCTTTCGTCAGAGGAACGGGGGAAGTCACAGTGTTCTTTCTCTCCCTGAGATACACACAATCTGACGTTGCCTCTGAGCTCCGTTGCTGGCAAGGAACTGAAACTGACATACATTCCTGTGGGGAAACACAGGGCTTTGCTAGGATTTCTCTAGGCAGTGTGTTTTCCCTGGGCCTCACTGTAGCAACACTATCTCGCCAGGGCAACACTGCATGGCACTTCCTCTGCCAGGAGAGAGCTGCTGCTTTGTAGTTTGTGCTGGGAAAACTTGCTTTGGCAAGTGCCAATTGACCGCATTCAGGCAGAAAGAAAAGAGAATAGCAAGAGGCCTTTTCTCCCCGGCTGCTCTACCAAGCCCTTCCAGCTCAAACTATGTCGTTGCTCCTCTGGAAGGATCCCTGCACCGCGGCGTAGTTTTTCCGAAGAAGCCCTGCGTTTGCAAGAGCAAATGAGGAATTCGTGGCAGGAAAGAGGAAGGAAAGAAAGTTTCTCTCCCTCTGCCTGCTTTGCTCAGAGGACTGGATGAAGTCAGGGAGTTCTCCCTTTCACTGAGAAACGAGCGGGCTGCTGTTGCCTGGGCGCTCTCTTCTTTGCAAAAGAGTCTGCAGTTCCACACTTTGAACCGTGGAAAGAGGCCGGGCTCTGCTAAGATTTCCCCCGGGGCTTCGTTTGCCCCGGGGAAAAGCGAGACTTCACAATAGCTGAACGCTAACACTGCATACTCGTTCCACTTCCAGAACCGGGCTACGGCGAGGCAGTTCTCCGGGGGAAAACGGCCCTTCGCGTAGGGCAGATCTGCCGAGCTCCTTGCGGGAAAGCGAAAGCAAAGGACGCTTTTCTCCCTCAAACCGCTTTCGTCAGAGGAACGGGGGAAGTCACAGTGTTCTTTCTCTCCCTGAGATACACACAATCTGACGTTGCCTCTGAGCTCCGTTGCTGGCAAGGAACTGAAACTGACATACATTCCTGTGGGGAAACACAGGGCTCTGCTAGGATTTCTCTAGGCAGTGTGTTTTCCCTGGGCCTCACTGTAGCAACACTATCTCGCCAGGGCAACACTGCATGGCACTTCCTCTGCCAGGAGAGAGCTGCTGCTTTGTAGTTTGTGCTGGGAAACCTTGCTTTGGCAAGTGCGAATTGACCGCATTCAGGCAGAAAGAAAAGAGAATAGCAAGAGGCCTTTTCTCCCCGGCTGCTCTGCCAAGCCCTTCCAGCTCAAACTATGTCGTTGCTCCTCTGGAAGGATCCCTGCACCGCGGCGTAGTTTTTCCGAAGAAGCCCTGCGTTTGCAAGAGCAAATGAGGAATTCGTGGCAGGAAAGAGGAAGGAAAGAAAGTTTCTCTCCCTCTGCCTGCTTTGCTCAGAGGACTGGATGAAGTCAGGGACTTCTCCCTTTCACTGAGAAACGTGTGGGCTGCTGTTGCCTGGGCGCTCTCTTCTTTGCAAAAGAGTCTGCAGTTCTACGCTTTGAACCGTGGAAAGGCGCCGGGCTCTGCTAAGATTTCCCCCGGCGCTTCGTTTGCCCCGGGCCAAAGCGAGCCTTCACAATAGCTGAACGCTAACACTGCATACTCGTTCCACTTCCAGAACCGGGCTACGGCGAGGCAGTTCTCCGGGAGAAAACGGCCCTTCGCGTAGGGCAGATCTGCCGAGCTCCTTGCGGGAAAGCGAAAGCAAAGGACGCTTTTCTCCCTCTAACCGCTTTCGTCAGAGGAACGGGGGAAGTCACAGTGTTCTTTCTCTCCCTGAGATACACACAATCTGACGTTGCCTCTGAGCTCCGTTGCTGGCAAGGAACTGAAAGTGACATACATTCCTGTGGGGAAACACAGGGCTTTGCTAGGATTTCTGTAGGCAGTGTGTTTTCCCTGGGCCTCACTGTAGCAACACTATCTCGCCAGGGCAACACTGCATGGCACTTCCTCTGCCAGGAGAGAGCTGCTGCTTTGTAGTTTGTGCTGGGAAAACTTGCTTTGGCAAGTGCCAATTGACCGCATTCAGGCAGAAAGAAAAGAGAATAGCAAGAGGCCTTTTCTCCCCGGCTGCTCTACCAAGCCCTTCCAGCTCAAACTATGTCGTTGCTCCTCTGGAAGGATCCCTGCACCGCGGCGTAGTTTTTCCGAAGAAGCCCTGCGTTTGCAAGAGCAAATGAGGAATTCGTGGCAGGAAAGAGGAAGGAAAGAAAGTTTCTCTCCCTCTGCCTGCTTTGCTCAGAGGACTGGATGAAGTCAGGGAGTTCTCCCTTTCACTGAGAAACGAGCGGGCTGCTGTTGCCTGGGCGCTCTCTTCTTTGCAAAAGAGTCTGCAGTTCCACGCTTTGAACCGTGGAAAGACGCCGGGCTCTGCTAAGATTTCCCCCGGGGCTTCGTTTGCCCCGGGCCAAAGCGAGCCTTCACAATAGCTGAACGCTAACACTGCATACTCGTTCCACTTCCAGAACCGGGCTACGGCGAGGCAGTTCTCCGGGGGAAAACGGCCCTTCGCGTAGGGCAGATCTGCCGAGCTCCTTGCGGGAAAGCGAAAGCAAAGGACGCTTTTCTCCCTCAAACCGCTTTCGTCAGAGGAACGGGGGAAGTCACAGTGTTCTTTCTCTCCCTGAGATACACACAATCTGACGTTGCCTCTGAGCTCCGTTGCTGGCAAGGAACTGAAACTGACATACATTCCTGTGGGGAAACACAGGGCTCTGCTAGGATTTCTCTAGGCAGTGTGTTTTCCCTGGGCCTCACTGTAGCAACACTATCTCGCCAGGGCAACACTGCATGGCACTTCCTCTGCCAGGAGAGAGCTGCTGCTTTGTAGTTTGTGCTGCGAAACCTTGCTTTGGCAAGTGCGAATTGACCGCATTCAGGCAGAAAGAAAAGAGAATAGCAAGAGGCCTTTTCTCCCCGGCTGCTCTGCCAAGCCCTTCCAGCTCAAACTATGTCGTTGCTCCTCTGGAAGGATCCCTGCACCGCTGCGTAGTTTTTCCGAAGAAGCCCTGCGTTTGCAAGAGCAAATGAGGAATTCGTGGCAGGAAAGAGGAAGGAAAGAAAGTTTCTCTCCCTCTGCCTGCTTTGCTCAGAGGACTGGATGAAGTCAGGGACTTCTCCCTTTCACTGAGAAACGTGCGGGCTGCTGTTGCCTGGGCGCTCTCTTCTTTGCAAAAGAGTCTGCAGTTCCACGCTTTGAACCGTGGAAAGGCGCCGGGCTCTGCTAAGATTTCCCGCGGCGCTTCGTTTGCCCCGGGCCAAAGCGAGCCTTCACAATAGCTGAACGCTAACACTGCATACTCGTTCCACTTCCAGAACCGGGCTACGGCGAGGCAGTTCTCCGGGGGAAAACGGCCCTTCGCGAAGGGCAGATCTGCCGAGCTCCTTGCGGGAAAGCGAAAGCAAAGGACGCTTTTCTCCCTCTAACCGCTTTCGTCAGAGGAACGGGGGAAGTCACAGTGTTCTTTCTCTCCCTGAGATACACACAATCTGACGTTGCCTCTGAGCTCCGTTGCTGGCAAGGAACTGAAACTGACATACATTCCTGTGGGGAAACACAGGGCTCTGCTAGGATTTCTGTAGGCAGTGTGTTTTCCCTGGGCCTCACTGTAGCAACACTATCTCGCCAGGGCAACACTGCATGGCACTTCCTCTGCCAGGAGAGAGCTGCTGCTTTGTAGTTTGTGCTGGGAAACCTTGCTTTGGCAAGTGCGAATTGACCGCATTCAGGCAGAAAGAAAAGAGAATAGCAAGAGGCCTTTTCTCCCCGGCTGCTCTGCCAAGCCCTTCCAGCTCAAACTATGTCGTTGCTCCTCTGGAAGGATCCCTGCACCGCGGCGTAGTTTTTCCGAAGAAGCCCTGCGTTTGCAAGAGCAAATGAGGAATTCGTGGCAGGAAAGAGGAAGGAAAGAAAGTTTCTCTCCCTCTGCCTGCTTTGCTCAGAGGACTGGATGAAGTCAGGGACTTCTCCCTTTCACTGAGAAACGTGTGGGCTGCTGTTGCCTGGGCGCTCTCTTCTTTGCAAAAGAGTCTGCAGTTCTACGCTTTGAACCGTGGAAAGGCGCCGGGCTCTGCTAAGATTTCCCCCGGCGCTTCGTTTGCCCCGGGCCAAAGCGAGCCTTCACAATAGCTGAACGCTAACACTGCATACTCGTTCCACTTCCAGAACCGGGCTACGGCGAGGCAGTTCTCCGGGAGAAAACGGCCCTTCGCGTAGGGCAGATCTGCCGAGCTCCTTGCGGGAAAGCGAAAGCAAAGGACGCTTTTCTCCCTCAAACCGCTTTCGTCAGAGGAACGGGGGAAGTCACAGTGTTCTTTCTCTCCCTGAGATACACACAATCTGACGTTGCCTCTGAGCTCCGTTGCTGGCAAGGAACTGAAACTGACATACATTCCTGTGGGGAAACACAGGGCTCTGCTAGGATTTCTCTAGGCAGTGTGTTTTCCCTGGGCCTCACTGTAGCAACACTATCTCGCCAGGGCAACACTGCATGGCACTTCCTCTGCCAGGAGAGAGCTGCTGCTTTGTAGTTTGTGCTGCGAAACCTTGCTTTGGCAAGTGCGAATTGACCGCATTCAGGCAGAAAGAAAAGAGAATAGCAAGAGGCCTTTTCTCCCCGGCTGCTCTGCCAAGCCCTTCCAGCTCAAACTATGTCGTTGCTCCTCTGGAAGGATCCCTGCACCGCTGCGTAGTTTTTCCGAAGAAGCCCTGCGTTTGCAAGAGCAAATGAGGAATTCGTGGCAGGAAAGAGGAAGGAAAGAAAGTTTCTCTCCCTCTGCCTGCTTTGCTCAGAGGACTGGATGAAGTCAGGGACTTCTCCCTTTCACTGAGAAACGTGCGGGCTGCTGTTGCCTGGGCGCTCTCTTCTTTGCAAAAGAGTCTGCAGTTCCACGCTTTGAACCGTGGAAAGGCGCCGGGCTCTGCTAAGATTTCCCGCGGCGCTTCGTTTGCCCCGGGCCAAAGCGAGCCTTCACAATAGCTGAACGCTAACACTGCATACTCGTTCCACTTCCAGAACCGGGCTACGGCGAGGCAGTTCTCCGGGGGAAAACGGCCCTTCGCGAAGGGCAGATCTGCCGAGCTCCTTGCGGGAAAGCGAAAGCAAAGGACGCTTTTCTCCCTCTAACCGCTTTCGTCAGAGGAACGGGGGAAGTCACAGTGTTCTTTCTCTCCCTGAGATACACACAATCTGACGTTGCCTCTGAGCTCCGTTGCTGGCAAGGAACTGAAACTGACATACATTCCTGTGGGGAAACACAGGGCTCTGCTAGGATTTCTGTAGGCAGTGTGTTTTCCCTGGGCCTCACTGTAGCAACACTATCTCGCCAGGGCAACACTGCATGGCACTTCCTCTGCCAGGAGAGAGCTGCTGCTTTGTAGTTTGTGCTGGGAAACCTTGCTTTGGCAAGTGCGAATTGACCGCATTCAGGCAGAAAGAAAAGAGAATAGCAAGAGGCCTTTTCTCCCCGGCTGCTCTGCCAAGCCCTTCCAGCTCAAACTATGTCGTTGCTCCTCTGGAAGGATCCCTGCACCGCGGCGTAGTTTTTCCGAAGAAGCCCTGCGTTTGCAAGAGCAAATGAGGAATTCGTGGCAGGAAAGAGGAAGGAAAGAAAGTTTCTCTCCCTCTGCCTGCTTTGCTCAGAGGACTGGATGAAGTCAGGGACTTCTCCCTTTCACTGAGAAACGTGTGGGCTGCTGTTGCCTGGGCGCTCTCTTCTTTGCAAAAGAGTCTGCAGTTCTACGCTTTGAACCGTGGAAAGGCGCCGGGCTCTGCTAAGATTTCCCCCGGCGCTTCGTTTGCCCCGGGCCAAAGCGAGCCTTCACAATAGCTGAACGCTAACACTGCATACTCGTTCCACTTCCAGAACCGGGCTACGGCGAGGCAGTTCTCCGGGAGAAAACGGCCCTTCGCGTAGGGCAGATCTGCCGAGCTCCTTGCGGGAAAGCGAAAGCAAAGGACGCTTTTCTCCCTCTAACCGCTTTCGTCAGAGGAACGGGGGAAGTCACAGTGTTCTTTCTCTCCCTGAGATACACACAATCTGACGTTGCCTCTGAGCTCCGTTGCTGGCAAGGAACTGAAACTGACATACATTCCTGTGGGGAAACACAGGGCTTTGCTAGGATTTCTCTAGGCAGTGTGTTTTCCCTGGGCCTCACTGTAGCAACACTATCTCGCCAGGGCAACACTGCATGGCACTTCCTCTGCCAGGAGAGAGCTGCTGCTTTGTAGTTTGTGCTGGGAAAACTTGCTTTGGCAAGTGCCAATTGACCGCATTCAGGCAGAAAGAAAAGAGAATAGCAAGAGGCCTTTTCTCCCCGGCTGCTCTACCAAGCCCTTCCAGCTCAAACTATGTCGTTGCTCCTCTGGAAGGATCCCTGCACCGCGGCGTAGTTTTTCCGAAGAAGCCCTGCGTTTGCAAGAGCAAATGAGGAATTCGTGGCAGGAAAGAGGAAGGAAAGAAAGTTTCTCTCCCTCTGCCTGCTTTGCTCAGAGGACTGGATGAAGTCAGGGAGTTCTCCCTTTCACTGAGAAACGAGCGGGCTGCTGTTGCCTGGGCGCTCTCTTCTTTGCAAAAGAGTCTGCAGTTCCACACTTTGAACCGTGGAAAGAGGCCGGGCTCTGCTAAGATTTCCCCCGGGGCTTCGTTTGCCCCGGGGAAAAGCGAGACTTCACAATAGCTGAACGCTAACACTGCATACTCGTTCCACTTCCAGAACCGGGCTACGGCGAGGCAGTTCTCCGGGGGAAAACGGCCCTTCGCGTAGGGCAGATCTGCCGAGCTCCTTGCGGGAAAGCGAAAGCAAAGGACGCTTTTCTCCCTCAAACCGCTTTCGTCAGAGGAACGGGGGAAGTCACAGTGTTCTTTCTCTCCCTGAGATACACACAATCTGACGTTGCCTCTGAGCTCCGTTGCTGGCAAGGAACTGAAACTGACATACATTCCTGTGGGGAAACACAGGGCTCTGCTAGGATTTCTCTAGGCAGTGTGTTTTCCCTGGGCCTCACTGTAGCAACACTATCTCGCCAGGGCAACACTGCATGGCACTTCCTCTGCCAGGAGAGAGCTGCTGCTTTGTAGTTTGTGCTGCGAAACCTTGCTTTGGCAAGTGCGAATTGACCGCATTCAGGCAGAAAGAAAAGAGAATAGCAAGAGGCCTTTTCTCCCCGGCTGCTCTGCCAAGCCCTTCCAGCTCAAACTATGTCGTTGCTCCTCTGGAAGGATCCCTGCACCGCGGCGTAGTTTTTCCGAAGAAGCCCTGCGTTTGCAAGAGCAAATGAGGAATTCGTGGCAGGAAAGAGGAAGGAAAGAAAGTTTCTCTCCCTCTGCCTGCTTTGCTCAGAGGACTGGATGAAGTCAGGGACTTCTCCCTTTCACTGAGAAACGTGCGGGCTGCTGTTGCCTGGGCGCTCTCTTCTTTGCAAAAGAGTCTGCAGTTCCACGCTTTGAACCGTGGAAAGGCGCCGGGCTCTGCTAAGATTTCCCGCGGCGCTTCGTTTGCCCCGGGCCAAAGCGAGCCTTCACAATAGCTGAACGCTAACACTGCATACTCGTTCCACTTCCAGAACCGGGCTACGGCGAGGCAGTTCTCCGGGGGAAAACGGCCCTTCGCGAAGGGCAGATCTGCCGAGCTCCTTGCGGGAAAGCGAAAGCAAAGGACGCTTTTCTCCCTCTAACCGCTTTCGTCAGAGGAACGGGGGAAGTCACAGTGTTCTTTCTCTCCCTGAGATACACACAATCTGACGTTGCCTCTGAGCTCCGTTGCTGGCAAGGAACTGAAAGTGACATACATTCCTGTGGGAAAATACAGGGCTCTGCTAGGATTTCTCTAGGCAGTGTGTTTTCCCTGGGCCTCACTGTAGCAACACTATCTCGCCAGGACAACACTGCATGGCACTTCCTCTGCCAGGAGAGAGCTGCTGCTTTGTAGTTTGTGCTGGGAAACCTTGCTTTGGCAAGTGCGAATTGACCGCATTCAGGCAGAAAGAAAAGAGAATAGCAAGAGGCCTTTTCTCCCCGGCTGCTCTGCCAAGCCCTTCCAGCTCAAACTATGTCGTTGCTCCTCTGGAAGGATCCCTGCACCGCGGCGTAGTTTTTCCGAAGAAGCCCTGCGTTTGCAAGAGCAAATGAGGAATTCGTGGCAGGAAAGAGGAAGGAAAGAAAGTTTCTCTCCCTCTGCCTGCTTTGCTCAGAGGACTGGATGAAGTCAGGGACTTCTCCCTTTCACTGAGAAACGTGTGGGCTGCTGTTGCCTGGGCGCTCTCTTCTTTGCAAAAGAGTCTGCAGTTCTACGCTTTGAACCGTGGAAAGGCGCCGGGCTCTGCTAAGATTTCCCCCGGCGCTTCGTTTGCCCCGGGCCAAAGCGAGCCTTCACAATAGCTGAACGCTAACACTGCATACTCGTTCCACTTCCAGAACCGGGCTACGGCGAGGCAGTTCTCCGGGAGAAAACGGCCCTTCGCGTAGGGCAGATCTGCCGAGCTCCTTGCGGGAAAGCGAAAGCAAAGGACGCTTTTCTCCCTCTAACCGCTTTCGTCAGAGGAACGGGGGAAGTCACAGTGTTCTTTCTCTCCCTGAGATACACACAATCTGACGTTGCCTCTGAGCTCCGTTGCTGGCAAGGAACTGAAAGTGACATACATTCCTGTGGGGAAACACAGGGCTTTGCTAGGATTTCTCTAGGCAGTGTGTTTTCCCTGGGCCTCACTGTAGCAACACTATCTCGCCAGGGCAACACTGCATGGCACTTCCTCTGCCAGGAGAGAGCTGCTGCTTTGTAGTTTGTGCTGGGAAACCTTGCTTTGGCAAGTGCCAATTGACCGCATTCAGGCAGAAAGAAAAGAGAATAGCAAGAGGCCTTTTCTCCCCGGCTGCTCTACCAAGCCCTTCCAGCTCAAACTATGTCGTTGCTCCTCTGGAAGGATCCCTGCACCGCGGCGTAGTTTTTCCGAAGAAGCCCTGCGTTTGCAAGAGCAAATGAGGAATTCGTGGCAGGAAAGAGGAAGGAAAGAAAGTTTCTCTCCCTCTGCCTGCTTTGCTCAGAGGACTGGATGAAGTCAGGGACTTCTCCCTTTCACTGAGAAACGTGTGGGCTGCTGTTGCCTGGGCGCTCTCTTCTTTGCAAAAGAGTCTGCAGTTCTACGCTTTGAACCGTGGAAAGACGCCGGGCTCTGCTAAGATTTCCCCCGGCGCTTCGTTTGCCCCGGGCCAAAGCGAGCCTTCACAATAGCTGAACGCTAACACTGCATACTCGTTCCACTTCCAGAACCGCGCTACGGCGAGGCAGTTCTCCGGGAGAAAACGGCCCTTCGCGTAGGGCAGATCTGCCGAGCTCCTTGCGGGAAAGCGAAAGCAAAGGACGCTTTTCTCCCTCTAACCGCTTTCGTCAGAGGAACGGGGGAAGTCACAGTGTTCTTTCTCTCCCTGAGATACACACAATCTGACGTTGCCTCTGAGCTCCGTTGCTGGCAAGGAACTGAAAGTGACATACATTCCTGTGGGGAAACACAGGGCTTTGCTAGGATTTCTGTAGGCAGTGTGTTTTCCCTGGGCCTCACTGTAGCAACACTATCTCGCCAGGGCAACACTGCATGGCACTTCCTCTGCCAGGAGAGAGCTGCTGCTTTGTAGTTTGTGCTGGGAAAACTTGCTTTGGCAAGTGCCAATTGACCGCATTCAGGCAGAAAGAAAAGAGAATAGCAAGAGGCCTTTTCTCCCCGGCTGCTCTACCAAGCCCTTCCAGCTCAAACTATGTCGTTGCTCCTCTGGAAGGATCCCTGCACCGCGGCGTAGTTTTTCCGAAGAAGCCCTGCGTTTGCAAGAGCAAATGAGGAATTCGTGGCAGGAAAGAGGAAGGAAAGAAAGTTTCTCTCCCTCTGCCTGCTTTGCTCAGAGGACTGGATGAAGTCAGGGAGTTCTCCCTTTCACTGAGAAACGAGCGGGCTGCTGTTGCCTGGGCGCTCTCTTCTTTGCAAAAGAGTCTGCAGTTCCACGCTTTGAACCGTGGAAAGACGCCGGGCTCTGCTAAGATTTCCCCCGGGGCTTCGTTTGCCCCGGGGAAAAGCGAGACTTCACAATAGCTGAACGCTTACACTGCATACTCGTTCCACTTCCAGAACCGGGCTACGGCGAGGCAGTTCTCCGGGGGAAAACGGCCCTTCGCGTAGGGCAGATCTGCCGAGCTCCTTGCGGGAAAGCGAAAGCAAAGGACGCTTTTCTCCCTCAAACCGCTTTCGTCAGAGGAACGGGGGAAGTCACAGTGTTCTTTCTCTCCCTGAGATACACACAATCTGACGTTGCCTCTGAGCTCCGTTGCTGGCAAGGAACTGAAACTGACATACATTCCTGTGGGGAAACACAGGGCTCTGCTAGGATTTCTCTAGGCAGTGTGTTTTCCCTGGGCCTCACTGTAGCAACACTATCTCGCCAGGGCAACACTGCATGGCACTTCCTCTGCCAGGAGAGAGCTGCTGCTTTGTAGTTTGTGCTGCGAAACCTTGCTTTGGCAAGTGCGAAATGACCGCATTCAGGCAGAAAGAAAAGAGAATAGCAAGAGGCCTTTTCTCCCCGGCTGCTCTGCCAAGCCCTTCCAGCTCAAACTATGTCGTTGCTCCTCTGGAAGGATCCCTGCACCGCTGCGTAGTTTTTCCGAAGAAGCCCTGCGTTTGCAAGAGCAAATGAGGAATTCGTGGCAGGAAAGAGGAAGGAAAGAAAGTTTCTCTCCCTCTGCCTGCTTTGCTCAGAGGACTGGATGAAGTCAGGGACTTCTCCCTTTCACTGAGAAACGTGCGGGCTGCTGTTGCCTGGGCGCTCTCTTCTTTGCAAAAGAGTCTGCAGTTCCACGCTTTGAACCGTGGAAAGGCGCCGGGCTCTGCTAAGATTTCCCCCGGCGCTTCGTTTGCCCCGGGCCAAAGCGAGCCTTCACAATAGCTGAACGCTAACACTGCATACTCGTTCCACTTCCAGAACCGGGCTACGGCGAGGCAGTTCTCCGGGGGAAAACGGCCCTTCGCGAAGGGCAGATCTGCCGAGCTCCTTGCGGGAAAGCGAAAGCAAAGGACGCTTTTCTCCCTCTAACCGCTTTCGTCAGAGGAACGGGGGAAGTCACAGTGTTCTTTCTCTCCCTGAGATACACACAATCTGACGTTGCCTCTGAGCTCCGTTGCTGGCAAGGAACTGAAACTGACATACATTCCTGTGGGGAAACACAGGGCTCTGCTAGGATTTCTGTAGGCAGTGTGTTTTCCCTGGGCCTCACTGTAGCAACACTATCTCGCCAGGGCAACACTGCATGGCACTTCCTCTGCCAGGAGAGAGCTGCTGCTTTGTAGTTTGTGCTGGGAAAACTTGCTTTGGCAAGTGCCAATTGACCGCATTCAGGCAGAAAGAAAAGAGAATAGCAAGAGGCCTTTTCTCCCCGGCTGCTCTACCAAGCCCTTCCAGCTCAAACTATGTCGTTGCTCCTCTGGAAGGATCCCTGCACCGCGGCGTAGTTTTTCCGAAGAAGCCCTGCGTTTGCAAGAGCAAATGAGGAATTCGTGGCAGGAAAGAGGAAGGAAAGAAAGTTTCTCTCCCTCTGCCTGCTTTGCTCAGAGGACTGGATGAAGTCAGGGAGTTCTCCCTTTCACTGAGAAACGAGCGGGCTGCTGTTGCCTGGGCGCTCTCTTCTTTGCAAAAGAGTCTGCAGTTCCACGCTTTGAACCGTGGAAAGACGCCGGGCTCTGCTAAGATTTCCCCCGGGGCTTCGTTTGCCCCGGGGAAAAGCGAGACTTCACAATAGCTGAACGCTAACACTGCATACTCGTTCCAATTCCAGAACCGGGCTACGGCGAGGCAGTTCTCCGGGGGAAAACGGCCCTTCGCGTAGGGCAGATCTGCCGAGCTCCTTGCGGGAAAGCGAAAGCAAAGGACGCTTTTCTCCCTCAAACCGCTTTCGTCAGAGGAACGGGGGAAGTCACAGTGTTCTTTCTCTCCCTGAGATACACACAATCTGACGTTGCCTCTGAGCTCCGTTGCTGGCAAGGAACTGAAACTGACATACATTCCTGTGGGGAAACACAGGGCTCTGCTAGGATTTCTGTAGGCAGTGTGTTTTCCCTGGGCCTCACTGTAGCAACACTATCTCGCCAGGGCAACACTGCATGGCACTTCCTCTGCCAGGAGAGAGCTGCTGCTTTGTAGTTTGTGCTGGGAAACCTTGCTTTGGCAAGTGCGAATTGACCGCATTCAGGCAGAAAGAAAAGAGAATAGCAAGAGGCCTTTTCTCCCCGGCTGCTCTGCCAAGCCCTTCCAGCTCAAACTATGTCGTTGCTCCTCTGGAAGGATCCCTGCACCGCGGCGTAGTTTTTCCGAAGAAGCCCTGCGTTTGCAAGAGCAAATGAGGAATTCGTGGCAGGAAAGAGGAAGGAAAGAAAGTTTCTCTCCCTCTGCCTGCTTTGCTCAGAGGACTGGATGAAGTCAGGGACTTCTCCCTTTCACTGAGAAACGTGTGGGCTGCTGTTGCCTGGGCGCTCTCTTCTTTGCAAAAGAGTCTGCAGTTCTACGCTTTGAACCGTGGAAAGGCGCCGGGCTCTGCTAAGATTTCCCCCGGCGCTTCGTTTGCCCCGGGCCAAAGCGAGCCTTCACAATAGCTGAACGCTAACACTGCATACTCGTTCCACTTCCAGAACCGGGCTACGGCGAGGCAGTTCTCCGGGAGAAAACGGCCCTTCGCGTAGGGCAGATCTGCCGAGCTCCTTGCGGGAAAGCGAAAGCAAAGGACGCTTTTCTCCCTCTAACCGCTTTCGTCAGAGGAACGGGGGAAGTCACAGTGTTCTTTCTCTCCCTGAGATACACACAATCTGACGTTGCCTCTGAGCTCCGTTGCTGGCAAGGAACTGAAAGTGACATACATTCCTGTGGGGAAACACAGGGCTTTGCTAGGATTTCTCTAGGCAGTGTGTTTTCCCTGGGCCTCACTGTAGCAACACTATCTCGCCAGGGCAACACTGCATGGCACTTCCTCTGCCAGGAGAGAGCTGCTGCTTTGTAGTTTGTGCTGGGAAAACTTGCTTTGGCAAGTGCCAATTGACCGCATTCAGGCAGAAAGAAAAGAGAATAGCAAGAGGCCTTTTCTCCCCGGCTGCTCTACCAAGCCCTTCCAGCTCAAACTATGTCGTTGCTCCTCTGGAAGGATCCCTGCACCGCGGCGTAGTTTTTCCGAAGAAGCCCTGCGTTTGCAAGAGCAAATGAGGAATTCGTGGCAGGAAAGAGGAAGGAAAGAAAGTTTCTCTCCCTCTGCCTGCTTTGCTCAGAGGACTGGATGAAGTCAGGGAGTTCTCCCTTTCACTGAGAAACGAGCGGGCTGCTGTTGCCTGGGCGCTCTCTTCTTTGCAAAAGAGTCTGCAGTTCCACGCTTTGAACCGTGGAAAGACGCCGGGCTCTGCTAAGATTTCCCCCGGGGCTTCGTTTGCCCCGGGGAAAAGCGAGACTTCACAATAGCTGAACGCTAACACTGCATACTCGTTCCACTTCCAGAATCGGGCTACGGCGAGGCAGTTCTCCGGGGGAAAACGGCCCTTCGCGTAGGGCAGATCTGCCGAGCTCCTTGCGGGAAAGCGAAAGCAAAGGACGCTTTTCTCCCTCAAACCGCTTTCGTCAGAGGAACGGGGGAAGTCACAGTGTTCTTTCTCTCCCTGAGATACACACAATCTGACGTTGCCTCTGAGCTCCGTTGCTGGCAAGGAACTGAAACTGACATACATTCCTGTGGGGAAACACAGGGCTCTGCTAGGATTTCTCTAGGCAGTGTGTTTTCCCTGGGCCTCACTGTAGCAACACTATCTCGCCAGGGCAACACTGCATGGCACTTCCTCTGCCAGGAGAGAGCTGCTGCTTTGTAGTTTGTGCTGCGAAACCTTGCTTTGGCAAGTGCGAATTGACCGCATTCAGGCAGAAAGAAAAGAGAATAGCAAGAGGCCTTTTCTCCCCGGCTGCTCTGCCAAGCCCTTCCAGCTCAAACTATGTCGTTGCTCCTCTGGAAGGATCCCTGCACCGCGGCGTAGTTTTTCCGAAGAAGCCCTGCGTTTGCAAGAGCAAATGAGGAATTCGTGGCAGGAAAGAGGAAGGAAAGAAAGTTTCTCTCCCTCTGCCTGCTTTGCTCAGAGGACTGGATGAAGTCAGGGACTTCTCCCTTTCACTGAGAAACGTGTGGGCTGCTGTTGCCTGGGCGCTCTCTTCTTTGCAAAAGAGTCTGCAGTTCTACGCTTTGAACCGTGGAAAGGCGCCGGGCTCTGCTAAGATTTCCCCCGGCGCTTCGTTTGCCCCGGGCCAAAGCGAGCCTTCACAATAGCTGAACGCTAACACTGCATACTCGTTCCACTTCCAGAACCGGGCTACGGCGAGGCAGTTCTCCGGGAGAAAACGGCCCTTCGCGTAGGGCAGATCTGCCGAGCTCCTTGCGGGAAAGCGAAAGCAAAGGACGCTTTTCTCCCTCTAACCGCTTTCGTCAGAGGAACGGGGGAAGTCACAGTGTTCTTTCTCTCCCTGAGATACACACAATCTGACGTTGCCTCTGAGCTCCGTTGCTGGCAAGGAACTGAAAGTGACATACATTCCTGTGGGGAAACACAGGGCTTTGCTAGGATTTCTCTAGGCAGTGTGTTTTCCCTGGGCCTCACTGTAGCAACACTATCTCGCCAGGGCAACACTGCATGGCACTTCCTCTGCCAGGAGAGAGCTGCTGCTTTGTAGTTTGTGCTGGGAAAACTTGCTTTGGCAAGTGCCAATTGACCGCATTCAGGCAGAAAGAAAAGAGAATAGCAAGAGGCCTTTTCTCCCCGGCTGCTCTACCAAGCCCTTCCAGCTCAAACTATGTCGTTGCTCCTCTGGAAGGATCCCTGCACCGCGGCGTAGTTTTTCCGAAGAAGCCCTGCGTTTGCAAGAGCAAATGAGGAATTCGTGGCAGGAAAGAGGAAGGAAAGAAAGTTTCTCTCCCTCTGCCTGCTTTGCTCAGAGGACTGGATGAAGTCAGGGAGTTCTCCCTTTCACTGAGAAACGAGCGGGCTGCTGTTGCCTGGGCGCTCTCTTCTTTGCAAAAGAGTCTGCAGTTCCACGCTTTGAACCGTGGAAAGACGCCGGGCTCTGCTAAGATTTCCCCCGGGGCTTCGTTTGCCCCGGGGAAAAGCGAGACTTCACAATAGCTGAACGCTAACACTGCATACTCGTTCCACTTCCAGAATCGGGCTACGGCGAGGCAGTTCTCCGGGGGAAAACGGCCCTTCGCGTAGGGCAGATCTGCCGAGCTCCTTGCGGGAAAGCGAAAGCAAAGGACGCTTTTCTCCCTCAAACCGCTTTCGTCAGAGGAACGGGGGAAGTCACAGTGTTCTTTCTCTCCCTGAGATACACACAATCTGACGTTGCCTCTGAGCTCCGTTGCTGGCAAGGAACTGAAACTGACATACATTCCTGTGGGGAAACACAGGGCTCTGCTAGGATTTCTCTAGGCAGTGTGTTTTCCCTGGGCCTCACTGTAGCAACACTATCTCGCCAGGGCAACACTGCATGGCACTTCCTCTGCCAGGAGAGAGCTGCTGCTTTGTAGTTTGTGCTGCGAAACCTTGCTTTGGCAAGTGCGAATTGACCGCATTCAGGCAGAAAGAAAAGAGAATAGCAAGAGGCCTTTTCTCCCCGGCTGCTCTGCCAAGCCCTTCCAGCTCAAACTATGTCGTTGCTCCTCTGGAAGGATCCCTGCACCGCGGCGTAGTTTTTCCGAAGAAGCCCTGCGTTTGCAAGAGCAAATGAGGAATTCGTGGCAGGAAAGAGGAAGGAAAGAAAGTTTCTCTCCCTCTGCCTGCTTTGCTCAGAGGACTGGATGAAGTCAGGGACTTCTCCCTTTCACTGAGAAACGTGCGGGCTGCTGTTGCCTGGGCGCTCTCTTCTTTGCAAAAGAGTCTGCAGTTCCACGCTTTGAACCGTGGAAAGGCGCCGGGCTCTGCTAAGATTTCCCGCGGCGCTTCGTTTGCCCCGGGCCAAAGCGAGCCTTCACAATAGCTGAACGCTAACACTGCATACTCGTTCCACTTCCAGAACCGGGCTACGGCGAGGCAGTTCTCCGGGAGAAAACGGCCCTTCGCGTAGGGCAGATCTGCCGAGCTCCTTGCGGGAAAGCGAAAGCAAAGGACGCTTTTCTCCCTCTAACCGCTTTCGTCAGAGGAACGGGGGAAGTCACAGTGTTCTTTCTCTCCCTGAGATACACACAATCTGACGTTGCCTCTGAGCTCCGTTGCTGGCAAGGAACTGAAAGTGACATACATTCCTGTGGGGAAACACAGGGCTTTGCTAGGATTTCTCTAGGCAGTGTGTTTTCCCTGGGCCTCACTGTAGCAACACTATCTCGCCAGGGCAACACTGCATGGCACTTCCTCTGCCAGGAGAGAGCTGCTGCTTTGTAGTTTGTGCTGGGAAAACTTGCTTTGGCAAGTGCCAATTGACCGCATTCAGGCAGAAAGAAAAGAGAATAGCAAGAGGCCTTTTCTCCCCGGCTGCTCTACCAAGCCCTTCCAGCTCAAACTATGTCGTTGCTCCTCTGGAAGGATCCCTGCACCGCGGCGTAGTTTTTCCGAAGAAGCCCTGCGTTTGCAAGAGCAAATGAGGAATTCGTGGCAGGAAAGAGGAAGGAAAGAAAGTTTCTCTCCCTCTGCCTGCTTTGCTCAGAGGACTGGATGAAGTCAGGGAGTTCTCCCTTTCACTGAGAAACGAGCGGGCTGCTGTTGCCTGGGCGCTCTCTTCTTTGCAAAAGAGTCTGCAGTTCCACGCTTTGAACCGTGGAAAGACGCCGGGCTCTGCTAAGATTTCCCCCGGGGCTTCGTTTGCCCCGGGGAAAAGCGAGACTTCACAATAGCTGAACGCTAACACTGCATACTCGTTCCACTTCCAGAATCGGGCTACGGCGAGGCAGTTCTCCGGGGGAAAACGGCCCTTCGCGTAGGGCAGATCTGCCGAGCTCCTTGCGGGAAAGCGAAAGCAAAGGACGCTTTTCTCCCTCAAACCGCTTTCGTCAGAGGAACGGGGGAAGTCACAGTGTTCTTTCTCTCCCTGAGATACACACAATCTGACGTTGCCTCTGAGCTCCGTTGCTGGCAAGGAACTGAAAGTGACATACATTCCTGTGGGGAAACACAGGGCTTTGCTAGGATTTCTGTAGGCAGTGTGTTTTCCCTGGGCCTCACTGTAGCAACACTATCTCGCCAGGGCAACACTGCATGGCACTTCCTCTGCCAGGAGAGAGCTGCTGCTTTGTAGTTTGTGCTGCGAAACCTTGCTTTGGCAAGTGCGAATTGACCGCATTCAGGCAGAAAGAAAAGAGAATAGCAAGAGGCCTTTTCTCCCCGGCTGCTCTGCCAAGCCCTTCCAGCTCAAACTATGTCGTTGCTCCTCTGGAAGGATCCCTGCACCGCGGCGTAGTTTTTCCGAAGAAGCCCTGCGTTTGCAAGAGCAAATGAGGAATTCGTGGCAGGAAAGAGGAAGGAAAGAAAGTTTCTCTCCCTCTGCCTGCTTTGCTCAGAGGACTGGATGAAGTCAGGGACTTCTCCCTTTCACTGAGAAACGTGCGGGCTGCTGTTGCCTGGGCGCTCTCTTCTTTGCAAAAGAGTCTGCAGTTCCACGCTTTGAACCGTGGAAAGGCGCCGGGCTCTGCTAAGATTTCCCGCGGCGCTTCGTTTGCCCCGGGCCAAAGCGAGCCTTCACAATAGCTGAACGCTAACACTGCATACTCGTTCCACTTCCAGAACCGGGCTACGGCGAGGCAGTTCTCCGGGAGAAAACGGCCCTTCGCGAAGGGCAGATCTGCCGAGCTCCTTGCGGGAAAGCGAAAGCAAAGGACGCTTTTCTCCCTCTAACCGCTTTCGTCAGAGGAACGGGGGAAGTCACAGTGTTCTTTCTCTCCCTGAGATACACACAATCTGACGTTGCCTCTGAGCTCCGTTGCTGGCAAGGAACTGAAACTGACATACATTCCTGTGGGGAAACACAGGGCTCTGCTAGGATTTCTGTAGGCAGTGTGTTTTCCCTGGGCCTCACTGTAGCAACACTATCTCGCCAGGGCAACACTGCATGGCACTTCCTCTGCCAGGAGAGAGCTGCTGCTTTGTAGTTTGTGCTGGGAAACCTTGCTTTGGCAAGTGCGAATTGACCGCATTCAGGCAGAAAGAAAAGAGAATAGCAAGAGGCCTTTTCTCCCCGGCTGCTCTGCCAAGCCCTTCCAGCTCAAACTATGTCGTTGCTCCTCTGGAAGGATCCCTGCACCGCGGCGTAGTTTTTCCGAAGAAGCCCTGCGTTTGCAAGAGCAAATGAGGAATTCGTGGCAGGAAAGAGGAAGGAAAGAAAGTTTCTCTCCCTCTGCCTGCTTTGCTCAGAGGACTGGATGAAGTCAGGGACTTCTCCCTTTCACTGAGAAACGTGTGGGCTGCTGTTGCCTGGGCGCTCTCTTCTTTGCAAAAGAGTCTGCAGTTCTACGCTTTGAACCGTGGAAAGGCGCCGGGCTCTGCTAAGATTTCCCCCGGCGCTTCGTTTGCCCCGGGCCAAAGCGAGCCTTCACAATAGCTGAACGCTAACACTGCATACTCGTTCCACTTCCAGAACCGGGCTACGGCGAGGCAGTTCTCCGGGAGAAAACGGCCCTTCGCGTAGGGCAGATCTGCCGAGCTCCTTGCGGGAAAGCGAAAGCAAAGGACGCTTTTCTCCCTCTAACCGCTTTCGTCAGAGGAACGGGGGAAGTCACAGTGTTCTTTCTCTCCCTGAGATACACACAATCTGACGTTGCCTCTGAGCTCCGTTGCTGGCAAGGAACTGAAAGTGACATACATTCCTGTGGGGAAACACAGGGCTTTGCTAGGATTTCTCTAGGCAGTGTGTTTTCCCTGGGCCTCACTGTAGCAACACTATCTCGCCAGGGCAACACTGCATGGCACTTCCTCTGCCAGGAGAGAGCTGCTGCTTTGTAGTTTGTGCTGGGAAAACTTGCTTTGGCAAGTGCCAATTGACCGCATTCAGGCAGAAAGAAAAGAGAATAGCAAGAGGCCTTTTCTCCCCGGCTGCTCTACCAAGCCCTTCCAGCTCAAACTATGTCGTTGCTCCTCTGGAAGGATCCCTGCACCGCGGCGTAGTTTTTCCGAAGAAGCCCTGCGTTTGCAAGAGCAAATGAGGAATTCGTGGCAGGAAAGAGGAAGGAAAGAAAGTTTCTCTCCCTCTGCCTGCTTTGCTCAGAGGACTGGATGAAGTCAGGGAGTTCTCCCTTTCACTGAGAAACGAGCGGGC
This sequence comes from Elephas maximus indicus, assembly GCF_024166365.1. Lineage (NCBI taxonomy): Eukaryota > Metazoa > Chordata > Mammalia > Proboscidea > Elephantidae > Elephas > Elephas maximus. Next base: position 4,198,179 of record NC_064831.1, read on the forward strand.
TGCTGTTGCCTGGGCGCTCTCTTCTTTGCAAAAGAGTCTGCAGTTCCACACTTTGAACCGTGGAAAGACGCCGGGCTCTGCTAAGATTTCCCCCGGGGCTTCGTTTGCCCCGGGGAAAAGCGAGACTTCACAATAGCTGAACGCTAACACTGCATACTCGTTCCACTTCCAGAACCGGGCTACGGCGAGGCAGTTCTCCGGGGGAAAACGGCCCTTCGCGTAGGGCAGATCTGCCGAGCTCCTTGCGGAAAAGCGAAAGCAAAGGACGCTTTTCTCCCTCAAACCGCTTTCGTCAGAGGAACGGGGGAAGTCACAGTGTTCTTTCTCTCCCTGAGATACACACAATCTGACGTTGCCTCTGAGCTCCGTTGCTGGCAAGGAACTGAAACTGACATACATTCCTGTGGGGAAACACAGGGCTCTGCTAGGATTTCTGTAGGCAGTGTGTTTTCCCTGGGCCTCACTGTAGCAACACTATCTCGCCAGGGCAACACTGCATGGCACTTCCTCTGCCAGGAGAGAGCTGCTGCTTTGTAGTTTGTGCTGGGAAACCTTGCTTTGGCAAGTGCGAATTGACCGCATTCAGGCAGAAAGAAAAGAGAATAGCAAGAGGCCTTTTCTCCCCGGCTGCTCTGCCAAGCCCTTCCAGCTCAAACTATGTCGTTGCTCCTCTGGAAGGATCCCTGCACCGCGGCGTAGTTTTTCCGAAGAAGCCCTGCGTTTGCAAGAGCAAATGAGGAATTCGTGGCAGGAAAGAGGAAGGAAAGAAAGTTTCTCTCCCTCTGCCTGCTTTGCTCAGAGGACTGGATGAAGTCAGGGACTTCTCCCTTTCACTGAGAAACGTGTGGGCTGCTGTTGCCTGGGCGCTCTCTTCTTTGCAAAAGAGTCTGCAGTTCTACGCTTTGAACCGTGGAAAGACGCCGGGCTCTGCTAAGATTTCCCCCGGGGCTTCGTTTGCCCCGGGGAAAAGCGAGACTTCACAATAGCTGAACGCTAACACTGCATACTCGTTCCACTTCCAGAATCGGGCTACGGCGAGGCAGTTCTCCGGGGGAAAACGGCCCTTCGCGTAGGGCAGATCTGCCGAGCTCCTTGCGGGAAAGCGAAAGCAAAGGACGCTTTTCTCCCTCAAACCGCTTTCGTCAGAGGAACGGGGGAAGTCACAGTGTTCTTTCTCTCCCTGAGATACACACAATCTGACGTTGCCTCTGAGCTCCGTTGCTGGCAAGGAACTGAAACTGACATACATTCCTGTGGGGAAACACAGGGCTCTGCTAGGATTTCTCTAGGCAGTGTGTTTTCCCTGGGCCTCACTGTAGCAACACTATCTCGCCAGGGCAACACTGCATGGCACTTCCTCTGCCAGGAGAGAGCTGCTGCTTTGTAGTTTGTGCTGCGAAACCTTGCTTTGGCAAGTGCGAATTGACCGCATTCAGGCAGAAAGAAAAGAGAATAGCAAGAGGCCTTTTCTCCCCGGCTGCTCTGCCAAGCCCTTCCAGCTCAAACTATGTCGTTGCTCCTCTGGAAGGATCCCTGCACCGCGGCGTAGTTTTTCCGAAGAAGCCCTGCGTTTGCAAGAGCAAATGAGGAATTCGTGGCAGGAAAGAGGAAGGAAAGAAAGTTTCTCTCCCTCTGCCTGCTTTGCTCAGAGGACTGGATGAAGTCAGGGACTTCTCCCTTTCACTGAGAAACGTGCGGGCTGCTGTTGCCTGGGCGCTCTCTTCTTTGCAAAAGAGTCTGCAGTTCCACGCTTTGAACCGTGGAAAGGCGCCGGGCTCTGCTAAGATTTCCCGCGGCGCTTCGTTTGCCCCGGGCCAAAGCGAGCCTTCACAATAGCTGAACGCTAACACTGCATACTCGTTCCACTTCCAGAACCGGGCTACGGCGAGGCAGTTCTCCGGGGGAAAACGGCCCTTCGCGAAGGGCAGATCTGCCGAGCTCCTTGCGGGAAAGCGAAAGCAAAGGACGCTTTTCTCCCTCTAACCGCTTTCGTCAGAGGAACGGGGGAAGTCACAGTGTTCTTTCTCTCCCTGAGATACACACAATCTGACGTTGCCTCTGAGCTCCGTTGCTGGCAAGGAACTGAAACTGACATACATTCCTGTGGGGAAACACAGGGCTCTGCTAGGATTTCTCTAGGCAGTGTGTTTTCCCTGGGCCTCACTGTAGCAACACTATCTCGCCAGGGCAACACTGCATGGCACTTCCTCTGCCAGGAGAGAGCTGCTGCTTTGTAGTTTGTGCTGGGAAACCTTGCTTTGGCAAGTGCGAATTGACCGCATTCAGGCAGAAAGAAAAGAGAATAGCAAGAGGCCTTTTCTCCCCGGCTGCTCTGCCAAGCCCTTCCAGCTCAAACTATGTCGTTGCTCCTCTGGAAGGATCCCTGCACCGCGGCGTAGTTTTTCCGAAGAAGCCCTGCGTTTGCAAGAGCAAATGAGGAATTCGTGGCAGGAAAGAGGAAGGAAAGAAAGTTTCTCTCCCTCTGCCTGCTTTGCTCAGAGGACTGGATGAAGTCAGGGACTTCTCCCTTTCACTGAGAAACGTGTGGGCTGCTGTTGCCTGGGCGCTCTCTTCTTTGCAAAAGAGTCTGCAGTTCCACGCTTTGAACCGTGGAAAGGCGCCGGGCTCTGCTAAGATTTCCCCCGGCGCTTCGTTTGCCCCGGGCCAAAGCGAGCCTTCACAATAGCTGAACGCTAACACTGCATACTCGTTCCACTTCCAGAACCAGGCTACGGCGAGGCAGTTCTCCGGGAGAAAACGGCCCTTCGCGTAGGGCAGATCTGCCGAGCTCCTTGCGGGAAAGCGAAAGCAAAGGACGCTTTTCTCCCTCTAACCGCTTTCGTCAGAGGAACGGGGGAAGTCACAGTGTTCTTTCTCTCCCTGAGATACACACAATCTGACGTTGCCTCTGAGCTCCGTTGCTGGCAAGGAACTGAAAGTGACATACATTCCTGTGGGGAAACACAGGGCTTTGCTAGGATTTCTCTAGGCAGTGTGTTTTCCCTGGGCCTCACTGTAGCAACACTATCTCGCCAGGGCAACACTGCATGGCACTTCCTCTGCCAGGAGAGAGCTGCTGCTTTGTAGTTTGTGCTGGGAAAACTTGCTTTGGCAAGTGCCAATTGACCGCATTCAGGCAGAAAGAAAAGAGAATAGCAAGAGGCCTTTTCTCCCCGGCTGCTCTACCAAGCCCTTCCAGCTCAAACTATGTCGTTGCTCCTCTGGAAGGATCCCTGCACCGCGGCGTAGTTTTTCCGAAGAAGCCCTGCGTTTGCAAGAGCAAATGAGGAATTCGTGGCAGGAAAGAGGAAGGAAAGAAAGTTTCTCTCCCTCTGCCTGCTTTGCTCAGAGGACTGGATGAAGTCAGGGAGTTCTCCCTTTCACTGAGAAACGAGCGGGCTGCTGTTGCCTGGGCGCTCTCTTCTTTGCAAAAGAGTCTGCAGTTCCACGCTTTGAACCGTGGAAAGACGCCGGGCTCTGCTAAGATTTCCCCCGGGGCTTCGTTTGCCCCGGGGAAAAGCGAGACTTCACAATAGCTGAACGCTAACACTGCATACTCGTTCCACTTCCAGAACCGGGCTACGGCGAGGCAGTTCTCCGGGGGAAAACGGCCCTTCGCGTAGGGCAGATCTGCCGAGCTCCTTGCGGGAAAGCGAAAGCAAAGGACGCTTTTCTCCCTCAAACCGCTTTCGTCAGAGGAACGGGGGAAGTCACAGTGTTCTTTCTCTCCCTGAGATACACACAATCTGACGTTGCCTCTGAGCTCCGTTGCTGGCAAGGAACTGAAACTGACATACATTCCTGTGGGGAAACACAGGGCTCTGCTAGGATTTCTCTAGGCAGTGTGTTTTCCCTGGGCCTCACTGTAGCAACACTATCTCGCCAGGGCAACACTGCATGGCACTTCCTCTGCCAGGAGAGAGCTGCTGCTTTGTAGTTTGTGCTGCGAAACCTTGCTTTGGCAAGTGCGAATTGACCGCATTCAGGCAGAAAGAAAAGAGAATAGCAAGAGGCCTTTTCTCCCCGGCTGCTCTGCCAAGCCCTTCCAGCTCAAACTATGTCGTTGCTCCTCTGGAAGGATCCCTGCACCGCGGCGTAGTTTTTCCGAAGAAGCCCTGCGTTTGCAAGAGCAAATGAGGAATTCGTGGCAGGAAAGAGGAAGGAAAGAAAGTTTCTCTCCCTCTGCCTGCTTTGCTCAGAGGACTGGATGAAGTCAGGGACTTCTCCCTTTCACTGAGAAACGTGCGGGCTGCTGTTGCCTGGGCGCTCTCTTCTTTGCAAAAGAGTCTGCAGTTCCACGCTTTGAACCGTGGAAAGGCGCCGGGCTCTGCTAAGATTTCCCGCGGCGCTTCGTTTGCCCCGGGCCAAAGCGAGCCTTCACAATAGCTGAACGCTAACACTGCATACTCGTTCCACTTCCAGAACCGGGCTACGGCGAGGCAGTTCTCCGGGGGAAAACGGCCCTTCGCGAAGGGCAGATCTGCCGAGCTCCTTGCGGGAAAGCGAAAGCAAAGGACGCTTTTCTCCCTCTAACCGCTTTCGTCAGAGGAACGGGGGAAGTCACAGTGTTCTTTCTCTCCCTGAGATACACACAATCTGACGTTGCCTCTGAGCTCCGTTGCTGGCAAGGAACTGAAACTGACATACATTCCTGTGGGGAAACACAGGGCTCTGCTAGGATTTCTCTAGGCAGTGTGTTTTCCCTGGGCCTCACTGTAGCAACACTATCTCGCCAGGGCAACACTGCATGGCACTTCCTCTGCCAGGAGAGAGCTGCTGCTTTGTAGTTTGTGCTGGGAAAACTTGCTTTGGCAAGTGCCAATTGACCGCATTCAGGCAGAAAGAAAAGAGAATAGCAAGAGGCCTTTTCTCCCCGGCTGCTCTGCCAAGCCCTTCCAGCTCAAACTATGTCGTTGCTCCTCTGGAAGGATCCCTGCACCGCGGCGTAGTTTTTCCGAAGAAGCCCTGCGTTTGCAAGAGCAAATGAGGAATTCGTGGCAGGAAAGAGGAAGGAAAGAAAGTTTCTCTCCCTCTGCCTGCTTTGCTCAGAGGACTGGATGAAGTCAGGGACTTCTCCCTTTCACTGAGAAACGTGTGGGCTGCTGTTGCCTGGGCGCTCTCTTCTTTGCAAAAGAGTCTGCAGTTCCACGCTTTGAACCGTGGAAAGGCGCCGGGCTCTGCTAAGATTTCCCGCGGCGCTTCGTTTGCCCCGGGCCAAAGCGAGCCTTCACAATAGCTGAACGCTAACACTGCATACTCGTTCCACTTCCAGAACAGGGCTACGGCGAGGCAGTTCTCCGGGGGAAAACGGCCCTTCGCGAAGGGCAGATCTGCCGAGCTCCTTGCGGGAAAGCGAAAGCAAAGGACGCTTTTCTCCCTCTAACCGCTTTCGTCAGAGGAACGGGGGAAGTCACAGTGTTCTTTCTCTCCCTGAGATACACACAATCTGACGTTGCCTCTGAGCTCCGTTGCTGGCAAGGAACTGAAACTGACATACATTCCTGTGGGGAAACACAGGGCTCTGCTAGGATTTCTGTAGGCAGTTTGTTTTCCCTGGGCCTCACTGTAGCAACACTATCTCGCCAGGGCAACACTGCATGGCACTTCCTCTGCCAGGAGAGAGCTGCTGCTTTGTAGTTTGTGCTGGGAAACCTTGCTTTGGCAAGTGCGAATTGACCGCATTCAGGCAGAAAGAAAAGAGAATAGCAAGAGGCCTTTTCTCCCCGGCTGCTCTGCCAAGCCCTTCCAGCTCAAACTATGTCGTTGCTCCTCTGGAAGGATCCCTGCACCGCGGCGTAGTTTTTCCGAAGAAGCCCTGCGTTTGCAAGAGCAAATGAGGAATTCGTGGCAGGAAAGAGGAAGGAAAGAAAGTTTCTCTCCCTCTGCCTGCTTTGCTCAGAGGACTGGATGAAGTCAGGGACTTCTCCCTTTCACTGAGAAACGTGCGGGCTGCTGTTGCCTGGGCGCTCTCTTCTTTGCAAAAGAGTCTGCAGTTCCACGCTTTGAACCGTGGAAAGGCGCCGGGCTCTGCTAAGATTTCCCCCGGCGCTTCGTTTGCCCCGGGCCAAAGCGAGCCTTCACAATAGCTGAACGCTAACACTGCATACTCGTTCCACTTCCAGAACCGGGCTACGGCGAGGCAGTTCTCCGGGAGAAAACGGCCCTTCGCGTAGGGCAGATCTGCCGAGCTCCTTGCGGGAAAGCGAAAGCAAAGGACGCTTTTCTCCCTCTAACCGCTTTCGTCAGAGGAACGGGGGGTCACAGTGTTCTTTCTCTCCCTGAGATACACACAATCTGACGTTGCCTCTGAGCTCCGTTGCTGGCAAAGAACTGAAAGTGACATACATTCCTGTGGGGAAACACAGGGCTTTGCTAGGATTTCTCTAGGCAGTGTGTTTTCCCTGGGCCTCACTGTAGCAACACTGTCTCGCCAGGGCAGAACTGCATGGGATTTCCTCTGCCAGGAGAGAGCTGCTGCTTTGTAGTTTGTGCTGGGAAACCTTGCTTTGGCAAGTGCCAATTGACCGCATTCAGGCAGAAAGAAAAGAGAATAGCAAGAGGCCTTTTCTCCCCGGCTGCTCTGCCAAGCCCTTCCAGCTCAAACTATGTCGTTGCTCCTCTGGAAGGATCCCTGCACCGCGGCGTAGTTTTTCCGAAGAAGCCCTGCGTTTGCAAGAGCAAACGAGGAATTCGTGGCAGGAAAGAGGAAGGAAAGAAAGTTTCTCTCCCTCTGCCTGCTTTGCTCAGAGGACTGGATGAAGTCAGGGAGTTCTCCCTTTCACTGACAAACGTGCGGGCTGCTGTTGCCTGGGCGCTCTCTTCTTTGCAAAAGAGTCTGCAGTTCCACGCTTTGAACCGTGGAAAGGCGCCGGGCTCTGCTAAGATTTCCCCCGGCGCTTCGTTTGCCCTGGGCCAAAGCGAGCCTTCACAATAGCTGAACGCTAACACTGCATACTCGTTCCACTTCCAGAACCGGGCTACGGCGAGGCAGTTCTCCGGGGGAAAACGGCCCTTCGCGAAGGGCAGATCTGCCGAGCTCCTTGCGGGAAAGCGAAAGCAAAGGACGCTTTTCTCCCTCTAACCGCTTTCGTCAGAGGAACGGGGGAAGTCACAGTGTTCTTTCTCTCCCTGAGATACACACAATCTGACGTTGCCTCTGAGCTCCGTTGCTGGCAAAGAACTGAAAGTGACATACATTCCTGTGGGGAAACACAGGGCTTTGCTAGGATTTCTCTAGGCAGTGTGTTTTCCCTGGGCCTCACTGTAGCAACACTGTCTCGCCAGGGCAGAACTGCATGGGATTTCCTCTGCCAGGAGAGAGCTGCTGCTTTGTAGTTTGTGCTGGGAAACCTTGCTTTGGCAAGTGCCAATTGACCGCATTCAGGCAGAAAGAAAAGAGAATAGCAAGAGGCCTTTTCTCCCCGGCTGCTCTGCCAAGCCCTTCCAGCTCAAACTATGTCGTTGCTCCTCTGGAAGGATCCCTGCACCGCGGCGTAGTTTTTCCGAAGAAGCCCTGCGTTTGCAAGAGCAAACGAGGAATTCGTGGCAGGAAAGAGGAAGGAAAGAAAGTTTCTCTCCCTCTGCCTGCTTTGCTCAGAGGACTGGATGAAGTCAGGGAGTTCTCCCTTTCACTGACAAACGTGCGGGCTGCTGTTGCCTGGGCGCTCTCTTCTTTGCAAAAGAGTCTGCAGTTCCACGCTTTGAACCGTGGAAAGGCGCCGGGCTCTGCTAAGATTTCCCCCGGCGCTTCGTTTGCCCTGGGCCAAAGCGAGCCTTCACAATAGCTGAACGCTAACACTGCATACTCGTTCCACTTCCAGAACCGGGCTACGGCGAGGCAGTTCTCCGGGGGAAAACGGCCCTTCGCGAAGGGCAGATCTGCCGAGCTCCTTGCGGGAAAGCGAAAGCAAAGGACGCTTTTCTCCCTCTAACCGCTTTCGTCAGAGGAACGGGGGAAGTCACAGTGTTCTTTCTCTCCCTGAGATACACACAATCTGACGTTGCCTCTGAGCTCCGTTGCTGGCAAAGAACTGAAAGTGACATACATTCCTGTGGGGAAACACAGGGCTTTGCTAGGATTTCTCTAGGCAGTGTGTTTTCCCTGGGCCTCACTGTAGCAACACTGTCTCGCCAGGGCAGAACTGCATGGGATTTCCTCTGCCAGGAGAGAGCTGCTGCTTTGTAGTTTGTGCTGGGAAACCTTGCTTTGGCAAGTGCCAATTGACCGCATTCAGGCAGAAAGAAAAGAGAATAGCAAGAGGCCTTTTCTCCCCGGCTGCTCTGCCAAGCCCTTCCAGCTCAAACTATGTCGTTGCTCCTCTGGAAGGATCCCTGCACCGCGGCGTAGTTTTTCCGAAGAAGCCCTGCGTTTGCAAGAGCAAACGAGGAATTCGTGGCAGGAAAGAGGAAGGAAAGAAAGTTTCTCTCCCTCTGCCTGCTTTGCTCAGAGGACTGGATGAAGTCAGGGAGTTCTCCCTTTCACTGAGAAACGTGCGGGCTGCTGTTGCCTGGGCGCTCTCTTCTTTGCAAAAGAGTCTGCAGTTCCACGCTTTGAACCGTGGAAAGGCGCCGGGCTCTGCTAAGATTTCCCCCGGCGCTTCGTTTGCCCTGGGCCAAAGCGAGCCTTCACAATAGCTGAACGCTAACACTGCATACTCGTTCCACTTCCAGAACCGGGCTACGGCGAGGCAGTTCTCCGGGGGAAAACGGCCCTTCGCGAAGGGCAGATCTGCCGAGCTCCTTGCGGGAAAGCGAAAGCAAAGGACGCTTTTCTCCCTCTAACCGCTTTCGTCAGAGGAACGGGGGAAGTCACAGTGTTCTTTCTCTCCCTGAGATACACACAATCTGACGTTGCCTCTGAGCTCCGTTGCTGGCAAAGAACTGAAAGTGACATACATTCCTGTGGGGAAACACAGGGCTTTGCTAGGATTTCTCTAGGCAGTGTGTTTTCCCTGGGCCTCACTGTAGCAGCACGATCTCGCCAGGGCAACACTGCATGGCAATTCCTCTGCCAGGAGAGACCTGCTGCTTTGTAGTTTGTGCTGGGAAACCTTGCTTTGGCAAGTGCGAATTGACCGCATTCAGGCAGAAAGAAAAGAGAATAGCAAGAGGCCTTTTCTCCCCGGCTGCTCTGCCAAGCCCTTCCAGCTCAAACTATGTCGTTGCTCCTCTGGAAGGATCCCTGCACCGCGGCGTAGTTTTTCCGAAGAAGCCCTGCGTTTGCAAGAGCAAACGAGGAATTCGTGGCAGGAAAGAGGAAGGAAAGAAAGTTTCTCTCCCTCTGCCTGCTTTGCTCAGAGGACTGGATGAAGTCAGGGAGTTCTCCCTTTCACTGAGAAACGTGCGGGCTGCTGTTGCCTGGGCGCTCTCTTCTTTGCAAAAGAGTCTGCAGTTCCACGCTTTGAACCGTGGAAAGGCGCCGGGCTCTGCTAAGATTTCCCCCGGCGCTTCGTTTGCCCTGGGCCAAAGCGAGCCTTCACAATAGCTGAACGCTAACACTGCATACTCGTTCCACTTCCAGAACCGGGCTACGGCGAGGCAGTTCTCCGGGGGAAAACGGCCCTTCGCGAAGGGCAGATCTGCCGAGCTCCTTGCGGGAAAGCGAAAGCAAAGGACGCTTTTCTCCCTCTAACCGCTTTCGTCAGAGGAACGGGGGAAGTCACAGTGTTCTTTCTCTCCCTGAGATACACACAATCTGACGTTGCCTCTGAGCTCCGTTGCTGGCAAAGAACTGAAAGTGACATACATTCCTGTGGGGAAACACAGGGCTTTGCTAGGATTTCTCTAGGCAGTGTGTTTTCCCTGGGCCTCACTGTAGCAACACTGTCTCGCCAGGGCAGAACTGCATGGGATTTCCTCTGCCAGGAGAGAGCTGCTGCTTTGTAGTTTGTGCTGGGAAACCTTGCTTTGGCAAGTGCCAATTGACCGCATTCAGGCAGAAAGAAAAGAGAATAGCAAGAGGCCTTTTCTCCCCGGCTGCTCTGCCAAGCCCTTCCAGCTCAAACTATGTCGTTGCTCCTCTGGAAGGATCCCTGCACCGCGGCGTAGTTTTTCCGAAGAAGCCCTGCGTTTGCAAGAGCAAACGAGGAATTCGTGGCAGGAAAGAGGAAGGAAAGAAAGTTTCTCTCCCTCTGCCTGCTTTGCTCAGAGGACTGGATGAAGTCAGGGAGTTCTCCCTTTCACTGACAAACGTGCGGGCTGCTGTTGCCTGGGCGCTCTCTTCTTTGCAAAAGAGTCTGCAGTTCCACGCTTTGAACCGTGGAAAGGCGCCGGGCTCTGCTAAGATTTCCCCCGGCGCTTCGTTTGCCCTGGGCCAAAGCGAGCCTTCACAATAGCTGAACGCTAACACTGCATACTCGTTCCACTTCCAGAACCGGGCTACGGCGAGGCAGTTCTCCGGGGGAAAACGGCCCTTCGCGAAGGGCAGATCTGCCGAGCTCCTTGCGGGAAAGCGAAAGCAAAGGACGCTTTTCTCCCTCTAACCGCTTTCGTCAGAGGAACGGGGGAAGTCACAGTGTTCTTTCTCTCCCTGAGATACACACAATCTGACGTTGCCTCTGAGCTCCGTTGCTGGCAAAGAACTGAAAGTGACATACATTCCTGTGGGGAAACACAGGGCTTTGCTAGGATTTCTCTAGGCAGTGTGTTTTCCCTGGGCCTCACTGTAGCAACACTGTCTCGCCAGGGCAGAACTGCATGGGATTTCCTCTGCCAGGAGAGAGCTGCTGCTTTGTAGTTTGTGCTGGGAAACCTTGCTTTGGCAAGTGCCAATTGACCGCATTCAGGCAGAAAGAAAAGAGAATAGCAAGAGGCCTTTTCTCCCCGGCTGCTCTGCCAAGCCCTTCCAGCTCAAACTATGTCGTTGCTCCTCTGGAAGGATCCCTGCACCGCGGCGTAGTTTTTCCGAAGAAGCCCTGCGTTTGCAAGAGCAAACGAGGAATTCGTGGCAGGAAAGAGGAAGGAAAGAAAGTTTCTCTCCCTCTGCCTGCTTTGCTCAGAGGACTGGATGAAGTCAGGGAGTTCTCCCTTTCACTGAGAAACGTGCGGGCTGCTGTTGCCTGGGCGCTCTCTTCTTTGCAAAAGAGTCTGCAGTTCCACGCTTTGAACCGTGGAAAGGCGCCGGGCTCTGCTAAGATTTCCCCCGGCGCTTCGTTTGCCCTGGGCCAAAGCGAGCCTTCACAATAGCTGAACGCTAACACTGCATACTCGTTCCACTTCCAGAACCGGGCTACGGCGAGGCAGTTCTCCGGGGGAAAACGGCCCTTCGCGAAGGGCAGATCTGCCGAGCTCCTTGCGGGAAAGCGAAAGCAAAGGACGCTTTTCTCCCTCTAACCGCTTTCGTCAGAGGAACGGGGGAAGTCACAGTGTTCTTTCTCTCCCTGAGATACACACAATCTGACGTTGCCTCTGAGCTCCGTTGCTGGCAAAGAACTGAAAGTGACATACATTCCTGTGGGGAAACACAGGGCTTTGCTAGGATTTCTCTAGGCAGTGTGTTTTCCCTGGGCCTCACTGTAGCAACACTGTCTCGCCAGGGCAGAACTGCATGGGATTTCCTCTGCCAGGAGAGAGCTGCTGCTTTGTAGTTTGTGCTGGGAAACCTTGCTTTGGCAAGGGCCAATTGACCGCATTCAGGCAGAAAGAAAAGAGAATAGCAAGAGGCCTTTTCTCCCCGGCTGCTCTGCCAAGCCCTTCCAGCTCAAACTATGTCGTTGCTCCTCTGGAAGGATCCCTGCACCGCGGCGTAGTTTTTCCGAAGAAGCCCTGCGTTTGCAAGAGCAAACGAGGAATTCGTGGCAGGAAAGAGGAAGGAAAGAAAGTTTCTCTCCCTCTGCCTGCTTTGCTCAGAGGACTGGATGAAGTCAGGGAGTTCTCCCTTTCACTGACAAACGTGCGGGCTGCTGTTGCCTGGGCGCTCTCTTCTTTGCAAAAGAGTCTGCAGTTCCACGCTTTGAACCGTGGAAAGGCGCCGGGCTCTGCTAAGATTTCCCCCGGCGCTTCGTTTGCCCTGGGCCAAAGCGAGCCTTCACAATAGCTGAACGCTAACACTGCATACTCGTTCCACTTCCAGAACCGGGCTACGGCGAGGCAGTTCTCCGGGGGAAAACGGCCCTTCGCGAAGGGCAGATCTGCCGAGCTCCTTGCGGGAAAGCGAAAGCAAAGGACGCTTTTCTCCCTCTAACCGCTTTCGTCAGAGGAACGGGGGAAGTCACAGTGTTCTTTCTCTCCCTGAGATACACACAATCTGACGTTGCCTCTGAGCTCCGTTGCTGGCAAAGAACTGAAAGTGACATACATTCCTGTGGGGAAACACAGGGCTTTGCTAGGATTTCTCTAGGCAGTGTGTTTTCCCTGGGCCTCACTGTAGCAGCACGATCTCGCCAGGGCAACACTGCATGGCAATTCCTCTGCCAGGAGAGACCTGCTGCTTTGTAGTTTGTGCTGGGAAACCTTGCTTTGGCAAGTGCGAATTGACCGCATTCAGGCAGAAAGAAAAGAGAATAGCAAGAGGCCTTTTCTCCCTGGCTGCTCTGCCAAGCCCTTCCAGCTCAAACTATGTCGTTGCTCCTCTGGAAGGATCCCTGCACCGCGGCGTAGTTTTTCCGAAGAAGCCCTGCGTTTGCAAGAGCAAACGAGGAATTCGTGGCAGGAAAGAGGAAGGAAAGAAAGTTTCTCTCCCTCTGCCTGCTTTGCTCAGAGGACTGGATGAAGTCAGGGAGTTCTCCCTTTCACTGAGAAACGTGCGGGCTGCTGTTGCCTGGGCGCTCTCTTCTTTGCAAAAGAGTCTGCAGTTCCACGCTTTGAACCGTGGAAAGGCGCCGGGCTCTGCTAAGATTTCCCCCGGCGCTTCGTTTGCCCTGGGCCAAAGCGAGCCTTCACAATAGCTGAACGCTAACACTGCATACTCGTTCCACTTCCAGAACCGGGCTACGGCGAGGCAGTTCTCCGGGGGAAAACGGCCCTTCGCGAAGGGCAGATCTGCCGAGCTCCTTGCGGGAAAGCGAAAGCAAAGGACGCTTTTCTCCCTCTAACCGCTTTCGTCAGAGGAACGGGGGAAGTCACAGTGTTCTTTCTCTCCCTGAGATACACACAATCTGACGTTGCCTCTGAGCTCCGTTGCTGGCAAAGAACTGAAAGTGACATACATTCCTGTGGGGAAACACAGGGCTTTGCTAGGATTTCTCTAGGCAGTGTGTTTTCCCTGGGCCTCACTGTAGCAACACTGTCTCGCCAGGGCAGAACTGCATGGGATTTCCTCTGCCAGGAGAGAGCTGCTGCTTTGTAGTTTGTGCTGGGAAACCTTGCTTTGGCAAGGGCCAATTGACCGCATTCAGGCAGAAAGAAAAGAGAATAGCAAGAGGCCTTTTCTCCCCGGCTGCTCTGCCAAGCCCTTCCAGCTCAAACTATGTCGTTGCTCCTCTGGAAGGATCCCTGCACCGCGGCGTAGTTTTTCCGAAGAAGCCCTGCGTTTGCAAGAGCAAACGAGGAATTCGTGGCAGGAAAGAGGAAGGAAAGAAAGTTTCTCTCCCTCTGCCTGCTTTGCTCAGAGGACTGGATGAAGTCAGGGAGTTCTCCCTTTCACTGACAAACGTGCGGGCTGCTGTTGCCTGGGCGCTCTCTTCTTTGCAAAAGAGTCTGCAGTTCCACGCTTTGAACCGTGGAAAGGCGCCGGGCTCTGCTAAGATTTCCCCCGGCGCTTCGTTTGCCCTGGGCCAAAGCGAGCCTTCACAATAGCTGAACGCTAACACTGCATACTCGTTCCACTTCCAGAACCGGGCTACGGCGAGGCAGTTCTCCGGGGGAAAACGGCCCTTCGCGAAGGGCAGATCTGCCGAGCTCCTTGCGGGAAAGCGAAAGCAAAGGACGCTTTTCTCCCTCTAACCGCTTTCGTCAGAGGAACGGGGGAAGTCACAGTGTTCTTTCTCTCCCTGAGATACACACAATCTGACGTTGCCTCTGAGCTCCGTTGCTGGCAAAGAACTGAAAGTGACATACATTCCTGTGGGGAAACACAGGGCTTTGCTAGGATTTCTCTAGGCAGTGTGTTTTCCCTGGGCCTCACTGTAGCAACACTGTCTCGCCAGGGCAGAACTGCATGGGATTTCCTCTGCCAGGAGAGAGCTGCTGCTTTGTAGTTTGTGCTGGGAAACCTTGCTTTGGCAAGGGCCAATTGACCGCATTCAGGCAGAAAGAAAAGAGAATAGCAAGAGGCCTTTTCTCCCCGGCTGCTCTGCCAAGCCCTTCCAGCTCAAACTATGTCGTTGCTCCTCTGGAAGGATCCCTGCACCGCGGCGTAGTTTTTCCGAAGAAGCCCTGCGTTTGCAAGAGCAAACGAGGAATTCGTGGCAGGAAAGAGGAAGGAAAGAAAGTTTCTCTCCCTCTGCCTGCTTTGCTCAGAGGACTGGATGAAGTCAGGGAGTTCTCCCTTTCACTGAGAAACGTTCGGGCTGCTGTTGCCTGGGCTCTCTCTTCTTTGCAAAAGAGTCTGCAGTTCCACGCTTTGAACCGTGGAAAGGCGCCGGGCTCTGCTAAGATTTCCCCCGGCGCTTCGTTTGCCCTGGGCCAAAGCGAGCCTTCACAATAGCTGAACGCTAACACTGCATACTCGTTCCACTTCCAGAACCGGGCTACGGCGAGGCAGTTCTCCGGGGGAAAACGGCCCTTCGCGAAGGGCAGATCTGCCGAGCTCCTTGCGGGAAAGCGAAAGCAAAGGACGCTTTTCTCCCTCTAACCGCTTTCGTCAGAGGAACGGGGGAAGTCACAGTGTTCTTTCTCTCCCTGAGATACACACAATCTGACGTTGCCTCTGAGCTCCGTTGCTGGCAAAGAACTGAAAGTGACATACATTCCTGTGGGGAAACACAGGGCTTTGCTAGGATTTCTCTAGGCAGTGTGTTTTCCCTGGGCCTCACTGTAGCAACACTGTCTCGCAAGGGCAGAACTGCATGGGATTTCCTCTGCCAGGAGAGAGCTGCTGCTTTGTAGTTTGTGCTGGGAAACCTTGCTTTGGCAAGGGCCAATTGACCGCATTCAGGCAGAAAGAAAAGAGAATAGCAAGAGGCCTTTTCTCCCCGGCTGCTCTGCCAAGCCCTTCCAGCTCAAACTATGTCGTTGCTCCTCTGGAAGGATCCCTGCACCGCGGCGTAGTTTTTCCGAAGAAGCCCTGCGTTTGCAAGAGCAAACGAGGAATTCGTGGCAGGAAAGAGGAAGGAAAGAAAGTTTCTCTCCCTCTGCCTGCTTTGCTCAGAGGACTGGATGAAGTCAGGGAGTTCTCCCTTTCACTGAGAAACGTGCGGGCTGCTGTTGCCTGGGCGCTCTCTTCTTTGCAAAAGAGTCTGCAGTTCCACGCTTTGAACCGTGGAAAGGCGCCGGGCTCTGCTAAGATTTCCCCCGGCGCTTCGTTTGCCCTGGGCCAAAGCGAGCCTTCACAATAGCTGAACGCTAACACTGCATACTCGTTCCACTTCCAGAACCGGGCTACGGCGAGGCAGTTCTCCGGGGGAAAACGGCCCTTCGCGAAGGGCAGATCTGCCGAGCTCCTTGCGGGAAAGCGAAAGCAAAGGACGCTTTTCTCCCTCTAACCGCTTTCGTCAGAGGAACGGGGGAAGTCACAGTGTTCTTTCTCTCCCTGAGATACACACAATCTGACGTTGCCTCTGAGCTCCGTTGCTGGCAAAGAACTGAAAGTGACATACATTCCTGTGGGGAAACACAGGGCTTTGCTAGGATTTCTCTAGGCAGTGTGTTTTCCCTGGGCCTCACTGTAGCAACACTGTCTCGCCAGGGCAGAACTGCATGGGATTTCCTCTGCCAGGAGAGAGCTGCTGCTTTGTAGTTTGTGCTGGGAAACCTTGCTTTGGCAAGTGCCAATTGACCGCATTCAGGCAGAAAGAAAAGAGAATAGCAAGAGGCCTTTTCTCCCCGGCTGCTCTGCCAAGCCCTTCCAGCTCAAACTATGTCGTTGCTCCTCTGGAAGGATCCCTGCACCGCGGCGTAGTTTTTCCGAAGAAGCCCTGCGTTTGCAAGAGCAAACGAGGAATTCGTGGCAGGAAAGAGGAAGGAAAGAAAGTTTCTCTCCCTCTGCCTGCTTTGCTCAGAGGACTGGATGAAGTCAGGGAGTTCTCCCTTTCACTGACAAACGTGCGGGCTGCTGTTGCCTGGGCGCTCTCTTCTTTGCAAAAGAGTCTGCAGTTCCACGCTTTGAACCGTGGAAAGGCGCCGGGCTCTGCTAAGATTTCCCCCGGCGCTTCGTTTGCCCTGGGCCAAAGCGAGCCTTCACAATAGCTGAACGCTAACACTGCATACTCGTTCCACTTCCAGAACCGGGCTACGGCGAGGCAGTTCTCCGGGGGAAAACGGCCCTTCGCGAAGGGCAGATCTGCCGAGCTCCTTGCGGGAAAGCGAAAGCAAAGGACGCTTTTCTCCCTCTAACCGCTTTCGTCAGAGGAACGGGGGAAGTCACAGTGTTCTTTCTCTCCCTGAGATACACACAATCTGACGTTGCCTCTGAGCTCCGTTGCTGGCAAAGAACTGAAAGTGACATACATTCCTGTGGGGAAACACAGGGCTTTGCTAGGATTTCTCTAGGCAGTGTGTTTTCCCTGGGCCTCACTGTAGCAACACTGTCTCGCCAGGGCAGAACTGCATGGGATTTCCTCTGCCAGGAGAGAGCTGCTGCTTTGTAGTTTGTGCTGGGAAACCTTGCTTTGGCAAGTGCCAATTGACCGCATTCAGGCAGAAAGAAAAGAGAATAGCAAGAGGCCTTTTCTCCCCGGCTGCTCTGCCAAGCCCTTCCAGCTCAAACTATGTCGTTGCTCCTCTGGAAGGATCCCTGCACCGCGGCGTAGTTTTTCCGAAGAAGCCCTGCGTTTGCAAGAGCAAACGAGGAATTCGTGGCAGGAAAGAGGAAGGAAAGAAAGTTTCTCTCCCTCTGCCTGCTTTGCTCAGAGGACTGGATGAAGTCAGGGAGTTCTCCCTTTCACTGACAAACGTGCGGGCTGCTGTTGCCTGGGCGCTCTCTTCTTTGCAAAAGAGTCTGCAGTTCCACGCTTTGAACCGTGGAAAGGCGCCGGGCTCTGCTAAGATTTCCCCCGGCGCTTCGTTTGCCCTGGGCCAAAGCGAGCCTTCACAATAGCTGAACGCTAACACTGCATACTCGTTCCACTTCCAGAACCGGGCTACGGCGAGGCAGTTCTCCGGGGGAAAACGGCCCTTCGCGAAGGGCAGATCTGCCGAGCTCCTTGCGGGAAAGCGAAAGCAAAGGACGCTTTTCTCCCTCTAACCGCTTTCGTCAGAGGAACGGGGGAAGTCACAGTGTTCTTTCTCTCCCTGAGATACACACAATCTGACGTTGCCTCTGAGCTCCGTTGCTGGCAAAGAACTGAAAGTGACATACATTCCTGTGGGGAAACACAGGGCTTTGCTAGGATTTCTCTAGGCAGTGTGTTTTCCCTGGGCCTCACTGTAGCAACACTGTCTCGCCAGGGCAGAACTGCATGGGATTTCCTCTGCCAGGAGAGAGCTGCTGCTTTGTAGTTTGTGCTGGGAAACCTTGCTTTGGCAAGTGCCAATTGACCGCATTCAGGCAGAAAGAAAAGAGAATAGCAAGAGGCCTTTTCTCCCCGGCTGCTCTGCCAAGCCCTTCCAGCTCAAACTATGTCGTTGCTCCTCTGGAAGGATCCCTGCACCGCGGCGTAGTTTTTCCGAAGAAGCCCTGCGTTTGCAAGAGCAAACGAGGAATTCGTGGCAGGAAAGAGGAAGGAAAGAAAGTTTCTCTCCCTCTGCCTGCTTTGCTCAGAGGACTGGATGAAGTCAGGGAGTTCTCCCTTTCACTGAGAAACGTGCGGGCTGCTGTTGCCTGGGCGCTCTCTTCTTTGCAAAAGAGTCTGCAGTTCCACGCTTTGAACCGTGGAAAGGCGCCGGGCTCTGCTAAGATTTCCCCCGGCGCTTCGTTTGCCCTGGGCCAAAGCGAGCCTTCACAATAGCTGAACGCTAACACTGCATACTCGTTCCACTTCCAGAACCGGGCTACGGCGAGGCAGTTCTCCGGGGGAAAACGGCCCTTCGCGAAGGGCAGATCTGCCGAGCTCCTTGCGGGAAAGCGAAAGCAAAGGACGCTTTTCTCCCTCTAACCGCTTTCGTCAGAGGAACGGGGGAAGTCACAGTGTTCTTTCTCTCCCTGAGATACACACAATCTGACGTTGCCTCTGAGCTCCGTTGCTGGCAAAGAACTGAAAGTGACATACATTCCTGTGGGGAAACACAGGGCTTTGCTAGGATTTCTCTAGGCAGTGTGTTTTCCCTGGGCCTCACTGTAGCAGCACGATCTCGCCAGGGCAACACTGCATGGCAATTCCTCTGCCAGGAGAGACCTGCTGCTTTGTAGTTTGTGCTGGGAAACCTTGCTTTGGCAAGTGCGAATTGACCGCATTCAGGCAGAAAGAAAAGAGAATAGCAAGAGGCCTTTTCTCCCCGGCTGCTCTGCCAAGCCCTTCCAGCTCAAACTATGTCGTTGCTCCTCTGGAAGGATCCCTGCACCGCGGCGTAGTTTTTCCGAAGAAGCCCTGCGTTTGCAAGAGCAAACGAGGAATTCGTGGCAGGAAAGAGGAAGGAAAGAAAGTTTCTCTCCCTCTGCCTGCTTTGCTCAGAGGACTGGATGAAGTCAGGGAGTTCTCCCTTTCACTGAGAAACGTGCGGGCTGCTGTTGCCTGGGCGCTCTCTTCTTTGCAAAAGAGTCTGCAGTTCCACGCTTTGAACCGTGGAAAGGCGCCGGGCTCTGCTAAGATTTCCCCCGGCGCTTCGTTTGCCCTGGGCCAAAGCGAGCCTTCACAATAGCTGAACGCTAACACTGCATACTCGTTCCACTTCCAGAACCGGGCTACGGCGAGGCAGTTCTCCGGGGGAAAACGGCCCTTCGCGAAGGGCAGATCTGCCGAGCTCCTTGCGGGAAAGCGAAAGCAAAGGACGCTTTTCTCCCTCTAACCGCTTTCGTCAGAGGAACGGGGGAAGTCACAGTGTTCTTTCTCTCCCTGAGATACACACAATCTGACGTTGCCTCTGAGCTCCGTTGCTGGCAAAGAACTGAAAGTGACATACATTCCTGTGGGGAAACACAGGGCTTTGCTAGGATTTCTCTAGGCAGTGTGTTTTCCCTGGGCCTCACTGTAGCAACACTGTCTCGCCAGGGCAGAACTGCATGGGATTTCCTCTGCCAGGAGAGAGCTGCTGCTTTGTAGTTTGTGCTGGGAAACCTTGCTTTGGCAAGTGCCAATTGACCGCATTCAGGCAGAAAGAAAAGAGAATAGCAAGAGGCCTTTTCTCCCCGGCTGCTCTGCCAAGCCCTTCCAGCTCAAACTATGTCGTTGCTCCTCTGGAAGGATCCCTGCACCGCGGCGTAGTTTTTCCGAAGAAGCCCTGCGTTTGCAAGAGCAAACGAGGAATTCGTGGCAGGAAAGAGGAAGGAAAGAAAGTTTCTCTCCCTCTGCCTGCTTTGCTCAGAGGACTGGATGAAGTCAGGGAGTTCTCCCTTTCACTGACAAACGTGCGGGCTGCTGTTGCCTGGGCGCTCTCTTCTTTGCAAAAGAGTCTGCAGTTCCACGCTTTGAACCGTGGAAAGGCGCCGGGCTCTGCTAAGATTTCCCCCGGCGCTTCGTTTGCCCTGGGCCAAAGCGAGCCTTCACAATAGCTGAACGCTAACACTGCATACTCGTTCCACTTCCAGAACCGGGCTACGGCGAGGCAGTTCTCCGGGGGAAAACGGCCCTTCGCGAAGGGCAGATCTGCCGAGCTCCTTGCGGGAAAGCGAAAGCAAAGGACGCTTTTCTCCCTCTAACCGCTTTCGTCAGAGGAACGGGGGAAGTCACAGTGTTCTTTCTCTCCCTGAGATACACACAATCTGACGTTGCCTCTGAGCTCCGTTGCTGGCAAAGAACTGAAAGTGACATACATTCCTGTGGGGAAACACAGGGCTTTGCTAGGATTTCTCTAGGCAGTGTGTTTTCCCTGGGCCTCACTGTAGCAACACTGTCTCGCCAGGGCAGAACTGCATGGGATTTCCTCTGCCAGGAGAGAGCTGCTGCTTTGTAGTTTGTGCTGGGAAACCTTGCTTTGGCAAGTGCCAATTGACCGCATTCAGGCAGAAAGAAAAGAGAATAGCAAGAGGCCTTTTCTCCCCGGCTGCTCTGCCAAGCCCTTCCAGCTCAAACTATGTCGTTGCTCCTCTGGAAGGATCCCTGCACCGCGGCGTAGTTTTTCCGAAGAAGCCCTGCGTTTGCAAGAGCAAACGAGGAATTCGTGGCAGGAAAGAGGAAGGAAAGAAAGTTTCTCTCCCTCTGCCTGCTTTGCTCAGAGGACTGGATGAAGTCAGGGAGTTCTCCCTTTCACTGAGAAACGTGCGGGCTGCTGTTGCCTGGGCGCTCTCTTCTTTGCAAAAGAGTCTGCAGTTCCACGCTTTGAACCGTGGAAAGGCGCCGGGCTCTGCTAAGATTTCCCCCGGCGCTTCGTTTGCCCTGGGCCAAAGCGAGCCTTCACAATAGCTGAACGCTAACACTGCATACTCGTTCCACTTCCAGAACCGGGCTACGGCGAGGCAGTTCTCCGGGGGAAAACGGCCCTTCGCGAAGGGCAGATCTGCCGAGCTCCTTGCGGGAAAGCGAAAGCAAAGGACGCTTTTCTCCCTCTAACCGCTTTCGTCAGAGGAACGGGGGAAGTCACAGTGTTCTTTCTCTCCCTGAGATACACACAATCTGACGTTGCCTCTGAGCTCCGTTGCTGGCAAAGAACTGAAAGTGACATACATTCCTGTGGGGAAACACAGGGCTTTGCTAGGATTTCTCTAGGCAGTGTGTTTTCCCTGGGCCTCACTGTAGCAGCACGATCTCGCCAGGGCAACACTGCATGGCAATTCCTCTGCCAGGAGAGACCTGCTGCTTTGTAGTTTGTGCTGGGAAACCTTGCTTTGGCAAGTGCGAATTGACCGCATTCAGGCAGAAAGAAAAGAGAATAGCAAGAGGCCTTTTCTCCCCGGCTGCTCTGCCAAGCCCTTCCAGCTCAAACTATGTCGTTGCTCCTCTGGAAGGATCCCTGCACCGCGGCGTAGTTTTTCCGAAGAAGCCCTGCGTTTGCAAGAGCAAACGAGGAATTCGTGGCAGGAAAGAGGAAGGAAAGAAAGTTTCTCTCCCTCTGCCTGCTTTGCTCAGAGGACTGGATGAAGTCAGGGAGTTCTCCCTTTCACTGAGAAACGTGCGGGCTGCTGTTGCCTGGGCGCTCTCTTCTTTGCAAAAGAGTCTGCAGTTCCACGCTTTGAACCGTGGAAAGGCGCCGGGCTCTGCTAAGATTTCCCCCGGCGCTTCGTTTGCCCTGGGCCAAAGCGAGCCTTCACAATAGCTGAACGCTAACACTGCATACTCGTTCCACTTCCAGAACCGGGCTACGGCGAGGCAGTTCTCCGGGGGAAAACGGCCCTTCGCGAAGGGCAGATCTGCCGAGCTCCTTGCGGGAAAGCGAAAGCAAAGGACGCTTTTCTCCCTCTAACCGCTTTCGTCAGAGGAACGGGGGAAGTCACAGTGTTCTTTCTCTCCCTGAGATACACACAATCTGACGTTGCCTCTGAGCTCCGTTGCTGGCAAAGAACTGAAAGTGACATACATTCCTGTGGGGAAACACAGGGCTTTGCTAGGATTTCTCTAGGCAGTGTGTTTTCCCTGGGCCTCACTGTAGCAACACTGTCTCGCCAGGGCAGAACTGCATGGGATTTCCTCTGCCAGGAGAGAGCTGCTGCTTTGTAGTTTGTGCTGGGAAACCTTGCTTTGGCAAGTGCCAATTGACCGCATTCAGGCAGAAAGAAAAGAGAATAGCAAGAGGCCTTTTCTCCCCGGCTGCTCTGCCAAGCCCTTCCAGCTCAAACTATGTCGTTGCTCCTCTGGAAGGATCCCTGCACCGCGGCGTAGTTTTTCCGAAGAAGCCCTGCGTTTGCAAGAGCAAACGAGGAATTCGTGGCAGGAAAGAGGAAGGAAAGAAAGTTTCTCTCCCTCTGCCTGCTTTGCTCAGAGGACTGGATGAAGTCAGGGAGTTCTCCCTTTCACTGAGAAACGTGCGGGCTGCTGTTGCCTGGGCGCTCTCTTCTTTGCAAAAGAGTCTGCAGTTCCACGCTTTGAACCGTGGAAAGGCGCCGGGCTCTGCTAAGATTTCCCCCGGCGCTTCGTTTGCCCTGGGCCAAAGCGAGCCTTCACAATAGCTGAACGCTAACACTGCATACTCGTTCCACTTCCAGAACCGGGCTACGGCGAGGCAGTTCTCCGGGGGAAAACGGCCCTTCGCGAAGGGCAGATCTGCCGAGCTCCTTGCGGGAAAGCGAAAGCAAAGGACGCTTTTCTCCCTCTAACCGCTTTCGTCAGAGGAACGGGGGAAGTCACAGTGTTCTTTCTCTCCCTGAGATACACACAATCTGACGTTGCCTCTGAGCTCCGTTGCTGGCAAAGAACTGAAAGTGACATACATTCCTGTGGGGAAACACAGGGCTTTGCTAGGATTTCTCTAGGCAGTGTGTTTTCCCTGGGCCTCACTGTAGCAACACTGTCTCGCCAGGGCAGAACTGCATGGGATTTCCTCTGCCAGGAGAGAGCTGCTGCTTTGTAGTTTGTGCTGGGAAACCTTGCTTTGGCAAGTGCCAATTGACCGCATTCAGGCAGAAAGAAAAGAGAATAGCAAGAGGCCTTTTCTCCCCGGCTGCTCTGCCAAGCCCTTCCAGCTCAAACTATGTCGTTGCTCCTCTGGAAGGATCCCTGCACCGCGGCGTAGTTTTTCCGAAGAAGCCCTGCGTTTGCAAGAGCAAACGAGGAATTCGTGGCAGGAAAGAGGAAGGAAAGAAAGTTTCTCTCCCTCTGCCTGCTTTGCTCAGAGGACTGGATGAAGTCAGGGAGTTCTCCCTTTCACTGAGAAACGTGCGGGCTGCTGTTGCCTGGGCGCTCTCTTCTTTGCAAAAGAGTCTGCAGTTCCACGCTTTGAACCGTGGAAAGGCGCCGGGCTCTGCTAAGATTTCCCCCGGCGCTTCGTTTGCCCTGGGCCAAAGCGAGCCTTCACAATAGCTGAACGCTAACACTGCATACTCGTTCCACTTCCAGAACCGGGCTACGGCGAGGCAGTTCTCCGGGGGAAAACGGCCCTTCGCGAAGGGCAGATCTGCCGAGCTCCTTGCGGGAAAGCGAAAGCAAAGGACGCTTTTCTCCCTCTAACCGCTTTCGTCAGAGGAACGGGGGAAGTCACAGTGTTCTTTCTCTCCCTGAGATACACACAATCTGACGTTGCCTCTGAGCTCCGTTGCTGGCAAAGAACTGAAAGTGACATACATTCCTGTGGGGAAACACAGGGCTTTGCTAGGATTTCTCTAGGCAGTGTGTTTTCCCTGGGCCTCACTGTAGCAACACTGTCTCGCCAGGGCAGAACTGCATGGGATTTCCTCTGCCAGGAGAGAGCTGCTGCTTTGTAGTTTGTGCTGGGAAACCTTGCTTTGGCAAGTGCGAATTGACCGCATTCAGGCAGAAAGAAAAGAGAATAGCAAGAGGCCTTTTCTCCCCGGCTGCTCTGCCAAGCCCTTCCAGCTCAAACTATGTCGTTGCTCCTCTGGAAGGATCCCTGCACCGCGGCGTAGTTTTTCCGAAGAAGCCCTGCGTTTGCAAGAGCAAACGAGGAATTCGTGGCAGGAAAGAGGAAGGAAAGAAAGTTTCTCTCCCTCTGCCTGCTTTGCTCAGAGGACTGGATGAAGTCAGGGAGTTCTCCCTTTCACTGAGAAACGTGCGGGCTGCTGTTGCCTGGGCGCTCTCTTCTTTGCAAAAGAGTCTGCAGTTCCACGCTTTGAACCGTGGAAAGGCGCCGGGCTCTGCTAAGATTTCCCCCGGCGCTTCGTTTGCCCTGGGCCAAAGCGAGCCTTCACAATAGCTGAACGCTAACACTGCATACTCGTTCCACTTCCAGAACCGGGCTACGGCGAGGCAGTTCTCCGGGGGAAAACGGCCCTTCGCGAAGGGCAGATCTGCCGAGCTCCTTGCGGGAAAGCGAAAGCAAAGGACGCTTTTCTCCCTCTAACCGCTTTCGTCAGAGGAACGGGGGAAGTCACAGTGTTCTTTCTCTCCCTGAGATACACACAATCTGACGTTGCCTCTGAGCTCCGTTGCTGGCAAAGAACTGAAAGTGACATACATTCCTGTGGGGAAACACAGGGCTTTGCTAGGATTTCTCTAGGCAGTGTGTTTTCCCTGGGCCTCACTGTAGCAACACTGTCTCGCAAGGGCAGAACTGCATGGGATTTCCTCTGCCAGGAGAGAGCTGCTGCTTTGTAGTTTGTGCTGGGAAACCTTGCTTTGGCAAGGGCCAATTGACCGCATTCAGGCAGAAAGAAAAGAGAATAGCAAGAGGCCTTTTCTCCCCGGCTGCTCTGCCAAGCCCTTCCAGCTCAAACTATGTCGTTGCTCCTCTGGAAGGATCCCTGCACCGCGGCGTAGTTTTTCCGAAGAAGCCCTGCGTTTGCAAGAGCAAACGAGGAATTCGTGGCAGGAAAGAGGAAGGAAAGAAAGTTTCTCTCCCTCTGCCTGCTTTGCTCAGAGGACTGGATGAAGTCAGGGAGTTCTCCCTTTCACTGAGAAACGTGCGGGCTGCTGTTGCCTGGGCGCTCTCTTCTTTGCAAAAGAGTCTGCAGTTCCACGCTTTGAACCGTGGAAAGGCGCCGGGCTCTGCTAAGATTTCCCCCGGCGCTTCGTTTGCCCTGGGCCAAAGCGAGCCTTCACAATAGCTGAACGCTAACACTGCATACTCGTTCCACTTCCAGAACCGGGCTACGGCGAGGCAGTTCTCCGGGGGAAAACGGCCCTTCGCGAAGGGCAGATCTGCCGAGCTCCTTGCGGGAAAGCGAAAGCAAAGGACGCTTTTCTCCCTCTAACCGCTTTCGTCAGAGGAACGGGGGAAGTCACAGTGTTCTTTCTCTCCCTGAGATACACACAATCTGACGTTGCCTCTGAGCTCCGTTGCTGGCAAAGAACTGAAAGTGACATACATTCCTGTGGGGAAACACAGGGCTTTGCTAGGATTTCTCTAGGCAGTGTGTTTTCCCTGGGCCTCACTGTAGCAACACTGTCTCGCCAGGGCAGAACTGCATGGGATTTCCTCTGCCAGGAGAGAGCTGCTGCTTTGTAGTTTGTGCTGGGAAACCTTGCTTTGGCAAGGGCCAATTGACCGCATTCAGGCAGAAAGAAAAGAGAATAGCAAGAGGCCTTTTCTCCCCGGCTGCTCTGCCAAGCCCTTCCAGCTCAAACTATGTCGTTGCTCCTCTGGAAGGATCCCTGCACCGCGGCGTAGTTTTTCCGAAGAAGCCCTGCGTTTGCAAGAGCAAACGAGGAATTCGTGGCAGGAAAGAGGAAGGAAAGAAAGTTTCTCTCCCTCTGCCTGCTTTGCTCAGAGGACTGGATGAAGTCAGGGAGTTCTCCCTTTCACTGAGAAACGTGCGGGCTGCTGTTGCCTGGGCGCTCTCTTCTTTGCAAAAGAGTCTGCAGTTCCACGCTTGGAACCGTGGAAAGGCGCCGGGCTCTGCTAAGATTTCCCCCGGCGCTTCGTTTGCCCTGGGCCAAAGCGAGCCTTCACAATAGCTGAACGCTAACACTGCATACTCGTTCCACTTCCAGAACCGGGCTACGGCGAGGCAGTTCTCCGGGGGAAAACGGCCCTTCGCGAAGGGCAGATCTGCCGAGCTCCTTGCGGGAAAGCGAAAGCAAAGGACGCTTTTCTCCCTCTAACCGCTTTCGTCAGAGGAACGGGGGAAGTCACAGTGTTCTTTCTCTCCCTGAGATACACACAATCTGACGTTGCCTCTGAGCTCCGTTGCTGGCAAAGAACTGAAAGTGACATACATTCCTGTGGGGAAACACAGGGCTTTGCTAGGATTTCTCTAGGCAGTGTGTTTTCCCTGGGCCTCACTGTAGCAGCACGATCTCGCCAGGGCAACACTGCATGGCAATTCCTCTGCCAGGAGAGACCTGCTGCTTTGTAGTTTGTGCTGGGAAACCTTGCTTTGGCAAGTGCGAATTGACCGCATTCAGGCAGAAAGAAAAGAGAATAGCAAGAGGCCTTTTCTCCCCGGCTGCTCTGCCAAGCCCTTCCAGCTCAAACTATGTCGTTGCTCCTCTGGAAGGATCCCTGCACCGCGGCGTAGTTTTTCCGAAGAAGCCCTGCGTTTGCAAGAGCAAACGAGGAATTCGTGGCAGGAAAGAGGAAGGAAAGAAAGTTTCTCTCCCTCTGCCTGCTTTGCTCAGAGGACTGGATGAAGTCAGGGAGTTCTCCCTTTCACTGAGAAACGTGCGGGCTGCTGTTGCCTGGGCGCTCTCTTCTTTGCAAAAGAGTCTGCAGTTCCACGCTTTGAACCGTGGAAAGGCGCCGGGCTCTGCTAAGATTTCCCCCGGCGCTTCGTTTGCCCTGGGCCAAAGCGAGCCTTCACAATAGCTGAACGCTAACACTGCATACTCGTTCCACTTCCAGAACCGGGCTACGGCGAGGCAGTTCTCCGGGGGAAAACGGCCCTTCGCGAAGGGCAGATCTGCCGAGCTCCTTGCGGGAAAGCGAAAGCAAAGGACGCTTTTCTCCCTCTAACCGCTTTCGTCAGAGGAACGGGGGAAGTCACAGTGTTCTTTCTCTCCCTGAGATACACACAATCTGACGTTGCCTCTGAGCTCCGTTGCTGGCAAAGAACTGAAAGTGACATACATTCCTGTGGGGAAACACAGGGCTTTGCTAGGATTTCTCTAGGCAGTGTGTTTTCCCTGGGCCTCACTGTAGCAACACTATCTCGCCAGGGCAACACTGCATGGCACTTCCTCTGCCAGGAGAGAGCTGCTGCTTTGTAGTTTGTGCTGGGAAACCTTGCTTTGGCAAGTGCGAATTGACCGCATTCAGGCAGAAAGAAAAGAGAATAGCAAGAGGCCTTTTCTCCCCGGCTGCTCTGCCAAGCCCTTCCAGCTCAAACTATGTCGTTGCTCCTCTGGAAGGATCCCTGCACCGCGGCGTAGTTTTTCCGAAGAAGCCCTGCGTTTGCAAGAGCAAACGAGGAATTCGTGGCAGGAAAGAGGAAGGAAAGAAAGTTTCTCTCCCTCTGCCTGCTTTGCTCAGAGGACTGGATGAAGTCAGGGAGTTCTCCCTTTCACTGACAAACGTGCGGGCTGCTGTTGCCTGGGCGCTCTCTTCTTTGCAAAAGAGTCTGCAGTTCCACGCTTTGAACCGTGGAAAGGCGCCGGGCTCTGCTAAGATTTCCCCCGGCGCTTCGTTTGCCCTGGGCCAAAGCGAGCCTTCACAATAGCTGAACGCTAACACTGCATACTCGTTCCACTTCCAGAACCGGGCTACGGTGAGGCAGTTCTCCGGGGGAAAACGGCCCTTCGCGAAGGGCAGATCTGCCGAGCTCCTTGCGGGAAAGCGAAAGCAAAGGACGCTTTTCTCCCTCTAACCGCTTTCGTCAGAGGAACGGGGGAAGTCACAGTGTTCTTTCTCTCCCTGAGATACACACAATCTGACGTTGCCTCTGAGCTCCGTTGCTGGCAAAGAACTGAAAGTGACATACATTCCTGTGGGGAAACACAGGGCTTTGCTAGGATTTCTCTAGGCAGTGTGTTTTCCCTGGGCCTCACTGTAGCAACACTGTCTCGCCAGGGCAGAACTGCATGGGATTTCCTCTGCCAGGAGAGAGCTGCTGCTTTGTAGTTTGTGCTGGGAAACCTTGCTTTGGCAAGGGCCAATTGACCGCATTCAGGCAGAAAGAAAAGAGAATAGCAAGAGGCCTTTTCTCCCCGGCTGCTCTGCCAAGCCCTTCCAGCTCAAACTATGTCGTTGCTCCTCTGGAAGGATCCCTGCACCGCGGCGTAGTTTTTCCGAAGAAGCCCTGCGTTTGCAAGAGCAAACGAGGAATTCGTGGCAGGAAAGAGGAAGGAAAGAAAGTTTCTCTCCCTCTGCCTGCTTTGCTCAGAGGACTGGATGAAGTCAGGGAGTTCTCCCTTTCACTGAGAAACGTGCGGGCTGCTGTTGCCTGGGCGCTCTCTTCTTTGCAAAAGAGTCTGCAGTTCCACGCTTTGAACCGTGGAAAGGCGCCGGGCTCTGCTAAGATTTCCCCCGGCGCTTCGTTTGCCCTGGGCCAAAGCGAGCCTTCACAATAGCTGAACGCTAACACTGCATACTCGTTCCACTTCCAGAACCGGGCTACGGCGAGGCAGTTCTCCGGGGGAAAACGGCCCTTCGCGAAGGGCAGATCTGCCGAGCTCCTTGCGGGAAAGCGAAAGCAAAGGACGCTTTTCTCCCTCTAACCGCTTTCGTCAGAGGAACGGGGGAAGTCACAGTGTTCTTTCTCTCCCTGAGATACACACAATCTGACGTTGCCTCTGAGCTCCGTTGCTGGCAAAGAACTGAAAGTGACATACATTCCTGTGGGGAAACACAGGGCTTTGCTAGGATTTCTCTAGGCAGTGTGTTTTCCCTGGGCCTCACTGTAGCAACACTGTCTCGCAAGGGCAGAACTGCATGGGATTTCCTCTGCCAGGAGAGAGCTGCTGCTTTGTAGTTTGTGCTGGGAAACCTTGCTTTGGCAAGTGCCAATTGACCGCATTCAGGCAGAAAGAAAAGAGAATAGCAAGAGGCCTTTTCTCCCCGGCTGCTCTGCCAAGCCCTTCCAGCTCAAACTATGTCGTTGCTCCTCTGGAAGGATCCCTGCACCGCGGCGTAGTTTTTCCGAAGAAGCCCTGCGTTTGCAAGAGCAAACGAGGAATTCGTGGCAGGAAAGAGGAAGGAAAGAAAGTTTCTCTCCCTCTGCCTGCTTTGCTCAGAGGACTGGATGAAGTCAGGGAGTTCTCCCTTTCACTGAGAAACGTGCGGGCTGCTGTTGCCTGGGCGCTCTCTTCTTTGCAAAAGAGTCTGCAGTTCCACGCTTTGAACCGTGGAAAGGCGCCGGGCTCTGCTAAGATTTCCCCCGGCGCTTCGTTTGCCCTGGGCCAAAGCGAGCCTTCACAATAGCTGAACGCTAACACTGCATACTCGTTCCACTTCCAGAACCGGGCTACGGCGAGGCAGTTCTCCGGGGGAAAACGGCCCTTCGCGAAGGGCAGATCTGCCGAGCTCCTTGCGGGAAAGCGAAAGCAAAGGACGCTTTTCTCCCTCTAACCGCTTTCGTCAGAGGAACGGGGGAAGTCACAGTGTTCTTTCTCTCCCTGAGATACACACAATCTGACGTTGCCTCTGAGCTCCGTTGCTGGCAAAGAACTGAAAGTGACATACATTCCTGTGGGGAAACACAGGGCTTTGCTAGGATTTCTCTAGGCAGTGTGTTTTCCCTGGGCCTCACTGTAGCAACACTATCTCGCCAGGGCAACACTGCATGGCACTTCCTCTGCCAGGAGAGAGCTGCTGCTTTGTAGTTTGTGCTGGGAAACCTTGCTTTGGCAAGTGCGAATTGACCGCATTCAGGCAGAAAGAAAAGAGAATAGCAAGAGGCCTTTTCTCCCCGGCTGCTCTGCCAAGCCCTTCCAGCTCAAACTATGTCGTTGCTCCTCTGGAAGGATCCCTGCACCGCGGCGTAGTTTTTCCGAAGAAGCCCTGCGTTTGCAAGAGCAAACGAGGAATTCGTGGCAGGAAAGAGGAAGGAAAGAAAGTTTCTCTCCCTCTGCCTGCTTTGCTCAGAGGACTGGATGAAGTCAGGGAGTTCTCCCTTTCACTGACAAACGTGCGGGCTGCTGTTGCCTGGGCGCTCTCTTCTTTGCAAAAGAGTCTGCAGTTCCACGCTTTGAACCGTGGAAAGGCGCCGGGCTCTGCTAAGATTTCCCCCGGCGCTTCGTTTGCCCTGGGCCAAAGCGAGCCTTCACAATAGCTGAACGCTAACACTGCATACTCGTTCCACTTCCAGAACCGGGCTACGGCGAGGCAGTTCTCCGGGGGAAAACGGCCCTTCGCGAAGGGCAGATCTGCCGAGCTCCTTGCGGGAAAGCGAAAGCAAAGGACGCTTTTCTCCCTCTAACCGCTTTCGTCAGAGGAACGGGGGAAGTCACAGTGTTCTTTCTCTCCCTGAGATACACACAATCTGACGTTGCCTCTGAGCTCCGTTGCTGGCAAAGAACTGAAAGTGACATACATTCCTGTGGGGAAACACAGGGCTTTGCTAGGATTTCTCTAGGCAGTGTGTTTTCCCTGGGCCTCACTGTAGCAACACTGTCTCGCAAGGGCAGAACTGCATGGGATTTCCTCTGCCAGGAGAGAGCTGCTGCTTTGTAGTTTGTGCTGGGAAACCTTGCTTTGGCAAGGGCCAATTGACCGCATTCAGGCAGAAAGAAAAGAGAATAGCAAGAGGCCTTTTCTCCCCGGCTGCTCTGCCAAGCCCTTCCAGCTCAAACTATGTCGTTGCTCCTCTGGAAGGATCCCTGCACCGCGGCGTAGTTTTTCCGAAGAAGCCCTGCGTTTGCAAGAGCAAACGAGGAATTCGTGGCAGGAAAGAGGAAGGAAAGAAAGTTTCTCTCCCTCTGCCTGCTTTGCTCAGAGGACTGGATGAAGTCAGGGAGTTCTCCCTTTCACTGAGAAACGTGCGGGCTGCTGTTGCCTGGGCGCTCTCTTCTTTGCAAAAGAGTCTGCAGTTCCACGCTTTGAACCGTGGAAAGGCGCCGGGCTCTGCTAAGATTTCCCCCGGCGCTTCGTTTGCCCTGGGCCAAAGCGAGCCTTCACAATAGCTGAACGCTAACACTGCATACTCGTTCCACTTCCAGAACCGGGCTACGGCGAGGCAGTTCTCCGGGGGAAAACGGCCCTTCGCGAAGGGCAGATCTGCCGAGCTCCTTGCGGGAAAGCGAAAGCAAAGGACGCTTTTCTCCCTCTAACCGCTTTCGTCAGAGGAACGGGGGAAGTCACAGTGTTCTTTCTCTCCCTGAGATACACACAATCTGACGTTGCCTCTGAGCTCCGTTGCTGGCAAAGAACTGAAAGTGACATACATTCCTGTGGGGAAACACAGGGCTTTGCTAGGATTTCTCTAGGCAGTGTGTTTTCCCTGGGCCTCACTGTAGCAACACTGTCTCGCCAGGGCAACACTGCATGGCAATTCCTCTGCCAGGAGAGAGCTGCTGCTTTGTAGTTTGTGCTGGGAAACCTTGCTTTGGCAAGGGCCAATTGACCGCATTCAGGCAGAAAGAAAAGAGAATAGCAAGAGGCCTTTTCTCCCCGGCTGCTCTGCCAAGCCCTTCCAGCTCAAACTATGTCGTTGCTCCTCTGGAAGGATCCCTGCACCGCGGCGTAGTTTTTCCGAAGAAGCCCTGCGTTTGCAAGAGCAAACGAGGAATTCGTGGCAGGAAAGAGGAAGGAAAGAAAGTTTCTCTCCCTCTGCCTGCTTTGCTCAGAGGACTGGATGAAGTCAGGGAGTTCTCCCTTTCACTGAGAAACGTGCGGGCTGCTGTTGCCTGGGCGCTCTCTTCTTTGCAAAAGAGTCTGCAGTTCCACGCTTTGAACCGTGGAAAGGCGCCGGGCTCTGCTAAGATTTCCCCCGGCGCTTCGTTTGCCCTGGGCCAAAGCGAGCCTTCACAATAGCTGAACGCTAACACTGCATACTCGTTCCACTTCCAGAACCGGGCTACGGCGAGGCAGTTCTCCGGGGGAAAACGGCCCTTCGCGAAGGGCAGATCTGCCGAGCTCCTTGCGGGAAAGCGAAAGCAAAGGACGCTTTTCTCCCTCTAACCGCTTTCGTCAGAGGAACGGGGGAAGTCACAGTGTTCTTTCTCTCCCTGAGATACACACAATCTGACGTTGCCTCTGAGCTCCGTTGCTGGCAAAGAACTGAAAGTGACATACATTCCTGTGGGGAAACACAGGGCTTTGCTAGGATTTCTCTAGGCAGTGTGTTTTCCCTGGGCCTCACTGTAGCAACACTATCTCGCCAGGGCAACACTGCATGGCACTTCCTCTGCCAGGAGAGAGCTGCTGCTTTGTAGTTTGTGCTGGGAAACCTTGCTTTGGCAAGTGCGAATTGACCGCATTCAGGCAGAAAGAAAAGAGAATAGCAAGAGGCCTTTTCTCCCCGGCTGCTCTGCCAAGCCCTTCCAGCTCAAACTATGTCGTTGCTCCTCTGGAAGGATCCCTGCACCGCGGCGTAGTTTTTCCGAAGAAGCCCTGCGTTTGCAAGAGCAAACGAGGAATTCGTGGCAGGAAAGAGGAAGGAAAGAAAGTTTCTCTCCCTCTGCCTGCTTTGCTCAGAGGACTGGATGAAGTCAGGGAGTTCTCCCTTTCACTGACAAACGTGCGGGCTGCTGTTGCCTGGGCGCTCTCTTCTTTGCAAAAGAGTCTGCAGTTCCACGCTTTGAACCGTGGAAAGGCGCCGGGCTCTGCTAAGATTTCCCCCGGCGCTTCGTTTGCCCTGGGCCAAAGCGAGCCTTCACAATAGCTGAACGCTAACACTGCATACTCGTTCCACTTCCAGAACCGGGCTACGGCGAGGCAGTTCTCCGGGGGAAAACGGCCCTTCGCGAAGGGCAGATCTGCCGAGCTCCTTGCGGGAAAGCGAAAGCAAAGGACGCTTTTCTCCCTCTAACCGCTTTCGTCAGAGGAACGGGGGAAGTCACAGTGTTCTTTCTCTCCCTGAGATACACACAATCTGACGTTGCCTCTGAGCTCCGTTGCTGGCAAAGAACTGAAAGTGACATACATTCCTGTGGGGAAACACAGGGCTTTGCTAGGATTTCTCTAGGCAGTGTGTTTTCCCTGGGCCTCACTGTAGCAACACTGTCTCGCAAGGGCAGAACTGCATGGGATTTCCTCTGCCAGGAGAGAGCTGCTGCTTTGTAGTTTGTGCTGGGAAACCTTGCTTTGGCAAGGGCCAATTGACCGCATTCAGGCAGAAAGAAAAGAGAATAGCAAGAGGCCTTTTCTCCCCGGCTGCTCTGCCAAGCCCTTCCAGCTCAAACTATGTCGTTGCTCCTCTGGAAGGATCCCTGCACCGCGGCGTAGTTTTTCCGAAGAAGCCCTGCGTTTGCAAGAGCAAACGAGGAATTCGTGGCAGGAAAGAGGAAGGAAAGAAAGTTTCTCTCCCTCTGCCTGCTTTGCTCAGAGGACTGGATGAAGTCAGGGAGTTCTCCCTTTCACTGAGAAACGTGCGGGCTGCTGTTGCCTGGGCGCTCTCTTCTTTGCAAAAGAGTCTGCAGTTCCACGCTTTGAACCGTGGAAAGGCGCCGGGCTCTGCTAAGATTTCCCCCGGCGCTTCGTTTGCCCTGGGCCAAAGCGAGCCTTCACAATAGCTGAACGCTAACACTGCATACTCGTTCCACTTCCAGAACCGGGCTACGGCGAGGCAGTTCTCCGGGGGAAAACGGCCCTTCGCGAAGGGCAGATCTGCCGAGCTCCTTGCGGGAAAGCGAAAGCAAAGGACGCTTTTCTCCCTCTAACCGCTTTCGTCAGAGGAACGGGGGAAGTCACAGTGTTCTTTCTCTCCCTGAGATACACACAATCTGACGTTGCCTCTGAGCTCCGTTGCTGGCAAAGAACTGAAAGTGACATACATTCCTGTGGGGAAACACAGGGCTTTGCTAGGATTTCTCTAGGCAGTGTGTTTTCCCTGGGCCTCACTGTAGCAACACTATCTCGCCAGGGCAACACTGCATGGCACTTCCTCTGCCAGGAGAGAGCTGCTGCTTTGTAGTTTGTGCTGGGAAACCTTGCTTTGGCAAGTGCGAATTGACCGCATTCAGGCAGAAAGAAAAGAGAATAGCAAGAGGCCTTTTCTCCCCGGCTGCTCTGCCAAGCCCTTCCAGCTCAAACTATGTCGTTGCTCCTCTGGAAGGATCCCTGCACCGCGGCGTAGTTTTTCCGAAGAAGCCCTGCGTTTGCAAGAGCAAACGAGGAATTCGTGGCAGGAAAGAGGAAGGAAAGAAAGTTTCTCTCCCTCTGCCTGCTTTGCTCAGAGGACTGGATGAAGTCAGGGAGTTCTCCCTTTCACTGACAAACGTGCGGGCTGCTGTTGCCTGGGCGCTCTCTTCTTTGCAAAAGAGTCTGCAGTTCCACGCTTTGAACCGTGGAAAGGCGCCGGGCTCTGCTAAGATTTCCCCCGGCGCTTCGTTTGCCCTGGGCCAAAGCGAGCCTTCACAATAGCTGAACGCTAACACTGCATACTCGTTCCACTTCCAGAACCGGGCTACGGCGAGGCAGTTCTCCGGGGGAAAACGGCCCTTCGCGAAGGGCAGATCTGCCGAGCTCCTTGCGGGAAAGCGAAAGCAAAGGACGCTTTTCTCCCTCTAACCGCTTTCGTCAGAGGAACGGGGGAAGTCACAGTGTTCTTTCTCTCCCTGAGATACACACAATCTGACGTTGCCTCTGAGCTCCGTTGCTGGCAAAGAACTGAAAGTGACATACATTCCTGTGGGGAAACACAGGGCTTTGCTAGGATTTCTCTAGGCAGTGTGTTTTCCCTGGGCCTCACTGTAGCAACACTGTCTCGCAAGGGCAGAACTGCATGGGATTTCCTCTGCCAGGAGAGAGCTGCTGCTTTGTAGTTTGTGCTGGGAAACCTTGCTTTGGCAAGTGCCAATTGACCGCATTCAGGCAGAAAGAAAAGAGAATAGCAAGAGGCCTTTTCTCCCCGGCTGCTCTGCCAAGCCCTTCCAGCTCAAACTATGTCGTTGCTCCTCTGGAAGGATCCCTGCACCGCGGCGTAGTTTTTCCGAAGAAGCCCTGCGTTTGCAAGAGCAAACGAGGAATTCGTGGCAGGAAAGAGGAAGGAAAGAAAGTTTCTCTCCCTCTGCCTGCTTTGCTCAGAGGACTGGATGAAGTCAGGGAGTTCTCCCTTTCACTGAGAAACGTGCGGGCTGCTGTTGCCTGGGCGCTCTCTTCTTTGCAAAAGAGTCTGCAGTTCCACGCTTTGAACCGTGGAAAGGCGCCGGGCTCTGCTAAGATTTCCCCCGGCGCTTCGTTTGCCCTGGGCCAAAGCGAGCCTTCACAATAGCTGAACGCTAACACTGCATACTCGTTCCACTTCCAGAACCGGGCTACGGCGAGGCAGTTCTCCGGGGGAAAACGGCCCTTCGCGAAGGGCAGATCTGCCGAGCTCCTTGCGGGAAAGCGAAAGCAAAGGACGCTTTTCTCCCTCTAACCGCTTTCGTCAGAGGAACGGGGGAAGTCACAGTGTTCTTTCTCTCCCTGAGATACACACAATCTGACGTTGCCTCTGAGCTCCGTTGCTGGCAAAGAACTGAAAGTGACATACATTCCTGTGGGGAAACACAGGGCTTTGCTAGGATTTCTCTAGGCAGTGTGTTTTCCCTGGGCCTCACTGTAGCAACACTGTCTCGCAAGGGCAGAACTGCATGGGATTTCCTCTGCCAGGAGAGAGCTGCTGCTTTGTAGTTTGTGCTGGGAAACCTTGCTTTGGCAAGTGCCAATTGACCGCATTCAGGCAGAAAGAAAAGAGAATAGCAAGAGGCCTTTTCTCCCCGGCTGCTCTGCCAAGCCCTTCCAGCTCAAACTATGTCGTTGCTCCTCTGGAAGGATCCCTGCACCGCGGCGTAGTTTTTCCGAAGAAGCCCTGCGTTTGCAAGAGCAAACGAGGAATTCGTGGCAGGAAAGAGGAAGGAAAGAAAGTTTCTCTCCCTCTGCCTGCTTTGCTCAGAGGACTGGATGAAGTCAGGGAGTTCTCCCTTTCACTGACAAACGTGCGGGCTGCTGTTGCCTGGGCGCTCTCTTCTTTGCAAAAGAGTCTGCAGTTCCACGCTTTGAACCGTGGAAAGGCGCCGGGCTCTGCTAAGATTTCCCCCGGCGCTTCGTTTGCCCTGGGCCAAAGCGAGCCTTCACAATAGCTGAACGCTAACACTGCATACTCGTTCCACTTCCAGAACCGGGCTACGGCGAGGCAGTTCTCCGGGGGAAAACGGCCCTTCGCGAAGGGCAGATCTGCCGAGCTCCTTGCGGGAAAGCGAAAGCAAAGGACGCTTTTCTCCCTCTAACCGCTTTCGTCAGAGGAACGGGGGAAGTCACAGTGTTCTTTCTCTCCCTGAGATACACACAATCTGACGTTGCCTCTGAGCTCCGTTGCTGGCAAAGAACTGAAAGTGACATACATTCCTGTGGGGAAACACAGGGCTTTGCTAGGATTTCTCTAGGCAGTGTGTTTTCCCTGGGCCTCACTGTAGCAACACTGTCTCGCCAGGGCAGAACTGCATGGGATTTCCTCTGCCAGGAGAGAGCTGCTGCTTTGTAGTTTGTGCTGGGAAACCTTGCTTTGGCAAGTGCCAATTGACCGCATTCAGGCAGAAAGAAAAGAGAATAGCAAGAGGCCTTTTCTCCCCGGCTGCTCTGCCAAGCCCTTCCAGCTCAAACTATGTCGTTGCTCCTCTGGAAGGATCCCTGCACCGCGGCGTAGTTTTTCCGAAGAAGCCCTGCGTTTGCAAGAGCAAACGAGGAATTCGTGGCAGGAAAGAGGAAGGAAAGAAAGTTTCTCTCCCTCTGCCTGCTTTGCTCAGAGGACTGGATGAAGTCAGGGAGTTCTCCCTTTCACTGAGAAACGTGCGGGCTGCTGTTGCCTGGGCGCTCTCTTCTTTGCAAAAGAGTCTGCAGTTCCACGCTTTGAACCGTGGAAAGGCGCCGGGCTCTGCTAAGATTTCCCCCGGCGCTTCGTTTGCCCTGGGCCAAAGCGAGCCTTCACAATAGCTGAACGCTAACACTGCATACTCGTTCCACTTCCAGAACCGGGCTACGGCGAGGCAGTTCTCCGGGGGAAAACGGCCCTTCGCGAAGGGCAGATCTGCCGAGCTCCTTGCGGGAAAGCGAAAGCAAAGGACGCTTTTCTCCCTCTAACCGCTTTCGTCAGAGGAACGGGGGAAGTCACAGTGTTCTTTCTCTCCCTGAGATACACACAATCTGACGTTGCCTCTGAGCTCCGTTGCTGGCAAAGAACTGAAAGTGACATACATTCCTGTGGGGAAACACAGGGCTTTGCTAGGATTTCTCTAGGCAGTGTGTTTTCCCTGGGCCTCACTGTAGCAACACTGTCTCGCCAGGGCAGAACTGCATGGGATTTCCTCTGCCAGGAGAGAGCTGCTGCTTTGTAGTTTGTGCTGGGAAACCTTGCTTTGGCAAGTGCCAATTGACCGCATTCAGGCAGAAAGAAAAGAGAATAGCAAGAGGCCTTTTCTCCCCGGCTGCTCTGCCAAGCCCTTCCAGCTCAAACTATGTCGTTGCTCCTCTGGAAGGATCCCTGCACCGCGGCGTAGTTTTTCCGAAGAAGCCCTGCGTTTGCAAGAGCAAACGAGGAATTCGTGGCAGGAAAGAGGAAGGAAAGAAAGTTTCTCTCCCTCTGCCTGCTTTGCTCAGAGGACTGGATGAAGTCAGGGAGTTCTCCCTTTCACTGACAAACGTGCGGGCTGCTGTTGCCTGGGCGCTCTCTTCTTTGCAAAAGAGTCTGCAGTTCCACGCTTTGAACCGTGGAAAGGCGCCGGGCTCTGCTAAGATTTCCCCCGGCGCTTCGTTTGCCCTGGGCCAAAGCGAGCCTTCACAATAGCTGAACGCTAACACTGCATACTCGTTCCACTTCCAGAACCGGGCTACGGCGAGGCAGTTCTCCGGGGGAAAACGGCCCTTCGCGAAGGGCAGATCTGCCGAGCTCCTTGCGGGAAAGCGAAAGCAAAGGACGCTTTTCTCCCTCTAACCGCTTTCGTCAGAGGAACGGGGGAAGTCACAGTGTTCTTTCTCTCCCTGAGATACACACAATCTGACGTTGCCTCTGAGCTCCGTTGCTGGCAAAGAACTGAAAGTGACATACATTCCTGTGGGGAAACACAGGGCTTTGCTAGGATTTCTCTAGGCAGTGTGTTTTCCCTGGGCCTCACTGTAGCAACACTGTCTCGCAAGGGCAGAACTGCATGGGATTTCCTCTGCCAGGAGAGAGCTGCTGCTTTGTAGTTTGTGCTGGGAAACCTTGCTTTGGCAAGTGCCAATTGACCGCATTCAGGCAGAAAGAAAAGAGAATAGCAAGAGGCCTTTTCTCCCCGGCTGCTCTGCCAAGCCCTTCCAGCTCAAACTATGTCGTTGCTCCTCTGGAAGGATCCCTGCACCGCGGCGTAGTTTTTCCGAAGAAGCCCTGCGTTTGCAAGAGCAAACGAGGAATTCGTGGCAGGAAAGAGGAAGGAAAGAAAGTTTCTCTCCCTCTGCCTGCTTTGCTCAGAGGACTGGATGAAGTCAGGGAGTTCTCCCTTTCACTGAGAAACGTGCGGGCTGCTGTTGCCTGGGCGCTCTCTTCTTTGCAAAAGAGTCTGCAGTTCCACGCTTTGAACCGTGGAAAGGCGCCGGGCTCTGCTAAGATTTCCCCCGGCGCTTCGTTTGCCCTGGGCCAAAGCGAGCCTTCACAATAGCTGAACGCTAACACTGCATACTCGTTCCACTTCCAGAACCGGGCTACGGCGAGGCAGTTCTCCGGGGGAAAACGGCCCTTCGCGAAGGGCAGATCTGCCGAGCTCCTTGCGGGAAAGCGAAAGCAAAGGACGCTTTTCTCCCTCTAACCGCTTTCGTCAGAGGAACGGGGGAAGTCACAGTGTTCTTTCTCTCCCTGAGATACACACAATCTGACGTTGCCTCTGAGCTCCGTTGCTGGCAAAGAACTGAAAGTGACATACATTCCTGTGGGGAAACACAGGGCTTTGCTAGGATTTCTCTAGGCAGTGTGTTTTCCCTGGGCCTCACTGTAGCAACACTATCTCGCCAGGGCAACACTGCATGGCACTTCCTCTGCCAGGAGAGAGCTGCTGCTTTGTAGTTTGTGCTGGGAAACCTTGCTTTGGCAAGTGCGAATTGACCGCATTCAGGCAGAAAGAAAAGAGAATAGCAAGAGGCCTTTTCTCCCCGGCTGCTCTGCCAAGCCCTTCCAGCTCAAACTATGTCGTTGCTCCTCTGGAAGGATCCCTGCACCGCGGCGTAGTTTTTCCGAAGAAGCCCTGCGTTTGCAAGAGCAAACGAGGAATTCGTGGCAGGAAAGAGGAAGGAAAGAAAGTTTCTCTCCCTCTGCCTGCTTTGCTCAGAGGACTGGATGAAGTCAGGGAGTTCTCCCTTTCACTGACAAACGTGCGGGCTGCTGTTGCCTGGGCGCTCTCTTCTTTGCAAAAGAGTCTGCAGTTCCACGCTTTGAACCGTGGAAAGGCGCCGGGCTCTGCTAAGATTTCCCCCGGCGCTTCGTTTGCCCTGGGCCAAAGCGAGCCTTCACAATAGCTGAACGCTAACACTGCATACTCGTTCCACTTCCAGAACCGGGCTACGGCGAGGCAGTTCTCCGGGGGAAAACGGCCCTTCGCGAAGGGCAGATCTGCCGAGCTCCTTGCGGGAAAGCGAAAGCAAAGGACGCTTTTCTCCCTCTAACCGCTTTCGTCAGAGGAACGGGGGAAGTCACAGTGTTCTTTCTCTCCCTGAGATACACACAATCTGACGTTGCCTCTGAGCTCCGTTGCTGGCAAAGAACTGAAAGTGACATACATTCCTGTGGGGAAACACAGGGCTTTGCTAGGATTTCTCTAGGCAGTGTGTTTTCCCTGGGCCTCACTGTAGCAACACTGTCTCGCCAGGGCAGAACTGCATGGGATTTCCTCTGCCAGGAGAGAGCTGCTGCTTTGTAGTTTGTGCTGGGAAACCTTGCTTTGGCAAGTGCCAATTGACCGCATTCAGGCAGAAAGAAAAGAGAATAGCAAGAGGCCTTTTCTCCCCGGCTGCTCTGCCAAGCCCTTCCAGCTCAAACTATGTCGTTGCTCCTCTGGAAGGATCCCTGCACCGCGGCGTAGTTTTTCCGAAGAAGCCCTGCGTTTGCAAGAGCAAACGAGGAATTCGTGGCAGGAAAGAGGAAGGAAAGAAAGTTTCTCTCCCTCTGCCTGCTTTGCTCAGAGGACTGGATGAAGTCAGGGAGTTCTCCCTTTCACTGAGAAACGTGCGGGCTGCTGTTGCCTGGGCGCTCTCTTCTTTGCAAAAGAGTCTGCAGTTCCACGCTTTGAACCGTGGAAAGGCGCCGGGCTCTGCTAAGATTTCCCCCGGCGCTTCGTTTGCCCTGGGCCAAAGCGAGCCTTCACAATAGCTGAACGCTAACACTGCATACTCGTTCCACTTCCAGAACCGGGCTACGGCGAGGCAGTTCTCCGGGGGAAAACGGCCCTTCGCGAAGGGCAGATCTGCCGAGCTCCTTGCGGGAAAGCGAAAGCAAAGGACGCTTTTCTCCCTCTAACCGCTTTCGTCAGAGGAACGGGGGAAGTCACAGTGTTCTTTCTCTCCCTGAGATACACACAATCTGACGTTGCCTCTGAGCTCCGTTGCTGGCAAAGAACTGAAAGTGACATACATTCCTGTGGGGAAACACAGGGCTTTGCTAGGATTTCTCTAGGCAGTGTGTTTTCCCTGGGCCTCACTGTAGCAGCACGATCTCGCCAGGGCAACACTGCATGGCAATTCCTCTGCCAGGAGAGACCTGCTGCTTTGTAGTTTGTGCTGGGAAACCTTGCTTTGGCAAGTGCGAATTGACCGCATTCAGGCAGAAAGAAAAGAGAATAGCAAGAGGCCTTTTCTCCCCGGCTGCTCTGCCAAGCCCTTCCAGCTCAAACTATGTCGTTGCTCCTCTGGAAGGATCCCTGCACCGCGGCGTAGTTTTTCCGAAGAAGCCCTGCGTTTGCAAGAGCAAACGAGGAATTCGTGGCAGGAAAGAGGAAGGAAAGAAAGTTTCTCTCCCTCTGCCTGCTTTGCTCAGAGGACTGGATGAAGTCAGGGAGTTCTCCCTTTCACTGAGAAACGTGCGGGCTGCTGTTGCCTGGGCGCTCTCTTCTTTGCAAAAGAGTCTGCAGTTCCACGCTTTGAACCGTGGAAAGGCGCCGGGCTCTGCTAAGATTTCCCCCGGCGCTTCGTTTGCCCTGGGCCAAAGCGAGCCTTCACAATAGCTGAACGCTAACACTGCATACTCGTTCCACTTCCAGAACCGGGCTACGGCGAGGCAGTTCTCCGGGGGAAAACGGCCCTTCGCGAAGGGCAGATCTGCCGAGCTCCTTGCGGGAAAGCGAAAGCAAAGGACGCTTTTCTCCCTCTAACCGCTTTCGTCAGAGGAACGGGGGAAGTCACAGTGTTCTTTCTCTCCCTGAGATACACACAATCTGACGTTGCCTCTGAGCTCCGTTGCTGGCAAAGAACTGAAAGTGACATACATTCCTGTGGGGAAACACAGGGCTTTGCTAGGATTTCTCTAGGCAGTGTGTTTTCCCTGGGCCTCACTGTAGCAACACTGTCTCGCCAGGGCAGAACTGCATGGGATTTCCTCTGCCAGGAGAGAGCTGCTGCTTTGTAGTTTGTGCTGGGAAACCTTGCTTTGGCAAGGGCCAATTGACCGCATTCAGGCAGAAAGAAAAGAGAATAGCAAGAGGCCTTTTCTCCCCGGCTGCTCTGCCAAGCCCTTCCAGCTCAAACTATGTCGTTGCTCCTCTGGAAGGATCCCTGCACCGCGGCGTAGTTTTTCCGAAGAAGCCCTGCGTTTGCAAGAGCAAACGAGGAATTCGTGGCAGGAAAGAGGAAGGAAAGAAAGTTTCTCTCCCTCTGCCTGCTTTGCTCAGAGGACTGGATGAAGTCAGGGAGTTCTCCCTTTCACTGAGAAACGTGCGGGCTGCTGTTGTCTGGGCGCTCTCTTCTTTGCAAAAGAGTCTGCAGTTCCACGCTTTGAACCGTGGAAAGGCGCCGGGCTCTGCTAAGATTTCCCCCGGCGCTTCGTTTGCCCTGGGCCAAAGCGAGCCTTCACAATAGCTGAACGCTAACACTGCATACTCGTTCCACTTCCAGAACCGGGCTACGGCGAGGCAGTTCTCCGGGGGAAAACGGCCCTTCGCGAAGGGCAGATCTGCCGAGCTCCTTGCGGGAAAGCGAAAGCAAAGGACGCTTTTCTCCCTCTAACCGCTTTCGTCAGAGGAACGGGGGAAGTCACAGTGTTCTTTCTCTCCCTGAGATACACACAATCTGACGTTGCCTCTGAGCTCCGTTGCTGGCAAAGAACTGAAAGTGACATACATTCCTGTGGGGAAACACAGGGCTTTGCTAGGATTTCTCTAGGCAGTGTGTTTTCCCTGGGCCTCACTGTAGCAACACTGTCTCGCCAGGGCAGAACTGCATGGGATTTCCTCTGCCAGGAGAGAGCTGCTGCTTTGTAGTTTGTGCTGGGAAACCTTGCTTTGGCAAGTGCCAATTGACCGCATTCAGGCAGAAAGAAAAGAGAATAGCAAGAGGCCTTTTCTCCCCGGCTGCTCTGCCAAGCCCTTCCAGCTCAAACTATGTCGTTGCTCCTCTGGAAGGATCCCTGCACCGCGGCGTAGTTTTTCCGAAGAAGCCCTGCGTTTGCAAGAGCAAACGAGGAATTCGTGGCAGGAAAGAGGAAGGAAAGAAAGTTTCTCTCCCTCTGCCTGCTTTGCTCAGAGGACTGGATGAAGTCAGGGAGTTCT
This sequence comes from Elephas maximus indicus, assembly GCF_024166365.1. Classification (NCBI taxonomy): domain Eukaryota; kingdom Metazoa; phylum Chordata; class Mammalia; order Proboscidea; family Elephantidae; genus Elephas; species Elephas maximus. Next base: position 4,240,652 of record NC_064831.1, read on the forward strand.
CCCTTTCACTGAGAAACGTGCGGGCTGCTGTTGCCTGGGCGCTCTCTTCTTTGCAAAAGAGTCTGCAGTTCCACGCTTTGAACCGTGGAAAGGCGCCGGGCTCTGCTAAGATTTCCCCCGGCGCTTCGTTTGCCCTGGGCCAAAGCGAGCCTTCACAATAGCTGAACGCTAACACTGCATACTCGTTCCACTTCCAGAACCGGGCTACGGCGAGGCAGTTCTCCGGGGGAAAACGGCCCTTCGCGAAGGGCAGATCTGCCGAGCTCCTTGCGGGAAAGCGAAAGCAAAGGACGCTTTTCTCCCTCTAACCGCTTTCGTCAGAGGAACGGGGGAAGTCACAGTGTTCTTTCTCTCCCTGAGATACACACAATCTGACGTTGCCTCTGAGCTCCGTTGCTGGCAAAGAACTGAAAGTGACATACATTCCTGTGGGGAAACACAGGGCTTTGCTAGGATTTCTCTAGGCAGTGTGTTTTCCCTGGGCCTCACTGTAGCAGCACGATCTCGCCAGGGCAACACTGCATGGCAATTCCTCTGCCAGGAGAGACCTGCTGCTTTGTAGTTTGTGCTGGGAAACCTTGCTTTGGCAAGTGCGAATTGACCGCATTCAGGCAGAAAGAAAAGAGAATAGCAAGAGGCCTTTTCTCCCCGGCTGCTCTGCCAAGCCCTTCCAGCTCAAACTATGTCGTTGCTCCTCTGGAAGGATCCCTGCACCGCGGCGTAGTTTTTCCGAAGAAGCCCTGCGTTTGCAAGAGCAAACGAGGAATTCGTGGCAGGAAAGAGGAAGGAAAGAAAGTTTCTCTCCCTCTGCCTGCTTTGCTCAGAGGACTGGATGAAGTCAGGGAGTTCTCCCTTTCACTGAGAAACGTGCGGGCTGCTGTTGCCTGGGCGCTCTCTTCTTTGCAAAAGAGTCTGCAGTTCCACGCTTTGAACCGTGGAAAGGCGCCGGGCTCTGCTAAGATTTCCCCCGGCGCTTCGTTTGCCCTGGGCCAAAGCGAGCCTTCACAATAGCTGAACGCTAACACTGCATACTCGTTCCACTTCCAGAACCGGGCTACGGCGAGGCAGTTCTCCGGGGGAAAACGGCCCTTCGCGAAGGGCAGATCTGCCGAGCTCCTTGCGGGAAAGCGAAAGCAAAGGACGCTTTTCTCCCTCTAACCGCTTTCGTCAGAGGAACGGGGGAAGTCACAGTGTTCTTTCTCTCCCTGAGATACACACAATCTGACGTTGCCTCTGAGCTCCGTTGCTGGCAAAGAACTGAAAGTGACATACATTCCTGTGGGGAAACACAGGGCTTTGCTAGGATTTCTCTAGGCAGTGTGTTTTCCCTGGGCCTCACTGTAGCAACACTGTCTCGCCAGGGCAGAACTGCATGGGATTTCCTCTGCCAGGAGAGAGCTGCTGCTTTGTAGTTTGTGCTGGGAAACCTTGCTTTGGCAAGGGCCAATTGACCGCATTCAGGCAGAAAGAAAAGAGAATAGCAAGAGGCCTTTTCTCCCCGGCTGCTCTGCCAAGCCCTTCCAGCTCAAACTATGTCGTTGCTCCTCTGGAAGGATCCCTGCACCGCGGCGTAGTTTTTCCGAAGAAGCCCTGCGTTTGCAAGAGCAAACGAGGAATTCGTGGCAGGAAAGAGGAAGGAAAGAAAGTTTCTCTCCCTCTGCCTGCTTTGCTCAGAGGACTGGATGAAGTCAGGGAGTTCTCCCTTTCACTGAGAAACGTGCGGGCTGCTGTTGTCTGGGCGCTCTCTTCTTTGCAAAAGAGTCTGCAGTTCCACGCTTTGAACCGTGGAAAGGCGCCGGGCTCTGCTAAGATTTCCCCCGGCGCTTCGTTTGCCCTGGGCCAAAGCGAGCCTTCACAATAGCTGAACGCTAACACTGCATACTCGTTCCACTTCCAGAACCGGGCTACGGCGAGGCAGTTCTCCGGGGGAAAACGGCCCTTCGCGAAGGGCAGATCTGCCGAGCTCCTTGCGGGAAAGCGAAAGCAAAGGACGCTTTTCTCCCTCTAACCGCTTTCGTCAGAGGAACGGGGGAAGTCACAGTGTTCTTTCTCTCCCTGAGATACACACAATCTGACGTTGCCTCTGAGCTCCGTTGCTGGCAAAGAACTGAAAGTGACATACATTCCTGTGGGGAAACACAGGGCTTTGCTAGGATTTCTCTAGGCAGTGTGTTTTCCCTGGGCCTCACTGTAGCAACACTGTCTCGCCAGGGCAGAACTGCATGGGATTTCCTCTGCCAGGAGAGAGCTGCTGCTTTGTAGTTTGTGCTGGGAAACCTTGCTTTGGCAAGTGCCAATTGACCGCATTCAGGCAGAAAGAAAAGAGAATAGCAAGAGGCCTTTTCTCCCCGGCTGCTCTGCCAAGCCCTTCCAGCTCAAACTATGTCGTTGCTCCTCTGGAAGGATCCCTGCACCGCGGCGTAGTTTTTCCGAAGAAGCCCTGCGTTTGCAAGAGCAAACGAGGAATTCGTGGCAGGAAAGAGGAAGGAAAGAAAGTTTCTCTCCCTCTGCCTGCTTTGCTCAGAGGACTGGATGAAGTCAGGGAGTTCTCCCTTTCACTGACAAACGTGCGGGCTGCTGTTGCCTGGGCGCTCTCTTCTTTGCAAAAGAGTCTGCAGTTCCACGCTTTGAACCGTGGAAAGGCGCCGGGCTCTGCTAAGATTTCCCCCGGCGCTTCGTTTGCCCTGGGCCAAAGCGAGCCTTCACAATAGCTGAACGCTAACACTGCATACTCGTTCCACTTCCAGAACCGGGCTACGGCGAGGCAGTTCTCCGGGGGAAAACGGCCCTTCGCGAAGGGCAGATCTGCCGAGCTCCTTGCGGGAAAGCGAAAGCAAAGGACGCTTTTCTCCCTCTAACCGCTTTCGTCAGAGGAACGGGGGAAGTCACAGTGTTCTTTCTCTCCCTGAGATACACACAATCTGACGTTGCCTCTGAGCTCCGTTGCTGGCAAAGAACTGAAAGTGACATACATTCCTGTGGGGAAACACAGGGCTTTGCTAGGATTTCTCTAGGCAGTGTGTTTTCCCTGGGCCTCACTGTAGCAGCACGATCTCGCCAGGGCAACACTGCATGGCAATTCCTCTGCCAGGAGAGACCTGCTGCTTTGTAGTTTGTGCTGGGAAACCTTGCTTTGGCAAGTGCGAATTGACCGCATTCAGGCAGAAAGAAAAGAGAATAGCAAGAGGCCTTTTCTCCCCGGCTGCTCTGCCAAGCCCTTCCAGCTCAAACTATGTCGTTGCTCCTCTGGAAGGATCCCTGCACCGCGGCGTAGTTTTTCCGAAGAAGCCCTGCGTTTGCAAGAGCAAACGAGGAATTCGTGGCAGGAAAGAGGAAGGAAAGAAAGTTTCTCTCCCTCTGCCTGCTTTGCTCAGAGGACTGGATGAAGTCAGGGAGTTCTCCCTTTCACTGAGAAACGTGCGGGCTGCTGTTGCCTGGGCGCTCTCTTCTTTGCAAAAGAGTCTGCAGTTCCACGCTTTGAACCGTGGAAAGGCGCCGGGCTCTGCTAAGATTTCCCCCGGCGCTTCGTTTGCCCTGGGCCAAAGCGAGCCTTCACAATAGCTGAACGCTAACACTGCATACTCGTTCCACTTCCAGAACCGGGCTACGGCGAGGCAGTTCTCCGGGGGAAAACGGCCCTTCGCGAAGGGCAGATCTGCCGAGCTCCTTGCGGGAAAGCGAAAGCAAAGGACGCTTTTCTCCCTCTAACCGCTTTCGTCAGAGGAACGGGGGAAGTCACAGTGTTCTTTCTCTCCCTGAGATACACACAATCTGACGTTGCCTCTGAGCTCCGTTGCTGGCAAAGAACTGAAAGTGACATACATTCCTGTGGGGAAACACAGGGCTTTGCTAGGATTTCTCTAGGCAGTGTGTTTTCCCTGGGCCTCACTGTAGCAACACTGTCTCGCCAGGGCAGAACTGCATGGGATTTCCTCTGCCAGGAGAGAGCTGCTGCTTTGTAGTTTGTGCTGGGAAACCTTGCTTTGGCAAGGGCCAATTGACCGCATTCAGGCAGAAAGAAAAGAGAATAGCAAGAGGCCTTTTCTCCCCGGCTGCTCTGCCAAGCCCTTCCAGCTCAAACTATGTCGTTGCTCCTCTGGAAGGATCCCTGCACCGCGGCGTAGTTTTTCCGAAGAAGCCCTGCGTTTGCAAGAGCAAACGAGGAATTCGTGGCAGGAAAGAGGAAGGAAAGAAAGTTTCTCTCCCTCTGCCTGCTTTGCTCAGAGGACTGGATGAAGTCAGGGAGTTCTCCCTTTCACTGAGAAACGTGCGGGCTGCTGTTGTCTGGGCGCTCTCTTCTTTGCAAAAGAGTCTGCAGTTCCACGCTTTGAACCGTGGAAAGGCGCCGGGCTCTGCTAAGATTTCCCCCGGCGCTTCGTTTGCCCTGGGCCAAAGCGAGCCTTCACAATAGCTGAACGCTAACACTGCATACTCGTTCCACTTCCAGAACCGGGCTACGGCGAGGCAGTTCTCCGGGGGAAAACGGCCCTTCGCGAAGGGCAGATCTGCCGAGCTCCTTGCGGGAAAGCGAAAGCAAAGGACGCTTTTCTCCCTCTAACCGCTTTCGTCAGAGGAACGGGGGAAGTCACAGTGTTCTTTCTCTCCCTGAGATACACACAATCTGACGTTGCCTCTGAGCTCCGTTGCTGGCAAAGAACTGAAAGTGACATACATTCCTGTGGGGAAACACAGGGCTTTGCTAGGATTTCTCTAGGCAGTGTGTTTTCCCTGGGCCTCACTGTAGCAACACTGTCTCGCCAGGGCAGAACTGCATGGGATTTCCTCTGCCAGGAGAGAGCTGCTGCTTTGTAGTTTGTGCTGGGAAACCTTGCTTTGGCAAGTGCCAATTGACCGCATTCAGGCAGAAAGAAAAGAGAATAGCAAGAGGCCTTTTCTCCCCGGCTGCTCTGCCAAGCCCTTCCAGCTCAAACTATGTCGTTGCTCCTCTGGAAGGATCCCTGCACCGCGGCGTAGTTTTTCCGAAGAAGCCCTGCGTTTGCAAGAGCAAACGAGGAATTCGTGGCAGGAAAGAGGAAGGAAAGAAAGTTTCTCTCCCTCTGCCTGCTTTGCTCAGAGGACTGGATGAAGTCAGGGAGTTCTCCCTTTCACTGAGAAACGTGCGGGCTGCTGTTGCCTGGGCGCTCTCTTCTTTGCAAAAGAGTCTGCAGTTCCACGCTTTGAACCGTGGAAAGGCGCCGGGCTCTGCTAAGATTTCCCCCGGCGCTTCGTTTGCCCTGGGCCAAAGCGAGCCTTCACAATAGCTGAACGCTAACACTGCATACTCGTTCCACTTCCAGAACCGGGCTACGGCGAGGCAGTTCTCCGGGGGAAAACGGCCCTTCGCGAAGGGCAGATCTGCCGAGCTCCTTGCGGGAAAGCGAAAGCAAAGGACGCTTTTCTCCCTCTAACCGCTTTCGTCAGAGGAACGGGGGAAGTCACAGTGTTCTTTCTCTCCCTGAGATACACACAATCTGACGTTGCCTCTGAGCTCCGTTGCTGGCAAAGAACTGAAAGTGACATACATTCCTGTGGGGAAACACAGGGCTTTGCTAGGATTTCTCTAGGCAGTGTGTTTTCCCTGGGCCTCACTGTAGCAACACTGTCTCGCAAGGGCAGAACTGCATGGGATTTCCTCTGCCAGGAGAGAGCTGCTGCTTTGTAGTTTGTGCTGGGAAACCTTGCTTTGGCAAGGGCCAATTGACCGCATTCAGGCAGAAAGAAAAGAGAATAGCAAGAGGCCTTTTCTCCCCGGCTGCTCTGCCAAGCCCTTCCAGCTCAAACTATGTCGTTGCTCCTCTGGAAGGATCCCTGCACCGCGGCGTAGTTTTTCCGAAGAAGCCCTGCGTTTGCAAGAGCAAACGAGGAATTCGTGGCAGGAAAGAGGAAGGAAAGAAAGTTTCTCTCCCTCTGCCTGCTTTGCTCAGAGGACTGGATGAAGTCAGGGAGTTCTCCCTTTCACTGAGAAACGTGCGGGCTGCTGTTGCCTGGGCGCTCTCTTCTTTGCAAAAGAGTCTGCAGTTCCACGCTTTGAACCGTGGAAAGGCGCCGGGCTCTGCTAAGATTTCCCCCGGCGCTTCGTTTGCCCTGGGCCAAAGCGAGCCTTCACAATAGCTGAACGCTAACACTGCATACTCGTTCCACTTCCAGAACCGGGCTACGGCGAGGCAGTTCTCCGGGGGAAAACGGCCCTTCGCGAAGGGCAGATCTGCCGAGCTCCTTGCGGGAAAGCGAAAGCAAAGGACGCTTTTCTCCCTCTAACCGCTTTCGTCAGAGGAACGGGGGAAGTCACAGTGTTCTTTCTCTCCCTGAGATACACACAATCTGACGTTGCCTCTGAGCTCCGTTGCTGGCAAAGAACTGAAAGTGACATACATTCCTGTGGGGAAACACAGGGCTTTGCTAGGATTTCTCTAGGCAGTGTGTTTTCCCTGGGCCTCACTGTAGCAGCACGATCTCGCCAGGGCAACACTGCATGGCAATTCCTCTGCCAGGAGAGACCTGCTGCTTTGTAGTTTGTGCTGGGAAACCTTGCTTTGGCAAGTGCCAATTGACCGCATTCAGGCAGAAAGAAAAGAGAATAGCAAGAGGCCTTTTCTCCCCGGCTGCTCTGCCAAGCCCTTCCAGCTCAAACTATGTCGTTGCTCCTCTGGAAGGATCCCTGCACCGCGGCGTAGTTTTTCCGAAGAAGCCCTGCGTTTGCAAGAGCAAACGAGGAATTCGTGGCAGGAAAGAGGAAGGAAAGAAAGTTTCTCTCCCTCTGCCTGCTTTGCTCAGAGGACTGGATGAAGTCAGGGAGTTCTCCCTTTCACTGAGAAACGTGCGGGCTGCTGTTGCCTGGGCGCTCTCTTCTTTGCAAAAGAGTCTGCAGTTCCACGCTTTGAACCGTGGAAAGGCGCCGGGCTCTGCTAAGATTTCCCCCGGCGCTTCGTTTGCCCTGGGCCAAAGCGAGCCTTCACAATAGCTGAACGCTAACACTGCATACTCGTTCCACTTCCAGAACCGGGCTACGGCGAGGCAGTTCTCCGGGGGAAAACGGCCCTTCGCGAAGGGCAGATCTGCCGAGCTCCTTGCGGGAAAGCGAAAGCAAAGGACGCTTTTCTCCCTCTAACCGCTTTCGTCAGAGGAACGGGGGAAGTCACAGTGTTCTTTCTCTCCCTGAGATACACACAATCTGACGTTGCCTCTGAGCTCCGTTGCTGGCAAAGAACTGAAAGTGACATACATTCCTGTGGGGAAACACAGGGCTTTGCTAGGATTTCTCTAGGCAGTGTGTTTTCCCTGGGCCTCACTGTAGCAACACTGTCTCGCAAGGGCAGAACTGCATGGGATTTCCTCTGCCAGGAGAGAGCTGCTGCTTTGTAGTTTGTGCTGGGAAACCTTGCTTTGGCAAGGGCCAATTGACCGCATTCAGGCAGAAAGAAAAGAGAATAGCAAGAGGCCTTTTCTCCCCGGCTGCTCTGCCAAGCCCTTCCAGCTCAAACTATGTCGTTGCTCCTCTGGAAGGATCCCTGCACCGCGGCGTAGTTTTTCCGAAGAAGCCCTGCGTTTGCAAGAGCAAACGAGGAATTCGTGGCAGGAAAGAGGAAGGAAAGAAAGTTTCTCTCCCTCTGCCTGCTTTGCTCAGAGGACTGGATGAAGTCAGGGAGTTCTCCCTTTCACTGAGAAACGTGCGGGCTGCTGTTGCCTGGGCGCTCTCTTCTTTGCAAAAGAGTCTGCAGTTCCACGCTTTGAACCGTGGAAAGGCGCCGGGCTCTGCTAAGATTTCCCCCGGCGCTTCGTTTGCCCTGGGCCAAAGCGAGCCTTCACAATAGCTGAACGCTAACACTGCATACTCGTTCCACTTCCAGAACCGGGCTACGGCGAGGCAGTTCTCCGGGGGAAAACGGCCCTTCGCGAAGGGCAGATCTGCCGAGCTCCTTGCGGGAAAGCGAAAGCAAAGGACGCTTTTCTCCCTCTAACCGCTTTCGTCAGAGGAACGGGGGAAGTCACAGTGTTCTTTCTCTCCCTGAGATACACACAATCTGACGTTGCCTCTGAGCTCCGTTGCTGGCAAAGAACTGAAAGTGACATACATTCCTGTGGGGAAACACAGGGCTTTGCTAGGATTTCTCTAGGCAGTGTGTTTTCCCTGGGCCTCACTGTAGCAGCACGATCTCGCCAGGGCAACACTGCATGGCAATTCCTCTGCCAGGAGAGACCTGCTGCTTTGTAGTTTGTGCTGGGAAACCTTGCTTTGGCAAGTGCCAATTGACCGCATTCAGGCAGAAAGAAAAGAGAATAGCAAGAGGCCTTTTCTCCCCGGCTGCTCTGCCAAGCCCTTCCAGCTCAAACTATGTCGTTGCTCCTCTGGAAGGATCCCTGCACCGCGGCGTAGTTTTTCCGAAGAAGCCCTGCGTTTGCAAGAGCAAACGAGGAATTCGTGGCAGGAAAGAGGAAGGAAAGAAAGTTTCTCTCCCTCTGCCTGCTTTGCTCAGAGGACTGGATGAAGTCAGGGAGTTCTCCCTTTCACTGAGAAACGTGCGGGCTGCTGTTGCCTGGGCGCTCTCTTCTTTGCAAAAGAGTCTGCAGTTCCACGCTTTGAACCGTGGAAAGGCGCCGGGCTCTGCTAAGATTTCCCCCGGCGCTTCGTTTGCCCTGGGCCAAAGCGAGCCTTCACAATAGCTGAACGCTAACACTGCATACTCGTTCCACTTCCAGAACCGGGCTACGGCGAGGCAGTTCTCCGGGGGAAAACGGCCCTTCGCGAAGGGCAGATCTGCCGAGCTCCTTGCGGGAAAGCGAAAGCAAAGGACGCTTTTCTCCCTCTAACCGCTTTCGTCAGAGGAACGGGGGAAGTCACAGTGTTCTTTCTCTCCCTGAGATACACACAATCTGACGTTGCCTCTGAGCTCCGTTGCTGGCAAAGAACTGAAAGTGACATACATTCCTGTGGGGAAACACAGGGCTTTGCTAGGATTTCTCTAGGCAGTGTGTTTTCCCTGGGCCTCACTGTAGCAACACTGTCTCGCAAGGGCAGAACTGCATGGGATTTCCTCTGCCAGGAGAGAGCTGCTGCTTTGTAGTTTGTGCTGGGAAACCTTGCTTTGGCAAGGGCCAATTGACCGCATTCAGGCAGAAAGAAAAGAGAATAGCAAGAGGCCTTTTCTCCCCGGCTGCTCTGCCAAGCCCTTCCAGCTCAAACTATGTCGTTGCTCCTCTGGAAGGATCCCTGCACCGCGGCGTAGTTTTTCCGAAGAAGCCCTGCGTTTGCAAGAGCAAACGAGGAATTCGTGGCAGGAAAGAGGAAGGAAAGAAAGTTTCTCTCCCTCTGCCTGCTTTGCTCAGAGGACTGGATGAAGTCAGGGAGTTCTCCCTTTCACTGAGAAACGTGCGGGCTGCTGTTGCCTGGGCGCTCTCTTCTTTGCAAAAGAGTCTGCAGTTCCACGCTTTGAACCGTGGAAAGGCGCCGGGCTCTGCTAAGATTTCCCCCGGCGCTTCGTTTGCCCTGGGCCAAAGCGAGCCTTCACAATAGCTGAACGCTAACACTGCATACTCGTTCCACTTCCAGAACCGGGCTACGGCGAGGCAGTTCTCCGGGGGAAAACGGCCCTTCGCGAAGGGCAGATCTGCCGAGCTCCTTGCGGGAAAGCGAAAGCAAAGGACGCTTTTCTCCCTCTAACCGCTTTCGTCAGAGGAACGGGGGAAGTCACAGTGTTCTTTCTCTCCCTGAGATACACACAATCTGACGTTGCCTCTGAGCTCCGTTGCTGGCAAAGAACTGAAAGTGACATACATTCCTGTGGGGAAACACAGGGCTTTGCTAGGATTTCTCTAGGCAGTGTGTTTTCCCTGGGCCTCACTGTAGCAGCACGATCTCGCCAGGGCAACACTGCATGGCAATTCCTCTGCCAGGAGAGACCTGCTGCTTTGTAGTTTGTGCTGGGAAACCTTGCTTTGGCAAGTGCGAATTGACCGCATTCAGGCAGAAAGAAAAGAGAATTGCAAGAGGCCTTTTCTCCCCGGCTGCTCTGCCAAGCCCTTCCAGCTCAAACTATGTCGTTGCTCCTCTGGAAGGATCCCTGCACCGCGGCGTAGTTTTTCCGAAGAAGCCCTGCGTTTGCAAGAGCAAACGAGGAATTCGTGGCAGGAAAGAGGAAGGAAAGAAAGTTTCTCTCCCTCTGCCTGCTTTGCTCAGAGGACTGGATGAAGTCAGGGAGTTCTCCCTTTCACTGAGAAACGTGCGGGCTGCTGTTGCCTGGGCGCTCTCTTCTTTGCAAAAGAGTCTGCAGTTCCACGCTTTGAACCGTGGAAAGGCGCCGGGCTCTGCTAAGATTTCCCCCGGCGCTTCGTTTGCCCTGGGCCAAAGCGAGCCTTCACAATAGCTGAACGCTAACACTGCATACTCGTTCCACTTCCAGAACCGGGCTACGGCGAGGCAGTTCTCCGGGGGAAAACGGCCCTTCGCGAAGGGCAGATCTGCCGAGCTCCTTGCGGGAAAGCGAAAGCAAAGGACGCTTTTCTCCCTCTAACCGCTTTCGTCAGAGGAACGGGGGAAGTCACAGTGTTCTTTCTCTCCCTGAGATACACACAATCTGACGTTGCCTCTGAGCTCCGTTGCTGGCAAAGAACTGAAAGTGACATACATTCCTGTGGGGAAACACAGGGCTTTGCTAGGATTTCTCTAGGCAGTGTGTTTTCCCTGGGCCTCACTGTAGCAACACTGTCTCGCAAGGGCAGAACTGCATGGGATTTCCTCTGCCAGGAGAGAGCTGCTGCTTTGTAGTTTGTGCTGGGAAACCTTGCTTTGGCAAGGGCCAATTGACCGCATTCAGGCAGAAAGAAAAGAGAATAGCAAGAGGCCTTTTCTCCCCGGCTGCTCTGCCAAGCCCTTCCAGCTCAAACTATGTCGTTGCTCCTCTGGAAGGATCCCTGCACCGCGGCGTAGTTTTTCCGAAGAAGCCCTGCGTTTGCAAGAGCAAACGAGGAATTCGTGGCAGGAAAGAGGAAGGAAAGAAAGTTTCTCTCCCTCTGCCTGCTTTGCTCAGAGGACTGGATGAAGTCAGGGAGTTCTCCCTTTCACTGAGAAACGTGCGGGCTGCTGTTGCCTGGGCGCTCTCTTCTTTGCAAAAGAGTCTGCAGTTCCACGCTTTGAACCGTGGAAAGGCGCCGGGCTCTGCTAAGATTTCCCCCGGCGCTTCGTTTGCCCTGGGCCAAAGCGAGCCTTCACAATAGCTGAACGCTAACACTGCATACTCGTTCCACTTCCAGAACCGGGCTACGGCGAGGCAGTTCTCCGGGGGAAAACGGCCCTTCGCGAAGGGCAGATCTGCCGAGCTCCTTGCGGGAAAGCGAAAGCAAAGGACGCTTTTCTCCCTCTAACCGCTTTCGTCAGAGGAACGGGGGAAGTCACAGTGTTCTTTCTCTCCCTGAGATACACACAATCTGACGTTGCCTCTGAGCTCCGTTGCTGGCAAAGAACTGAAAGTGACATACATTCCTGTGGGGAAACACAGGGCTTTGCTAGGATTTCTCTAGGCAGTGTGTTTTCCCTGGGCCTCACTGTAGCAACACTGTCTCGCAAGGGCAGAACTGCATGGGATTTCCTCTGCCAGGAGAGAGCTGCTGCTTTGTAGTTTGTGCTGGGAAACCTTGCTTTGGCAAGGGCCAATTGACCGCATTCAGGCAGAAAGAAAAGAGAATAGCAAGAGGCCTTTTCTCCCCGGCTGCTCTGCCAAGCCCTTCCAGCTCAAACTATGTCGTTGCTCCTCTGGAAGGATCCCTGCACCGCGGCGTAGTTTTTCCGAAGAAGCCCTGCGTTTGCAAGAGCAAACGAGGAATTCGTGGCAGGAAAGAGGAAGGAAAGAAAGTTTCTCTCCCTCTGCCTGCTTTGCTCAGAGGACTGGATGAAGTCAGGGAGTTCTCCCTTTCACTGAGAAACGTGCGGGCTGCTGTTGCCTGGGCGCTCTCTTCTTTGCAAAAGAGTCTGCAGTTCCACGCTTTGAACCGTGGAAAGGCGCCGGGCTCTGCTAAGATTTCCCCCGGCGCTTCGTTTGCCCTGGGCCAAAGCGAGCCTTCACAATAGCTGAACGCTAACACTGCATACTCGTTCCACTTCCAGAACCGGGCTACGGCGAGGCAGTTCTCCGGGGGAAAACGGCCCTTCGCGAAGGGCAGATCTGCCGAGCTCCTTGCGGGAAAGCGAAAGCAAAGGACGCTTTTCTCCCTCTAACCGCTTTCGTCAGAGGAACGGGGGAAGTCACAGTGTTCTTTCTCTCCCTGAGATACACACAATCTGACGTTGCCTCTGAGCTCCGTTGCTGGCAAAGAACTGAAAGTGACATACATTCCTGTGGGGAAACACAGGGCTTTGCTAGGATTTCTCTAGGCAGTGTGTTTTCCCTGGGCCTCACTGTAGCAGCACGATCTCGCCAGGGCAACACTGCATGGCAATTCCTCTGCCAGGAGAGACCTGCTGCTTTGTAGTTTGTGCTGGGAAACCTTGCTTTGGCAAGTGCCAATTGACCGCATTCAGGCAGAAAGAAAAGAGAATAGCAAGAGGCCTTTTCTCCCCGGCTGCTCTGCCAAGCCCTTCCAGCTCAAACTATGTCGTTGCTCCTCTGGAAGGATCCCTGCACCGCGGCGTAGTTTTTCCGAAGAAGCCCTGCGTTTGCAAGAGCAAACGAGGAATTCGTGGCAGGAAAGAGGAAGGAAAGAAAGTTTCTCTCCCTCTGCCTGCTTTGCTCAGAGGACTGGATGAAGTCAGGGAGTTCTCCCTTTCACTGAGAAACGTGCGGGCTGCTGTTGCCTGGGCGCTCTCTTCTTTGCAAAAGAGTCTGCAGTTCCACGCTTTGAACCGTGGAAAGGCGCCGGGCTCTGCTAAGATTTCCCCCGGCGCTTCGTTTGCCCTGGGCCAAAGCGAGCCTTCACAATAGCTGAACGCTAACACTGCATACTCGTTCCACTTCCAGAACCGGGCTACGGCGAGGCAGTTCTCCGGGGGAAAACGGCCCTTCGCGAAGGGCAGATCTGCCGAGCTCCTTGCGGGAAAGCGAAAGCAAAGGACGCTTTTCTCCCTCTAACCGCTTTCGTCAGAGGAACGGGGGAAGTCACAGTGTTCTTTCTCTCCCTGAGATACACACAATCTGACGTTGCCTCTGAGCTCCGTTGCTGGCAAAGAACTGAAAGTGACATACATTCCTGTGGGGAAACACAGGGCTTTGCTAGGATTTCTCTAGGCAGTGTGTTTTCCCTGGGCCTCACTGTAGCAACACTGTCTCGCAAGGGCAGAACTGCATGGGATTTCCTCTGCCAGGAGAGAGCTGCTGCTTTGTAGTTTGTGCTGGGAAACCTTGCTTTGGCAAGGGCCAATTGACCGCATTCAGGCAGAAAGAAAAGAGAATAGCAAGAGGCCTTTTCTCCCCGGCTGCTCTGCCAAGCCCTTCCAGCTCAAACTATGTCGTTGCTCCTCTGGAAGGATCCCTGCACCGCGGCGTAGTTTTTCCGAAGAAGCCCTGCGTTTGCAAGAGCAAACGAGGAATTCGTGGCAGGAAAGAGGAAGGAAAGAAAGTTTCTCTCCCTCTGCCTGCTTTGCTCAGAGGACTGGATGAAGTCAGGGAGTTCTCCCTTTCACTGAGAAACGTGCGGGCTGCTGTTGCCTGGGCGCTCTCTTCTTTGCAAAAGAGTCTGCAGTTCCACGCTTTGAACCGTGGAAAGGCGCCGGGCTCTGCTAAGATTTCCCCCGGCGCTTCGTTTGCCCTGGGCCAAAGCGAGCCTTCACAATAGCTGAACGCTAACACTGCATACTCGTTCCACTTCCAGAACCGGGCTACGGCGAGGCAGTTCTCCGGGGGAAAACGGCCCTTCGCGAAGGGCAGATCTGCCGAGCTCCTTGCGGGAAAGCGAAAGCAAAGGACGCTTTTCTCCCTCTAACCGCTTTCGTCAGAGGAACGGGGGAAGTCACAGTGTTCTTTCTCTCCCTGAGATACACACAATCTGACGTTGCCTCTGAGCTCCGTTGCTGGCAAAGAACTGAAAGTGACATACATTCCTGTGGGGAAACACAGGGCTTTGCTAGGATTTCTCTAGGCAGTGTGTTTTCCCTGGGCCTCACTGTAGCAACACTGTCTCGCAAGGGCAGAACTGCATGGGATTTCCTCTGCCAGGAGAGAGCTGCTGCTTTGTAGTTTGTGCTGGGAAACCTTGCTTTGGCAAGGGCCAATTGACCGCATTCAGGCAGAAAGAAAAGAGAATAGCAAGAGGCCTTTTCTCCCCGGCTGCTCTGCCAAGCCCTTCCAGCTCAAACTATGTCGTTGCTCCTCTGGAAGGATCCCTGCACCGCGGCGTAGTTTTTCCGAAGAAGCCCTGCGTTTGCAAGAGCAAACGAGGAATTCGTGGCAGGAAAGAGGAAGGAAAGAAAGTTTCTCTCCCTCTGCCTGCTTTGCTCAGAGGACTGGATGAAGTCAGGGAGTTCTCCCTTTCACTGAGAAACGTGCGGGCTGCTGTTGCCTGGGCGCTCTCTTCTTTGCAAAAGAGTCTGCAGTTCCACGCTTTGAACCGTGGAAAGGCGCCGGGCTCTGCTAAGATTTCCCCCGGCGCTTCGTTTGCCCTGGGCCAAAGCGAGCCTTCACAATAGCTGAACGCTAACACTGCATACTCGTTCCACTTCCAGAACCGGGCTACGGCGAGGCAGTTCTCCGGGGGAAAACGGCCCTTCGCGAAGGGCAGATCTGCCGAGCTCCTTGCGGGAAAGCGAAAGCAAAGGACGCTTTTCTCCCTCTAACCGCTTTCGTCAGAGGAACGGGGGAAGTCACAGTGTTCTTTCTCTCCCTGAGATACACACAATCTGACGTTGCCTCTGAGCTCCGTTGCTGGCAAAGAACTGAAAGTGACATACATTCCTGTGGGGAAACACAGGGCTTTGCTAGGATTTCTCTAGGCAGTGTGTTTTCCCTGGGCCTCACTGTAGCAACACTGTCTCGCAAGGGCAGAACTGCATGGGATTTCCTCTGCCAGGAGAGAGCTGCTGCTTTGTAGTTTGTGCTGGGAAACCTTGCTTTGGCAAGGGCCAATTGACCGCATTCAGGCAGAAAGAAAAGAGAATAGCAAGAGGCCTTTTCTCCCCGGCTGCTCTGCCAAGCCCTTCCAGCTCAAACTATGTCGTTGCTCCTCTGGAAGGATCCCTGCACCGCGGCCTAGTTTTTCCGAAGAAGCCCTGCGTTTGCAAGAGCAAACGAGGAATTCGTGGCAGGAAAGAGGAAGGAAAGAAAGTTTCTCTCCCTCTGCCTGCTTTGCTCAGAGGACTGGATGAAGTCAGGGAGTTCTCCCTTTCACTGAGAAACGTGCGGGCTGCTGTTGCCTGGGCGCTCTCTTCTTTGCAAAAGAGTCTGCAGTTCCACGCTTTGAACCGTGGAAAGGCGCCGGGCTCTGCTAAGATTTCCCCCGGCGCTTCGTTTGCCCTGGGCCAAAGCGAGCCTTCACAATAGCTGAACGCTAACACTGCATACTCGTTCCACTTCCAGAACCGGGCTACGGCGAGGCAGTTCTCCGGGGGAAAACGGCCCTTCGCGAAGGGCAGATCTGCCGAGCTCCTTGCGGGAAAGCGAAAGCAAAGGACGCTTTTCTCCCTCTAACCGCTTTCGTCAGAGGAACGGGGGAAGTCACAGTGTTCTTTCTCTCCCTGAGATACACACAATCTGACGTTGCCTCTGAGCTCCGTTGCTGGCAAAGAACTGAAAGTGACATACATTCCTGTGGGGAAACACAGGGCTTTGCTAGGATTTCTCTAGGCAGTGTGTTTTCCCTGGGCCTCACTGTAGCAGCACGATCTCGCCAGGGCAACACTGCATGGCAATTCCTCTGCCAGGAGAGACCTGCTGCTTTGTAGTTTGTGCTGGGAAACCTTGCTTTGGCAAGTGCCAATTGACCGCATTCAGGCAGAAAGAAAAGAGAATAGCAAGAGGCCTTTTCTCCCCGGCTGCTCTGCCAAGCCCTTCCAGCTCAAACTATGTCGTTGCTCCTCTGGAAGGATCCCTGCACCGCGGCGTAGTTTTTCCGAAGAAGCCCTGCGTTTGCAAGAGCAAACGAGGAATTCGTGGCAGGAAAGAGGAAGGAAAGAAAGTTTCTCTCCCTCTGCCTGCTTTGCTCAGAGGACTGGATGAAGTCAGGGAGTTCTCCCTTTCACTGAGAAACGTGCGGGCTGCTGTTGCCTGGGCGCTCTCTTCTTTGCAAAAGAGTCTGCAGTTCCACGCTTTGAACCGTGGAAAGGCGCCGGGCTCTGCTAAGATTTCCCCCGGCGCTTCGTTTGCCCTGGGCCAAAGCGAGCCTTCACAATAGCTGAACGCTAACACTGCATACTCGTTCCACTTCCAGAACCGGGCTACGGCGAGGCAGTTCTCCGGGGGAAAACGGCCCTTCGCGAAGGGCAGATCTGCCGAGCTCCTTGCGGGAAAGCGAAAGCAAAGGACGCTTTTCTCCCTCTAACCGCTTTCGTCAGAGGAACGGGGGAAGTCACAGTGTTCTTTCTCTCCCTGAGATACACACAATCTGACGTTGCCTCTGAGCTCCGTTGCTGGCAAAGAACTGAAAGTGACATACATTCCTGTGGGGAAACACAGGGCTTTGCTAGGATTTCTCTAGGCAGTGTGTTTTCCCTGGGCCTCACTGTAGCAACACTGTCTCGCAAGGGCAGAACTGCATGGGATTTCCTCTGCCAGGAGAGAGCTGCTGCTTTGTAGTTTGTGCTGGGAAACCTTGCTTTGGCAAGGGCCAATTGACCGCATTCAGGCAGAAAGAAAAGAGAATAGCAAGAGGCCTTTTCTCCCCGGCTGCTCTGCCAAGCCCTTCCAGCTCAAACTATGTCGTTGCTCCTCTGGAAGGATCCCTGCACCGCGGCGTAGTTTTTCCGAAGAAGCCCTGCGTTTGCAAGAGCAAACGAGGAATTCGTGGCAGGAAAGAGGAAGGAAAGAAAGTTTCTCTCCCTCTGCCTGCTTTGCTCAGAGGACTGGATGAAGTCAGGGAGTTCTCCCTTTCACTGAGAAACGTGCGGGCTGCTGTTGCCTGGGCGCTCTCTTCTTTGCAAAAGAGTCTGCAGTTCCACGCTTTGAACCGTGGAAAGGCGCCGGGCTCTGCTAAGATTTCCCCCGGCGCTTCGTTTGCCCTGGGCCAAAGCGAGCCTTCACAATAGCTGAACGCTAACACTGCATACTCGTTCCACTTCCAGAACCGGGCTACGGCGAGGCAGTTCTCCGGGGGAAAACGGCCCTTCGCGAAGGGCAGATCTGCCGAGCTCCTTGCGGGAAAGCGAAAGCAAAGGACGCTTTTCTCCCTCTAACCGCTTTCGTCAGAGGAACGGGGGAAGTCACAGTGTTCTTTCTCTCCCTGAGATACACACAATCTGACGTTGCCTCTGAGCTCCGTTGCTGGCAAAGAACTGAAAGTGACATACATTCCTGTGGGGAAACACAGGGCTTTGCTAGGATTTCTCTAGGCAGTGTGTTTTCCCTGGGCCTCACTGTAGCAACACTGTCTCGCCAGGGCAGAACTGCATGGGATTTCCTCTGCCAGGAGAGAGCTGCTGCTTTGTAGTTTGTGCTGGGAAACCTTGCTTTGGCAAGTGCCAATTGACCGCATTCAGGCAGAAAGAAAAGAGAATAGCAAGAGGCCTTTTCTCCCCGGCTGCTCTGCCAAGCCCTTCCAGCTCAAACTATGTCGTTGCTCCTCTGGAAGGATCCCTGCACCGCGGCGTAGTTTTTCCGAAGAAGCCCTGCGTTTGCAAGAGCAAACGAGGAATTCGTGGCAGGAAAGAGGAAGGAAAGAAAGTTTCTCTCCCTCTGCCTGCTTTGCTCAGAGGACTGGATGAAGTCAGGGAGTTCTCCCTTTCACTGACAAACGTGCGGGCTGCTGTTGCCTGGGCGCTCTCTTCTTTGCAAAAGAGTCTGCAGTTCCACGCTTTGAACCGTGGAAAGGCGCCGGGCTCTGCTAAGATTTCCCCCGGCGCTTCGTTTGCCCTGGGCCAAAGCGAGCCTTCACAATAGCTGAACGCTAACACTGCATACTCGTTCCACTTCCAGAACCGGGCTACGGCGAGGCAGTTCTCCGGGGGAAAACGGCCCTTCGCGAAGGGCAGATCTGCCGAGCTCCTTGCGGGAAAGCGAAAGCAAAGGACGCTTTTCTCCCTCTAACCGCTTTCGTCAGAGGAACGGGGGAAGTCACAGTGTTCTTTCTCTCCCTGAGATACACACAATCTGACGTTGCCTCTGAGCTCCGTTGCTGGCAAAGAACTGAAAGTGACATACATTCCTGTGGGGAAACACAGGGCTTTGCTAGGATTTCTCTAGGCAGTGTGTTTTCCCTGGGCCTCACTGTAGCAACACTGTCTCGCCAGGGCAGAACTGCATGGGATTTCCTCTGCCAGGAGAGAGCTGCTGCTTTGTAGTTTGTGCTGGGAAACCTTGCTTTGGCAAGTGCCAATTGACCGCATTCAGGCAGAAAGAAAAGAGAATAGCAAGAGGCCTTTTCTCCCCGGCTGCTCTGCCAAGCCCTTCCAGCTCAAACTATGTCGTTGCTCCTCTGGAAGGATCCCTGCACCGCGGCGTAGTTTTTCCGAAGAAGCCCTGCGTTTGCAAGAGCAAACGAGGAATTCGTGGCAGGAAAGAGGAAGGAAAGAAAGTTTCTCTCCCTCTGCCTGCTTTGCTCAGAGGACTGGATGAAGTCAGGGAGTTCTCCCTTTCACTGAGAAACGTGCGGGCTGCTGTTGCCTGGGCGCTCTCTTCTTTGCAAAAGAGTCTGCAGTTCCACGCTTTGAACCGTGGAAAGGCGCCGGGCTCTGCTAAGATTTCCCCCGGCGCTTCGTTTGCCCTGGGCCAAAGCGAGCCTTCACAATAGCTGAACGCTAACACTGCATACTCGTTCCACTTCCAGAACCGGGCTACGGCGAGGCAGTTCTCCGGGGGAAAACGGCCCTTCGCGAAGGGCAGATCTGCCGAGCTCCTTGCGGGAAAGCGAAAGCAAAGGACGCTTTTCTCCCTCTAACCGCTTTCGTCAGAGGAACGGGGGAAGTCACAGTGTTCTTTCTCTCCCTGAGATACACACAATCTGACGTTGCCTCTGAGCTCCGTTGCTGGCAAAGAACTGAAAGTGACATACATTCCTGTGGGGAAACACAGGGCTTTGCTAGGATTTCTCTAGGCAGTGTGTTTTCCCTGGGCCTCACTGTAGCAGCACGATCTCGCCAGGGCAACACTGCATGGCAATTCCTCTGCCAGGAGAGACCTGCTGCTTTGTAGTTTGTGCTGGGAAACCTTGCTTTGGCAAGTGCGAATTGACCGCATTCAGGCAGAAAGAAAAGAGAATAGCAAGAGGCCTTTTCTCCCCGGCTGCTCTGCCAAGCCCTTCCAGCTCAAACTATGTCGTTGCTCCTCTGGAAGGATCCCTGCACCGCGGCGTAGTTTTTCCGAAGAAGCCCTGCGTTTGCAAGAGCAAACGAGGAATTCGTGGCAGGAAAGAGGAAGGAAAGAAAGTTTCTCTCCCTCTGCCTGCTTTGCTCAGAGGACTGGATGAAGTCAGGGAGTTCTCCCTTTCACTGAGAAACGTGCGGGCTGCTGTTGCCTGGGCGCTCTCTTCTTTGCAAAAGAGTCTGCAGTTCCACGCTTTGAACCGTGGAAAGGCGCCGGGCTCTGCTAAGATTTCCCCCGGCGCTTCGTTTGCCCTGGGCCAAAGCGAGCCTTCACAATAGCTGAACGCTAACACTGCATACTCGTTCCACTTCCAGAACCGGGCTACGGCGAGGCAGTTCTCCGGGGGAAAACGGCCCTTCGCGAAGGGCAGATCTGCCGAGCTCCTTGCGGGAAAGCGAAAGCAAAGGACGCTTTTCTCCCTCTAACCGCTTTCGTCAGAGGAACGGGGGAAGTCACAGTGTTCTTTCTCTCCCTGAGATACACACAATCTGACGTTGCCTCTGAGCTCCGTTGCTGGCAAAGAACTGAAAGTGACATACATTCCTGTGGGGAAACACAGGGCTTTGCTAGGATTTCTCTAGGCAGTGTGTTTTCCCTGGGCCTCACTGTAGCAACACTGTCTCGCCAGGGCAGAACTGCATGGGATTTCCTCTGCCAGGAGAGAGCTGCTGCTTTGTAGTTTGTGCTGGGAAACCTTGCTTTGGCAAGTGCCAATTGACCGCATTCAGGCAGAAAGAAAAGAGAATAGCAAGAGGCCTTTTCTCCCCGGCTGCTCTGCCAAGCCCTTCCAGCTCAAACTATGTCGTTGCTCCTCTGGAAGGATCCCTGCACCGCGGCGTAGTTTTTCCGAAGAAGCCCTGCGTTTGCAAGAGCAAACGAGGAATTCGTGGCAGGAAAGAGGAAGGAAAGAAAGTTTCTCTCCCTCTGCCTGCTTTGCTCAGAGGACTGGATGAAGTCAGGGAGTTCTCCCTTTCACTGAGAAACGTGCGGGCTGCTGTTGCCTGGGCGCTCTCTTCTTTGCAAAAGAGTCTGCAGTTCCACGCTTTGAACCGTGGAAAGGCGCCGGGCTCTGCTAAGATTTCCCCCGGCGCTTCGTTTGCCCTGGGCCAAAGCGAGCCTTCACAATAGCTGAACGCTAACACTGCATACTCGTTCCACTTCCAGAACCGGGCTACGGCGAGGCAGTTCTCCGGGGGAAAACGGCCCTTCGCGAAGGGCAGATCTGCCGAGCTCCTTGCGGGAAAGCGAAAGCAAAGGACGCTTTTCTCCCTCTAACCGCTTTCGTCAGAGGAACGGGGGAAGTCACAGTGTTCTTTCTCTCCCTGAGATACACACAATCTGACGTTGCCTCTGAGCTCCGTTGCTGGCAAAGAACTGAAAGTGACATACATTCCTGTGGGGAAACACAGGGCTTTGCTAGGATTTCTCTAGGCAGTGTGTTTTCCCTGGGCCTCACTGTAGCAACACTGTCTCGCCAGGGCAGAACTGCATGGGATTTCCTCTGCCAGGAGAGAGCTGCTGCTTTGTAGTTTGTGCTGGGAAACCTTGCTTTGGCAAGTGCCAATTGACCGCATTCAGGCAGAAAGAAAAGAGAATAGCAAGAGGCCTTTTCTCCCCGGCTGCTCTGCCAAGCCCTTCCAGCTCAAACTATGTCGTTGCTCCTCTGGAAGGATCCCTGCACCGCGGCGTAGTTTTTCCGAAGAAGCCCTGCGTTTGCAAGAGCAAACGAGGAATTCGTGGCAGGAAAGAGGAAGGAAAGAAAGTTTCTCTCCCTCTGCCTGCTTTGCTCAGAGGACTGGATGAAGTCAGGGAGTTCTCCCTTTCACTGACAAACGTGCGGGCTGCTGTTGCCTGGGCGCTCTCTTCTTTGCAAAAGAGTCTGCAGTTCCACGCTTTGAACCGTGGAAAGGCGCCGGGCTCTGCTAAGATTTCCCCCGGCGCTTCGTTTGCCCTGGGCCAAAGCGAGCCTTCACAATAGCTGAACGCTAACACTGCATACTCGTTCCACTTCCAGAACCGGGCTACGGCGAGGCAGTTCTCCGGGGGAAAACGGCCCTTCGCGAAGGGCAGATCTGCCGAGCTCCTTGCGGGAAAGCGAAAGCAAAGGACGCTTTTCTCCCTCTAACCGCTTTCGTCAGAGGAACGGGGGAAGTCACAGTGTTCTTTCTCTCCCTGAGATACACACAATCTGACGTTGCCTCTGAGCTCCGTTGCTGGCAAAGAACTGAAAGTGACATACATTCCTGTGGGGAAACACAGGGCTTTGCTAGGATTTCTCTAGGCAGTGTGTTTTCCCTGGGCCTCACTGTAGCAACACTGTCTCGCCAGGGCAGAACTGCATGGGATTTCCTCTGCCAGGAGAGAGCTGCTGCTTTGTAGTTTGTGCTGGGAAACCTTGCTTTGGCAAGTGCCAATTGACCGCATTCAGGCAGAAAGAAAAGAGAATAGCAAGAGGCCTTTTCTCCCCGGCTGCTCTGCCAAGCCCTTCCAGCTCAAACTATGTCGTTGCTCCTCTGGAAGGATCCCTGCACCGCGGCGTAGTTTTTCCGAAGAAGCCCTGCGTTTGCAAGAGCAAACGAGGAATTCGTGGCAGGAAAGAGGAAGGAAAGAAAGTTTCTCTCCCTCTGCCTGCTTTGCTCAGAGGACTGGATGAAGTCAGGGAGTTCTCCCTTTCACTGAGAAACGTGCGGGCTGCTGTTGCCTGGGCGCTCTCTTCTTTGCAAAAGAGTCTGCAGTTCCACGCTTTGAACCGTGGAAAGGCGCCGGGCTCTGCTAAGATTTCCCCCGGCGCTTCGTTTGCCCTGGGCCAAAGCGAGCCTTCACAATAGCTGAACGCTAACACTGCATACTCGTTCCACTTCCAGAACCGGGCTACGGCGAGGCAGTTCTCCGGGGGAAAACGGCCCTTCGCGAAGGGCAGATCTGCCGAGCTCCTTGCGGGAAAGCGAAAGCAAAGGACGCTTTTCTCCCTCTAACCGCTTTCGTCAGAGGAACGGGGGAAGTCACAGTGTTCTTTCTCTCCCTGAGATACACACAATCTGACGTTGCCTCTGAGCTCCGTTGCTGGCAAAGAACTGAAAGTGACATACATTCCTGTGGGGAAACACAGGGCTTTGCTAGGATTTCTCTAGGCAGTGTGTTTTCCCTGGGCCTCACTGTAGCAACACTGTCTCGCCAGGGCAGAACTGCATGGGATTTCCTCTGCCAGGAGAGAGCTGCTGCTTTGTAGTTTGTGCTGGGAAACCTTGCTTTGGCAAGGGCCAATTGACCGCATTCAGGCAGAAAGAAAAGAGAATAGCAAGAGGCCTTTTCTCCCCGGCTGCTCTGCCAAGCCCTTCCAGCTCAAACTATGTCGTTGCTCCTCTGGAAGGATCCCTGCACCGCGGCGTAGTTTTTCCGAAGAAGCCCTGCGTTTGCAAGAGCAAACGAGGAATTCGTGGCAGGAAAGAGGAAGGAAAGAAAGTTTCTCTCCCTCTGCCTGCTTTGCTCAGAGGACTGGATGAAGTCAGGGAGTTCTCCCTTTCACTGACAAACGTGCGGGCTGCTGTTGCCTGGGCGCTCTCTTCTTTGCAAAAGAGTCTGCAGTTCCACGCTTTGAACCGTGGAAAGGCGCCGGGCTCTGCTAAGATTTCCCCCGGCGCTTCGTTTGCCCTGGGCCAAAGCGAGCCTTCACAATAGCTGAACGCTAACACTGCATACTCGTTCCACTTCCAGAACCGGGCTACGGCGAGGCAGTTCTCCGGGGGAAAACGGCCCTTCGCGAAGGGCAGATCTGCCGAGCTCCTTGCGGGAAAGCGAAAGCAAAGGACGCTTTTCTCCCTCTAACCGCTTTCGTCAGAGGAACGGGGGAAGTCACAGTGTTCTTTCTCTCCCTGAGATACACACAATCTGACGTTGCCTCTGAGCTCCGTTGCTGGCAAAGAACTGAAAGTGACATACATTCCTGTGGGGAAACACAGGGCTTTGCTAGGATTTCTCTAGGCAGTGTGTTTTCCCTGGGCCTCACTGTAGCAGCACGATCTCGCCAGGGCAACACTGCATGGCAATTCCTCTGCCAGGAGAGACCTGCTGCTTTGTAGTTTGTGCTGGGAAACCTTGCTTTGGCAAGTGCGAATTGACCGCATTCAGGCAGAAAGAAAAGAGAATAGCAAGAGGCCTTTTCTCCCTGGCTGCTCTGCCAAGCCCTTCCAGCTCAAACTATGTCGTTGCTCCTCTGGAAGGATCCCTGCACCGCGGCGTAGTTTTTCCGAAGAAGCCCTGCGTTTGCAAGAGCAAACGAGGAATTCGTGGCAGGAAAGAGGAAGGAAAGAAAGTTTCTCTCCCTCTGCCTGCTTTGCTCAGAGGACTGGATGAAGTCAGGGAGTTCTCCCTTTCACTGAGAAACGTGCGGGCTGCTGTTGCCTGGGCGCTCTCTTCTTTGCAAAAGAGTCTGCAGTTCCACGCTTTGAACCGTGGAAAGGCGCCGGGCTCTGCTAAGATTTCCCCCGGCGCTTCGTTTGCCCTGGGCCAAAGCGAGCCTTCACAATAGCTGAACGCTAACACTGCATACTCGTTCCACTTCCAGAACCGGGCTACGGCGAGGCAGTTCTCCGGGGGAAAACGGCCCTTCGCGAAGGGCAGATCTGCCGAGCTCCTTGCGGGAAAGCGAAAGCAAAGGACGCTTTTCTCCCTCTAACCGCTTTCGTCAGAGGAACGGGGGAAGTCACAGTGTTCTTTCTCTCCCTGAGATACACACAATCTGACGTTGCCTCTGAGCTCCGTTGCTGGCAAAGAACTGAAAGTGACATACATTCCTGTGGGGAAACACAGGGCTTTGCTAGGATTTCTCTAGGCAGTGTGTTTTCCCTGGGCCTCACTGTAGCAACACTGTCTCGCCAGGGCAGAACTGCATGGGATTTCCTCTGCCAGGAGAGAGCTGCTGCTTTGTAGTTTGTGCTGGGAAACCTTGCTTTGGCAAGGGCCAATTGACCGCATTCAGGCAGAAAGAAAAGAGAATAGCAAGAGGCCTTTTCTCCCCGGCTGCTCTGCCAAGCCCTTCCAGCTCAAACTATGTCGTTGCTCCTCTGGAAGGATCCCTGCACCGCGGCGTAGTTTTTCCGAAGAAGCCCTGCGTTTGCAAGAGCAAACGAGGAATTCGTGGCAGGAAAGAGGAAGGAAAGAAAGTTTCTCTCCCTCTGCCTGCTTTGCTCAGAGGACTGGATGAAGTCAGGGAGTTCTCCCTTTCACTGACAAACGTGCGGGCTGCTGTTGCCTGGGCGCTCTCTTCTTTGCAAAAGAGTCTGCAGTTCCACGCTTTGAACCGTGGAAAGGCGCCGGGCTCTGCTAAGATTTCCCCCGGCGCTTCGTTTGCCCTGGGCCAAAGCGAGCCTTCACAATAGCTGAACGCTAACACTGCATACTCGTTCCACTTCCAGAACCGGGCTACGGCGAGGCAGTTCTCCGGGGGAAAACGGCCCTTCGCGAAGGGCAGATCTGCCGAGCTCCTTGCGGGAAAGCGAAAGCAAAGGACGCTTTTCTCCCTCTAACCGCTTTCGTCAGAGGAACGGGGGAAGTCACAGTGTTCTTTCTCTCCCTGAGATACACACAATCTGACGTTGCCTCTGAGCTCCGTTGCTGGCAAAGAACTGAAAGTGACATACATTCCTGTGGGGAAACACAGGGCTTTGCTAGGATTTCTCTAGGCAGTGTGTTTTCCCTGGGCCTCACTGTAGCAACACTGTCTCGCCAGGGCAGAACTGCATGGGATTTCCTCTGCCAGGAGAGAGCTGCTGCTTTGTAGTTTGTGCTGGGAAACCTTGCTTTGGCAAGGGCCAATTGACCGCATTCAGGCAGAAAGAAAAGAGAATAGCAAGAGGCCTTTTCTCCCCGGCTGCTCTGCCAAGCCCTTCCAGCTCAAACTATGTCGTTGCTCCTCTGGAAGGATCCCTGCACCGCGGCGTAGTTTTTCCGAAGAAGCCCTGCGTTTGCAAGAGCAAACGAGGAATTCGTGGCAGGAAAGAGGAAGGAAAGAAAGTTTCTCTCCCTCTGCCTGCTTTGCTCAGAGGACTGGATGAAGTCAGGGAGTTCTCCCTTTCACTGAGAAACGTTCGGGCTGCTGTTGCCTGGGCTCTCTCTTCTTTGCAAAAGAGTCTGCAGTTCCACGCTTTGAACCGTGGAAAGGCGCCGGGCTCTGCTAAGATTTCCCCCGGCGCTTCGTTTGCCCTGGGCCAAAGCGAGCCTTCACAATAGCTGAACGCTAACACTGCATACTCGTTCCACTTCCAGAACCGGGCTACGGCGAGGCAGTTCTCCGGGGGAAAACGGCCCTTCGCGAAGGGCAGATCTGCCGAGCTCCTTGCGGGAAAGCGAAAGCAAAGGACGCTTTTCTCCCTCTAACCGCTTTCGTCAGAGGAACGGGGGAAGTCACAGTGTTCTTTCTCTCCCTGAGATACACACAATCTGACGTTGCCTCTGAGCTCCGTTGCTGGCAAAGAACTGAAAGTGACATACATTCCTGTGGGGAAACACAGGGCTTTGCTAGGATTTCTCTAGGCAGTGTGTTTTCCCTGGGCCTCACTGTAGCAACACTGTCTCGCAAGGGCAGAACTGCATGGGATTTCCTCTGCCAGGAGAGAGCTGCTGCTTTGTAGTTTGTGCTGGGAAACCTTGCTTTGGCAAGGGCCAATTGACCGCATTCAGGCAGAAAGAAAAGAGAATAGCAAGAGGCCTTTTCTCCCCGGCTGCTCTGCCAAGCCCTTCCAGCTCAAACTATGTCGTTGCTCCTCTGGAAGGATCCCTGCACCGCGGCGTAGTTTTTCCGAAGAAGCCCTGCGTTTGCAAGAGCAAACGAGGAATTCGTGGCAGGAAAGAGGAAGGAAAGAAAGTTTCTCTCCCTCTGCCTGCTTTGCTCAGAGGACTGGATGAAGTCAGGGAGTTCTCCCTTTCACTGAGAAACGTGCGGGCTGCTGTTGCCTGGGCGCTCTCTTCTTTGCAAAAGAGTCTGCAGTTCCACGCTTTGAACCGTGGAAAGGCGCCGGGCTCTGCTAAGATTTCCCCCGGCGCTTCGTTTGCCCTGGGCCAAAGCGAGCCTTCACAATAGCTGAACGCTAACACTGCATACTCGTTCCACTTCCAGAACCGGGCTACGGCGAGGCAGTTCTCCGGGGGAAAACGGCCCTTCGCGAAGGGCAGATCTGCCGAGCTCCTTGCGGGAAAGCGAAAGCAAAGGACGCTTTTCTCCCTCTAACCGCTTTCGTCAGAGGAACGGGGGAAGTCACAGTGTTCTTTCTCTCCCTGAGATACACACAATCTGACGTTGCCTCTGAGCTCCGTTGCTGGCAAAGAACTGAAAGTGACATACATTCCTGTGGGGAAACACAGGGCTTTGCTAGGATTTCTCTAGGCAGTGTGTTTTCCCTGGGCCTCACTGTAGCAACACTGTCTCGCCAGGGCAGAACTGCATGGGATTTCCTCTGCCAGGAGAGAGCTGCTGCTTTGTAGTTTGTGCTGGGAAACCTTGCTTTGGCAAGTGCCAATTGACCGCATTCAGGCAGAAAGAAAAGAGAATAGCAAGAGGCCTTTTCTCCCCGGCTGCTCTGCCAAGCCCTTCCAGCTCAAACTATGTCGTTGCTCCTCTGGAAGGATCCCTGCACCGCGGCGTAGTTTTTCCGAAGAAGCCCTGCGTTTGCAAGAGCAAACGAGGAATTCGTGGCAGGAAAGAGGAAGGAAAGAAAGTTTCTCTCCCTCTGCCTGCTTTGCTCAGAGGACTGGATGAAGTCAGGGAGTTCTCCCTTTCACTGACAAACGTGCGGGCTGCTGTTGCCTGGGCGCTCTCTTCTTTGCAAAAGAGTCTGCAGTTCCACGCTTTGAACCGTGGAAAGGCGCCGGGCTCTGCTAAGATTTCCCCCGGCGCTTCGTTTGCCCTGGGCCAAAGCGAGCCTTCACAATAGCTGAACGCTAACACTGCATACTCGTTCCACTTCCAGAACCGGGCTACGGCGAGGCAGTTCTCCGGGGGAAAACGGCCCTTCGCGAAGGGCAGATCTGCCGAGCTCCTTGCGGGAAAGCGAAAGCAAAGGACGCTTTTCTCCCTCTAACCGCTTTCGTCAGAGGAACGGGGGAAGTCACAGTGTTCTTTCTCTCCCTGAGATACACACAATCTGACGTTGCCTCTGAGCTCCGTTGCTGGCAAAGAACTGAAAGTGACATACATTCCTGTGGGGAAACACAGGGCTTTGCTAGGATTTCTCTAGGCAGTGTGTTTTCCCTGGGCCTCACTGTAGCAACACTGTCTCGCCAGGGCAGAACTGCATGGGATTTCCTCTGCCAGGAGAGAGCTGCTGCTTTGTAGTTTGTGCTGGGAAACCTTGCTTTGGCAAGTGCCAATTGACCGCATTCAGGCAGAAAGAAAAGAGAATAGCAAGAGGCCTTTTCTCCCCGGCTGCTCTGCCAAGCCCTTCCAGCTCAAACTATGTCGTTGCTCCTCTGGAAGGATCCCTGCACCGCGGCGTAGTTTTTCCGAAGAAGCCCTGCGTTTGCAAGAGCAAACGAGGAATTCGTGGCAGGAAAGAGGAAGGAAAGAAAGTTTCTCTCCCTCTGCCTGCTTTGCTCAGAGGACTGGATGAAGTCAGGGAGTTCTCCCTTTCACTGACAAACGTGCGGGCTGCTGTTGCCTGGGCGCTCTCTTCTTTGCAAAAGAGTCTGCAGTTCCACGCTTTGAACCGTGGAAAGGCGCCGGGCTCTGCTAAGATTTCCCCCGGCGCTTCGTTTGCCCTGGGCCAAAGCGAGCCTTCACAATAGCTGAACGCTAACACTGCATACTCGTTCCACTTCCAGAACCGGGCTACGGCGAGGCAGTTCTCCGGGGGAAAACGGCCCTTCGCGAAGGGCAGATCTGCCGAGCTCCTTGCGGGAAAGCGAAAGCAAAGGACGCTTTTCTCCCTCTAACCGCTTTCGTCAGAGGAACGGGGGAAGTCACAGTGTTCTTTCTCTCCCTGAGATACACACAATCTGACGTTGCCTCTGAGCTCCGTTGCTGGCAAAGAACTGAAAGTGACATACATTCCTGTGGGGAAACACAGGGCTTTGCTAGGATTTCTCTAGGCAGTGTGTTTTCCCTGGGCCTCACTGTAGCAACACTGTCTCGCCAGGGCAGAACTGCATGGGATTTCCTCTGCCAGGAGAGAGCTGCTGCTTTGTAGTTTGTGCTGGGAAACCTTGCTTTGGCAAGTGCCAATTGACCGCATTCAGGCAGAAAGAAAAGAGAATAGCAAGAGGCCTTTTCTCCCCGGCTGCTCTGCCAAGCCCTTCCAGCTCAAACTATGTCGTTGCTCCTCTGGAAGGATCCCTGCACCGCGGCGTAGTTTTTCCGAAGAAGCCCTGCGTTTGCAAGAGCAAACGAGGAATTCGTGGCAGGAAAGAGGAAGGAAAGAAAGTTTCTCTCCCTCTGCCTGCTTTGCTCAGAGGACTGGATGAAGTCAGGGAGTTCTCCCTTTCACTGAGAAACGTGCGGGCTGCTGTTGCCTGGGCGCTCTCTTCTTTGCAAAAGAGTCTGCAGTTCCACGCTTTGAACCGTGGAAAGGCGCCGGGCTCTGCTAAGATTTCCCCCGGCGCTTCGTTTGCCCTGGGCCAAAGCGAGCCTTCACAATAGCTGAACGCTAACACTGCATACTCGTTCCACTTCCAGAACCGGGCTACGGCGAGGCAGTTCTCCGGGGGAAAACGGCCCTTCGCGAAGGGCAGATCTGCCGAGCTCCTTGCGGGAAAGCGAAAGCAAAGGACGCTTTTCTCCCTCTAACCGCTTTCGTCAGAGGAACGGGGGAAGTCACAGTGTTCTTTCTCTCCCTGAGATACACACAATCTGACGTTGCCTCTGAGCTCCGTTGCTGGCAAAGAACTGAAAGTGACATACATTCCTGTGGGGAAACACAGGGCTTTGCTAGGATTTCTCTAGGCAGTGTGTTTTCCCTGGGCCTCACTGTAGCAGCACGATCTCGCCAGGGCAACACTGCATGGCAATTCCTCTGCCAGGAGAGACCTGCTGCTTTGTAGTTTGTGCTGGGAAACCTTGCTTTGGCAAGTGCGAATTGACCGCATTCAGGCAGAAAGAAAAGAGAATAGCAAGAGGCCTTTTCTCCCCGGCTGCTCTGCCAAGCCCTTCCAGCTCAAACTATGTCGTTGCTCCTCTGGAAGGATCCCTGCACCGCGGCGTAGTTTTTCCGAAGAAGCCCTGCGTTTGCAAGAGCAAACGAGGAATTCGTGGCAGGAAAGAGGAAGGAAAGAAAGTTTCTCTCCCTCTGCCTGCTTTGCTCAGAGGACTGGATGAAGTCAGGGAGTTCTCCCTTTCACTGAGAAACGTGCGGGCTGCTGTTGCCTGGGCGCTCTCTTCTTTGCAAAAGAGTCTGCAGTTCCACGCTTTGAACCGTGGAAAGGCGCCGGGCTCTGCTAAGATTTCCCCCGGCGCTTCGTTTGCCCTGGGCCAAAGCGAGCCTTCACAATAGCTGAACGCTAACACTGCATACTCGTTCCACTTCCAGAACCGGGCTACGGCGAGGCAGTTCTCCGGGGGAAAACGGCCCTTCGCGAAGGGCAGATCTGCCGAGCTCCTTGCGGGAAAGCGAAAGCAAAGGACGCTTTTCTCCCTCTAACCGCTTTCGTCAGAGGAACGGGGGAAGTCACAGTGTTCTTTCTCTCCCTGAGATACACACAATCTGACGTTGCCTCTGAGCTCCGTTGCTGGCAAAGAACTGAAAGTGACATACATTCCTGTGGGGAAACACAGGGCTTTGCTAGGATTTCTCTAGGCAGTGTGTTTTCCCTGGGCCTCACTGTAGCAACACTGTCTCGCCAGGGCAGAACTGCATGGGATTTCCTCTGCCAGGAGAGAGCTGCTGCTTTGTAGTTTGTGCTGGGAAACCTTGCTTTGGCAAGTGCCAATTGACCGCATTCAGGCAGAAAGAAAAGAGAATAGCAAGAGGCCTTTTCTCCCCGGCTGCTCTGCCAAGCCCTTCCAGCTCAAACTATGTCGTTGCTCCTCTGGAAGGATCCCTGCACCGCGGCGTAGTTTTTCCGAAGAAGCCCTGCGTTTGCAAGAGCAAACGAGGAATTCGTGGCAGGAAAGAGGAAGGAAAGAAAGTTTCTCTCCCTCTGCCTGCTTTGCTCAGAGGACTGGATGAAGTCAGGGAGTTCTCCCTTTCACTGACAAACGTGCGGGCTGCTGTTGCCTGGGCGCTCTCTTCTTTGCAAAAGAGTCTGCAGTTCCACGCTTTGAACCGTGGAAAGGCGCCGGGCTCTGCTAAGATTTCCCCCGGCGCTTCGTTTGCCCTGGGCCAAAGCGAGCCTTCACAATAGCTGAACGCTAACACTGCATACTCGTTCCACTTCCAGAACCGGGCTACGGCGAGGCAGTTCTCCGGGGGAAAACGGCCCTTCGCGAAGGGCAGATCTGCCGAGCTCCTTGCGGGAAAGCGAAAGCAAAGGACGCTTTTCTCCCTCTAACCGCTTTCGTCAGAGGAACGGGGGAAGTCACAGTGTTCTTTCTCTCCCTGAGATACACACAATCTGACGTTGCCTCTGAGCTCCGTTGCTGGCAAAGAACTGAAAGTGACATACATTCCTGTGGGGAAACACAGGGCTTTGCTAGGATTTCTCTAGGCAGTGTGTTTTCCCTGGGCCTCACTGTAGCAACACTGTCTCGCCAGGGCAGAACTGCATGGGATTTCCTCTGCCAGGAGAGAGCTGCTGCTTTGTAGTTTGTGCTGGGAAACCTTGCTTTGGCAAGTGCCAATTGACCGCATTCAGGCAGAAAGAAAAGAGAATAGCAAGAGGCCTTTTCTCCCCGGCTGCTCTGCCAAGCCCTTCCAGCTCAAACTATGTCGTTGCTCCTCTGGAAGGATCCCTGCACCGCGGCGTAGTTTTTCCGAAGAAGCCCTGCGTTTGCAAGAGCAAACGAGGAATTCGTGGCAGGAAAGAGGAAGGAAAGAAAGTTTCTCTCCCTCTGCCTGCTTTGCTCAGAGGACTGGATGAAGTCAGGGAGTTCTCCCTTTCACTGAGAAACGTGCGGGCTGCTGTTGCCTGGGCGCTCTCTTCTTTGCAAAAGAGTCTGCAGTTCCACGCTTTGAACCGTGGAAAGGCGCCGGGCTCTGCTAAGATTTCCCCCGGCGCTTCGTTTGCCCTGGGCCAAAGCGAGCCTTCACAATAGCTGAACGCTAACACTGCATACTCGTTCCACTTCCAGAACCGGGCTACGGCGAGGCAGTTCTCCGGGGGAAAACGGCCCTTCGCGAAGGGCAGATCTGCCGAGCTCCTTGCGGGAAAGCGAAAGCAAAGGACGCTTTTCTCCCTCTAACCGCTTTCGTCAGAGGAACGGGGGAAGTCACAGTGTTCTTTCTCTCCCTGAGATACACACAATCTGACGTTGCCTCTGAGCTCCGTTGCTGGCAAAGAACTGAAAGTGACATACATTCCTGTGGGGAAACACAGGGCTTTGCTAGGATTTCTCTAGGCAGTGTGTTTTCCCTGGGCCTCACTGTAGCAGCACGATCTCGCCAGGGCAACACTGCATGGCAATTCCTCTGCCAGGAGAGACCTGCTGCTTTGTAGTTTGTGCTGGGAAACCTTGCTTTGGCAAGTGCGAATTGACCGCATTCAGGCAGAAAGAAAAGAGAATAGCAAGAGGCCTTTTCTCCCCGGCTGCTCTGCCAAGCCCTTCCAGCTCAAACTATGTCGTTGCTCCTCTGGAAGGATCCCTGCACCGCGGCGTAGTTTTTCCGAAGAAGCCCTGCGTTTGCAAGAGCAAACGAGGAATTCGTGGCAGGAAAGAGGAAGGAAAGAAAGTTTCTCTCCCTCTGCCTGCTTTGCTCAGAGGACTGGATGAAGTCAGGGAGTTCTCCCTTTCACTGAGAAACGTGCGGGCTGCTGTTGCCTGGGCGCTCTCTTCTTTGCAAAAGAGTCTGCAGTTCCACGCTTTGAACCGTGGAAAGGCGCCGGGCTCTGCTAAGATTTCCCCCGGCGCTTCGTTTGCCCTGGGCCAAAGCGAGCCTTCACAATAGCTGAACGCTAACACTGCATACTCGTTCCACTTCCAGAACCGGGCTACGGCGAGGCAGTTCTCCGGGGGAAAACGGCCCTTCGCGAAGGGCAGATCTGCCGAGCTCCTTGCGGGAAAGCGAAAGCAAAGGACGCTTTTCTCCCTCTAACCGCTTTCGTCAGAGGAACGGGGGAAGTCACAGTGTTCTTTCTCTCCCTGAGATACACACAATCTGACGTTGCCTCTGAGCTCCGTTGCTGGCAAAGAACTGAAAGTGACATACATTCCTGTGGGGAAACACAGGGCTTTGCTAGGATTTCTCTAGGCAGTGTGTTTTCCCTGGGCCTCACTGTAGCAACACTGTCTCGCCAGGGCAGAACTGCATGGGATTTCCTCTGCCAGGAGAGAGCTGCTGCTTTGTAGTTTGTGCTGGGAAACCTTGCTTTGGCAAGTGCCAATTGACCGCATTCAGGCAGAAAGAAAAGAGAATAGCAAGAGGCCTTTTCTCCCCGGCTGCTCTGCCAAGCCCTTCCAGCTCAAACTATGTCGTTGCTCCTCTGGAAGGATCCCTGCACCGCGGCGTAGTTTTTCCGAAGAAGCCCTGCGTTTGCAAGAGCAAACGAGGAATTCGTGGCAGGAAAGAGGAAGGAAAGAAAGTTTCTCTCCCTCTGCCTGCTTTGCTCAGAGGACTGGATGAAGTCAGGGAGTTCTCCCTTTCACTGAGAAACGTGCGGGCTGCTGTTGCCTGGGCGCTCTCTTCTTTGCAAAAGAGTCTGCAGTTCCACGCTTTGAACCGTGGAAAGGCGCCGGGCTCTGCTAAGATTTCCCCCGGCGCTTCGTTTGCCCTGGGCCAAAGCGAGCCTTCACAATAGCTGAACGCTAACACTGC
This sequence comes from Elephas maximus indicus, assembly GCF_024166365.1. Lineage (NCBI taxonomy): Eukaryota > Metazoa > Chordata > Mammalia > Proboscidea > Elephantidae > Elephas > Elephas maximus. The sequence continues at coordinate 4,273,980 of NC_064831.1, forward strand.
ATACTCGTTCCACTTCCAGAACCGGGCTACGGCGAGGCAGTTCTCCGGGGGAAAACGGCCCTTCGCGAAGGGCAGATCTGCCGAGCTCCTTGCGGGAAAGCGAAAGCAAAGGACGCTTTTCTCCCTCTAACCGCTTTCGTCAGAGGAACGGGGGAAGTCACAGTGTTCTTTCTCTCCCTGAGATACACACAATCTGACGTTGCCTCTGAGCTCCGTTGCTGGCAAAGAACTGAAAGTGACATACATTCCTGTGGGGAAACACAGGGCTTTGCTAGGATTTCTCTAGGCAGTGTGTTTTCCCTGGGCCTCACTGTAGCAACACTGTCTCGCCAGGGCAGAACTGCATGGGATTTCCTCTGCCAGGAGAGAGCTGCTGCTTTGTAGTTTGTGCTGGGAAACCTTGCTTTGGCAAGTGCCAATTGACCGCATTCAGGCAGAAAGAAAAGAGAATAGCAAGAGGCCTTTTCTCCCCGGCTGCTCTGCCAAGCCCTTCCAGCTCAAACTATGTCGTTGCTCCTCTGGAAGGATCCCTGCACCGCGGCGTAGTTTTTCCGAAGAAGCCCTGCGTTTGCAAGAGCAAACGAGGAATTCGTGGCAGGAAAGAGGAAGGAAAGAAAGTTTCTCTCCCTCTGCCTGCTTTGCTCAGAGGACTGGATGAAGTCAGGGAGTTCTCCCTTTCACTGAGAAACGTGCGGGCTGCTGTTGCCTGGGCGCTCTCTTCTTTGCAAAAGAGTCTGCAGTTCCACGCTTTGAACCGTGGAAAGGCGCCGGGCTCTGCTAAGATTTCCCCCGGCGCTTCGTTTGCCCTGGGCCAAAGCGAGCCTTCACAATAGCTGAACGCTAACACTGCATACTCGTTCCACTTCCAGAACCGGGCTACGGCGAGGCAGTTCTCCGGGGGAAAACGGCCCTTCGCGAAGGGCAGATCTGCCGAGCTCCTTGCGGGAAAGCGAAAGCAAAGGACGCTTTTCTCCCTCTAACCGCTTTCGTCAGAGGAACGGGGGAAGTCACAGTGTTCTTTCTCTCCCTGAGATACACACAATCTGACGTTGCCTCTGAGCTCCGTTGCTGGCAAAGAACTGAAAGTGACATACATTCCTGTGGGGAAACACAGGGCTTTGCTAGGATTTCTCTAGGCAGTGTGTTTTCCCTGGGCCTCACTGTAGCAACACTGTCTCGCCAGGGCAGAACTGCATGGGATTTCCTCTGCCAGGAGAGAGCTGCTGCTTTGTAGTTTGTGCTGGGAAACCTTGCTTTGGCAAGTGCGAATTGACCGCATTCAGGCAGAAAGAAAAGAGAATAGCAAGAGGCCTTTTCTCCCCGGCTGCTCTGCCAAGCCCTTCCAGCTCAAACTATGTCGTTGCTCCTCTGGAAGGATCCCTGCACCGCGGCGTAGTTTTTCCGAAGAAGCCCTGCGTTTGCAAGAGCAAACGAGGAATTCGTGGCAGGAAAGAGGAAGGAAAGAAAGTTTCTCTCCCTCTGCCTGCTTTGCTCAGAGGACTGGATGAAGTCAGGGAGTTCTCCCTTTCACTGAGAAACGTGCGGGCTGCTGTTGCCTGGGCGCTCTCTTCTTTGCAAAAGAGTCTGCAGTTCCACGCTTTGAACCGTGGAAAGGCGCCGGGCTCTGCTAAGATTTCCCCCGGCGCTTCGTTTGCCCTGGGCCAAAGCGAGCCTTCACAATAGCTGAACGCTAACACTGCATACTCGTTCCACTTCCAGAACCGGGCTACGGCGAGGCAGTTCTCCGGGGGAAAACGGCCCTTCGCGAAGGGCAGATCTGCCGAGCTCCTTGCGGGAAAGCGAAAGCAAAGGACGCTTTTCTCCCTCTAACCGCTTTCGTCAGAGGAACGGGGGAAGTCACAGTGTTCTTTCTCTCCCTGAGATACACACAATCTGACGTTGCCTCTGAGCTCCGTTGCTGGCAAAGAACTGAAAGTGACATACATTCCTGTGGGGAAACACAGGGCTTTGCTAGGATTTCTCTAGGCAGTGTGTTTTCCCTGGGCCTCACTGTAGCAACACTGTCTCGCAAGGGCAGAACTGCATGGGATTTCCTCTGCCAGGAGAGAGCTGCTGCTTTGTAGTTTGTGCTGGGAAACCTTGCTTTGGCAAGGGCCAATTGACCGCATTCAGGCAGAAAGAAAAGAGAATAGCAAGAGGCCTTTTCTCCCCGGCTGCTCTGCCAAGCCCTTCCAGCTCAAACTATGTCGTTGCTCCTCTGGAAGGATCCCTGCACCGCGGCGTAGTTTTTCCGAAGAAGCCCTGCGTTTGCAAGAGCAAACGAGGAATTCGTGGCAGGAAAGAGGAAGGAAAGAAAGTTTCTCTCCCTCTGCCTGCTTTGCTCAGAGGACTGGATGAAGTCAGGGAGTTCTCCCTTTCACTGAGAAACGTGCGGGCTGCTGTTGCCTGGGCGCTCTCTTCTTTGCAAAAGAGTCTGCAGTTCCACGCTTTGAACCGTGGAAAGGCGCCGGGCTCTGCTAAGATTTCCCCCGGCGCTTCGTTTGCCCTGGGCCAAAGCGAGCCTTCACAATAGCTGAACGCTAACACTGCATACTCGTTCCACTTCCAGAACCGGGCTACGGCGAGGCAGTTCTCCGGGGGAAAACGGCCCTTCGCGAAGGGCAGATCTGCCGAGCTCCTTGCGGGAAAGCGAAAGCAAAGGACGCTTTTCTCCCTCTAACCGCTTTCGTCAGAGGAACGGGGGAAGTCACAGTGTTCTTTCTCTCCCTGAGATACACACAATCTGACGTTGCCTCTGAGCTCCGTTGCTGGCAAAGAACTGAAAGTGACATACATTCCTGTGGGGAAACACAGGGCTTTGCTAGGATTTCTCTAGGCAGTGTGTTTTCCCTGGGCCTCACTGTAGCAACACTGTCTCGCCAGGGCAGAACTGCATGGGATTTCCTCTGCCAGGAGAGAGCTGCTGCTTTGTAGTTTGTGCTGGGAAACCTTGCTTTGGCAAGGGCCAATTGACCGCATTCAGGCAGAAAGAAAAGAGAATAGCAAGAGGCCTTTTCTCCCCGGCTGCTCTGCCAAGCCCTTCCAGCTCAAACTATGTCGTTGCTCCTCTGGAAGGATCCCTGCACCGCGGCGTAGTTTTTCCGAAGAAGCCCTGCGTTTGCAAGAGCAAACGAGGAATTCGTGGCAGGAAAGAGGAAGGAAAGAAAGTTTCTCTCCCTCTGCCTGCTTTGCTCAGAGGACTGGATGAAGTCAGGGAGTTCTCCCTTTCACTGAGAAACGTGCGGGCTGCTGTTGCCTGGGCGCTCTCTTCTTTGCAAAAGAGTCTGCAGTTCCACGCTTGGAACCGTGGAAAGGCGCCGGGCTCTGCTAAGATTTCCCCCGGCGCTTCGTTTGCCCTGGGCCAAAGCGAGCCTTCACAATAGCTGAACGCTAACACTGCATACTCGTTCCACTTCCAGAACCGGGCTACGGCGAGGCAGTTCTCCGGGGGAAAACGGCCCTTCGCGAAGGGCAGATCTGCCGAGCTCCTTGCGGGAAAGCGAAAGCAAAGGACGCTTTTCTCCCTCTAACCGCTTTCGTCAGAGGAACGGGGGAAGTCACAGTGTTCTTTCTCTCCCTGAGATACACACAATCTGACGTTGCCTCTGAGCTCCGTTGCTGGCAAAGAACTGAAAGTGACATACATTCCTGTGGGGAAACACAGGGCTTTGCTAGGATTTCTCTAGGCAGTGTGTTTTCCCTGGGCCTCACTGTAGCAGCACGATCTCGCCAGGGCAACACTGCATGGCAATTCCTCTGCCAGGAGAGACCTGCTGCTTTGTAGTTTGTGCTGGGAAACCTTGCTTTGGCAAGTGCGAATTGACCGCATTCAGGCAGAAAGAAAAGAGAATAGCAAGAGGCCTTTTCTCCCCGGCTGCTCTGCCAAGCCCTTCCAGCTCAAACTATGTCGTTGCTCCTCTGGAAGGATCCCTGCACCGCGGCGTAGTTTTTCCGAAGAAGCCCTGCGTTTGCAAGAGCAAACGAGGAATTCGTGGCAGGAAAGAGGAAGGAAAGAAAGTTTCTCTCCCTCTGCCTGCTTTGCTCAGAGGACTGGATGAAGTCAGGGAGTTCTCCCTTTCACTGAGAAACGTGCGGGCTGCTGTTGCCTGGGCGCTCTCTTCTTTGCAAAAGAGTCTGCAGTTCCACGCTTTGAACCGTGGAAAGGCGCCGGGCTCTGCTAAGATTTCCCCCGGCGCTTCGTTTGCCCTGGGCCAAAGCGAGCCTTCACAATAGCTGAACGCTAACACTGCATACTCGTTCCACTTCCAGAACCGGGCTACGGCGAGGCAGTTCTCCGGGGGAAAACGGCCCTTCGCGAAGGGCAGATCTGCCGAGCTCCTTGCGGGAAAGCGAAAGCAAAGGACGCTTTTCTCCCTCTAACCGCTTTCGTCAGAGGAACGGGGGAAGTCACAGTGTTCTTTCTCTCCCTGAGATACACACAATCTGACGTTGCCTCTGAGCTCCGTTGCTGGCAAAGAACTGAAAGTGACATACATTCCTGTGGGGAAACACAGGGCTTTGCTAGGATTTCTCTAGGCAGTGTGTTTTCCCTGGGCCTCACTGTAGCAACACTATCTCGCCAGGGCAACACTGCATGGCACTTCCTCTGCCAGGAGAGAGCTGCTGCTTTGTAGTTTGTGCTGGGAAACCTTGCTTTGGCAAGTGCGAATTGACCGCATTCAGGCAGAAAGAAAAGAGAATAGCAAGAGGCCTTTTCTCCCCGGCTGCTCTGCCAAGCCCTTCCAGCTCAAACTATGTCGTTGCTCCTCTGGAAGGATCCCTGCACCGCGGCGTAGTTTTTCCGAAGAAGCCCTGCGTTTGCAAGAGCAAACGAGGAATTCGTGGCAGGAAAGAGGAAGGAAAGAAAGTTTCTCTCCCTCTGCCTGCTTTGCTCAGAGGACTGGATGAAGTCAGGGAGTTCTCCCTTTCACTGACAAACGTGCGGGCTGCTGTTGCCTGGGCGCTCTCTTCTTTGCAAAAGAGTCTGCAGTTCCACGCTTTGAACCGTGGAAAGGCGCCGGGCTCTGCTAAGATTTCCCCCGGCGCTTCGTTTGCCCTGGGCCAAAGCGAGCCTTCACAATAGCTGAACGCTAACACTGCATACTCGTTCCACTTCCAGAACCGGGCTACGGTGAGGCAGTTCTCCGGGGGAAAACGGCCCTTCGCGAAGGGCAGATCTGCCGAGCTCCTTGCGGGAAAGCGAAAGCAAAGGACGCTTTTCTCCCTCTAACCGCTTTCGTCAGAGGAACGGGGGAAGTCACAGTGTTCTTTCTCTCCCTGAGATACACACAATCTGACGTTGCCTCTGAGCTCCGTTGCTGGCAAAGAACTGAAAGTGACATACATTCCTGTGGGGAAACACAGGGCTTTGCTAGGATTTCTCTAGGCAGTGTGTTTTCCCTGGGCCTCACTGTAGCAACACTGTCTCGCCAGGGCAGAACTGCATGGGATTTCCTCTGCCAGGAGAGAGCTGCTGCTTTGTAGTTTGTGCTGGGAAACCTTGCTTTGGCAAGGGCCAATTGACCGCATTCAGGCAGAAAGAAAAGAGAATAGCAAGAGGCCTTTTCTCCCCGGCTGCTCTGCCAAGCCCTTCCAGCTCAAACTATGTCGTTGCTCCTCTGGAAGGATCCCTGCACCGCGGCGTAGTTTTTCCGAAGAAGCCCTGCGTTTGCAAGAGCAAACGAGGAATTCGTGGCAGGAAAGAGGAAGGAAAGAAAGTTTCTCTCCCTCTGCCTGCTTTGCTCAGAGGACTGGATGAAGTCAGGGAGTTCTCCCTTTCACTGAGAAACGTGCGGGCTGCTGTTGCCTGGGCGCTCTCTTCTTTGCAAAAGAGTCTGCAGTTCCACGCTTTGAACCGTGGAAAGGCGCCGGGCTCTGCTAAGATTTCCCCCGGCGCTTCGTTTGCCCTGGGCCAAAGCGAGCCTTCACAATAGCTGAACGCTAACACTGCATACTCGTTCCACTTCCAGAACCGGGCTACGGCGAGGCAGTTCTCCGGGGGAAAACGGCCCTTCGCGAAGGGCAGATCTGCCGAGCTCCTTGCGGGAAAGCGAAAGCAAAGGACGCTTTTCTCCCTCTAACCGCTTTCGTCAGAGGAACGGGGGAAGTCACAGTGTTCTTTCTCTCCCTGAGATACACACAATCTGACGTTGCCTCTGAGCTCCGTTGCTGGCAAAGAACTGAAAGTGACATACATTCCTGTGGGGAAACACAGGGCTTTGCTAGGATTTCTCTAGGCAGTGTGTTTTCCCTGGGCCTCACTGTAGCAACACTGTCTCGCAAGGGCAGAACTGCATGGGATTTCCTCTGCCAGGAGAGAGCTGCTGCTTTGTAGTTTGTGCTGGGAAACCTTGCTTTGGCAAGTGCCAATTGACCGCATTCAGGCAGAAAGAAAAGAGAATAGCAAGAGGCCTTTTCTCCCCGGCTGCTCTGCCAAGCCCTTCCAGCTCAAACTATGTCGTTGCTCCTCTGGAAGGATCCCTGCACCGCGGCGTAGTTTTTCCGAAGAAGCCCTGCGTTTGCAAGAGCAAACGAGGAATTCGTGGCAGGAAAGAGGAAGGAAAGAAAGTTTCTCTCCCTCTGCCTGCTTTGCTCAGAGGACTGGATGAAGTCAGGGAGTTCTCCCTTTCACTGAGAAACGTGCGGGCTGCTGTTGCCTGGGCGCTCTCTTCTTTGCAAAAGAGTCTGCAGTTCCACGCTTTGAACCGTGGAAAGGCGCCGGGCTCTGCTAAGATTTCCCCCGGCGCTTCGTTTGCCCTGGGCCAAAGCGAGCCTTCACAATAGCTGAACGCTAACACTGCATACTCGTTCCACTTCCAGAACCGGGCTACGGCGAGGCAGTTCTCCGGGGGAAAACGGCCCTTCGCGAAGGGCAGATCTGCCGAGCTCCTTGCGGGAAAGCGAAAGCAAAGGACGCTTTTCTCCCTCTAACCGCTTTCGTCAGAGGAACGGGGGAAGTCACAGTGTTCTTTCTCTCCCTGAGATACACACAATCTGACGTTGCCTCTGAGCTCCGTTGCTGGCAAAGAACTGAAAGTGACATACATTCCTGTGGGGAAACACAGGGCTTTGCTAGGATTTCTCTAGGCAGTGTGTTTTCCCTGGGCCTCACTGTAGCAACACTATCTCGCCAGGGCAACACTGCATGGCACTTCCTCTGCCAGGAGAGAGCTGCTGCTTTGTAGTTTGTGCTGGGAAACCTTGCTTTGGCAAGTGCGAATTGACCGCATTCAGGCAGAAAGAAAAGAGAATAGCAAGAGGCCTTTTCTCCCCGGCTGCTCTGCCAAGCCCTTCCAGCTCAAACTATGTCGTTGCTCCTCTGGAAGGATCCCTGCACCGCGGCGTAGTTTTTCCGAAGAAGCCCTGCGTTTGCAAGAGCAAACGAGGAATTCGTGGCAGGAAAGAGGAAGGAAAGAAAGTTTCTCTCCCTCTGCCTGCTTTGCTCAGAGGACTGGATGAAGTCAGGGAGTTCTCCCTTTCACTGACAAACGTGCGGGCTGCTGTTGCCTGGGCGCTCTCTTCTTTGCAAAAGAGTCTGCAGTTCCACGCTTTGAACCGTGGAAAGGCGCCGGGCTCTGCTAAGATTTCCCCCGGCGCTTCGTTTGCCCTGGGCCAAAGCGAGCCTTCACAATAGCTGAACGCTAACACTGCATACTCGTTCCACTTCCAGAACCGGGCTACGGCGAGGCAGTTCTCCGGGGGAAAACGGCCCTTCGCGAAGGGCAGATCTGCCGAGCTCCTTGCGGGAAAGCGAAAGCAAAGGACGCTTTTCTCCCTCTAACCGCTTTCGTCAGAGGAACGGGGGAAGTCACAGTGTTCTTTCTCTCCCTGAGATACACACAATCTGACGTTGCCTCTGAGCTCCGTTGCTGGCAAAGAACTGAAAGTGACATACATTCCTGTGGGGAAACACAGGGCTTTGCTAGGATTTCTCTAGGCAGTGTGTTTTCCCTGGGCCTCACTGTAGCAACACTGTCTCGCAAGGGCAGAACTGCATGGGATTTCCTCTGCCAGGAGAGAGCTGCTGCTTTGTAGTTTGTGCTGGGAAACCTTGCTTTGGCAAGGGCCAATTGACCGCATTCAGGCAGAAAGAAAAGAGAATAGCAAGAGGCCTTTTCTCCCCGGCTGCTCTGCCAAGCCCTTCCAGCTCAAACTATGTCGTTGCTCCTCTGGAAGGATCCCTGCACCGCGGCGTAGTTTTTCCGAAGAAGCCCTGCGTTTGCAAGAGCAAACGAGGAATTCGTGGCAGGAAAGAGGAAGGAAAGAAAGTTTCTCTCCCTCTGCCTGCTTTGCTCAGAGGACTGGATGAAGTCAGGGAGTTCTCCCTTTCACTGAGAAACGTGCGGGCTGCTGTTGCCTGGGCGCTCTCTTCTTTGCAAAAGAGTCTGCAGTTCCACGCTTTGAACCGTGGAAAGGCGCCGGGCTCTGCTAAGATTTCCCCCGGCGCTTCGTTTGCCCTGGGCCAAAGCGAGCCTTCACAATAGCTGAACGCTAACACTGCATACTCGTTCCACTTCCAGAACCGGGCTACGGCGAGGCAGTTCTCCGGGGGAAAACGGCCCTTCGCGAAGGGCAGATCTGCCGAGCTCCTTGCGGGAAAGCGAAAGCAAAGGACGCTTTTCTCCCTCTAACCGCTTTCGTCAGAGGAACGGGGGAAGTCACAGTGTTCTTTCTCTCCCTGAGATACACACAATCTGACGTTGCCTCTGAGCTCCGTTGCTGGCAAAGAACTGAAAGTGACATACATTCCTGTGGGGAAACACAGGGCTTTGCTAGGATTTCTCTAGGCAGTGTGTTTTCCCTGGGCCTCACTGTAGCAACACTGTCTCGCCAGGGCAACACTGCATGGCAATTCCTCTGCCAGGAGAGAGCTGCTGCTTTGTAGTTTGTGCTGGGAAACCTTGCTTTGGCAAGGGCCAATTGACCGCATTCAGGCAGAAAGAAAAGAGAATAGCAAGAGGCCTTTTCTCCCCGGCTGCTCTGCCAAGCCCTTCCAGCTCAAACTATGTCGTTGCTCCTCTGGAAGGATCCCTGCACCGCGGCGTAGTTTTTCCGAAGAAGCCCTGCGTTTGCAAGAGCAAACGAGGAATTCGTGGCAGGAAAGAGGAAGGAAAGAAAGTTTCTCTCCCTCTGCCTGCTTTGCTCAGAGGACTGGATGAAGTCAGGGAGTTCTCCCTTTCACTGAGAAACGTGCGGGCTGCTGTTGCCTGGGCGCTCTCTTCTTTGCAAAAGAGTCTGCAGTTCCACGCTTTGAACCGTGGAAAGGCGCCGGGCTCTGCTAAGATTTCCCCCGGCGCTTCGTTTGCCCTGGGCCAAAGCGAGCCTTCACAATAGCTGAACGCTAACACTGCATACTCGTTCCACTTCCAGAACCGGGCTACGGCGAGGCAGTTCTCCGGGGGAAAACGGCCCTTCGCGAAGGGCAGATCTGCCGAGCTCCTTGCGGGAAAGCGAAAGCAAAGGACGCTTTTCTCCCTCTAACCGCTTTCGTCAGAGGAACGGGGGAAGTCACAGTGTTCTTTCTCTCCCTGAGATACACACAATCTGACGTTGCCTCTGAGCTCCGTTGCTGGCAAAGAACTGAAAGTGACATACATTCCTGTGGGGAAACACAGGGCTTTGCTAGGATTTCTCTAGGCAGTGTGTTTTCCCTGGGCCTCACTGTAGCAACACTATCTCGCCAGGGCAACACTGCATGGCACTTCCTCTGCCAGGAGAGAGCTGCTGCTTTGTAGTTTGTGCTGGGAAACCTTGCTTTGGCAAGTGCGAATTGACCGCATTCAGGCAGAAAGAAAAGAGAATAGCAAGAGGCCTTTTCTCCCCGGCTGCTCTGCCAAGCCCTTCCAGCTCAAACTATGTCGTTGCTCCTCTGGAAGGATCCCTGCACCGCGGCGTAGTTTTTCCGAAGAAGCCCTGCGTTTGCAAGAGCAAACGAGGAATTCGTGGCAGGAAAGAGGAAGGAAAGAAAGTTTCTCTCCCTCTGCCTGCTTTGCTCAGAGGACTGGATGAAGTCAGGGAGTTCTCCCTTTCACTGACAAACGTGCGGGCTGCTGTTGCCTGGGCGCTCTCTTCTTTGCAAAAGAGTCTGCAGTTCCACGCTTTGAACCGTGGAAAGGCGCCGGGCTCTGCTAAGATTTCCCCCGGCGCTTCGTTTGCCCTGGGCCAAAGCGAGCCTTCACAATAGCTGAACGCTAACACTGCATACTCGTTCCACTTCCAGAACCGGGCTACGGCGAGGCAGTTCTCCGGGGGAAAACGGCCCTTCGCGAAGGGCAGATCTGCCGAGCTCCTTGCGGGAAAGCGAAAGCAAAGGACGCTTTTCTCCCTCTAACCGCTTTCGTCAGAGGAACGGGGGAAGTCACAGTGTTCTTTCTCTCCCTGAGATACACACAATCTGACGTTGCCTCTGAGCTCCGTTGCTGGCAAAGAACTGAAAGTGACATACATTCCTGTGGGGAAACACAGGGCTTTGCTAGGATTTCTCTAGGCAGTGTGTTTTCCCTGGGCCTCACTGTAGCAACACTGTCTCGCAAGGGCAGAACTGCATGGGATTTCCTCTGCCAGGAGAGAGCTGCTGCTTTGTAGTTTGTGCTGGGAAACCTTGCTTTGGCAAGGGCCAATTGACCGCATTCAGGCAGAAAGAAAAGAGAATAGCAAGAGGCCTTTTCTCCCCGGCTGCTCTGCCAAGCCCTTCCAGCTCAAACTATGTCGTTGCTCCTCTGGAAGGATCCCTGCACCGCGGCGTAGTTTTTCCGAAGAAGCCCTGCGTTTGCAAGAGCAAACGAGGAATTCGTGGCAGGAAAGAGGAAGGAAAGAAAGTTTCTCTCCCTCTGCCTGCTTTGCTCAGAGGACTGGATGAAGTCAGGGAGTTCTCCCTTTCACTGAGAAACGTGCGGGCTGCTGTTGCCTGGGCGCTCTCTTCTTTGCAAAAGAGTCTGCAGTTCCACGCTTTGAACCGTGGAAAGGCGCCGGGCTCTGCTAAGATTTCCCCCGGCGCTTCGTTTGCCCTGGGCCAAAGCGAGCCTTCACAATAGCTGAACGCTAACACTGCATACTCGTTCCACTTCCAGAACCGGGCTACGGCGAGGCAGTTCTCCGGGGGAAAACGGCCCTTCGCGAAGGGCAGATCTGCCGAGCTCCTTGCGGGAAAGCGAAAGCAAAGGACGCTTTTCTCCCTCTAACCGCTTTCGTCAGAGGAACGGGGGAAGTCACAGTGTTCTTTCTCTCCCTGAGATACACACAATCTGACGTTGCCTCTGAGCTCCGTTGCTGGCAAAGAACTGAAAGTGACATACATTCCTGTGGGGAAACACAGGGCTTTGCTAGGATTTCTCTAGGCAGTGTGTTTTCCCTGGGCCTCACTGTAGCAACACTATCTCGCCAGGGCAACACTGCATGGCACTTCCTCTGCCAGGAGAGAGCTGCTGCTTTGTAGTTTGTGCTGGGAAACCTTGCTTTGGCAAGTGCGAATTGACCGCATTCAGGCAGAAAGAAAAGAGAATAGCAAGAGGCCTTTTCTCCCCGGCTGCTCTGCCAAGCCCTTCCAGCTCAAACTATGTCGTTGCTCCTCTGGAAGGATCCCTGCACCGCGGCGTAGTTTTTCCGAAGAAGCCCTGCGTTTGCAAGAGCAAACGAGGAATTCGTGGCAGGAAAGAGGAAGGAAAGAAAGTTTCTCTCCCTCTGCCTGCTTTGCTCAGAGGACTGGATGAAGTCAGGGAGTTCTCCCTTTCACTGACAAACGTGCGGGCTGCTGTTGCCTGGGCGCTCTCTTCTTTGCAAAAGAGTCTGCAGTTCCACGCTTTGAACCGTGGAAAGGCGCCGGGCTCTGCTAAGATTTCCCCCGGCGCTTCGTTTGCCCTGGGCCAAAGCGAGCCTTCACAATAGCTGAACGCTAACACTGCATACTCGTTCCACTTCCAGAACCGGGCTACGGCGAGGCAGTTCTCCGGGGGAAAACGGCCCTTCGCGAAGGGCAGATCTGCCGAGCTCCTTGCGGGAAAGCGAAAGCAAAGGACGCTTTTCTCCCTCTAACCGCTTTCGTCAGAGGAACGGGGGAAGTCACAGTGTTCTTTCTCTCCCTGAGATACACACAATCTGACGTTGCCTCTGAGCTCCGTTGCTGGCAAAGAACTGAAAGTGACATACATTCCTGTGGGGAAACACAGGGCTTTGCTAGGATTTCTCTAGGCAGTGTGTTTTCCCTGGGCCTCACTGTAGCAACACTGTCTCGCAAGGGCAGAACTGCATGGGATTTCCTCTGCCAGGAGAGAGCTGCTGCTTTGTAGTTTGTGCTGGGAAACCTTGCTTTGGCAAGTGCCAATTGACCGCATTCAGGCAGAAAGAAAAGAGAATAGCAAGAGGCCTTTTCTCCCCGGCTGCTCTGCCAAGCCCTTCCAGCTCAAACTATGTCGTTGCTCCTCTGGAAGGATCCCTGCACCGCGGCGTAGTTTTTCCGAAGAAGCCCTGCGTTTGCAAGAGCAAACGAGGAATTCGTGGCAGGAAAGAGGAAGGAAAGAAAGTTTCTCTCCCTCTGCCTGCTTTGCTCAGAGGACTGGATGAAGTCAGGGAGTTCTCCCTTTCACTGAGAAACGTGCGGGCTGCTGTTGCCTGGGCGCTCTCTTCTTTGCAAAAGAGTCTGCAGTTCCACGCTTTGAACCGTGGAAAGGCGCCGGGCTCTGCTAAGATTTCCCCCGGCGCTTCGTTTGCCCTGGGCCAAAGCGAGCCTTCACAATAGCTGAACGCTAACACTGCATACTCGTTCCACTTCCAGAACCGGGCTACGGCGAGGCAGTTCTCCGGGGGAAAACGGCCCTTCGCGAAGGGCAGATCTGCCGAGCTCCTTGCGGGAAAGCGAAAGCAAAGGACGCTTTTCTCCCTCTAACCGCTTTCGTCAGAGGAACGGGGGAAGTCACAGTGTTCTTTCTCTCCCTGAGATACACACAATCTGACGTTGCCTCTGAGCTCCGTTGCTGGCAAAGAACTGAAAGTGACATACATTCCTGTGGGGAAACACAGGGCTTTGCTAGGATTTCTCTAGGCAGTGTGTTTTCCCTGGGCCTCACTGTAGCAACACTATCTCGCCAGGGCAACACTGCATGGCACTTCCTCTGCCAGGAGAGAGCTGCTGCTTTGTAGTTTGTGCTGGGAAACCTTGCTTTGGCAAGTGCGAATTGACCGCATTCAGGCAGAAAGAAAAGAGAATAGCAAGAGGCCTTTTCTCCCCGGCTGCTCTGCCAAGCCCTTCCAGCTCAAACTATGTCGTTGCTCCTCTGGAAGGATCCCTGCACCGCGGCGTAGTTTTTCCGAAGAAGCCCTGCGTTTGCAAGAGCAAACGAGGAATTCGTGGCAGGAAAGAGGAAGGAAAGAAAGTTTCTCTCCCTCTGCCTGCTTTGCTCAGAGGACTGGATGAAGTCAGGGAGTTCTCCCTTTCACTGACAAACGTGCGGGCTGCTGTTGCCTGGGCGCTCTCTTCTTTGCAAAAGAGTCTGCAGTTCCACGCTTTGAACCGTGGAAAGGCGCCGGGCTCTGCTAAGATTTCCCCCGGCGCTTCGTTTGCCCTGGGCCAAAGCGAGCCTTCACAATAGCTGAACGCTAACACTGCATACTCGTTCCACTTCCAGAACCGGGCTACGGCGAGGCAGTTCTCCGGGGGAAAACGGCCCTTCGCGAAGGGCAGATCTGCCGAGCTCCTTGCGGGAAAGCGAAAGCAAAGGACGCTTTTCTCCCTCTAACCGCTTTCGTCAGAGGAACGGGGGAAGTCACAGTGTTCTTTCTCTCCCTGAGATACACACAATCTGACGTTGCCTCTGAGCTCCGTTGCTGGCAAAGAACTGAAAGTGACATACATTCCTGTGGGGAAACACAGGGCTTTGCTAGGATTTCTCTAGGCAGTGTGTTTTCCCTGGGCCTCACTGTAGCAACACTGTCTCGCCAGGGCAGAACTGCATGGGATTTCCTCTGCCAGGAGAGAGCTGCTGCTTTGTAGTTTGTGCTGGGAAACCTTGCTTTGGCAAGTGCCAATTGACCGCATTCAGGCAGAAAGAAAAGAGAATAGCAAGAGGCCTTTTCTCCCCGGCTGCTCTGCCAAGCCCTTCCAGCTCAAACTATGTCGTTGCTCCTCTGGAAGGATCCCTGCACCGCGGCGTAGTTTTTCCGAAGAAGCCCTGCGTTTGCAAGAGCAAACGAGGAATTCGTGGCAGGAAAGAGGAAGGAAAGAAAGTTTCTCTCCCTCTGCCTGCTTTGCTCAGAGGACTGGATGAAGTCAGGGAGTTCTCCCTTTCACTGAGAAACGTGCGGGCTGCTGTTGCCTGGGCGCTCTCTTCTTTGCAAAAGAGTCTGCAGTTCCACGCTTTGAACCGTGGAAAGGCGCCGGGCTCTGCTAAGATTTCCCCCGGCGCTTCGTTTGCCCTGGGCCAAAGCGAGCCTTCACAATAGCTGAACGCTAACACTGCATACTCGTTCCACTTCCAGAACCGGGCTACGGCGAGGCAGTTCTCCGGGGGAAAACGGCCCTTCGCGAAGGGCAGATCTGCCGAGCTCCTTGCGGGAAAGCGAAAGCAAAGGACGCTTTTCTCCCTCTAACCGCTTTCGTCAGAGGAACGGGGGAAGTCACAGTGTTCTTTCTCTCCCTGAGATACACACAATCTGACGTTGCCTCTGAGCTCCGTTGCTGGCAAAGAACTGAAAGTGACATACATTCCTGTGGGGAAACACAGGGCTTTGCTAGGATTTCTCTAGGCAGTGTGTTTTCCCTGGGCCTCACTGTAGCAACACTGTCTCGCCAGGGCAGAACTGCATGGGATTTCCTCTGCCAGGAGAGAGCTGCTGCTTTGTAGTTTGTGCTGGGAAACCTTGCTTTGGCAAGTGCCAATTGACCGCATTCAGGCAGAAAGAAAAGAGAATAGCAAGAGGCCTTTTCTCCCCGGCTGCTCTGCCAAGCCCTTCCAGCTCAAACTATGTCGTTGCTCCTCTGGAAGGATCCCTGCACCGCGGCGTAGTTTTTCCGAAGAAGCCCTGCGTTTGCAAGAGCAAACGAGGAATTCGTGGCAGGAAAGAGGAAGGAAAGAAAGTTTCTCTCCCTCTGCCTGCTTTGCTCAGAGGACTGGATGAAGTCAGGGAGTTCTCCCTTTCACTGACAAACGTGCGGGCTGCTGTTGCCTGGGCGCTCTCTTCTTTGCAAAAGAGTCTGCAGTTCCACGCTTTGAACCGTGGAAAGGCGCCGGGCTCTGCTAAGATTTCCCCCGGCGCTTCGTTTGCCCTGGGCCAAAGCGAGCCTTCACAATAGCTGAACGCTAACACTGCATACTCGTTCCACTTCCAGAACCGGGCTACGGCGAGGCAGTTCTCCGGGGGAAAACGGCCCTTCGCGAAGGGCAGATCTGCCGAGCTCCTTGCGGGAAAGCGAAAGCAAAGGACGCTTTTCTCCCTCTAACCGCTTTCGTCAGAGGAACGGGGGAAGTCACAGTGTTCTTTCTCTCCCTGAGATACACACAATCTGACGTTGCCTCTGAGCTCCGTTGCTGGCAAAGAACTGAAAGTGACATACATTCCTGTGGGGAAACACAGGGCTTTGCTAGGATTTCTCTAGGCAGTGTGTTTTCCCTGGGCCTCACTGTAGCAACACTGTCTCGCAAGGGCAGAACTGCATGGGATTTCCTCTGCCAGGAGAGAGCTGCTGCTTTGTAGTTTGTGCTGGGAAACCTTGCTTTGGCAAGTGCCAATTGACCGCATTCAGGCAGAAAGAAAAGAGAATAGCAAGAGGCCTTTTCTCCCCGGCTGCTCTGCCAAGCCCTTCCAGCTCAAACTATGTCGTTGCTCCTCTGGAAGGATCCCTGCACCGCGGCGTAGTTTTTCCGAAGAAGCCCTGCGTTTGCAAGAGCAAACGAGGAATTCGTGGCAGGAAAGAGGAAGGAAAGAAAGTTTCTCTCCCTCTGCCTGCTTTGCTCAGAGGACTGGATGAAGTCAGGGAGTTCTCCCTTTCACTGAGAAACGTGCGGGCTGCTGTTGCCTGGGCGCTCTCTTCTTTGCAAAAGAGTCTGCAGTTCCACGCTTTGAACCGTGGAAAGGCGCCGGGCTCTGCTAAGATTTCCCCCGGCGCTTCGTTTGCCCTGGGCCAAAGCGAGCCTTCACAATAGCTGAACGCTAACACTGCATACTCGTTCCACTTCCAGAACCGGGCTACGGCGAGGCAGTTCTCCGGGGGAAAACGGCCCTTCGCGAAGGGCAGATCTGCCGAGCTCCTTGCGGGAAAGCGAAAGCAAAGGACGCTTTTCTCCCTCTAACCGCTTTCGTCAGAGGAACGGGGGAAGTCACAGTGTTCTTTCTCTCCCTGAGATACACACAATCTGACGTTGCCTCTGAGCTCCGTTGCTGGCAAAGAACTGAAAGTGACATACATTCCTGTGGGGAAACACAGGGCTTTGCTAGGATTTCTCTAGGCAGTGTGTTTTCCCTGGGCCTCACTGTAGCAACACTATCTCGCCAGGGCAACACTGCATGGCACTTCCTCTGCCAGGAGAGAGCTGCTGCTTTGTAGTTTGTGCTGGGAAACCTTGCTTTGGCAAGTGCGAATTGACCGCATTCAGGCAGAAAGAAAAGAGAATAGCAAGAGGCCTTTTCTCCCCGGCTGCTCTGCCAAGCCCTTCCAGCTCAAACTATGTCGTTGCTCCTCTGGAAGGATCCCTGCACCGCGGCGTAGTTTTTCCGAAGAAGCCCTGCGTTTGCAAGAGCAAACGAGGAATTCGTGGCAGGAAAGAGGAAGGAAAGAAAGTTTCTCTCCCTCTGCCTGCTTTGCTCAGAGGACTGGATGAAGTCAGGGAGTTCTCCCTTTCACTGACAAACGTGCGGGCTGCTGTTGCCTGGGCGCTCTCTTCTTTGCAAAAGAGTCTGCAGTTCCACGCTTTGAACCGTGGAAAGGCGCCGGGCTCTGCTAAGATTTCCCCCGGCGCTTCGTTTGCCCTGGGCCAAAGCGAGCCTTCACAATAGCTGAACGCTAACACTGCATACTCGTTCCACTTCCAGAACCGGGCTACGGCGAGGCAGTTCTCCGGGGGAAAACGGCCCTTCGCGAAGGGCAGATCTGCCGAGCTCCTTGCGGGAAAGCGAAAGCAAAGGACGCTTTTCTCCCTCTAACCGCTTTCGTCAGAGGAACGGGGGAAGTCACAGTGTTCTTTCTCTCCCTGAGATACACACAATCTGACGTTGCCTCTGAGCTCCGTTGCTGGCAAAGAACTGAAAGTGACATACATTCCTGTGGGGAAACACAGGGCTTTGCTAGGATTTCTCTAGGCAGTGTGTTTTCCCTGGGCCTCACTGTAGCAACACTGTCTCGCCAGGGCAGAACTGCATGGGATTTCCTCTGCCAGGAGAGAGCTGCTGCTTTGTAGTTTGTGCTGGGAAACCTTGCTTTGGCAAGTGCCAATTGACCGCATTCAGGCAGAAAGAAAAGAGAATAGCAAGAGGCCTTTTCTCCCCGGCTGCTCTGCCAAGCCCTTCCAGCTCAAACTATGTCGTTGCTCCTCTGGAAGGATCCCTGCACCGCGGCGTAGTTTTTCCGAAGAAGCCCTGCGTTTGCAAGAGCAAACGAGGAATTCGTGGCAGGAAAGAGGAAGGAAAGAAAGTTTCTCTCCCTCTGCCTGCTTTGCTCAGAGGACTGGATGAAGTCAGGGAGTTCTCCCTTTCACTGAGAAACGTGCGGGCTGCTGTTGCCTGGGCGCTCTCTTCTTTGCAAAAGAGTCTGCAGTTCCACGCTTTGAACCGTGGAAAGGCGCCGGGCTCTGCTAAGATTTCCCCCGGCGCTTCGTTTGCCCTGGGCCAAAGCGAGCCTTCACAATAGCTGAACGCTAACACTGCATACTCGTTCCACTTCCAGAACCGGGCTACGGCGAGGCAGTTCTCCGGGGGAAAACGGCCCTTCGCGAAGGGCAGATCTGCCGAGCTCCTTGCGGGAAAGCGAAAGCAAAGGACGCTTTTCTCCCTCTAACCGCTTTCGTCAGAGGAACGGGGGAAGTCACAGTGTTCTTTCTCTCCCTGAGATACACACAATCTGACGTTGCCTCTGAGCTCCGTTGCTGGCAAAGAACTGAAAGTGACATACATTCCTGTGGGGAAACACAGGGCTTTGCTAGGATTTCTCTAGGCAGTGTGTTTTCCCTGGGCCTCACTGTAGCAGCACGATCTCGCCAGGGCAACACTGCATGGCAATTCCTCTGCCAGGAGAGACCTGCTGCTTTGTAGTTTGTGCTGGGAAACCTTGCTTTGCAAGTGCGAATTGACCGCATTCAGGCAGAAAGAAAAGAGAATAGCAAGAGGCCTTTTCTCCCCGGCTGCTCTGCCAAGCCCTTCCAGCTCAAACTATGTCGTTGCTCCTCTGGAAGGATCCCTGCACCGCGGCGTAGTTTTTCCGAAGAAGCCCTGCGTTTGCAAGAGCAAACGAGGAATTCGTGGCAGGAAAGAGGAAGGAAAGAAAGTTTCTCTCCCTCTGCCTGCTTTGCTCAGAGGACTGGATGAAGTCAGGGAGTTCTCCCTTTCACTGAGAAACGTGCGGGCTGCTGTTGCCTGGGCGCTCTCTTCTTTGCAAAAGAGTCTGCAGTTCCACGCTTTGAACCGTGGAAAGGCGCCGGGCTCTGCTAAGATTTCCCCCGGCGCTTCGTTTGCCCTGGGCCAAAGCGAGCCTTCACAATAGCTGAACGCTAACACTGCATACTCGTTCCACTTCCAGAACCGGGCTACGGCGAGGCAGTTCTCCGGGGGAAAACGGCCCTTCGCGAAGGGCAGATCTGCCGAGCTCCTTGCGGGAAAGCGAAAGCAAAGGACGCTTTTCTCCCTCTAACCGCTTTCGTCAGAGGAACGGGGGAAGTCACAGTGTTCTTTCTCTCCCTGAGATACACACAATCTGACGTTGCCTCTGAGCTCCGTTGCTGGCAAAGAACTGAAAGTGACATACATTCCTGTGGGGAAACACAGGGCTTTGCTAGGATTTCTCTAGGCAGTGTGTTTTCCCTGGGCCTCACTGTAGCAACACTGTCTCGCCAGGGCAGAACTGCATGGGATTTCCTCTGCCAGGAGAGAGCTGCTGCTTTGTAGTTTGTGCTGGGAAACCTTGCTTTGGCAAGGGCCAATTGACCGCATTCAGGCAGAAAGAAAAGAGAATAGCAAGAGGCCTTTTCTCCCCGGCTGCTCTGCCAAGCCCTTCCAGCTCAAACTATGTCGTTGCTCCTCTGGAAGGATCCCTGCACCGCGGCGTAGTTTTTCCGAAGAAGCCCTGCGTTTGCAAGAGCAAACGAGGAATTCGTGGCAGGAAAGAGGAAGGAAAGAAAGTTTCTCTCCCTCTGCCTGCTTTGCTCAGAGGACTGGATGAAGTCAGGGAGTTCTCCCTTTCACTGAGAAACGTGCGGGCTGCTGTTGTCTGGGCGCTCTCTTCTTTGCAAAAGAGTCTGCAGTTCCACGCTTTGAACCGTGGAAAGGCGCCGGGCTCTGCTAAGATTTCCCCCGGCGCTTCGTTTGCCCTGGGCCAAAGCGAGCCTTCACAATAGCTGAACGCTAACACTGCATACTCGTTCCACTTCCAGAACCGGGCTACGGCGAGGCAGTTCTCCGGGGGAAAACGGCCCTTCGCGAAGGGCAGATCTGCCGAGCTCCTTGCGGGAAAGCGAAAGCAAAGGACGCTTTTCTCCCTCTAACCGCTTTCGTCAGAGGAACGGGGGAAGTCACAGTGTTCTTTCTCTCCCTGAGATACACACAATCTGACGTTGCCTCTGAGCTCCGTTGCTGGCAAAGAACTGAAAGTGACATACATTCCTGTGGGGAAACACAGGGCTTTGCTAGGATTTCTCTAGGCAGTGTGTTTTCCCTGGGCCTCACTGTAGCAACACTGTCTCGCCAGGGCAGAACTGCATGGGATTTCCTCTGCCAGGAGAGAGCTGCTGCTTTGTAGTTTGTGCTGGGAAACCTTGCTTTGGCAAGTGCCAATTGACCGCATTCAGGCAGAAAGAAAAGAGAATAGCAAGAGGCCTTTTCTCCCCGGCTGCTCTGCCAAGCCCTTCCAGCTCAAACTATGTCGTTGCTCCTCTGGAAGGATCCCTGCACCGCGGCGTAGTTTTTCCGAAGAAGCCCTGCGTTTGCAAGAGCAAACGAGGAATTCGTGGCAGGAAAGAGGAAGGAAAGAAAGTTTCTCTCCCTCTGCCTGCTTTGCTCAGAGGACTGGATGAAGTCAGGGAGTTCTCCCTTTCACTGACAAACGTGCGGGCTGCTGTTGCCTGGGCGCTCTCTTCTTTGCAAAAGAGTCTGCAGTTCCACGCTTTGAACCGTGGAAAGGCGCCGGGCTCTGCTAAGATTTCCCCCGGCGCTTCGTTTGCCCTGGGCCAAAGCGAGCCTTCACAATAGCTGAACGCTAACACTGCATACTCGTTCCACTTCCAGAACCGGGCTACGGCGAGGCAGTTCTCCGGGGGAAAACGGCCCTTCGCGAAGGGCAGATCTGCCGAGCTCCTTGCGGGAAAGCGAAAGCAAAGGACGCTTTTCTCCCTCTAACCGCTTTCGTCAGAGGAACGGGGGAAGTCACAGTGTTCTTTCTCTCCCTGAGATACACACAATCTGACGTTGCCTCTGAGCTCCGTTGCTGGCAAAGAACTGAAAGTGACATACATTCCTGTGGGGAAACACAGGGCTTTGCTAGGATTTCTCTAGGCAGTGTGTTTTCCCTGGGCCTCACTGTAGCAGCACGATCTCGCCAGGGCAACACTGCATGGCAATTCCTCTGCCAGGAGAGACCTGCTGCTTTGTAGTTTGTGCTGGGAAACCTTGCTTTGGCAAGTGCGAATTGACCGCATTCAGGCAGAAAGAAAAGAGAATAGCAAGAGGCCTTTTCTCCCCGGCTGCTCTGCCAAGCCCTTCCAGCTCAAACTATGTCGTTGCTCCTCTGGAAGGATCCCTGCACCGCGGCGTAGTTTTTCCGAAGAAGCCCTGCGTTTGCAAGAGCAAACGAGGAATTCGTGGCAGGAAAGAGGAAGGAAAGAAAGTTTCTCTCCCTCTGCCTGCTTTGCTCAGAGGACTGGATGAAGTCAGGGAGTTCTCCCTTTCACTGAGAAACGTGCGGGCTGCTGTTGCCTGGGCGCTCTCTTCTTTGCAAAAGAGTCTGCAGTTCCACGCTTTGAACCGTGGAAAGGCGCCGGGCTCTGCTAAGATTTCCCCCGGCGCTTCGTTTGCCCTGGGCCAAAGCGAGCCTTCACAATAGCTGAACGCTAACACTGCATACTCGTTCCACTTCCAGAACCGGGCTACGGCGAGGCAGTTCTCCGGGGGAAAACGGCCCTTCGCGAAGGGCAGATCTGCCGAGCTCCTTGCGGGAAAGCGAAAGCAAAGGACGCTTTTCTCCCTCTAACCGCTTTCGTCAGAGGAACGGGGGAAGTCACAGTGTTCTTTCTCTCCCTGAGATACACACAATCTGACGTTGCCTCTGAGCTCCGTTGCTGGCAAAGAACTGAAAGTGACATACATTCCTGTGGGGAAACACAGGGCTTTGCTAGGATTTCTCTAGGCAGTGTGTTTTCCCTGGGCCTCACTGTAGCAACACTGTCTCGCCAGGGCAGAACTGCATGGGATTTCCTCTGCCAGGAGAGAGCTGCTGCTTTGTAGTTTGTGCTGGGAAACCTTGCTTTGGCAAGGGCCAATTGACCGCATTCAGGCAGAAAGAAAAGAGAATAGCAAGAGGCCTTTTCTCCCCGGCTGCTCTGCCAAGCCCTTCCAGCTCAAACTATGTCGTTGCTCCTCTGGAAGGATCCCTGCACCGCGGCGTAGTTTTTCCGAAGAAGCCCTGCGTTTGCAAGAGCAAACGAGGAATTCGTGGCAGGAAAGAGGAAGGAAAGAAAGTTTCTCTCCCTCTGCCTGCTTTGCTCAGAGGACTGGATGAAGTCAGGGAGTTCTCCCTTTCACTGAGAAACGTGCGGGCTGCTGTTGTCTGGGCGCTCTCTTCTTTGCAAAAGAGTCTGCAGTTCCACGCTTTGAACCGTGGAAAGGCGCCGGGCTCTGCTAAGATTTCCCCCGGCGCTTCGTTTGCCCTGGGCCAAAGCGAGCCTTCACAATAGCTGAACGCTAACACTGCATACTCGTTCCACTTCCAGAACCGGGCTACGGCGAGGCAGTTCTCCGGGGGAAAACGGCCCTTCGCGAAGGGCAGATCTGCCGAGCTCCTTGCGGGAAAGCGAAAGCAAAGGACGCTTTTCTCCCTCTAACCGCTTTCGTCAGAGGAACGGGGGAAGTCACAGTGTTCTTTCTCTCCCTGAGATACACACAATCTGACGTTGCCTCTGAGCTCCGTTGCTGGCAAAGAACTGAAAGTGACATACATTCCTGTGGGGAAACACAGGGCTTTGCTAGGATTTCTCTAGGCAGTGTGTTTTCCCTGGGCCTCACTGTAGCAACACTGTCTCGCCAGGGCAGAACTGCATGGGATTTCCTCTGCCAGGAGAGAGCTGCTGCTTTGTAGTTTGTGCTGGGAAACCTTGCTTTGGCAAGTGCCAATTGACCGCATTCAGGCAGAAAGAAAAGAGAATAGCAAGAGGCCTTTTCTCCCCGGCTGCTCTGCCAAGCCCTTCCAGCTCAAACTATGTCGTTGCTCCTCTGGAAGGATCCCTGCACCGCGGCGTAGTTTTTCCGAAGAAGCCCTGCGTTTGCAAGAGCAAACGAGGAATTCGTGGCAGGAAAGAGGAAGGAAAGAAAGTTTCTCTCCCTCTGCCTGCTTTGCTCAGAGGACTGGATGAAGTCAGGGAGTTCTCCCTTTCACTGAGAAACGTGCGGGCTGCTGTTGCCTGGGCGCTCTCTTCTTTGCAAAAGAGTCTGCAGTTCCACGCTTTGAACCGTGGAAAGGCGCCGGGCTCTGCTAAGATTTCCCCCGGCGCTTCGTTTGCCCTGGGCCAAAGCGAGCCTTCACAATAGCTGAACGCTAACACTGCATACTCGTTCCACTTCCAGAACCGGGCTACGGCGAGGCAGTTCTCCGGGGGAAAACGGCCCTTCGCGAAGGGCAGATCTGCCGAGCTCCTTGCGGGAAAGCGAAAGCAAAGGACGCTTTTCTCCCTCTAACCGCTTTCGTCAGAGGAACGGGGGAAGTCACAGTGTTCTTTCTCTCCCTGAGATACACACAATCTGACGTTGCCTCTGAGCTCCGTTGCTGGCAAAGAACTGAAAGTGACATACATTCCTGTGGGGAAACACAGGGCTTTGCTAGGATTTCTCTAGGCAGTGTGTTTTCCCTGGGCCTCACTGTAGCAACACTGTCTCGCAAGGGCAGAACTGCATGGGATTTCCTCTGCCAGGAGAGAGCTGCTGCTTTGTAGTTTGTGCTGGGAAACCTTGCTTTGGCAAGGGCCAATTGACCGCATTCAGGCAGAAAGAAAAGAGAATAGCAAGAGGCCTTTTCTCCCCGGCTGCTCTGCCAAGCCCTTCCAGCTCAAACTATGTCGTTGCTCCTCTGGAAGGATCCCTGCACCGCGGCGTAGTTTTTCCGAAGAAGCCCTGCGTTTGCAAGAGCAAACGAGGAATTCGTGGCAGGAAAGAGGAAGGAAAGAAAGTTTCTCTCCCTCTGCCTGCTTTGCTCAGAGGACTGGATGAAGTCAGGGAGTTCTCCCTTTCACTGAGAAACGTGCGGGCTGCTGTTGCCTGGGCGCTCTCTTCTTTGCAAAAGAGTCTGCAGTTCCACGCTTTGAACCGTGGAAAGGCGCCGGGCTCTGCTAAGATTTCCCCCGGCGCTTCGTTTGCCCTGGGCCAAAGCGAGCCTTCACAATAGCTGAACGCTAACACTGCATACTCGTTCCACTTCCAGAACCGGGCTACGGCGAGGCAGTTCTCCGGGGGAAAACGGCCCTTCGCGAAGGGCAGATCTGCCGAGCTCCTTGCGGGAAAGCGAAAGCAAAGGACGCTTTTCTCCCTCTAACCGCTTTCGTCAGAGGAACGGGGGAAGTCACAGTGTTCTTTCTCTCCCTGAGATACACACAATCTGACGTTGCCTCTGAGCTCCGTTGCTGGCAAAGAACTGAAAGTGACATACATTCCTGTGGGGAAACACAGGGCTTTGCTAGGATTTCTCTAGGCAGTGTGTTTTCCCTGGGCCTCACTGTAGCAGCACGATCTCGCCAGGGCAACACTGCATGGCAATTCCTCTGCCAGGAGAGACCTGCTGCTTTGTAGTTTGTGCTGGGAAACCTTGCTTTGGCAAGTGCCAATTGACCGCATTCAGGCAGAAAGAAAAGAGAATAGCAAGAGGCCTTTTCTCCCCGGCTGCTCTGCCAAGCCCTTCCAGCTCAAACTATGTCGTTGCTCCTCTGGAAGGATCCCTGCACCGCGGCGTAGTTTTTCCGAAGAAGCCCTGCGTTTGCAAGAGCAAACGAGGAATTCGTGGCAGGAAAGAGGAAGGAAAGAAAGTTTCTCTCCCTCTGCCTGCTTTGCTCAGAGGACTGGATGAAGTCAGGGAGTTCTCCCTTTCACTGAGAAACGTGCGGGCTGCTGTTGCCTGGGCGCTCTCTTCTTTGCAAAAGAGTCTGCAGTTCCACGCTTTGAACCGTGGAAAGGCGCCGGGCTCTGCTAAGATTTCCCCCGGCGCTTCGTTTGCCCTGGGCCAAAGCGAGCCTTCACAATAGCTGAACGCTAACACTGCATACTCGTTCCACTTCCAGAACCGGGCTACGGCGAGGCAGTTCTCCGGGGGAAAACGGCCCTTCGCGAAGGGCAGATCTGCCGAGCTCCTTGCGGGAAAGCGAAAGCAAAGGACGCTTTTCTCCCTCTAACCGCTTTCGTCAGAGGAACGGGGGAAGTCACAGTGTTCTTTCTCTCCCTGAGATACACACAATCTGACGTTGCCTCTGAGCTCCGTTGCTGGCAAAGAACTGAAAGTGACATACATTCCTGTGGGGAAACACAGGGCTTTGCTAGGATTTCTCTAGGCAGTGTGTTTTCCCTGGGCCTCACTGTAGCAACACTGTCTCGCAAGGGCAGAACTGCATGGGATTTCCTCTGCCAGGAGAGAGCTGCTGCTTTGTAGTTTGTGCTGGGAAACCTTGCTTTGGCAAGGGCCAATTGACCGCATTCAGGCAGAAAGAAAAGAGAATAGCAAGAGGCCTTTTCTCCCCGGCTGCTCTGCCAAGCCCTTCCAGCTCAAACTATGTCGTTGCTCCTCTGGAAGGATCCCTGCACCGCGGCGTAGTTTTTCCGAAGAAGCCCTGCGTTTGCAAGAGCAAACGAGGAATTCGTGGCAGGAAAGAGGAAGGAAAGAAAGTTTCTCTCCCTCTGCCTGCTTTGCTCAGAGGACTGGATGAAGTCAGGGAGTTCTCCCTTTCACTGAGAAACGTGCGGGCTGCTGTTGCCTGGGCGCTCTCTTCTTTGCAAAAGAGTCTGCAGTTCCACGCTTTGAACCGTGGAAAGGCGCCGGGCTCTGCTAAGATTTCCCCCGGCGCTTCGTTTGCCCTGGGCCAAAGCGAGCCTTCACAATAGCTGAACGCTAACACTGCATACTCGTTCCACTTCCAGAACCGGGCTACGGCGAGGCAGTTCTCCGGGGGAAAACGGCCCTTCGCGAAGGGCAGATCTGCCGAGCTCCTTGCGGGAAAGCGAAAGCAAAGGACGCTTTTCTCCCTCTAACCGCTTTCGTCAGAGGAACGGGGGAAGTCACAGTGTTCTTTCTCTCCCTGAGATACACACAATCTGACGTTGCCTCTGAGCTCCGTTGCTGGCAAAGAACTGAAAGTGACATACATTCCTGTGGGGAAACACAGGGCTTTGCTAGGATTTCTCTAGGCAGTGTGTTTTCCCTGGGCCTCACTGTAGCAGCACGATCTCGCCAGGGCAACACTGCATGGCAATTCCTCTGCCAGGAGAGACCTGCTGCTTTGTAGTTTGTGCTGGGAAACCTTGCTTTGGCAAGTGCCAATTGACCGCATTCAGGCAGAAAGAAAAGAGAATAGCAAGAGGCCTTTTCTCCCCGGCTGCTCTGCCAAGCCCTTCCAGCTCAAACTATGTCGTTGCTCCTCTGGAAGGATCCCTGCACCGCGGCGTAGTTTTTCCGAAGAAGCCCTGCGTTTGCAAGAGCAAACGAGGAATTCGTGGCAGGAAAGAGGAAGGAAAGAAAGTTTCTCTCCCTCTGCCTGCTTTGCTCAGAGGACTGGATGAAGTCAGGGAGTTCTCCCTTTCACTGAGAAACGTGCGGGCTGCTGTTGCCTGGGCGCTCTCTTCTTTGCAAAAGAGTCTGCAGTTCCACGCTTTGAACCGTGGAAAGGCGCCGGGCTCTGCTAAGATTTCCCCCGGCGCTTCGTTTGCCCTGGGCCAAAGCGAGCCTTCACAATAGCTGAACGCTAACACTGCATACTCGTTCCACTTCCAGAACCGGGCTACGGCGAGGCAGTTCTCCGGGGGAAAACGGCCCTTCGCGAAGGGCAGATCTGCCGAGCTCCTTGCGGGAAAGCGAAAGCAAAGGACGCTTTTCTCCCTCTAACCGCTTTCGTCAGAGGAACGGGGGAAGTCACAGTGTTCTTTCTCTCCCTGAGATACACACAATCTGACGTTGCCTCTGAGCTCCGTTGCTGGCAAAGAACTGAAAGTGACATACATTCCTGTGGGGAAACACAGGGCTTTGCTAGGATTTCTCTAGGCAGTGTGTTTTCCCTGGGCCTCACTGTAGCAACACTGTCTCGCAAGGGCAGAACTGCATGGGATTTCCTCTGCCAGGAGAGAGCTGCTGCTTTGTAGTTTGTGCTGGGAAACCTTGCTTTGGCAAGGGCCAATTGACCGCATTCAGGCAGAAAGAAAAGAGAATAGCAAGAGGCCTTTTCTCCCCGGCTGCTCTGCCAAGCCCTTCCAGCTCAAACTATGTCGTTGCTCCTCTGGAAGGATCCCTGCACCGCGGCGTAGTTTTTCCGAAGAAGCCCTGCGTTTGCAAGAGCAAACGAGGAATTCGTGGCAGGAAAGAGGAAGGAAAGAAAGTTTCTCTCCCTCTGCCTGCTTTGCTCAGAGGACTGGATGAAGTCAGGGAGTTCTCCCTTTCACTGAGAAACGTGCGGGCTGCTGTTGCCTGGGCGCTCTCTTCTTTGCAAAAGAGTCTGCAGTTCCACGCTTTGAACCGTGGAAAGGCGCCGGGCTCTGCTAAGATTTCCCCCGGCGCTTCGTTTGCCCTGGGCCAAAGCGAGCCTTCACAATAGCTGAACGCTAACACTGCATACTCGTTCCACTTCCAGAACCGGGCTACGGCGAGGCAGTTCTCCGGGGGAAAACGGCCCTTCGCGAAGGGCAGATCTGCCGAGCTCCTTGCGGGAAAGCGAAAGCAAAGGACGCTTTTCTCCCTCTAACCGCTTTCGTCAGAGGAACGGGGGAAGTCACAGTGTTCTTTCTCTCCCTGAGATACACACAATCTGACGTTGCCTCTGAGCTCCGTTGCTGGCAAAGAACTGAAAGTGACATACATTCCTGTGGGGAAACACAGGGCTTTGCTAGGATTTCTCTAGGCAGTGTGTTTTCCCTGGGCCTCACTGTAGCAGCACGATCTCGCCAGGGCAACACTGCATGGCAATTCCTCTGCCAGGAGAGACCTGCTGCTTTGTAGTTTGTGCTGGGAAACCTTGCTTTGGCAAGTGCGAATTGACCGCATTCAGGCAGAAAGAAAAGAGAATTGCAAGAGGCCTTTTCTCCCCGGCTGCTCTGCCAAGCCCTTCCAGCTCAAACTATGTCGTTGCTCCTCTGGAAGGATCCCTGCACCGCGGCGTAGTTTTTCCGAAGAAGCCCTGCGTTTGCAAGAGCAAACGAGGAATTCGTGGCAGGAAAGAGGAAGGAAAGAAAGTTTCTCTCCCTCTGCCTGCTTTGCTCAGAGGACTGGATGAAGTCAGGGAGTTCTCCCTTTCACTGAGAAACGTGCGGGCTGCTGTTGCCTGGGCGCTCTCTTCTTTGCAAAAGAGTCTGCAGTTCCACGCTTTGAACCGTGGAAAGGCGCCGGGCTCTGCTAAGATTTCCCCCGGCGCTTCGTTTGCCCTGGGCCAAAGCGAGCCTTCACAATAGCTGAACGCTAACACTGCATACTCGTTCCACTTCCAGAACCGGGCTACGGCGAGGCAGTTCTCCGGGGGAAAACGGCCCTTCGCGAAGGGCAGATCTGCCGAGCTCCTTGCGGGAAAGCGAAAGCAAAGGACGCTTTTCTCCCTCTAACCGCTTTCGTCAGAGGAACGGGGGAAGTCACAGTGTTCTTTCTCTCCCTGAGATACACACAATCTGACGTTGCCTCTGAGCTCCGTTGCTGGCAAAGAACTGAAAGTGACATACATTCCTGTGGGGAAACACAGGGCTTTGCTAGGATTTCTCTAGGCAGTGTGTTTTCCCTGGGCCTCACTGTAGCAACACTGTCTCGCAAGGGCAGAACTGCATGGGATTTCCTCTGCCAGGAGAGAGCTGCTGCTTTGTAGTTTGTGCTGGGAAACCTTGCTTTGGCAAGGGCCAATTGACCGCATTCAGGCAGAAAGAAAAGAGAATAGCAAGAGGCCTTTTCTCCCCGGCTGCTCTGCCAAGCCCTTCCAGCTCAAACTATGTCGTTGCTCCTCTGGAAGGATCCCTGCACCGCGGCGTAGTTTTTCCGAAGAAGCCCTGCGTTTGCAAGAGCAAACGAGGAATTCGTGGCAGGAAAGAGGAAGGAAAGAAAGTTTCTCTCCCTCTGCCTGCTTTGCTCAGAGGACTGGATGAAGTCAGGGAGTTCTCCCTTTCACTGAGAAACGTGCGGGCTGCTGTTGCCTGGGCGCTCTCTTCTTTGCAAAAGAGTCTGCAGTTCCACGCTTTGAACCGTGGAAAGGCGCCGGGCTCTGCTAAGATTTCCCCCGGCGCTTCGTTTGCCCTGGGCCAAAGCGAGCCTTCACAATAGCTGAACGCTAACACTGCATACTCGTTCCACTTCCAGAACCGGGCTACGGCGAGGCAGTTCTCCGGGGGAAAACGGCCCTTCGCGAAGGGCAGATCTGCCGAGCTCCTTGCGGGAAAGCGAAAGCAAAGGACGCTTTTCTCCCTCTAACCGCTTTCGTCAGAGGAACGGGGGAAGTCACAGTGTTCTTTCTCTCCCTGAGATACACACAATCTGACGTTGCCTCTGAGCTCCGTTGCTGGCAAAGAACTGAAAGTGACATACATTCCTGTGGGGAAACACAGGGCTTTGCTAGGATTTCTCTAGGCAGTGTGTTTTCCCTGGGCCTCACTGTAGCAACACTGTCTCGCAAGGGCAGAACTGCATGGGATTTCCTCTGCCAGGAGAGAGCTGCTGCTTTGTAGTTTGTGCTGGGAAACCTTGCTTTGGCAAGGGCCAATTGACCGCATTCAGGCAGAAAGAAAAGAGAATAGCAAGAGGCCTTTTCTCCCCGGCTGCTCTGCCAAGCCCTTCCAGCTCAAACTATGTCGTTGCTCCTCTGGAAGGATCCCTGCACCGCGGCGTAGTTTTTCCGAAGAAGCCCTGCGTTTGCAAGAGCAAACGAGGAATTCGTGGCAGGAAAGAGGAAGGAAAGAAAGTTTCTCTCCCTCTGCCTGCTTTGCTCAGAGGACTGGATGAAGTCAGGGAGTTCTCCCTTTCACTGAGAAACGTGCGGGCTGCTGTTGCCTGGGCGCTCTCTTCTTTGCAAAAGAGTCTGCAGTTCCACGCTTTGAACCGTGGAAAGGCGCCGGGCTCTGCTAAGATTTCCCCCGGCGCTTCGTTTGCCCTGGGCCAAAGCGAGCCTTCACAATAGCTGAACGCTAACACTGCATACTCGTTCCACTTCCAGAACCGGGCTACGGCGAGGCAGTTCTCCGGGGGAAAACGGCCCTTCGCGAAGGGCAGATCTGCCGAGCTCCTTGCGGGAAAGCGAAAGCAAAGGACGCTTTTCTCCCTCTAACCGCTTTCGTCAGAGGAACGGGGGAAGTCACAGTGTTCTTTCTCTCCCTGAGATACACACAATCTGACGTTGCCTCTGAGCTCCGTTGCTGGCAAAGAACTGAAAGTGACATACATTCCTGTGGGGAAACACAGGGCTCTGCTAGGATTTCTCTAGGCAGTGTGTTTTCCCTGGGCCTCACTGTAGCAGCACGATCTCGCCAGGGCAACACTGCATGGCAATTCCTCTGCCAGGAGAGACCTGCTGCTTTGTAGTTTGTGCTGGGAAACCTTGCTTTGGCAAGTGCCAATTGACCGCATTCAGGCAGAAAGAAAAGAGAATAGCAAGAGGCCTTTTCTCCCCGGCTGCTCTGCCAAGCCCTTCCAGCTCAAACTATGTCGTTGCTCCTCTGGAAGGATCCCTGCACCGCGGCGTAGTTTTTCCGAAGAAGCCCTGCGTTTGCAAGAGCAAACGAGGAATTCGTGGCAGGAAAGAGGAAGGAAAGAAAGTTTCTCTCCCTCTGCCTGCTTTGCTCAGAGGACTGGATGAAGTCAGGGAGTTCTCCCTTTCACTGAGAA
Organism: Elephas maximus indicus; assembly: GCF_024166365.1. Classification (NCBI taxonomy): domain Eukaryota; kingdom Metazoa; phylum Chordata; class Mammalia; order Proboscidea; family Elephantidae; genus Elephas; species Elephas maximus. The sequence continues at coordinate 4,304,416 of NC_064831.1, forward strand.
ACGTGCGGGCTGCTGTTGCCTGGGCGCTCTCTTCTTTGCAAAAGAGTCTGCAGTTCCACGCTTTGAACCGTGGAAAGGCGCCGGGCTCTGCTAAGATTTCCCCCGGCGCTTCGTTTGCCCTGGGCCAAAGCGAGCCTTCACAATAGCTGAACGCTAACACTGCATACTCGTTCCACTTCCAGAACCGGGCTACGGCGAGGCAGTTCTCCGGGGGAAAACGGCCCTTCGCGAAGGGCAGATCTGCCGAGCTCCTTGCGGGAAAGCGAAAGCAAAGGACGCTTTTCTCCCTCTAACCGCTTTCGTCAGAGGAACGGGGGAAGTCACAGTGTTCTTTCTCTCCCTGAGATACACACAATCTGACGTTGCCTCTGAGCTCCGTTGCTGGCAAAGAACTGAAAGTGACATACATTCCTGTGGGGAAACACAGGGCTTTGCTAGGATTTCTCTAGGCAGTGTGTTTTCCCTGGGCCTCACTGTAGCAACACTGTCTCGCAAGGGCAGAACTGCATGGGATTTCCTCTGCCAGGAGAGAGCTGCTGCTTTGTAGTTTGTGCTGGGAAACCTTGCTTTGGCAAGGGCCAATTGACCGCATTCAGGCAGAAAGAAAAGAGAATAGCAAGAGGCCTTTTCTCCCCGGCTGCTCTGCCAAGCCCTTCCAGCTCAAACTATGTCGTTGCTCCTCTGGAAGGATCCCTGCACCGCGGCGTAGTTTTTCCGAAGAAGCCCTGCGTTTGCAAGAGCAAACGAGGAATTCGTGGCAGGAAAGAGGAAGGAAAGAAAGTTTCTCTCCCTCTGCCTGCTTTGCTCAGAGGACTGGATGAAGTCAGGGAGTTCTCCCTTTCACTGAGAAACGTGCGGGCTGCTGTTGCCTGGGCGCTCTCTTCTTTGCAAAAGAGTCTGCAGTTCCACGCTTTGAACCGTGGAAAGGCGCCGGGCTCTGCTAAGATTTCCCCCGGCGCTTCGTTTGCCCTGGGCCAAAGCGAGCCTTCACAATAGCTGAACGCTAACACTGCATACTCGTTCCACTTCCAGAACCGGGCTACGGCGAGGCAGTTCTCCGGGGGAAAACGGCCCTTCGCGAAGGGCAGATCTGCCGAGCTCCTTGCGGGAAAGCGAAAGCAAAGGACGCTTTTCTCCCTCTAACCGCTTTCGTCAGAGGAACGGGGGAAGTCACAGTGTTCTTTCTCTCCCTGAGATACACACAATCTGACGTTGCCTCTGAGCTCCGTTGCTGGCAAAGAACTGAAAGTGACATACATTCCTGTGGGGAAACACAGGGCTTTGCTAGGATTTCTCTAGGCAGTGTGTTTTCCCTGGGCCTCACTGTAGCAACACTGTCTCGCAAGGGCAGAACTGCATGGGATTTCCTCTGCCAGGAGAGAGCTGCTGCTTTGTAGTTTGTGCTGGGAAACCTTGCTTTGGCAAGGGCCAATTGACCGCATTCAGGCAGAAAGAAAAGAGAATAGCAAGAGGCCTTTTCTCCCCGGCTGCTCTGCCAAGCCCTTCCAGCTCAAACTATGTCGTTGCTCCTCTGGAAGGATCCCTGCACCGCGGCGTAGTTTTTCCGAAGAAGCCCTGCGTTTGCAAGAGCAAACGAGGAATTCGTGGCAGGAAAGAGGAAGGAAAGAAAGTTTCTCTCCCTCTGCCTGCTTTGCTCAGAGGACTGGATGAAGTCAGGGAGTTCTCCCTTTCACTGAGAAACGTGCGGGCTGCTGTTGCCTGGGCGCTCTCTTCTTTGCAAAAGAGTCTGCAGTTCCACGCTTTGAACCGTGGAAAGGCGCCGGGCTCTGCTAAGATTTCCCCCGGCGCTTCGTTTGCCCTGGGCCAAAGCGAGCCTTCACAATAGCTGAACGCTAACACTGCATACTCGTTCCACTTCCAGAACCGGGCTACGGCGAGGCAGTTCTCCGGGGGAAAACGGCCCTTCGCGAAGGGCAGATCTGCCGAGCTCCTTGCGGGAAAGCGAAAGCAAAGGACGCTTTTCTCCCTCTAACCGCTTTCGTCAGAGGAACGGGGGAAGTCACAGTGTTCTTTCTCTCCCTGAGATACACACAATCTGACGTTGCCTCTGAGCTCCGTTGCTGGCAAAGAACTGAAAGTGACATACATTCCTGTGGGGAAACACAGGGCTTTGCTAGGATTTCTCTAGGCAGTGTGTTTTCCCTGGGCCTCACTGTAGCAACACTGTCTCGCAAGGGCAGAACTGCATGGGATTTCCTCTGCCAGGAGAGAGCTGCTGCTTTGTAGTTTGTGCTGGGAAACCTTGCTTTGGCAAGGGCCAATTGACCGCATTCAGGCAGAAAGAAAAGAGAATAGCAAGAGGCCTTTTCTCCCCGGCTGCTCTGCCAAGCCCTTCCAGCTCAAACTATGTCGTTGCTCCTCTGGAAGGATCCCTGCACCGCGGCGTAGTTTTTCCGAAGAAGCCCTGCGTTTGCAAGAGCAAACGAGGAATTCGTGGCAGGAAAGAGGAAGGAAAGAAAGTTTCTCTCCCTCTGCCTGCTTTGCTCAGAGGACTGGATGAAGTCAGGGAGTTCTCCCTTTCACTGAGAAACGTGCGGGCTGCTGTTGCCTGGGCGCTCTCTTCTTTGCAAAAGAGTCTGCAGTTCCACGCTTTGAACCGTGGAAAGGCGCCGGGCTCTGCTAAGATTTCCCCCGGCGCTTCGTTTGCCCTGGGCCAAAGCGAGCCTTCACAATAGCTGAACGCTAACACTGCATACTCGTTCCACTTCCAGAACCGGGCTACGGCGAGGCAGTTCTCCGGGGGAAAACGGCCCTTCGCGAAGGGCAGATCTGCCGAGCTCCTTGCGGGAAAGCGAAAGCAAAGGACGCTTTTCTCCCTCTAACCGCTTTCGTCAGAGGAACGGGGGAAGTCACAGTGTTCTTTCTCTCCCTGAGATACACACAATCTGACGTTGCCTCTGAGCTCCGTTGCTGGCAAAGAACTGAAAGTGACATACATTCCTGTGGGGAAACACAGGGCTTTGCTAGGATTTCTCTAGGCAGTGTGTTTTCCCTGGGCCTCACTGTAGCAGCACGATCTCGCCAGGGCAACACTGCATGGCAATTCCTCTGCCAGGAGAGACCTGCTGCTTTGTAGTTTGTGCTGGGAAACCTTGCTTTGGCAAGTGCCAATTGACCGCATTCAGGCAGAAAGAAAAGAGAATAGCAAGAGGCCTTTTCTCCCCGGCTGCTCTGCCAAGCCCTTCCAGCTCAAACTATGTCGTTGCTCCTCTGGAAGGATCCCTGCACCGCGGCGTAGTTTTTCCGAAGAAGCCCTGCGTTTGCAAGAGCAAACGAGGAATTCGTGGCAGGAAAGAGGAAGGAAAGAAAGTTTCTCTCCCTCTGCCTGCTTTGCTCAGAGGACTGGATGAAGTCAGGGAGTTCTCCCTTTCACTGAGAAACGTGCGGGCTGCTGTTGCCTGGGCGCTCTCTTCTTTGCAAAAGAGTCTGCAGTTCCACGCTTTGAACCGTGGAAAGGCGCCGGGCTCTGCTAAGATTTCCCCCGGCGCTTCGTTTGCCCTGGGCCAAAGCGAGCCTTCACAATAGCTGAACGCTAACACTGCATACTCGTTCCACTTCCAGAACCGGGCTACGGCGAGGCAGTTCTCCGGGGGAAAACGGCCCTTCGCGAAGGGCAGATCTGCCGAGCTCCTTGCGGGAAAGCGAAAGCAAAGGACGCTTTTCTCCCTCTAACCGCTTTCGTCAGAGGAACGGGGGAAGTCACAGTGTTCTTTCTCTCCCTGAGATACACACAATCTGACGTTGCCTCTGAGCTCCGTTGCTGGCAAAGAACTGAAAGTGACATACATTCCTGTGGGGAAACACAGGGCTTTGCTAGGATTTCTCTAGGCAGTGTGTTTTCCCTGGGCCTCACTGTAGCAACACTGTCTCGCAAGGGCAGAACTGCATGGGATTTCCTCTGCCAGGAGAGAGCTGCTGCTTTGTAGTTTGTGCTGGGAAACCTTGCTTTGGCAAGGGCCAATTGACCGCATTCAGGCAGAAAGAAAAGAGAATAGCAAGAGGCCTTTTCTCCCCGGCTGCTCTGCCAAGCCCTTCCAGCTCAAACTATGTCGTTGCTCCTCTGGAAGGATCCCTGCACCGCGGCGTAGTTTTTCCGAAGAAGCCCTGCGTTTGCAAGAGCAAACGAGGAATTCGTGGCAGGAAAGAGGAAGGAAAGAAAGTTTCTCTCCCTCTGCCTGCTTTGCTCAGAGGACTGGATGAAGTCAGGGAGTTCTCCCTTTCACTGAGAAACGTGCGGGCTGCTGTTGCCTGGGCGCTCTCTTCTTTGCAAAAGAGTCTGCAGTTCCACGCTTTGAACCGTGGAAAGGCGCCGGGCTCTGCTAAGATTTCCCCCGGCGCTTCGTTTGCCCTGGGCCAAAGCGAGCCTTCACAATAGCTGAACGCTAACACTGCATACTCGTTCCACTTCCAGAACCGGGCTACGGCGAGGCAGTTCTCCGGGGGAAAACGGCCCTTCGCGAAGGGCAGATCTGCCGAGCTCCTTGCGGGAAAGCGAAAGCAAAGGACGCTTTTCTCCCTCTAACCGCTTTCGTCAGAGGAACGGGGGAAGTCACAGTGTTCTTTCTCTCCCTGAGATACACACAATCTGACGTTGCCTCTGAGCTCCGTTGCTGGCAAAGAACTGAAAGTGACATACATTCCTGTGGGGAAACACAGGGCTTTGCTAGGATTTCTCTAGGCAGTGTGTTTTCCCTGGGCCTCACTGTAGCAACACTGTCTCGCAAGGGCAGAACTGCATGGGATTTCCTCTGCCAGGAGAGAGCTGCTGCTTTGTAGTTTGTGCTGGGAAACCTTGCTTTGGCAAGGGCCAATTGACCGCATTCAGGCAGAAAGAAAAGAGAATAGCAAGAGGCCTTTTCTCCCCGGCTGCTCTGCCAAGCCCTTCCAGCTCAAACTATGTCGTTGCTCCTCTGGAAGGATCCCTGCACCGCGGCGTAGTTTTTCCGAAGAAGCCCTGCGTTTGCAAGAGCAAACGAGGAATTCGTGGCAGGAAAGAGGAAGGAAAGAAAGTTTCTCTCCCTCTGCCTGCTTTGCTCAGAGGACTGGATGAAGTCAGGGAGTTCTCCCTTTCACTGAGAAACGTGCGGGCTGCTGTTGCCTGGGCGCTCTCTTCTTTGCAAAAGAGTCTGCAGTTCCACGCTTTGAACCGTGGAAAGGCGCCGGGCTCTGCTAAGATTTCCCCCGGCGCTTCGTTTGCCCTGGGCCAAAGCGAGCCTTCACAATAGCTGAACGCTAACACTGCATACTCGTTCCACTTCCAGAACCGGGCTACGGCGAGGCAGTTCTCCGGGGGAAAACGGCCCTTCGCGAAGGGCAGATCTGCCGAGCTCCTTGCGGGAAAGCGAAAGCAAAGGACGCTTTTCTCCCTCTAACCGCTTTCGTCAGAGGAACGGGGGAAGTCACAGTGTTCTTTCTCTCCCTGAGATACACACAATCTGACGTTGCCTCTGAGCTCCGTTGCTGGCAAAGAACTGAAAGTGACATACATTCCTGTGGGGAAACACAGGGCTTTGCTAGGATTTCTCTAGGCAGTGTGTTTTCCCTGGGCCTCACTGTAGCAACACTGTCTCGCAAGGGCAGAACTGCATGGGATTTCCTCTGCCAGGAGAGAGCTGCTGCTTTGTAGTTTGTGCTGGGAAACCTTGCTTTGGCAAGGGCCAATTGACCGCATTCAGGCAGAAAGAAAAGAGAATAGCAAGAGGCCTTTTCTCCCCGGCTGCTCTGCCAAGCCCTTCCAGCTCAAACTATGTCGTTGCTCCTCTGGAAGGATCCCTGCACCGCGGCGTAGTTTTTCCGAAGAAGCCCTGCGTTTGCAAGAGCAAACGAGGAATTCGTGGCAGGAAAGAGGAAGGAAAGAAAGTTTCTCTCCCTCTGCCTGCTTTGCTCAGAGGACTGGATGAAGTCAGGGAGTTCTCCCTTTCACTGAGAAACGTGCGGGCTGCTGTTGCCTGGGCGCTCTCTTCTTTGCAAAAGAGTCTGCAGTTCCACGCTTTGAACCGTGGAAAGGCGCCGGGCTCTGCTAAGATTTCCCCCGGCGCTTCGTTTGCCCTGGGCCAAAGCGAGCCTTCACAATAGCTGAACGCTAACACTGCATACTCGTTCCACTTCCAGAACCGGGCTACGGCGAGGCAGTTCTCCGGGGGAAAACGGCCCTTCGCGAAGGGCAGATCTGCCGAGCTCCTTGCGGGAAAGCGAAAGCAAAGGACGCTTTTCTCCCTCTAACCGCTTTCGTCAGAGGAACGGGGGAAGTCACAGTGTTCTTTCTCTCCCTGAGATACACACAATCTGACGTTGCCTCTGAGCTCCGTTGCTGGCAAAGAACTGAAAGTGACATACATTCCTGTGGGGAAACACAGGGCTTTGCTAGGATTTCTCTAGGCAGTGTGTTTTCCCTGGGCCTCACTGTAGCAGCACGATCTCGCCAGGGCAACACTGCATGGCAATTCCTCTGCCAGGAGAGACCTGCTGCTTTGTAGTTTGTGCTGGGAAACCTTGCTTTGGCAAGTGCCAATTGACCGCATTCAGGCAGAAAGAAAAGAGAATAGCAAGAGGCCTTTTCTCCCCGGCTGCTCTGCCAAGCCCTTCCAGCTCAAACTATGTCGTTGCTCCTCTGGAAGGATCCCTGCACCGCGGCGTAGTTTTTCCGAAGAAGCCCTGCGTTTGCAAGAGCAAACGAGGAATTCGTGGCAGGAAAGAGGAAGGAAAGAAAGTTTCTCTCCCTCTGCCTGCTTTGCTCAGAGGACTGGATGAAGTCAGGGAGTTCTCCCTTTCACTGACAAACGTGCGGGCTGCTGTTGCCTGGGCGCTCTCTTCTTTGCAAAAGAGTCTGCAGTTCCACGCTTTGAACCGTGGAAAGGCGCCGGGCTCTGCTAAGATTTCCCCCGGCGCTTCGTTTGCCCTGGGCCAAAGCGAGCCTTCACAATAGCTGAACGCTAACACTGCATACTCGTTCCACTTCCAGAACCGGGCTACGGCGAGGCAGTTCTCCGGGGGAAAACGGCCCTTCGCGAAGGGCAGATCTGCCGAGCTCCTTGCGGGAAAGCGAAAGCAAAGGACGCTTTTCTCCCTCTAACCGCTTTCGTCAGAGGAACGGGGGAAGTCACAGTGTTCTTTCTCTCCCTGAGATACACACAATCTGACGTTGCCTCTGAGCTCCGTTGCTGGCAAAGAACTGAAAGTGACATACATTCCTGTGGGGAAACACAGGGCTTTGCTAGGATTTCTCTAGGCAGTGTGTTTTCCCTGGGCCTCACTGTAGCAACACTGTCTCGCAAGGGCAGAACTGCATGGGATTTCCTCTGCCAGGAGAGAGCTGCTGCTTTGTAGTTTGTGCTGGGAAACCTTGCTTTGGCAAGGGCCAATTGACCGCATTCAGGCAGAAAGAAAAGAGAATAGCAAGAGGCCTTTTCTCCCCGGCTGCTCTGCCAAGCCCTTCCAGCTCAAACTATGTCGTTGCTCCTCTGGAAGGATCCCTGCACCGCGGCGTAGTTTTTCCGAAGAAGCCCTGCGTTTGCAAGAGCAAACGAGGAATTCGTGGCAGGAAAGAGGAAGGAAAGAAAGTTTCTCTCCCTCTGCCTGCTTTGCTCAGAGGACTGGATGAAGTCAGGGAGTTCTCCCTTTCACTGAGAAACGTGCGGGCTGCTGTTGCCTGGGCGCTCTCTTCTTTGCAAAAGAGTCTGCAGTTCCACGCTTTGAACCGTGGAAAGGCGCCGGGCTCTGCTAAGATTTCCCCCGGCGCTTCGTTTGCCCTGGGCCAAAGCGAGCCTTCACAATAGCTGAACGCTAACACTGCATACTCGTTCCACTTCCAGAACCGGGCTACGGCGAGGCAGTTCTCCGGGGGAAAACGGCCCTTCGCGAAGGGCAGATCTGCCGAGCTCCTTGCGGGAAAGCGAAAGCAAAGGACGCTTTTCTCCCTCTAACCGCTTTCGTCAGAGGAACGGGGGAAGTCACAGTGTTCTTTCTCTCCCTGAGATACACACAATCTGACGTTGCCTCTGAGCTCCGTTGCTGGCAAAGAACTGAAAGTGACATACATTCCTGTGGGGAAACACAGGGCTTTGCTAGGATTTCTCTAGGCAGTGTGTTTTCCCTGGGCCTCACTGTAGCAGCACGATCTCGCCAGGGCAACACTGCATGGCAATTCCTCTGCCAGGAGAGACCTGCTGCTTTGTAGTTTGTGCTGGGAAACCTTGCTTTGGCAAGGGCCAATTGACCGCATTCAGGCAGAAAGAAAAGAGAATAGCAAGAGGCCTTTTCTCCCCGGCTGCTCTGCCAAGCCCTTCCAGCTCAAACTATGTCGTTGCTCCTCTGGAAGGATCCCTGCACCGCGGCGTAGTTTTTCCGAAGAAGCCCTGCGTTTGCAAGAGCAAACGAGGAATTCGTGGCAGGAAAGAGGAAGGAAAGAAAGTTTCTCTCCCTCTGCCTGCTTTGCTCAGAGGACTGGATGAAGTCAGGGAGTTCTCCCTTTCACTGAGAAACGTGCGGGCTGCTGTTGCCTGGGCGCTCTCTTCTTTGCAAAAGAGTCTGCAGTTCCACGCTTTGAACCGTGGAAAGGCGCCGGGCTCTGCTAAGATTTCCCCCGGCGCTTCGTTTGCCCTGGGCCAAAGCGAGCCTTCACAATAGCTGAACGCTAACACTGCATACTCGTTCCACTTCCAGAACCGGGCTACGGCGAGGCAGTTCTCCGGGGGAAAACGGCCCTTCGCGAAGGGCAGATCTGCCGAGCTCCTTGCGGGAAAGCGAAAGCAAAGGACGCTTTTCTCCCTCTAACCGCTTTCGTCAGAGGAACGGGGGAAGTCACAGTGTTCTTTCTCTCCCTGAGATACACACAATCTGACGTTGCCTCTGAGCTCCGTTGCTGGCAAAGAACTGAAAGTGACATACATTCCTGTGGGGAAACACAGGGCTTTGCTAGGATTTCTCTAGGCAGTGTGTTTTCCCTGGGCCTCACTGTAGCAGCACGATCTCGCCAGGGCAACACTGCATGGCAATTCCTCTGCCAGGAGAGACCTGCTGCTTTGTAGTTTGTGCTGGGAAACCTTGCTTTGGCAAGGGCCAATTGACCGCATTCAGGCAGAAAGAAAAGAGAATAGCAAGAGGCCTTTTCTCCCCGGCTGCTCTGCCAAGCCCTTCCAGCTCAAACTATGTCGTTGCTCCTCTGGAAGGATCCCTGCACCGCGGCGTAGTTTTTCCGAAGAAGCCCTGCGTTTGCAAGAGCAAACGAGGAATTCGTGGCAGGAAAGAGGAAGGAAAGAAAGTTTCTCTCCCTCTGCCTGCTTTGCTCAGAGGACTGGATGAAGTCAGGGAGTTCTCCCTTTCACTGAGAAACGTGCGGGCTGCTGTTGCCTGGGCGCTCTCTTCTTTGCAAAAGAGTCTGCAGTTCCACGCTTTGAACCGTGGAAAGGCGCCGGGCTCTGCTAAGATTTCCCCCGGCGCTTCGTTTGCCCTGGGCCAAAGCGAGCCTTCACAATAGCTGAACGCTAACACTGCATACTCGTTCCACTTCCAGAACCGGGCTACGGCGAGGCAGTTCTCCGGGGGAAAACGGCCCTTCGCGAAGGGCAGATCTGCCGAGCTCCTTGCGGGAAAGCGAAAGCAAAGGACGCTTTTCTCCCTCTAACCGCTTTCGTCAGAGGAACGGGGGAAGTCACAGTGTTCTTTCTCTCCCTGAGATACACACAATCTGACGTTGCCTCTGAGCTCCGTTGCTGGCAAAGAACTGAAAGTGACATACATTCCTGTGGGGAAACACAGGGCTTTGCTAGGATTTCTCTAGGCAGTGTGTTTTCCCTGGGCCTCACTGTAGCAACACTGTCTCGCAAGGGCAGAACTGCATGGGATTTCCTCTGCCAGGAGAGAGCTGCTGCTTTGTAGTTTGTGCTGGGAAACCTTGCTTTGGCAAGGGCCAATTGACCGCATTCAGGCAGAAAGAAAAGAGAATAGCAAGAGGCCTTTTCTCCCCGGCTGCTCTGCCAAGCCCTTCCAGCTCAAACTATGTCGTTGCTCCTCTGGAAGGATCCCTGCACCGCGGCGTAGTTTTTCCGAAGAAGCCCTGCGTTTGCAAGAGCAAACGAGGAATTCGTGGCAGGAAAGAGGAAGGAAAGAAAGTTTCTCTCCCTCTGCCTGCTTTGCTCAGAGGACTGGATGAAGTCAGGGAGTTCTCCCTTTCACTGAGAAACGTGCGGGCTGCTGTTGCCTGGGCGCTCTCTTCTTTGCAAAAGAGTCTGCAGTTCCACGCTTTGAACCGTGGAAAGGCGCCGGGCTCTGCTAAGATTTCCCCCGGCGCTTCGTTTGCCCTGGGCCAAAGCGAGCCTTCACAATAGCTGAACGCTAACACTGCATACTCGTTCCACTTCCAGAACCGGGCTACGGCGAGGCAGTTCTCCGGGGGAAAACGGCCCTTCGCGAAGGGCAGATCTGCCGAGCTCCTTGCGGGAAAGCGAAAGCAAAGGACGCTTTTCTCCCTCTAACCGCTTTCGTCAGAGGAACGGGGGAAGTCACAGTGTTCTTTCTCTCCCTGAGATACACACAATCTGACGTTGCCTCTGAGCTCCGTTGCTGGCAAAGAACTGAAAGTGACATACATTCCTGTGGGGAAACACAGGGCTTTGCTAGGATTTCTCTAGGCAGTGTGTTTTCCCTGGGCCTCACTGTAGCAACACTGTCTCGCAAGGGCAGAACTGCATGGGATTTCCTCTGCCAGGAGAGAGCTGCTGCTTTGTAGTTTGTGCTGGGAAACCTTGCTTTGGCAAGGGCCAATTGACCGCATTCAGGCAGAAAGAAAAGAGAATAGCAAGAGGCCTTTTCTCCCCGGCTGCTCTGCCAAGCCCTTCCAGCTCAAACTATGTCGTTGCTCCTCTGGAAGGATCCCTGCACCGCGGCGTAGTTTTTCCGAAGAAGCCCTGCGTTTGCAAGAGCAAACGAGGAATTCGTGGCAGGAAAGAGGAAGGAAAGAAAGTTTCTCTCCCTCTGCCTGCTTTGCTCAGAGGACTGGATGAAGTCAGGGAGTTCTCCCTTTCACTGAGAAACGTGCGGGCTGCTGTTGCCTGGGCGCTCTCTTCTTTGCAAAAGAGTCTGCAGTTCCACGCTTTGAACCGTGGAAAGGCGCCGGGCTCTGCTAAGATTTCCCCCGGCGCTTCGTTTGCCCTGGGCCAAAGCGAGCCTTCACAATAGCTGAACGCTAACACTGCATACTCGTTCCACTTCCAGAACCGGGCTACGGCGAGGCAGTTCTCCGGGGGAAAACGGCCCTTCGCGAAGGGCAGATCTGCCGAGCTCCTTGCGGGAAAGCGAAAGCAAAGGACGCTTTTCTCCCTCTAACCGCTTTCGTCAGAGGAACGGGGGAAGTCACAGTGTTCTTTCTCTCCCTGAGATACACACAATCTGACGTTGCCTCTGAGCTCCGTTGCTGGCAAAGAACTGAAAGTGACATACATTCCTGTGGGGAAACACAGGGCTTTGCTAGGATTTCTCTAGGCAGTGTGTTTTCCCTGGGCCTCACTGTAGCAACACTGTCTCGCAAGGGCAGAACTGCATGGGATTTCCTCTGCCAGGAGAGAGCTGCTGCTTTGTAGTTTGTGCTGGGAAACCTTGCTTTGGCAAGGGCCAATTGACCGCATTCAGGCAGAAAGAAAAGAGAATAGCAAGAGGCCTTTTCTCCCCGGCTGCTCTGCCAAGCCCTTCCAGCTCAAACTATGTCGTTGCTCCTCTGGAAGGATCCCTGCACCGCGGCGTAGTTTTTCCGAAGAAGCCCTGCGTTTGCAAGAGCAAACGAGGAATTCGTGGCAGGAAAGAGGAAGGAAAGAAAGTTTCTCTCCCTCTGCCTGCTTTGCTCAGAGGACTGGATGAAGTCAGGGAGTTCTCCCTTTCACTGAGAAACGTGCGGGCTGCTGTTGCCTGGGCGCTCTCTTCTTTGCAAAAGAGTCTGCAGTTCCACGCTTTGAACCGTGGAAAGGCGCCGGGCTCTGCTAAGATTTCCCCCGGCGCTTCGTTTGCCCTGGGCCAAAGCGAGCCTTCACAATAGCTGAACGCTAACACTGCATACTCGTTCCACTTCCAGAACCGGGCTACGGCGAGGCAGTTCTCCGGGGGAAAACGGCCCTTCGCGAAGGGCAGATCTGCCGAGCTCCTTGCGGGAAAGCGAAAGCAAAGGACGCTTTTCTCCCTCTAACCGCTTTCGTCAGAGGAACGGGGGAAGTCACAGTGTTCTTTCTCTCCCTGAGATACACACAATCTGACGTTGCCTCTGAGCTCCGTTGCTGGCAAAGAACTGAAAGTGACATACATTCCTGTGGGGAAACACAGGGCTTTGCTAGGATTTCTCTAGGCAGTGTGTTTTCCCTGGGCCTCACTGTAGCAACACTGTCTCGCAAGGGCAGAACTGCATGGGATTTCCTCTGCCAGGAGAGAGCTGCTGCTTTGTAGTTTGTGCTGGGAAACCTTGCTTTGGCAAGGGCCAATTGACCGCATTCAGGCAGAAAGAAAAGAGAATAGCAAGAGGCCTTTTCTCCCCGGCTGCTCTGCCAAGCCCTTCCAGCTCAAACTATGTCGTTGCTCCTCTGGAAGGATCCCTGCACCGCGGCGTAGTTTTTCCGAAGAAGCCCTGCGTTTGCAAGAGCAAACGAGGAATTCGTGGCAGGAAAGAGGAAGGAAAGAAAGTTTCTCTCCCTCTGCCTGCTTTGCTCAGAGGACTGGATGAAGTCAGGGAGTTCTCCCTTTCACTGAGAAACGTGCGGGCTGCTGTTGCCTGGGCGCTCTCTTCTTTGCAAAAGAGTCTGCAGTTCCACGCTTTGAACCGTGGAAAGGCGCCGGGCTCTGCTAAGATTTCCCCCGGCGCTTCGTTTGCCCTGGGCCAAAGCGAGCCTTCACAATAGCTGAACGCTAACACTGCATACTCGTTCCACTTCCAGAACCGGGCTACGGCGAGGCAGTTCTCCGGGGGAAAACGGCCCTTCGCGAAGGGCAGATCTGCCGAGCTCCTTGCGGGAAAGCGAAAGCAAAGGACGCTTTTCTCCCTCTAACCGCTTTCGTCAGAGGAACGGGGGAAGTCACAGTGTTCTTTCTCTCCCTGAGATACACACAATCTGACGTTGCCTCTGAGCTCCGTTGCTGGCAAAGAACTGAAAGTGACATACATTCCTGTGGGGAAACACAGGGCTCTGCTAGGATTTCTCTAGGCAGTGTGTTTTCCCTGGGCCTCACTGTAGCAGCACGATCTCGCCAGGGCAACACTGCATGGCAATTCCTCTGCCAGGAGAGACCTGCTGCTTTGTAGTTTGTGCTGGGAAACCTTGCTTTGGCAAGTGCCAATTGACCGCATTCAGGCAGAAAGAAAAGAGAATAGCAAGAGGCCTTTTCTCCCCGGCTGCTCTGCCAAGCCCTTCCAGCTCAAACTATGTCGTTGCTCCTCTGGAAGGATCCCTGCACCGCGGCGTAGTTTTTCCGAAGAAGCCCTGCGTTTGCAAGAGCAAACGAGGAATTCGTGGCAGGAAAGAGGAAGGAAAGAAAGTTTCTCTCCCTCTGCCTGCTTTGCTCAGAGGACTGGATGAAGTCAGGGAGTTCTCCCTTTCACTGAGAAACGTGCGGGCTGCTGTTGCCTGGGCGCTCTCTTCTTTGCAAAAGAGTCTGCAGTTCCACGCTTTGAACCGTGGAAAGGCGCCGGGCTCTGCTAAGATTTCCCCCGGCGCTTCGTTTGCCCTGGGCCAAAGCGAGCCTTCACAATAGCTGAACGCTAACACTGCATACTCGTTCCACTTCCAGAACCGGGCTACGGCGAGGCAGTTCTCCGGGGGAAAACGGCCCTTCGCGAAGGGCAGATCTGCCGAGCTCCTTGCGGGAAAGCGAAAGCAAAGGACGCTTTTCTCCCTCTAACCGCTTTCGTCAGAGGAACGGGGGAAGTCACAGTGTTCTTTCTCTCCCTGAGATACACACAATCTGACGTTGCCTCTGAGCTCCGTTGCTGGCAAAGAACTGAAAGTGACATACATTCCTGTGGGGAAACACAGGGCTTTGCTAGGATTTCTCTAGGCAGTGTGTTTTCCCTGGGCCTCACTGTAGCAACACTGTCTCGCAAGGGCAGAACTGCATGGGATTTCCTCTGCCAGGAGAGAGCTGCTGCTTTGTAGTTTGTGCTGGGAAACCTTGCTTTGGCAAGGGCCAATTGACCGCATTCAGGCAGAAAGAAAAGAGAATAGCAAGAGGCCTTTTCTCCCCGGCTGCTCTGCCAAGCCCTTCCAGCTCAAACTATGTCGTTGCTCCTCTGGAAGGATCCCTGCACCGCGGCGTAGTTTTTCCGAAGAAGCCCTGCGTTTGCAAGAGCAAACGAGGAATTCGTGGCAGGAAAGAGGAAGGAAAGAAAGTTTCTCTCCCTCTGCCTGCTTTGCTCAGAGGACTGGATGAAGTCAGGGAGTTCTCCCTTTCACTGAGAAACGTGCGGGCTGCTGTTGCCTGGGCGCTCTCTTCTTTGCAAAAGAGTCTGCAGTTCCACGCTTTGAACCGTGGAAAGGCGCCGGGCTCTGCTAAGATTTCCCCCGGCGCTTCGTTTGCCCTGGGCCAAAGCGAGCCTTCACAATAGCTGAACGCTAACACTGCATACTCGTTCCACTTCCAGAACCGGGCTACGGCGAGGCAGTTCTCCGGGGGAAAACGGCCCTTCGCGAAGGGCAGATCTGCCGAGCTCCTTGCGGGAAAGCGAAAGCAAAGGACGCTTTTCTCCCTCTAACCGCTTTCGTCAGAGGAACGGGGGAAGTCACAGTGTTCTTTCTCTCCCTGAGATACACACAATCTGACGTTGCCTCTGAGCTCCGTTGCTGGCAAAGAACTGAAAGTGACATACATTCCTGTGGGGAAACACAGGGCTTTGCTAGGATTTCTCTAGGCAGTGTGTTTTCCCTGGGCCTCACTGTAGCAACACTGTCTCGCAAGGGCAGAACTGCATGGGATTTCCTCTGCCAGGAGAGAGCTGCTGCTTTGTAGTTTGTGCTGGGAAACCTTGCTTTGGCAAGGGCCAATTGACCGCATTCAGGCAGAAAGAAAAGAGAATAGCAAGAGGCCTTTTCTCCCCGGCTGCTCTGCCAAGCCCTTCCAGCTCAAACTATGTCGTTGCTCCTCTGGAAGGATCCCTGCACCGCGGCGTAGTTTTTCCGAAGAAGCCCTGCGTTTGCAAGAGCAAACGAGGAATTCGTGGCAGGAAAGAGGAAGGAAAGAAAGTTTCTCTCCCTCTGCCTGCTTTGCTCAGAGGACTGGATGAAGTCAGGGAGTTCTCCCTTTCACTGAGAAACGTGCGGGCTGCTGTTGCCTGGGCGCTCTCTTCTTTGCAAAAGAGTCTGCAGTTCCACGCTTTGAACCGTGGAAAGGCGCCGGGCTCTGCTAAGATTTCCCCCGGCGCTTCGTTTGCCCTGGGCCAAAGCGAGCCTTCACAATAGCTGAACGCTAACACTGCATACTCGTTCCACTTCCAGAACCGGGCTACGGCGAGGCAGTTCTCCGGGGGAAAACGGCCCTTCGCGAAGGGCAGATCTGCCGAGCTCCTTGCGGGAAAGCGAAAGCAAAGGACGCTTTTCTCCCTCTAACCGCTTTCGTCAGAGGAACGGGGGAAGTCACAGTGTTCTTTCTCTCCCTGAGATACACACAATCTGACGTTGCCTCTGAGCTCCGTTGCTGGCAAAGAACTGAAAGTGACATACATTCCTGTGGGGAAACACAGGGCTTTGCTAGGATTTCTCTAGGCAGTGTGTTTTCCCTGGGCCTCACTGTAGCAGCACGATCTCGCCAGGGCAACACTGCATGGCAATTCCTCTGCCAGGAGAGACCTGCTGCTTTGTAGTTTGTGCTGGGAAACCTTGCTTTGGCAAGTGCCAATTGACCGCATTCAGGCAGAAAGAAAAGAGAATAGCAAGAGGCCTTTTCTCCCCGGCTGCTCTGCCAAGCCCTTCCAGCTCAAACTATGTCGTTGCTCCTCTGGAAGGATCCCTGCACCGCGGCGTAGTTTTTCCGAAGAAGCCCTGCGTTTGCAAGAGCAAACGAGGAATTCGTGGCAGGAAAGAGGAAGGAAAGAAAGTTTCTCTCCCTCTGCCTGCTTTGCTCAGAGGACTGGATGAAGTCAGGGAGTTCTCCCTTTCACTGAGAAACGTGCGGGCTGCTGTTGCCTGGGCGCTCTCTTCTTTGCAAAAGAGTCTGCAGTTCCACGCTTTGAACCGTGGAAAGGCGCCGGGCTCTGCTAAGATTTCCCCCGGCGCTTCGTTTGCCCTGGGCCAAAGCGAGCCTTCACAATAGCTGAACGCTAACACTGCATACTCGTTCCACTTCCAGAACCGGGCTACGGCGAGGCAGTTCTCCGGGGGAAAACGGCCCTTCGCGAAGGGCAGATCTGCCGAGCTCCTTGCGGGAAAGCGAAAGCAAAGGACGCTTTTCTCCCTCTAACCGCTTTCGTCAGAGGAACGGGGGAAGTCACAGTGTTCTTTCTCTCCCTGAGATACACACAATCTGACGTTGCCTCTGAGCTCCGTTGCTGGCAAAGAACTGAAAGTGACATACATTCCTGTGGGGAAACACAGGGCTTTGCTAGGATTTCTCTAGGCAGTGTGTTTTCCCTGGGCCTCACTGTAGCAACACTGTCTCGCAAGGGCAGAACTGCATGGGATTTCCTCTGCCAGGAGAGAGCTGCTGCTTTGTAGTTTGTGCTGGGAAACCTTGCTTTGGCAAGGGCCAATTGACCGCATTCAGGCAGAAAGAAAAGAGAATAGCAAGAGGCCTTTTCTCCCCGGCTGCTCTGCCAAGCCCTTCCAGCTCAAACTATGTCGTTGCTCCTCTGGAAGGATCCCTGCACCGCGGCGTAGTTTTTCCGAAGAAGCCCTGCGTTTGCAAGAGCAAACGAGGAATTCGTGGCAGGAAAGAGGAAGGAAAGAAAGTTTCTCTCCCTCTGCCTGCTTTGCTCAGAGGACTGGATGAAGTCAGGGAGTTCTCCCTTTCACTGAGAAACGTGCGGGCTGCTGTTGCCTGGGCGCTCTCTTCTTTGCAAAAGAGTCTGCAGTTCCACGCTTTGAACCGTGGAAAGGCGCCGGGCTCTGCTAAGATTTCCCCCGGCGCTTCGTTTGCCCTGGGCCAAAGCGAGCCTTCACAATAGCTGAACGCTAACACTGCATACTCGTTCCACTTCCAGAACCGGGCTACGGCGAGGCAGTTCTCCGGGGGAAAACGGCCCTTCGCGAAGGGCAGATCTGCCGAGCTCCTTGCGGGAAAGCGAAAGCAAAGGACGCTTTTCTCCCTCTAACCGCTTTCGTCAGAGGAACGGGGGAAGTCACAGTGTTCTTTCTCTCCCTGAGATACACACAATCTGACGTTGCCTCTGAGCTCCGTTGCTGGCAAAGAACTGAAAGTGACATACATTCCTGTGGGGAAACACAGGGCTTTGCTAGGATTTCTCTAGGCAGTGTGTTTTCCCTGGGCCTCACTGTAGCAACACTGTCTCGCAAGGGCAGAACTGCATGGGATTTCCTCTGCCAGGAGAGAGCTGCTGCTTTGTAGTTTGTGCTGGGAAACCTTGCTTTGGCAAGGGCCAATTGACCGCATTCAGGCAGAAAGAAAAGAGAATAGCAAGAGGCCTTTTCTCCCCGGCTGCTCTGCCAAGCCCTTCCAGCTCAAACTATGTCGTTGCTCCTCTGGAAGGATCCCTGCACCGCGGCGTAGTTTTTCCGAAGAAGCCCTGCGTTTGCAAGAGCAAACGAGGAATTCGTGGCAGGAAAGAGGAAGGAAAGAAAGTTTCTCTCCCTCTGCCTGCTTTGCTCAGAGGACTGGATGAAGTCAGGGAGTTCTCCCTTTCACTGAGAAACGTGCGGGCTGCTGTTGCCTGGGCGCTCTCTTCTTTGCAAAAGAGTCTGCAGTTCCACGCTTTGAACCGTGGAAAGGCGCCGGGCTCTGCTAAGATTTCCCCCGGCGCTTCGTTTGCCCTGGGCCAAAGCGAGCCTTCACAATAGCTGAACGCTAACACTGCATACTCGTTCCACTTCCAGAACCGGGCTACGGCGAGGCAGTTCTCCGGGGGAAAACGGCCCTTCGCGAAGGGCAGATCTGCCGAGCTCCTTGCGGGAAAGCGAAAGCAAAGGACGCTTTTCTCCCTCTAACCGCTTTCGTCAGAGGAACGGGGGAAGTCACAGTGTTCTTTCTCTCCCTGAGATACACACAATCTGACGTTGCCTCTGAGCTCCGTTGCTGGCAAAGAACTGAAAGTGACATACATTCCTGTGGGGAAACACAGGGCTTTGCTAGGATTTCTCTAGGCAGTGTGTTTTCCCTGGGCCTCACTGTAGCAACACTGTCTCGCAAGGGCAGAACTGCATGGGATTTCCTCTGCCAGGAGAGAGCTGCTGCTTTGTAGTTTGTGCTGGGAAACCTTGCTTTGGCAAGGGCCAATTGACCGCATTCAGGCAGAAAGAAAAGAGAATAGCAAGAGGCCTTTTCTCCCCGGCTGCTCTGCCAAGCCCTTCCAGCTCAAACTATGTCGTTGCTCCTCTGGAAGGATCCCTGCACCGCGGCGTAGTTTTTCCGAAGAAGCCCTGCGTTTGCAAGAGCAAACGAGGAATTCGTGGCAGGAAAGAGGAAGGAAAGAAAGTTTCTCTCCCTCTGCCTGCTTTGCTCAGAGGACTGGATGAAGTCAGGGAGTTCTCCCTTTCACTGAGAAACGTGCGGGCTGCTGTTGCCTGGGCGCTCTCTTCTTTGCAAAAGAGTCTGCAGTTCCACGCTTTGAACCGTGGAAAGGCGCCGGGCTCTGCTAAGATTTCCCCCGGCGCTTCGTTTGCCCTGGGCCAAAGCGAGCCTTCACAATAGCTGAACGCTAACACTGCATACTCGTTCCACTTCCAGAACCGGGCTACGGCGAGGCAGTTCTCCGGGGGAAAACGGCCCTTCGCGAAGGGCAGATCTGCCGAGCTCCTTGCGGGAAAGCGAAAGCAAAGGACGCTTTTCTCCCTCTAACCGCTTTCGTCAGAGGAACGGGGGAAGTCACAGTGTTCTTTCTCTCCCTGAGATACACACAATCTGACGTTGCCTCTGAGCTCCGTTGCTGGCAAAGAACTGAAAGTGACATACATTCCTGTGGGGAAACACAGGGCTTTGCTAGGATTTCTCTAGGCAGTGTGTTTTCCCTGGGCCTCACTGTAGCAACACTGTCTCGCAAGGGCAGAACTGCATGGGATTTCCTCTGCCAGGAGAGAGCTGCTGCTTTGTAGTTTGTGCTGGGAAACCTTGCTTTGGCAAGGGCCAATTGACCGCATTCAGGCAGAAAGAAAAGAGAATAGCAAGAGGCCTTTTCTCCCCGGCTGCTCTGCCAAGCCCTTCCAGCTCAAACTATGTCGTTGCTCCTCTGGAAGGATCCCTGCACCGCGGCGTAGTTTTTCCGAAGAAGCCCTGCGTTTGCAAGAGCAAACGAGGAATTCGTGGCAGGAAAGAGGAAGGAAAGAAAGTTTCTCTCCCTCTGCCTGCTTTGCTCAGAGGACTGGATGAAGTCAGGGAGTTCTCCCTTTCACTGAGAAACGTGCGGGCTGCTGTTGCCTGGGCGCTCTCTTCTTTGCAAAAGAGTCTGCAGTTCCACGCTTTGAACCGTGGAAAGGCGCCGGGCTCTGCTAAGATTTCCCCCGGCGCTTCGTTTGCCCTGGGCCAAAGCGAGCCTTCACAATAGCTGAACGCTAACACTGCATACTCGTTCCACTTCCAGAACCGGGCTACGGCGAGGCAGTTCTCCGGGGGAAAACGGCCCTTCGCGAAGGGCAGATCTGCCGAGCTCCTTGCGGGAAAGCGAAAGCAAAGGACGCTTTTCTCCCTCTAACCGCTTTCGTCAGAGGAACGGGGGAAGTCACAGTGTTCTTTCTCTCCCTGAGATACACACAATCTGACGTTGCCTCTGAGCTCCGTTGCTGGCAAAGAACTGAAAGTGACATACATTCCTGTGGGGAAACACAGGGCTTTGCTAGGATTTCTCTAGGCAGTGTGTTTTCCCTGGGCCTCACTGTAGCAACACTGTCTCGCAAGGGCAGAACTGCATGGGATTTCCTCTGCCAGGAGAGAGCTGCTGCTTTGTAGTTTGTGCTGGGAAACCTTGCTTTGGCAAGGGCCAATTGACCGCATTCAGGCAGAAAGAAAAGAGAATAGCAAGAGGCCTTTTCTCCCCGGCTGCTCTGCCAAGCCCTTCCAGCTCAAACTATGTCGTTGCTCCTCTGGAAGGATCCCTGCACCGCGGCGTAGTTTTTCCGAAGAAGCCCTGCGTTTGCAAGAGCAAACGAGGAATTCGTGGCAGGAAAGAGGAAGGAAAGAAAGTTTCTCTCCCTCTGCCTGCTTTGCTCAGAGGACTGGATGAAGTCAGGGAGTTCTCCCTTTCACTGAGAAACGTGCGGGCTGCTGTTGCCTGGGCGCTCTCTTCTTTGCAAAAGAGTCTGCAGTTCCACGCTTTGAACCGTGGAAAGGCGCCGGGCTCTGCTAAGATTTCCCCCGGCGCTTCGTTTGCCCTGGGCCAAAGCGAGCCTTCACAATAGCTGAACGCTAACACTGCATACTCGTTCCACTTCCAGAACCGGGCTACGGCGAGGCAGTTCTCCGGGGGAAAACGGCCCTTCGCGAAGGGCAGATCTGCCGAGCTCCTTGCGGGAAAGCGAAAGCAAAGGACGCTTTTCTCCCTCTAACCGCTTTCGTCAGAGGAACGGGGGAAGTCACAGTGTTCTTTCTCTCCCTGAGATACACACAATCTGACGTTGCCTCTGAGCTCCGTTGCTGGCAAAGAACTGAAAGTGACATACATTCCTGTGGGGAAACACAGGGCTCTGCTAGGATTTCTCTAGGCAGTGTGTTTTCCCTGGGCCTCACTGTAGCAGCACGATCTCGCCAGGGCAACACTGCATGGCAATTCCTCTGCCAGGAGAGACCTGCTGCTTTGTAGTTTGTGCTGGGAAACCTTGCTTTGGCAAGTGCCAATTGACCGCATTCAGGCAGAAAGAAAAGAGAATAGCAAGAGGCCTTTTCTCCCCGGCTGCTCTGCCAAGCCCTTCCAGCTCAAACTATGTCGTTGCTCCTCTGGAAGGATCCCTGCACCGCGGCGTAGTTTTTCCGAAGAAGCCCTGCGTTTGCAAGAGCAAACGAGGAATTCGTGGCAGGAAAGAGGAAGGAAAGAAAGTTTCTCTCCCTCTGCCTGCTTTGCTCAGAGGACTGGATGAAGTCAGGGAGTTCTCCCTTTCACTGAGAAACGTGCGGGCTGCTGTTGCCTGGGCGCTCTCTTCTTTGCAAAAGAGTCTGCAGTTCCACGCTTTGAACCGTGGAAAGGCGCCGGGCTCTGCTAAGATTTCCCCCGGCGCTTCGTTTGCCCTGGGCCAAAGCGAGCCTTCACAATAGCTGAACGCTAACACTGCATACTCGTTCCACTTCCAGAACCGGGCTACGGCGAGGCAGTTCTCCGGGGGAAAACGGCCCTTCGCGAAGGGCAGATCTGCCGAGCTCCTTGCGGGAAAGCGAAAGCAAAGGACGCTTTTCTCCCTCTAACCGCTTTCGTCAGAGGAACGGGGGAAGTCACAGTGTTCTTTCTCTCCCTGAGATACACACAATCTGACGTTGCCTCTGAGCTCCGTTGCTGGCAAAGAACTGAAAGTGACATACATTCCTGTGGGGAAACACAGGGCTTTGCTAGGATTTCTCTAGGCAGTGTGTTTTCCCTGGGCCTCACTGTAGCAGCACGATCTCGCCAGGGCAACACTGCATGGCAATTCCTCTGCCAGGAGAGAGCTGCTGCTTTGTAGTTTGTGCTGGGAAACCTTGCTTTGGCAAGTGCCAATTGACCGCATTCAGGCAGAAAGAAAAGAGAATAGCAAGAGGCCTTTTCTCCCCGGCTGCTCTGCCAAGCCCTTCCAGCTCAAACTATGTCGTTGCTCCTCTGGAAGGATCCCTGCACCGCGGCGTAGTTTTTCCGAAGAAGCCCTGCGTTTGCAAGAGCAAACGAGGAATTCGTGGCAGGAAAGAGGAAGGAAAGAAAGTTTCTCTCCCTCTGCCTGCTTTGCTCAGAGGACTGGATGAAGTCAGGGAGTTCTCCCTTTCACTGAGAAACGTGCGGGCTGCTGTTGCCTGGGCGCTCTCTTCTTTGCAAAAGAGTCTGCAGTTCCACGCTTTGAACCGTGGAAAGGCGCCGGGCTCTGCTAAGATTTCCCCCGGCGCTTCGTTTGCCCTGGGCCAAAGCGAGCCTTCACAATAGCTGAACGCTAACACTGCATACTCGTTCCACTTCCAGAACCGGGCTACGGCGAGGCAGTTCTCCGGGGGAAAACGGCCCTTCGCGAAGGGCAGATCTGCCGAGCTCCTTGCGGGAAAGCGAAAGCAAAGGACGCTTTTCTCCCTCTAACCGCTTTCGTCAGAGGAACGGGGGAAGTCACAGTGTTCTTTCTCTCCCTGAGATACACACAATCTGACGTTGCCTCTGAGCTCCGTGGCTGGCAAGGAACTGAAAGTGACATACATTCCTGTGGGGAAACACAGGGCTCTCCTAGGATTTCTCTAGGCAGTGTGTTTTCCCTGGGCCTCACTGTAGCAGCACGATCTCGCCAGGGCAACACTGCATGGCAATTCCTCTGCCAGGAGAGACCTGCTGCTTTGTAGTTTGTGCTGGGAAACCTTGCTTTGGCAAGTGCCAATTGACCGCATTCAGGCAGAAAGAAAAGAGAATAGCAAGAGGCCTTTTCTCCCCGGCTGCTCTGCCAAGCCCTTCCAGCTCAAACTATGTCGTTGCTCCTCTGGAAGGATCCCTGCACCGCGGCGTAGTTTTTCCGAAGAAGCCCTGCGTTTGCAAGAGCAAACGAGGAATTCGTGGCAGGAAAGAGGAAGGAAAGAAAGTTTCTCTCCCTCTGCCTGCTTTGCTCAGAGGACTGGATGAAGTCAGGGAGTTCTCCCTTTCACTGAGAAACGTGCGGGCTGCTGTTGCCTGGGCGCTCTCTTCTTTGCAAAAGAGTCTGCAGTTCCACGCTTTGAACCGTGGAAAGGCGCCGGGCTCTGCTAAGATTTCCCCCGGCGCTTCGTTTGCCCTGGGCCAAAGCGAGCCTTCACAATAGCTGAACGCTAACACTGCATACTCGTTCCACTTCCAGAACCGGGCTACGGCGAGGCAGTTCTCCGGGGGAAAACGGCCCTTCGCGAAGGGCAGATCTGCCGAGCTCCTTGCGGGAAAGCGAAAGCAAAGGACGCTTTTCTCCCTCTAACCGCTTTCGTCAGAGGAACGGGGGAAGTCACAGTGTTCTTTCTCTCCCTGAGATACACACAATCTGACGTTGCCTCTGAGCTCCGTTGCTGGCAAAGAACTGAAAGTGACATACATTCCTGTGGGGAAACACAGGGCTTTGCTAGGATTTCTCTAGGCAGTGTGTTTTCCCTGGGCCTCACTGTAGCAACACTGTCTCGCAAGGGCAGAACTGCATGGGATTTCCTCTGCCAGGAGAGAGCTGCTGCTTTGTAGTTTGTGCTGGGAAACCTTGCTTTGGCAAGGGCCAATTGACCGCATTCAGGCAGAAAGAAAAGAGAATAGCAAGAGGCCTTTTCTCCCCGGCTGCTCTGCCAAGCCCTTCCAGCTCAAACTATGTCGTTGCTCCTCTGGAAGGATCCCTGCACCGCGGCGTAGTTTTTCCGAAGAAGCCCTGCGTTTGCAAGAGCAAACGAGGAATTCGTGGCAGGAAAGAGGAAGGAAAGAAAGTTTCTCTCCCTCTGCCTGCTTTGCTCAGAGGACTGGATGAAGTCAGGGAGTTCTCCCTTTCACTGAGAAACGTGCGGGCTGCTGTTGCCTGGGCGCTCTCTTCTTTGCAAAAGAGTCTGCAGTTCCACGCTTTGAACCGTGGAAAGGCGCCGGGCTCTGCTAAGATTTCCCCCGGCGCTTCGTTTGCCCTGGGCCAAAGCGAGCCTTCACAATAGCTGAACGCTAACACTGCATACTCGTTCCACTTCCAGAACCGGGCTACGGCGAGGCAGTTCTCCGGGGGAAAACGGCCCTTCGCGAAGGGCAGATCTGCCGAGCTCCTTGCGGGAAAGCGAAAGCAAAGGACGCTTTTCTCCCTCTAACCGCTTTCGTCAGAGGAACGGGGGAAGTCACAGTGTTCTTTCTCTCCCTGAGATACACACAATCTGACGTTGCCTCTGAGCTCCGTTGCTGGCAAAGAACTGAAAGTGACATACATTCCTGTGGGGAAACACAGGGCTTTGCTAGGATTTCTCTAGGCAGTGTGTTTTCCCTGGGCCTCACTGTAGCAGCACGATCTCGCCAGGGCAACACTGCATGGCAATTCCTCTGCCAGGAGAGACCTGCTGCTTTGTAGTTTGTGCTGGGAAACCTTGCTTTGGCAAGTGCCAATTGACCGCATTCAGGCAGAAAGAAAAGAGAATAGCAAGAGGCCTTTTCTCCCCGGCTGCTCTGCCAAGCCCTTCCAGCTCAAACTATGTCGTTGCTCCTCTGGAAGGATCCCTGCACCGCGGCGTAGTTTTTCCGAAGAAGCCCTGCGTTTGCAAGAGCAAACGAGGAATTCGTGGCAGGAAAGAGGAAGGAAAGAAAGTTTCTCTCCCTCTGCCTGCTTTGCTCAGAGGACTGGATGAAGTCAGGGAGTTCTCCCTTTCACTGAGAAACGTGCGGGCTGCTGTTGCCTGGGCGCTCTCTTCTTTGCAAAAGAGTCTGCAGTTCCACGCTTTGAACCGTGGAAAGGCGCCGGGCTCTGCTAAGATTTCCCCCGGCGCTTCGTTTGCCCTGGGCCAAAGCGAGCCTTCACAATAGCTGAACGCTAACACTGCATACTCGTTCCACTTCCAGAACCGGGCTACGGCGAGGCAGTTCTCCGGGGGAAAACGGCCCTTCGCGAAGGGCAGATCTGCCGAGCTCCTTGCGGGAAAGCGAAAGCAAAGGACGCTTTTCTCCCTCTAACCGCTTTCGTCAGAGGAACGGGGGAAGTCACAGTGTTCTTTCTCTCCCTGAGATACACACAATCTGACGTTGCCTCTGAGCTCCGTTGCTGGCAAAGAACTGAAAGTGACATACATTCCTGTGGGGAAACACAGGGCTTTGCTAGGATTTCTCTAGGCAGTGTGTTTTCCCTGGGCCTCACTGTAGCAACACTGTCTCGCAAGGGCAGAACTGCATGGGATTTCCTCTGCCAGGAGAGAGCTGCTGCTTTGTAGTTTGTGCTGGGAAACCTTGCTTTGGCAAGGGCCAATTGACCGCATTCAGGCAGAAAGAAAAGAGAATAGCAAGAGGCCTTTTCTCCCCGGCTGCTCTGCCAAGCCCTTCCAGCTCAAACTATGTCGTTGCTCCTCTGGAAGGATCCCTGCACCGCGGCGTAGTTTTTCCGAAGAAGCCCTGCGTTTGCAAGAGCAAACGAGGAATTCGTGGCAGGAAAGAGGAAGGAAAGAAAGTTTCTCTCCCTCTGCCTGCTTTGCTCAGAGGACTGGATGAAGTCAGGGAGTTCTCCCTTTCACTGAGAAACGTGCGGGCTGCTGTTGCCTGGGCGCTCTCTTCTTTGCAAAAGAGTCTGCAGTTCCACGCTTTGAACCGTGGAAAGGCGCCGGGCTCTGCTAAGATTTCCCCCGGCGCTTCGTTTGCCCTGGGCCAAAGCGAGCCTTCACAATAGCTGAACGCTAACACTGCATACTCGTTCCACTTCCAGAACCGGGCTACGGCGAGGCAGTTCTCCGGGGGAAAACGGCCCTTCGCGAAGGGCAGATCTGCCGAGCTCCTTGCGGGAAAGCGAAAGCAAAGGACGCTTTTCTCCCTCTAACCGCTTTCGTCAGAGGAACGGGGGAAGTCACAGTGTTCTTTCTCTCCCTGAGATACACACAATCTGACGTTGCCTCTGAGCTCCGTTGCTGGCAAAGAACTGAAAGTGACATACATTCCTGTGGGGAAACACAGGGCTTTGCTAGGATTTCTCTAGGCAGTGTGTTTTCCCTGGGCCTCACTGTAGCAACACTGTCTCGCAAGGGCAGAACTGCATGGGATTTCCTCTGCCAGGAGAGAGCTGCTGCTTTGTAGTTTGTGCTGGGAAACCTTGCTTTGGCAAGGGCCAATTGACCGCATTCAGGCAGAAAGAAAAGAGAATAGCAAGAGGCCTTTTCTCCCCGGCTGCTCTGCCAAGCCCTTCCAGCTCAAACTATGTCGTTGCTCCTCTGGAAGGATCCCTGCACCGCGGCGTAGTTTTTCCGAAGAAGCCCTGCGTTTGCAAGAGCAAACGAGGAATTCGTGGCAGGAAAGAGGAAGGAAAGAAAGTTTCTCTCCCTCTGCCTGCTTTGCTCAGAGGACTGGATGAAGTCAGGGAGTTCTCCCTTTCACTGAGAAACGTGCGGGCTGCTGTTGCCTGGGCGCTCTCTTCTTTGCAAAAGAGTCTGCAGTTCCACGCTTTGAACCGTGGAAAGGCGCCGGGCTCTGCTAAGATTTCCCCCGGCGCTTCGTTTGCCCTGGGCCAAAGCGAGCCTTCACAATAGCTGAACGCTAACACTGCATACTCGTTCCACTTCCAGAACCGGGCTACGGCGAGGCAGTTCTCCGGGGGAAAACGGCCCTTCGCGAAGGGCAGATCTGCCGAGCTCCTTGCGGGAAAGCGAAAGCAAAGGACGCTTTTCTCCCTCTAACCGCTTTCGTCAGAGGAACGGGGGAAGTCACAGTGTTCTTTCTCTCCCTGAGATACACACAATCTGACGTTGCCTCTGAGCTCCGTTGCTGGCAAAGAACTGAAAGTGACATACATTCCTGTGGGGAAACACAGGGCTTTGCTAGGATTTCTCTAGGCAGTGTGTTTTCCCTGGGCCTCACTGTAGCAACACTGTCTCGCAAGGGCAGAACTGCATGGGATTTCCTCTGCCAGGAGAGAGCTGCTGCTTTGTAGTTTGTGCTGGGAAACCTTGCTTTGGCAAGGGCCAATTGACCGCATTCAGGCAGAAAGAAAAGAGAATAGCAAGAGGCCTTTTCTCCCCGGCTGCTCTGCCAAGCCCTTCCAGCTCAAACTATGTCGTTGCTCCTCTGGAAGGATCCCTGCACCGCGGCGTAGTTTTTCCGAAGAAGCCCTGCGTTTGCAAGAGCAAACGAGGAATTCGTGGCAGGAAAGAGGAAGGAAAGAAAGTTTCTCTCCCTCTGCCTGCTTTGCTCAGAGGACTGGATGAAGTCAGGGAGTTCTCCCTTTCACTGAGAAACGTGCGGGCTGCTGTTGCCTGGGCGCTCTCTTCTTTGCAAAAGAGTCTGCAGTTCCACGCTTTGAACCGTGGAAAGGCGCCGGGCTCTGCTAAGATTTCCCCCGGCGCTTCGTTTGCCCTGGGCCAAAGCGAGCCTTCACAATAGCTGAACGCTAACACTGCATACTCGTTCCACTTCCAGAACCGGGCTACGGCGAGGCAGTTCTCCGGGGGAAAACGGCCCTTCGCGAAGGGCAGATCTGCCGAGCTCCTTGCGGGAAAGCGAAAGCAAAGGACGCTTTTCTCCCTCTAACCGCTTTCGTCAGAGGAACGGGGGAAGTCACAGTGTTCTTTCTCTCCCTGAGATACACACAATCTGACGTTGCCTCTGAGCTCCGTTGCTGGCAAAGAACTGAAAGTGACATACATTCCTGTGGGGAAACACAGGGCTTTGCTAGGATTTCTCTAGGCAGTGTGTTTTCCCTGGGCCTCACTGTAGCAACACTGTCTCGCAAGGGCAGAACTGCATGGGATTTCCTCTGCCAGGAGAGAGCTGCTGCTTTGTAGTTTGTGCTGGGAAACCTTGCTTTGGCAAGGGCCAATTGACCGCATTCAGGCAGAAAGAAAAGAGAATAGCAAGAGGCCTTTTCTCCCCGGCTGCTCTGCCAAGCCCTTCCAGCTCAAACTATGTCGTTGCTCCTCTGGAAGGATCCCTGCACCGCGGCGTAGTTTTTCCGAAGAAGCCCTGCGTTTGCAAGAGCAAACGAGGAATTCGTGGCAGGAAAGAGGAAGGAAAGAAAGTTTCTCTCCCTCTGCCTGCTTTGCTCAGAGGACTGGATGAAGTCAGGGAGTTCTCCCTTTCACTGAGAAACGTGCGGGCTGCTGTTGCCTGGGCGCTCTCTTCTTTGCAAAAGAGTCTGCAGTTCCACGCTTTGAACCGTGGAAAGGCGCCGGGCTCTGCTAAGATTTCCCCCGGCGCTTCGTTTGCCCTGGGCCAAAGCGAGCCTTCACAATAGCTGAACGCTAACACTGCATACTCGTTCCACTTCCAGAACCGGGCTACGGCGAGGCAGTTCTCCGGGGGAAAACGGCCCTTCGCGAAGGGCAGATCTGCCGAGCTCCTTGCGGGAAAGCGAAAGCAAAGGACGCTTTTCTCCCTCTAACCGCTTTCGTCAGAGGAACGGGGGAAGTCACAGTGTTCTTTCTCTCCCTGAGATACACACAATCTGACGTTGCCTCTGAGCTCCGTTGCTGGCAAAGAACTGAAAGTGACATACATTCCTGTGGGGAAACACAGGGCTTTGCTAGGATTTCTCTAGGCAGTGTGTTTTCCCTGGGCCTCACTGTAGCAACACTGTCTCGCAAGGGCAGAACTGCATGGGATTTCCTCTGCCAGGAGAGAGCTGCTGCTTTGTAGTTTGTGCTGGGAAACCTTGCTTTGGCAAGGGCCAATTGACCGCATTCAGGCAGAAAGAAAAGAGAATAGCAAGAGGCCTTTTCTCCCCGGCTGCTCTGCCAAGCCCTTCCAGCTCAAACTATGTCGTTGCTCCTCTGGAAGGATCCCTGCACCGCGGCGTAGTTTTTCCGAAGAAGCCCTGCGTTTGCAAGAGCAAACGAGGAATTCGTGGCAGGAAAGAGGAAGGAAAGAAAGTTTCTCTCCCTCTGCCTGCTTTGCTCAGAGGACTGGATGAAGTCAGGGAGTTCTCCCTTTCACTGAGAAACGTGCGGGCTGCTGTTGCCTGGGCGCTCTCTTCTTTGCAAAAGAGTCTGCAGTTCCACGCTTTGAACCGTGGAAAGGCGCCGGGCTCTGCTAAGATTTCCCCCGGCGCTTCGTTTGCCCTGGGCCAAAGCGAGCCTTCACAATAGCTGAACGCTAACACTGCATACTCGTTCCACTTCCAGAACCGGGCTACGGCGAGGCAGTTCTCCGGGGGAAAACGGCCCTTCGCGAAGGGCAGATCTGCCGAGCTCCTTGCGGGAAAGCGAAAGCAAAGGACGCTTTTCTCCCTCTAACCGCTTTCGTCAGAGGAACGGGGGAAGTCACAGTGTTCTTTCTCTCCCTGAGATACACACAATCTGACGTTGCCTCTGAGCTCCGTTGCTGGCAAAGAACTGAAAGTGACATACATTCCTGTGGGGAAACACAGGGCTCTGCTAGGATTTCTCTAGGCAGTGTGTTTTCCCTGGGCCTCACTGTAGCAGCACGATCTCGCCAGGGCAACACTGCATGGCAATTCCTCTGCCAGGAGAGACCTGCTGCTTTGTAGTTTGTGCTGGGAAACCTTGCTTTGGCAAGTGCCAATTGACCGCATTCAGGCAGAAAGAAAAGAGAATAGCAAGAGGCCTTTTCTCCCCGGCTGCTCTGCCAAGCCCTTCCAGCTCAAACTATGTCGTTGCTCCTCTGGAAGGATCCCTGCACCGCGGCGTAGTTTTTCCGAAGAAGCCCTGCGTTTGCAAGAGCAAACGAGGAATTCGTGGCAGGAAAGAGGAAGGAAAGAAAGTTTCTCTCCCTCTGCCTGCTTTGCTCAGAGGACTGGATGAAGTCAGGGAGTTCTCCCTTTCACTGAGAAACGTGCGGGCTGCTGTTGCCTGGGCGCTCTCTTCTTTGCAAAAGAGTCTGCAGTTCCACGCTTTGAACCGTGGAAAGGCGCCGGGCTCTGCTAAGATTTCCCCCGGCGCTTCGTTTGCCCTGGGCCAAAGCGAGCCTTCACAATAGCTGAACGCTAACACTGCATACTCGTTCCACTTCCAGAACCGGGCTACGGCGAGGCAGTTCTCCGGGGGAAAACGGCCCTTCGCGAAGGGCAGATCTGCCGAGCTCCTTGCGGGAAAGCGAAAGCAAAGGACGCTTTTCTCCCTCTAACCGCTTTCGTCAGAGGAACGGGGGAAGTCACAGTGTTCTTTCTCTCCCTGAGATACACACAATCTGACGTTGCCTCTGAGCTCCGTTGCTGGCAAAGAACTGAAAGTGACATACATTCCTGTGGGGAAACACAGGGCTTTGCTAGGATTTCTCTAGGCAGTGTGTTTTCCCTGGGCCTCACTGTAGCAGCACGATCTCGCCAGGGCAACACTGCATGGCAATTCCTCTGCCAGGAGAGAGCTGCTGCTTTGTAGTTTGTGCTGGGAAACCTTGCTTTGGCAAGTGCCAATTGACCGCATTCAGGCAGAAAGAAAAGAGAATAGCAAGAGGCCTTTTCTCCCCGGCTGCTCTGCCAAGCCCTTCCAGCTCAAACTATGTCGTTGCTCCTCTGGAAGGATCCCTGCACCGCGGCGTAGTTTTTCCGAAGAAGCCCTGCGTTTGCAAGAGCAAACGAGGAATTCGTGGCAGGAAAGAGGAAGGAAAGAAAGTTTCTCTCCCTCTGCCTGCTTTGCTCAGAGGACTGGATGAAGTCAGGGAGTTCTCCCTTTCACTGACAAACGTGCGGGCTGCTGTTGCCTGGGCGCTCTCTTCTTTGCAAAAGAGTCTGCAGTTCCACGCTTTGAACCGTGGAAAGGCGCCGGGCTCTGCTAAGATTTCCCCCGGCGCTTCGTTTGCCCTGGGCCAAAGCGAGCCTTCACAATAGCTGAACGCTAACACTGCATACTCGTTCCACTTCCAGAACCGGGCTACGGCGAGGCAGTTCTCCGGGGGAAAACGGCCCTTCGCGAAGGGCAGATCTGCCGAGCTCCTTGCGGGAAAGCGAAAGCAAAGGACGCTTTTCTCCCTCTAACCGCTTTCGTCAGAGGAACGGGGGAAGTCACAGTGTTCTTTCTCTCCCTGAGATACACACAATCTGACGTTGCCTCTGAGCTCCGTTGCTGGCAAAGAACTGAAAGTGACATACATTCCTGTGGGGAAACACAGGGCTTTGCTAGGATTTCTCTAGGCAGTGTGTTTTCCCTGGGCCTCACTGTAGCAGCACGATCTCGCCAGGGCAACACTGCATGGCAATTCCTCTGCCAGGAGAGACCTGCTGCTTTGTAGTTTGTGCTGGGAAACCTTGCTTTGGCAAGTGCCAATTGACCGCATTCAGGCAGAAAGAAAAGAGAATAGCAAGAGGCCTTTTCTCCCCGGCTGCTCTGCCAAGCCCTTCCAGCTCAAACTATGTCGTTGCTCCTCTGGAAGGATCCCTGCACCGCGGCGTAGTTTTTCCGAAGAAGCCCTGCGTTTGCAAGAGCAAACGAGGAATTCGTGGCAGGAAAGAGGAAGGAAAGAAAGTTTCTCTCCCTCTGCCTGCTTTGCTCAGAGGACTGGATGAAGTCAGGGAGTTCTCCCTTTCACTGAGAAACGTGCGGGCTGCTGTTGCCTGGGCGCTCTCTTCTTTGCAAAAGAGTCTGCAGTTCCACGCTTTGAACCGTGGAAAGGCGCCGGGCTCTGCTAAGATTTCCCCCGGCGCTTCGTTTGCCCTGGGCCAAAGCGAGCCTTCACAATAGCTGAACGCTAACACTGCATACTCGTTCCACTTCCAGAACCGGGCTACGGCGAGGCAGTTCTCCGGGGGAAAACGGCCCTTCGCGAAGGGCAGATCTGCCGAGCTCCTTGCGGGAAAGCGAAAGCAAAGGACGCTTTTCTCCCTCTAACCGCTTTCGTCAGAGGAACGGGGGAAGTCACAGTGTTCTTTCTCTCCCTGAGATACACACAATCTGACGTTGCCTCTGAGCTCCGTTGCTGGCAAAGAACTGAAAGTGACATACATTCCTGTGGGGAAACACAGGGCTTTGCTAGGATTTCTCTAGGCAGTGTGTTTTCCCTGGGCCTCACTGTAGCAACACTGTCTCGCAAGGGCAGAACTGCATGGGATTTCCTCTGCCAGGAGAGAGCTGCTGCTTTGTAGTTTGTGCTGGGAAACCTTGCTTTGGCAAGGGCCAATTGACCGCATTCAGGCAGAAAGAAAAGAGAATAGCAAGAGGCCTTTTCTCCCCGGCTGCTCTGCCAAGCCCTTCCAGCTCAAACTATGTCGTTGCTCCTCTGGAAGGATCCCTGCACCGCGGCGTAGTTTTTCCGAAGAAGCCCTGCGTTTGCAAGAGCAAACGAGGAATTCGTGGCAGGAAAGAGGAAGGAAAGAAAGTTTCTCTCCCTCTGCCTGCTTTGCTCAGAGGACTGGATGAAGTCAGGGAGTTCTCCCTTTCACTGACAAACGTGCGGGCTGCTGTTGCCTGGGCGCTCTCTTCTTTGCAAAAGAGTCTGCAGTTCCACGCTTTGAACCGTGGAAAGGCGCCGGGCTCTGCTAAGATTTCCCCCGGCGCTTCGTTTGCCCTGGGCCAAAGCGAGCCTTCACAATAGCTGAACGCTAACACTGCATACTCGTTCCACTTCCAGAACCGGGCTACGGCGAGGCAGTTCTCCGGGGGAAAACGGCCCTTCGCGAAGGGCAGATCTGCCGAGCTCCTTGCGGGAAAGCGAAAGCAAAGGACGCTTTTCTCCCTCTAACCGCTTTCGTCAGAGGAACGGGGGAAGTCACAGTGTTCTTTCTCTCCCTGAGATACACACAATCTGACGTTGCCTCTGAGCTCCGTTGCTGGCAAAGAACTGAAAGTGACATACATTCCTGTGGGGAAACACAGGGCTTTGCTAGGATTTCTCTAGGCAGTGTGTTTTCCCTGGGCCTCACTGTAGCAGCACGATCTCGCCAGGGCAACACTGCATGGCAATTCCTCTGCCAGGAGAGACCTGCTGCTTTGTAGTTTGTGCTGGGAAACCTTGCTTTGGCAAGTGCCAATTGACCGCATTCAGGCAGAAAGAAAAGAGAATAGCAAGAGGCCTTTTCTCCCCGGCTGCTCTGCCAAGCCCTTCCAGCTCAAACTATGTCGTTGCTCCTCTGGAAGGATCCCTGCACCGCGGCGTAGTTTTTCCGAAGAAGCCCTGCGTTTGCAAGAGCAAACGAGGAATTCGTGGCAGGAAAGAGGAAGGAAAGAAAGTTTCTCTCCCTCTGCCTGCTTTGCTCAGAGGACTGGATGAAGTCAGGGAGTTCTCCCTTTCACTGAGAAACGTGCGGGCTGCTGTTGCCTGGGCGCTCTCTTCTTTGCAAAAGAGTCTGCAGTTCCACGCTTGGAACCGTGGAAAGGCGCCGGGCTCTGCTAAGATTTCCCCCGGCGCTTCGTTTGCCCTGGGCCAAAGCGAGCCTTCACAATAGCTGAACGCTAACACTGCATACTCGTTCCACTTCCAGAACCGGGCTACGGCGAGGCAGTTCTCCGGGGGAAAACGGCCCTTCGCGAAGGGCAGATCTGCCGAGCTCCTTGCGGGAAAGCGAAAGCAAAGGACGCTTTTCTCCCTCTAACCGCTTTCGTCAGAGGAACGGGGGAAGTCACAGTGTTCTTTCTCTCCCTGAGATACACACAATCTGACGTTGCCTCTGAGCTCCGTTGCTGGCAAAGAACTGAAAGTGACATACATTCCTGTGGGGAAACACAGGGCTTTGCTAGGATTTCTCTAGGCAGTGTGTTTTCCCTGGGCCTCACTGTAGCAGCACGATCTCGCCAGGGCAACACTGCATGGCAATTCCTCTGCCAGGAGAGACCTGCTTCTTTGTAGTTTGTGCTGGGAAACCTTGCTTTGGCAAGTGCCAATTGACCGCATTCAGGCAGAAAGAAAAGAGAATAGCAAGAGGCCTTTTCTCCCCGGCTGCTCTGCCAAGCCCTTCCAGCTCAAACTATGTCGTTGCTCCTCTGGAAGGATCCCTGCACCGCGGCGTAGTTTTTCCGAAGAAGCCCTGCGTTTGCAAGAGCAAACGAGGAATTCGTGGCAGGAAAGAGGAAGGAAAGAAAGTTTCTCTCCCTCTGCCTGCTTTGCTCAGAGGACTGGATGAAGTCAGGGATTTCTCCCTTTCACTGAGAAACGTGCGGGCTGCTGTTGCCTGGGCGCTCTCTTCTTTGCAAAAGAGTCTGCAGTTCCACGCTTTGAACCGTGGAAAGGCGCCGGGCTCTGCTAAGATTTCCCCCGGCGCTTCGTTTGCCCTGGGCCAAAGCGAGCCTTCACAATAGCTGAACGCTAACACTGCATACTCGTTCCACTTCCAGAACCGGGCTACGGCGAGGCAGTTCTCCGGGGGAAAACGGCCCTTCGCGAAGGGCAGATCTGCCGAGCTCCTTGCGGGAAAGCGAAAGCAAAGGACGCTTTTCTCCCTCTAACCGCTTTCGTCAGAGGAACGGGGGAAGTCACAGTGTTCTTTCTCTCCCTGAGATACACACAATCTGACGTTGCCTCTGAGCTCCGTTGCTGGCAAAGAACTGAAAGTGACATACATTCCTGTGGGGAAACACAGGGCTTTGCTAGGATTTCTCTAGGCAGTGTGTTTTCCCTGGGCCTCACTGTAGCAGCACGATCTCGCCAGGGCAACACTGCATGGCAATTCCTCTGCCAGGAGAGACCTGCTGCTTTGTAGTTTGTGCTGGGAAACCTTGCTTTGGCAAGTGCCAATTGACCGCATTCAGGCAGAAAGAAAAGAGAATAGCAAGAGGCCTTTTCTCCCCGGCTGCTCTGCCAAGCCCTTCCAGCTCAAACTATGTCGTTGCTCCTCTGGAAGGATCCCTGCACCGCGGCGTAGTTTTTCCGAAGAAGCCCTGCGTTTGCAAGAGCAAACGAGGAATTCGTGGCAGGAAAGAGGAAGGAAAGAAAGTTTCTCTCCCTCTGCCTGCTTTGCTCAGAGGACTGGATGAAGTCAGGGAGTTCTCCCTTTCACTGAGAAACGTGCGGGCTGCTGTTGCCTGGGCGCTCTCTTCTTTGCAAAAGAGTCTGCAGTTCCACGCTTTGAACCGTGGAAAGGCGCCGGGCTCTGCTAAGATTTCCCCCGGCGCTTCGTTTGCCCTGGGCCAAAGCGAGCCTTCACAATAGCTGAACGCTAACACTGCATACTCGTTCCACTTCCAGAACCGGGCTACGGCGAGGCAGTTCTCCGGGGGAAAACGGCCCTTCGCGAAGGGCAGATCTGCCGAGCTCCTTGCGGGAAAGCGAAAGCAAAGGACGCTTTTCTCCCTCTAACCGCTTTCGTCAGAGGAACGGGGGAAGTCACAGTGTTCTTTCTCTCCCTGAGATACACACAATCTGACGTTGCCTCTGAGCTCCGTTGCTGGCAAAGAACTGAAAGTGACATACATTCCTGTGGGGAAACACAGGGCTTTGCTAGGATTTCTCTAGGCAGTGTGTTTTCCCTGGGCCTCACTGTAGCAGCACGATCTCGCCAGGGCAACACTGCATGGCAATTCCTCTGCCAGGAGAGACCTGCTGCTTTGTAGTTTGTGCTGGGAAACCTTGCTTTGGCAAGGGCCAATTGACCGCATTCAGGCAGAAAGAAAAGAGAATAGCAAGAGGCCTTTTCTCCCCGGCTGCTCTGCCAAGCCCTTCCAGCTCAAACTATGTCGTTGCTCCTCTGGAAGGATCCCTGCACCGCGGCGTAGTTTTTCCGAAGAAGCCCTGCGTTTGCAAGAGCAAACGAGGAATTCGTGGCAGGAAAGAGGAAGGAAAGAAAGTTTCTCTCCCTCTGCCTGCTTTGCTCAGAGGACTGGATGAAGTCAGGGAGTTCTCCCTTTCACTGAGAAACGTGCGGGCTGCTGTTGCCTGGGCGCTCTCTTCTTTGCAAAAGAGTCTGCAGTTCCACGCTTTGAACCGTGGAAAGGCGCCGGGCTCTGCTAAGATTTCCCCCGGCGCTTCGTTTGCCCTGGGCCAAAGCGAGCCTTCACAATAGCTGAACGCTAACACTGCATACTCGTTCCACTTCCAGAACCGGGCTACGGCGAGGCAGTTCTCCGGGGGAAAACGGCCCTTCGCGAAGGGCAGATCTGCCGAGCTCCTTGCGGGAAAGCGAAAGCAAAGGACGCTTTTCTCCCTCTAACCGCTTTCGTCAGAGGAACGGGGGAAGTCACAGTGTTCTTTCTCTCCCTGAGATACACACAATCTGACGTTGCCTCTGAGCTCCGTTGCTGGCAAAGAACTGAAAGTGACATACATTCCTGTGGGGAAACACAGGGCTTTGCTAGGATTTCTCTAGGCAGTGTGTTTTCCCTGGGCCTCACTGTAGCAGCACGATCTCGCCAGGGCAACACTGCATGGCAATTCCTCTGCCAGGAGAGACCTGCTGCTTTGTAGTTTGTGCTGGGAAACCTTGCTTTGGCAAGGGCCAATTGACCGCATTCAGGCAGAAAGAAAAGAGAATAGCAAGAGGCCTTTTCTCCCCGGCTGCTCTGCCAAGCCCTTCCAGCTCAAACTATGTCGTTGCTCCTCTGGAAGGATCCCTGCACCGCGGCGTAGTTTTTCCGAAGAAGCCCTGCGTTTGCAAGAGCAAACGAGGAATTCGTGGCAGGAAAGAGGAAGGAAAGAAAGTTTCTCTCCCTCTGCCTGCTTTGCTCAGAGGACTGGATGAAGTCAGGGAGTTCTCCCTTTCACTGAGAAACGTGCGGGCTGCTGTTGCCTGGGCGCTCTCTTCTTTGCAAAAGAGTCTGCAGTTCCACGCTTTGAACCGTGGAAAGGCGCCGGGCTCTGCTAAGATTTCCCCCGGCGCTTCGTTTGCCCTGGGCCAAAGCGAGCCTTCACAATAGCTGAACGCTAACACTGCATACTCGTTCCACTTCCAGAACCGGGCTACGGCGAGGCAGTTCTCCGGGGGAAAACGGCCCTTCGCGAAGGGCAGATCTGCCGAGCTCCTTGCGGGAAAGCGAAAGCAAAGGACGCTTTTCTCCCTCTAACCGCTTTCGTCAGAGGAACGGGGGAAGTCACAGTGTTCTTTCTCTCCCTGAGATACACACAATCTGACGTTGCCTCTGAGCTCCGTTGCTGGCAAAGAACTGAAAGTGACATACATTCCTGTGGGGAAACACAGGGCTTTGCTAGGATTTCTCTAGGCAGTGTGTTTTCCCTGGGCCTCACTGTAGCAACACTGTCTCGCAAGGGCAGAACTGCATGGGATTTCCTCTGCCAGGAGAGAGCTGCTGCTTTGTAGTTTGTGCTGGGAAACCTTGCTTTGGCAAGGGCCAATTGACCGCATTCAGGCAGAAAGAAAAGAGAATAGCAAGAGGCCTTTTCTCCCCGGCTGCTCTGCCAAGCCCTTCCAGCTCAAACTATGTCGTTGCTCCTCTGGAAGGATCCCTGCACCGCGGCGTAGTTTTTCCGAAGAAGCCCTGCGTTTGCAAGAGCAAACGAGGAATTCGTGGCAGGAAAGAGGAAGGAAAGAAAGTTTCTCTCCCTCTGCCTGCTTTGCTCAGAGGACTGGATGAAGTCAGGGAGTTCTCCCTTTCACTGACAAACGTGCGGGCTGCTGTTGCCTGGGCGCTCTCTTCTTTGCAAAAGAGTCTGCAGTTCCACGCTTTGAACCGTGGAAAGGCGCCGGGCTCTGCTAAGATTTCCCCCGGCGCTTCGTTTGCCCTGGGCCAAAGCGAGCCTTCACAATAGCTGAACGCTAACACTGCATACTCGTTCCACTTCCAGAACCGGGCTACGGCGAGGCAGTTCTCCGGGGGAAAACGGCCCTTCGCGAAGGGCAGATCTGCCGAGCTCCTTGCGGGAAAGCGAAAGCAAAGGACGCTTTTCTCCCTCTAACCGCTTTCGTCAGAGGAACGGGGGAAGTCACAGTGTTCTTTCTCTCCCTGAGATACACACAATCTGACGTTGCCTCTGAGCTCCGTTGCTGGCAAAGAACTGAAAGTGACATACATTCCTGTGGGGAAACACAGGGCTTTGCTAGGATTTCTCTAGGCAGTGTGTTTTCCCTGGGCCTCACTGTAGCAGCACGATCTCGCCAGGGCAACACTGCATGGCAATTCCTCTGCCAGGAGAGACCTGCTGCTTTGTAGTTTGTGCTGGGAAACCTTGCTTTGGCAAGTGCCAATTGACCGCATTCAGGCAGAAAGAAAAGAGAATAGCAAGAGGCCTTTTCTCCCCGGCTGCTCTGCCAAGCCCTTCCAGCTCAAACTATGTCGTTGCTCCTCTGGAAGGATCCCTGCACCGCGGCGTAGTTTTTCCGAAGAAGCCCTGCGTTTGCAAGAGCAAACGAGGAATTCGTGGCAGGAAAGAGGAAGGAAAGAAAGTTTCTCTCCCTCTGCCTGCTTTGCTCAGAGGACTGGATGAAGTCAGGGAGTTCTCCCTTTCACTGAGAAACGTGCGGGCTGCTGTTGCCTGGGCGCTCTCTTCTTTGCAAAAGAGTCTGCAGTTCCACGCTTGGAACCGTGGAAAGGCGCCGGGCTCTGCTAAGATTTCCCCCGGCGCTTCGTTTGCCCTGGGCCAAAGCGAGCCTTCACAATAGCTGAACGCTAACACTGCATACTCGTTCCACTTCCAGAACCGGGCTACGGCGAGGCAGTTCTCCGGGGGAAAACGGCCCTTCGCGAAGGGCAGATCTGCCGAGCTCCTTGCGGGAAAGCGAAAGCAAAGGACGCTTTTCTCCCTCTAACCGCTTTCGTCAGAGGAACGGGGGAAGTCACAGTGTTCTTTCTCTCCCTGAGATACACACAATCTGACGTTGCCTCTGAGCTCCGTTGCTGGCAAAGAACTGAAAGTGACATACATTCCTGTGGGGAAACACAGGGCTTTGCTAGGATTTCTCTAGGCAGTGTGTTTTCCCTGGGCCTCACTGTAGCAGCACGATCTCGCCAGGGCAACACTGCATGGCAATTCCTCTGCCAGGAGAGACCTGCTTCTTTGTAGTTTGTGCTGGGAAACCTTGCTTTGGCAAGTGCCAATTGACCGCATTCAGGCAGAAAGAAAAGAGAATAGCAAGAGGCCTTTTCTCCCCGGCTGCTCTGCCAAGCCCTTCCAGCTCAAACTATGTCGTTGCTCCTCTGGAAGGATCCCTGCACCGCGGCGTAGTTTTTCCGAAGAAGCCCTGCGTTTGCAAGAGCAAACGAGGAATTCGTGGCAGGAAAGAGGAAGGAAAGAAAGTTTCTCTCCCTCTGCCTGCTTTGCTCAGAGGACTGGATGAAGTCAGGGATTTCTCCCTTTCACTGAGAAACGTGCGGGCTGCTGTTGCCTGGGCGCTCTCTTCTTTGCAAAAGAGTCTGCAGTTCCACGCTTTGAACCGTGGAAAGGCGCCGGGCTCTGCTAAGATTTCCCCCGGCGCTTCGTTTGCCCTGGGCCAAAGCGAGCCTTCACAATAGCTGAACGCTAACACTGCATACTCGTTCCACTTCCAGAACCGGGCTACGGCGAGGCAGTTCTCCGGGGGAAAACGGCCCTTCGCGAAGGGCAGATCTGCCGAGCTCCTTGCGGGAAAGCGAAAGCAAAGGACGCTTTTCTCCCTCTAACCGCTTTCGTCAGAGGAACGGGGGAAGTCACAGTGTTCTTTCTCTCCCTGAGATACACACAATCTGACGTTGCCTCTGAGCTCCGTTGCTGGCAAAGAACTGAAAGTGACATACATTCCTGTGGGGAAACACAGGGCTTTGCTAGGATTTCTCTAGGCAGTGTGTTTTCCCTGGGCCTCACTGTAGCAGCACGATCTCGCCAGGGCAACACTGCATGGCAATTCCTCTGCCAGGAGAGACCTGCTGCTTTGTAGTTTGTGCTGGGAAACCTTGCTTTGGCAAGTGCCAATTGACCGCATTCAGGCAGAAAGAAAAGAGAATAGCAAGAGGCCTTTTCTCCCCGGCTGCTCTGCCAAGCCCTTCCAGCTCAAACTATGTCGTTGCTCCTCTGGAAGGATCCCTGCACCGCGGCGTAGTTTTTCCGAAGAAGCCCTGCGTTTGCAAGAGCAAACGAGGAATTCGTGGCAGGAAAGAGGAAGGAAAGAAAGTTTCTCTCCCTCTGCCTGCTTTGCTCAGAGGACTGGATGAAGTCAGGGAGTTCTCCCTTTCACTGAGAAACGTGCGGGCTGCTGTTGCCTGGGCGCTCTCTTCTTTGCAAAAGAGTCTGCAGTTCCACGCTTTGAACCGTGGAAAGGCGCCGGGCTCTGCTAAGATTTCCCCCGGCGCTTCGTTTGCCCTGGGCCAAAGCGAGCCTTCACAATAGCTGAACGCTAACACTGCATACTCGTTCCACTTCCAGAACCGGGCTACGGCGAGGCAGTTCTCCGGGGGAAAACGGCCCTTCGCGAAGGGCAGATCTGCCGAGCTCCTTGCGGGAAAGCGAAAGCAAAGGACGCTTTTCTCCCTCTAACCGCTTTCGTCAGAGGAACGGGGGAAGTCACAGTGTTCTTTCTC
Organism: Elephas maximus indicus; assembly: GCF_024166365.1. NCBI lineage: Eukaryota > Metazoa > Chordata > Mammalia > Proboscidea > Elephantidae > Elephas > Elephas maximus. The sequence continues at coordinate 4,344,703 of NC_064831.1, forward strand.
TCCCTGAGATACACACAATCTGACGTTGCCTCTGAGCTCCGTTGCTGGCAAAGAACTGAAAGTGACATACATTCCTGTGGGGAAACACAGGGCTTTGCTAGGATTTCTCTAGGCAGTGTGTTTTCCCTGGGCCTCACTGTAGCAACACTGTCTCGCCAGGGCAGAACTGCATGGGATTTCCTCTGCCAGGAGAGAGCTGCTGCTTTGTAGTTTGTGCTGGGAAACCTTGCTTTGGCAAGGGCCAATTGACCGCATTCAGGCAGAAAGAAAAGAGAATAGCAAGAGGCCTTTTCTCCCCGGCTGCTCTGCCAAGCCCTTCCAGCTCAAACTATGTCGTTGCTCCTCTGGAAGGATCCCTGCACCGCGGCGTAGTTTTTCCGAAGAAGCCCTGCGTTTGCAAGAGCAAACGAGGAATTCGTGGCAGGAAAGAGGAAGGAAAGAAAGTTTCTCTCCCTCTGCCTGCTTTGCTCAGAGGACTGGATGAAGTCAGGGAGTTCTCCCTTTCACTGACAAACGTGCGGGCTGCTGTTGCCTGGGCGCTCTCTTCTTTGCAAAAGAGTCTGCAGTTCCACGCTTTGAACCGTGGAAAGGCGCCGGGCTCTGCTAAGATTTCCCCCGGCGCTTCGTTTGCCCTGGGCCAAAGCGAGCCTTCACAATAGCTGAACGCTAACACTGCATACTCGTTCCACTTCCAGAACCGGGCTACGGCGAGGCAGTTCTCCGGGGGAAAACGGCCCTTCGCGAAGGGCAGATCTGCCGAGCTCCTTGCGGGAAAGCGAAAGCAAAGGACGCTTTTCTCCCTCTAACCGCTTTCGTCAGAGGAACGGGGGAAGTCACAGTGTTCTTTCTCTCCCTGAGATACACACAATCTGACGTTGCCTCTGAGCTCCGTTGCTGGCAAAGAACTGAAAGTGACATACATTCCTGTGGGGAAACACAGGGCTTTGCTAGGATTTCTCTAGGCAGTGTGTTTTCCCTGGGCCTCACTGTAGCAACACTGTCTCGCCAGGGCAGAACTGCATGGGATTTCCTCTGCCAGGAGAGAGCTGCTGCTTTGTAGTTTGTGCTGGGAAACCTTGCTTTGGCAAGTGCGAATTGACCGCATTCAGGCAGAAAGAAAAGAGAATAGCAAGAGGCCTTTTCTCCCCGGCTGCTCTGCCAAGCCCTTCCAGCTCAAACTATGTCGTTGCTCCTCTGGAAGGATCCCTGCACCGCGGCGTAGTTTTTCCGAAGAAGCCCTGCGTTTGCAAGAGCAAACGAGGAATTCGTGGCAGGAAAGAGGAAGGAAAGAAAGTTTCTCTCCCTCTGCCTGCTTTGCTCAGAGGACTGGATGAAGTCAGGGAGTTCTCCCTTTCACTGAGAAACGTGCGGGCTGCTGTTGCCTGGGCGCTCTCTTCTTTGCAAAAGAGTCTGCAGTTCCACGCTTTGAACCGTGGAAAGGCGCCGGGCTCTGCTAAGATTTCCCCCGGCGCTTCGTTTGCCCTGGGCCAAAGCGAGCCTTCACAATAGCTGAACGCTAACACTGCATACTCGTTCCACTTCCAGAACCGGGCTACGGCGAGGCAGTTCTCCGGGGGAAAACGGCCCTTCGCGAAGGGCAGATCTGCCGAGCTCCTTGCGGGAAAGCGAAAGCAAAGGACGCTTTTCTCCCTCTAACCGCTTTCGTCAGAGGAACGGGGGAAGTCACAGTGTTCTTTCTCTCCCTGAGATACACACAATCTGACGTTGCCTCTGAGCTCCGTTGCTGGCAAAGAACTGAAAGTGACATACATTCCTGTGGGGAAACACAGGGCTTTGCTAGGATTTCTCTAGGCAGTGTGTTTTCCCTGGGCCTCACTGTAGCAACACTGTCTCGCAAGGGCAGAACTGCATGGGATTTCCTCTGCCAGGAGAGAGCTGCTGCTTTGTAGTTTGTGCTGGGAAACCTTGCTTTGGCAAGGGCCAATTGACCGCATTCAGGCAGAAAGAAAAGAGAATAGCAAGAGGCCTTTTCTCCCCGGCTGCTCTGCCAAGCCCTTCCAGCTCAAACTATGTCGTTGCTCCTCTGGAAGGATCCCTGCACCGCGGCGTAGTTTTTCCGAAGAAGCCCTGCGTTTGCAAGAGCAAACGAGGAATTCGTGGCAGGAAAGAGGAAGGAAAGAAAGTTTCTCTCCCTCTGCCTGCTTTGCTCAGAGGACTGGATGAAGTCAGGGAGTTCTCCCTTTCACTGAGAAACGTGCGGGCTGCTGTTGCCTGGGCGCTCTCTTCTTTGCAAAAGAGTCTGCAGTTCCACGCTTTGAACCGTGGAAAGGCGCCGGGCTCTGCTAAGATTTCCCCCGGCGCTTCGTTTGCCCTGGGCCAAAGCGAGCCTTCACAATAGCTGAACGCTAACACTGCATACTCGTTCCACTTCCAGAACCGGGCTACGGCGAGGCAGTTCTCCGGGGGAAAACGGCCCTTCGCGAAGGGCAGATCTGCCGAGCTCCTTGCGGGAAAGCGAAAGCAAAGGACGCTTTTCTCCCTCTAACCGCTTTCGTCAGAGGAACGGGGGAAGTCACAGTGTTCTTTCTCTCCCTGAGATACACACAATCTGACGTTGCCTCTGAGCTCCGTTGCTGGCAAAGAACTGAAAGTGACATACATTCCTGTGGGGAAACACAGGGCTTTGCTAGGATTTCTCTAGGCAGTGTGTTTTCCCTGGGCCTCACTGTAGCAGCACGATCTCGCCAGGGCAACACTGCATGGCAATTCCTCTGCCAGGAGAGACCTGCTGCTTTGTAGTTTGTGCTGGGAAACCTTGCTTTGGCAAGTGCCAATTGACCGCATTCAGGCAGAAAGAAAAGAGAATAGCAAGAGGCCTTTTCTCCCCGGCTGCTCTGCCAAGCCCTTCCAGCTCAAACTATGTCGTTGCTCCTCTGGAAGGATCCCTGCACCGCGGCGTAGTTTTTCCGAAGAAGCCCTGCGTTTGCAAGAGCAAACGAGGAATTCGTGGCAGGAAAGAGGAAGGAAAGAAAGTTTCTCTCCCTCTGCCTGCTTTGCTCAGAGGACTGGATGAAGTCAGGGAGTTCTCCCTTTCACTGAGAAACGTGCGGGCTGCTGTTGCCTGGGCGCTCTCTTCTTTGCAAAAGAGTCTGCAGTTCCACGCTTTGAACCGTGGAAAGGCGCCGGGCTCTGCTAAGATTTCCCCCGGCGCTTCGTTTGCCCTGGGCCAAAGCGAGCCTTCACAATAGCTGAACGCTAACACTGCATACTCGTTCCACTTCCAGAACCGGGCTACGGCGAGGCAGTTCTCCGGGGGAAAACGGCCCTTCGCGAAGGGCAGATCTGCCGAGCTCCTTGCGGGAAAGCGAAAGCAAAGGACGCTTTTCTCCCTCTAACCGCTTTCGTCAGAGGAACGGGGGAAGTCACAGTGTTCTTTCTCTCCCTGAGATACACACAATCTGACGTTGCCTCTGAGCTCCGTTGCTGGCAAAGAACTGAAAGTGACATACATTCCTGTGGGGAAACACAGGGCTTTGCTAGGATTTCTCTAGGCAGTGTGTTTTCCCTGGGCCTCACTGTAGCAACACTGTCTCGCAAGGGCAGAACTGCATGGGATTTCCTCTGCCAGGAGAGAGCTGCTGCTTTGTAGTTTGTGCTGGGAAACCTTGCTTTGGCAAGGGCCAATTGACCGCATTCAGGCAGAAAGAAAAGAGAATAGCAAGAGGCCTTTTCTCCCCGGCTGCTCTGCCAAGCCCTTCCAGCTCAAACTATGTCGTTGCTCCTCTGGAAGGATCCCTGCACCGCGGCGTAGTTTTTCCGAAGAAGCCCTGCGTTTGCAAGAGCAAACGAGGAATTCGTGGCAGGAAAGAGGAAGGAAAGAAAGTTTCTCTCCCTCTGCCTGCTTTGCTCAGAGGACTGGATGAAGTCAGGGAGTTCTCCCTTTCACTGAGAAACGTGCGGGCTGCTGTTGCCTGGGCGCTCTCTTCTTTGCAAAAGAGTCTGCAGTTCCACGCTTTGAACCGTGGAAAGGCGCCGGGCTCTGCTAAGATTTCCCCCGGCGCTTCGTTTGCCCTGGGCCAAAGCGAGCCTTCACAATAGCTGAACGCTAACACTGCATACTCGTTCCACTTCCAGAACCGGGCTACGGCGAGGCAGTTCTCCGGGGGAAAACGGCCCTTCGCGAAGGGCAGATCTGCCGAGCTCCTTGCGGGAAAGCGAAAGCAAAGGACGCTTTTCTCCCTCTAACCGCTTTCGTCAGAGGAACGGGGGAAGTCACAGTGTTCTTTCTCTCCCTGAGATACACACAATCTGACGTTGCCTCTGAGCTCCGTTGCTGGCAAAGAACTGAAAGTGACATACATTCCTGTGGGGAAACACAGGGCTTTGCTAGGATTTCTCTAGGCAGTGTGTTTTCCCTGGGCCTCACTGTAGCAGCACGATCTCGCCAGGGCAACACTGCATGGCAATTCCTCTGCCAGGAGAGACCTGCTGCTTTGTAGTTTGTGCTGGGAAACCTTGCTTTGGCAAGGGCCAATTGACCGCATTCAGGCAGAAAGAAAAGAGAATAGCAAGAGGCCTTTTCTCCCCGGCTGCTCTGCCAAGCCCTTCCAGCTCAAACTATGTCGTTGCTCCTCTGGAAGGATCCCTGCACCGCGGCGTAGTTTTTCCGAAGAAGCCCTGCGTTTGCAAGAGCAAACGAGGAATTCGTGGCAGGAAAGAGGAAGGAAAGAAAGTTTCTCTCCCTCTGCCTGCTTTGCTCAGAGGACTGGATGAAGTCAGGGAGTTCTCCCTTTCACTGAGAAACGTGCGGGCTGCTGTTGCCTGGGCGCTCTCTTCTTTGCAAAAGAGTCTGCAGTTCCACGCTTTGAACCGTGGAAAGGCGCCGGGCTCTGCTAAGATTTCCCCCGGCGCTTCGTTTGCCCTGGGCCAAAGCGAGCCTTCACAATAGCTGAACGCTAACACTGCATACTCGTTCCACTTCCAGAACCGGGCTACGGCGAGGCAGTTCTCCGGGGGAAAACGGCCCTTCGCGAAGGGCAGATCTGCCGAGCTCCTTGCGGGAAAGCGAAAGCAAAGGACGCTTTTCTCCCTCTAACCGCTTTCGTCAGAGGAACGGGGGAAGTCACAGTGTTCTTTCTCTCCCTGAGATACACACAATCTGACGTTGCCTCTGAGCTCCGTTGCTGGCAAAGAACTGAAAGTGACATACATTCCTGTGGGGAAACACAGGGCTTTGCTAGGATTTCTCTAGGCAGTGTGTTTTCCCTGGGCCTCACTGTAGCAGCACGATCTCGCCAGGGCAACACTGCATGGCAATTCCTCTGCCAGGAGAGACCTGCTGCTTTGTAGTTTGTGCTGGGAAACCTTGCTTTGGCAAGTGCCAATTGACCGCATTCAGGCAGAAAGAAAAGAGAATAGCAAGAGGCCTTTTCTCCCCGGCTGCTCTGCCAAGCCCTTCCAGCTCAAACTATGTCGTTGCTCCTCTGGAAGGATCCCTGCACCGCGGCGTAGTTTTTCCGAAGAAGCCCTGCGTTTGCAAGAGCAAACGAGGAATTCGTGGCAGGAAAGAGGAAGGAAAGAAAGTTTCTCTCCCTCTGCCTGCTTTGCTCAGAGGACTGGATGAAGTCAGGGAGTTCTCCCTTTCACTGAGAAACGTGCGGGCTGCTGTTGCCTGGGCGCTCTCTTCTTTGCAAAAGAGTCTGCAGTTCCACGCTTGGAACCGTGGAAAGGCGCCGGGCTCTGCTAAGATTTCCCCCGGCGCTTCGTTTGCCCTGGGCCAAAGCGAGCCTTCACAATAGCTGAACGCTAACACTGCATACTCGTTCCACTTCCAGAACCGGGCTACGGCGAGGCAGTTCTCCGGGGGAAAACGGCCCTTCGCGAAGGGCAGATCTGCCGAGCTCCTTGCGGGAAAGCGAAAGCAAAGGACGCTTTTCTCCCTCTAACCGCTTTCGTCAGAGGAACGGGGGAAGTCACAGTGTTCTTTCTCTCCCTGAGATACACACAATCTGACGTTGCCTCTGAGCTCCGTTGCTGGCAAAGAACTGAAAGTGACATACATTCCTGTGGGGAAACACAGGGCTTTGCTAGGATTTCTCTAGGCAGTGTGTTTTCCCTGGGCCTCACTGTAGCAGCACGATCTCGCCAGGGCAACACTGCATGGCAATTCCTCTGCCAGGAGAGAGCTGCTGCTTTGTAGTTTGTGCTGGGAAACCTTGCTTTGGCAAGTGCCAATTGACCGCATTCAGGCAGAAAGAAAAGAGAATAGCAAGAGGCCTTTTCTCCCCGGCTGCTCTGCCAAGCCCTTCCAGCTCAAACTATGTCGTTGCTCCTCTGGAAGGATCCCTGCACCGCGGCGTAGTTTTTCCGAAGAAGCCCTGCGTTTGCAAGAGCAAACGAGGAATTCGTGGCAGGAAAGAGGAAGGAAAGAAAGTTTCTCTCCCTCTGCCTGCTTTGCTCAGAGGACTGGATGAAGTCAGGGATTTCTCCCTTTCACTGAGAAACGTGCGGGCTGCTGTTGCCTGGGCGCTCTCTTCTTTGCAAAAGAGTCTGCAGTTCCACGCTTTGAACCGTGGAAAGGCGCCGGGCTCTGCTAAGATTTCCCCCGGCGCTTCGTTTGCCCTGGGCCAAAGCGAGCCTTCACAATAGCTGAACGCTAACACTGCATACTCGTTCCACTTCCAGAACCGGGCTACGGCGAGGCAGTTCTCCGGGGGAAAACGGCCCTTCGCGAAGGGCAGATCTGCCGAGCTCCTTGCGGGAAAGCGAAAGCAAAGGACGCTTTTCTCCCTCTAACCGCTTTCGTCAGAGGAACGGGGGAAGTCACAGTGTTCTTTCTCTCCCTGAGATACACACAATCTGACGTTGCCTCTGAGCTCCGTTGCTGGCAAAGAACTGAAAGTGACATACATTCCTGTGGGGAAACACAGGGCTTTGCTAGGATTTCTCTAGGCAGTGTGTTTTCCCTGGGCCTCACTGTAGCAGCACGATCTCGCCAGGGCAACACTGCATGGCAATTCCTCTGCCAGGAGAGACCTGCTGCTTTGTAGTTTGTGCTGGGAAACCTTGCTTTGGCAAGTGCCAATTGACCGCATTCAGGCAGAAAGAAAAGAGAATAGCAAGAGGCCTTTTCTCCCCGGCTGCTCTGCCAAGCCCTTCCAGCTCAAACTATGTCGTTGCTCCTCTGGAAGGATCCCTGCACCGCGGCGTAGTTTTTCCGAAGAAGCCCTGCGTTTGCAAGAGCAAACGAGGAATTCGTGGCAGGAAAGAGGAAGGAAAGAAAGTTTCTCTCCCTCTGCCTGCTTTGCTCAGAGGACTGGATGAAGTCAGGGAGTTCTCCCTTTCACTGAGAAACGTGCGGGCTGCTGTTGCCTGGGCGCTCTCTTCTTTGCAAAAGAGTCTGCAGTTCCACGCTTTGAACCGTGGAAAGGCGCCGGGCTCTGCTAAGATTTCCCCCGGCGCTTCGTTTGCCCTGGGCCAAAGCGAGCCTTCACAATAGCTGAACGCTAACACTGCATACTCGTTCCACTTCCAGAACCGGGCTACGGCGAGGCAGTTCTCCGGGGGAAAACGGCCCTTCGCGAAGGGCAGATCTGCCGAGCTCCTTGCGGGAAAGCGAAAGCAAAGGACGCTTTTCTCCCTCTAACCGCTTTCGTCAGAGGAACGGGGGAAGTCACAGTGTTCTTTCTCTCCCTGAGATACACACAATCTGACGTTGCCTCTGAGCTCCGTTGCTGGCAAAGAACTGAAAGTGACATACATTCCTGTGGGGAAACACAGGGCTTTGCTAGGATTTCTCTAGGCAGTGTGTTTTCCCTGGGCCTCACTGTAGCAACACTGTCTCGCCAGGGCAGAACTGCATGGGATTTCCTCTGCCAGGAGAGAGCTGCTGCTTTGTAGTTTGTGCTGGGAAACCTTGCTTTGGCAAGTGCGAATTGACCGCATTCAGGCAGAAAGAAAAGAGAATAGCAAGAGGCCTTTTCTCCCCGGCTGCTCTGCCAAGCCCTTCCAGCTCAAACTATGTCGTTGCTCCTCTGGAAGGATCCCTGCACCGCGGCGTAGTTTTTCCGAAGAAGCCCTGCGTTTGCAAGAGCAAACGAGGAATTCGTGGCAGGAAAGAGGAAGGAAAGAAAGTTTCTCTCCCTCTGCCTGCTTTGCTCAGAGGACTGGATGAAGTCAGGGAGTTCTCCCTTTCACTGAGAAACGTGCGGGCTGCTGTTGCCTGGGCGCTCTCTTCTTTGCAAAAGAGTCTGCAGTTCCACGCTTGGAACCGTGGAAAGGCGCCGGGCTCTGCTAAGATTTCCCCCGGCGCTTCGTTTGCCCTGGGCCAAAGCGAGCCTTCACAATAGCTGAACGCTAACACTGCATACTCGTTCCACTTCCAGAACCGGGCTACGGCGAGGCAGTTCTCCGGGGGAAAACGGCCCTTCGCGAAGGGCAGATCTGCCGAGCTCCTTGCGGGAAAGCGAAAGCAAAGGACGCTTTTCTCCCTCTAACCGCTTTCGTCAGAGGAACGGGGGAAGTCACAGTGTTCTTTCTCTCCCTGAGATACACACAATCTGACGTTGCCTCTGAGCTCCGTTGCTGGCAAAGAACTGAAAGTGACATACATTCCTGTGGGGAAACACAGGGCTTTGCTAGGATTTCTCTAGGCAGTGTGTTTTCCCTGGGCCTCACTGTAGCAGCACGATCTCGCCAGGGCAACACTGCATGGCAATTCCTCTGCCAGGAGAGACCTGCTGCTTTGTAGTTTGTGCTGGGAAACCTTGCTTTGGCAAGTGCCAATTGACCGCATTCAGGCAGAAAGAAAAGAGAATAGCAAGAGGCCTTTTCTCCCCGGCTGCTCTGCCAAGCCCTTCCAGCTCAAACTATGTCGTTGCTCCTCTGGAAGGATCCCTGCACCGCGGCGTAGTTTTTCCGAAGAAGCCCTGCGTTTGCAAGAGCAAACGAGGAATTCGTGGCAGGAAAGAGGAAGGAAAGAAAGTTTCTCTCCCTCTGCCTGCTTTGCTCAGAGGACTGGATGAAGTCAGGGAGTTCTCCCTTTCACTGAGAAACGTGCGGGCTGCTGTTGCCTGGGCGCTCTCTTCTTTGCAAAAGAGTCTGCAGTTCCACGCTTGGAACCGTGGAAAGGCGCCGGGCTCTGCTAAGATTTCCCCCGGCGCTTCGTTTGCCCTGGGCCAAAGCGAGCCTTCACAATAGCTGAACGCTAACACTGCATACTCGTTCCACTTCCAGAACCGGGCTACGGCGAGGCAGTTCTCCGGGGGAAAACGGCCCTTCGCGAAGGGCAGATCTGCCGAGCTCCTTGCGGGAAAGCGAAAGCAAAGGACGCTTTTCTCCCTCTAACCGCTTTCGTCAGAGGAACGGGGGAAGTCACAGTGTTCTTTCTCTCCCTGAGATACACACAATCTGACGTTGCCTCTGAGCTCCGTTGCTGGCAAAGAACTGAAAGTGACATACATTCCTGTGGGGAAACACAGGGCTTTGCTAGGATTTCTCTAGGCAGTGTGTTTTCCCTGGGCCTCACTGTAGCAGCACGATCTCGCCAGGGCAACACTGCATGGCAATTCCTCTGCCAGGAGAGAGCTGCTGCTTTGTAGTTTGTGCTGGGAAACCTTGCTTTGGCAAGTGCCAATTGACCGCATTCAGGCAGAAAGAAAAGAGAATAGCAAGAGGCCTTTTCTCCCCGGCTGCTCTGCCAAGCCCTTCCAGCTCAAACTATGTCGTTGCTCCTCTGGAAGGATCCCTGCACCGCGGCGTAGTTTTTCCGAAGAAGCCCTGCGTTTGCAAGAGCAAACGAGGAATTCGTGGCAGGAAAGAGGAAGGAAAGAAAGTTTCTCTCCCTCTGCCTGCTTTGCTCAGAGGACTGGATGAAGTCAGGGAGTTCTCCCTTTCACTGAGAAACGTGCGGGCTGCTGTTGCCTGGGCGCTCTCTTCTTTGCAAAAGAGTCTGCAGTTCCACGCTTTGAACCGTGGAAAGGCGCCGGGCTCTGCTAAGATTTCCCCCGGCGCTTCGTTTGCCCTGGGCCAAAGCGAGCCTTCACAATAGCTGAACGCTAACACTGCATACTCGTTCCACTTCCAGAACCGGGCTACGGCGAGGCAGTTCTCCGGGGGAAAACGGCCCTTCGCGAAGGGCAGATCTGCCGAGCTCCTTGCGGGAAAGCGAAAGCAAAGGACGCTTTTCTCCCTCTAACCGCTTTCGTCAGAGGAACGGGGGAAGTCACAGTGTTCTTTCTCTCCCTGAGATACACACAATCTGACGTTGCCTCTGAGCTCCGTTGCTGGCAAAGAACTGAAAGTGACATACATTCCTGTGGGGAAACACAGGGCTTTGCTAGGATTTCTCTAGGCAGTGTGTTTTCCCTGGGCCTCACTGTAGCAACACTGTCTCGCCAGGGCAGAACTGCATGGGATTTCCTCTGCCAGGAGAGAGCTGCTGCTTTGTAGTTTGTGCTGGGAAACCTTGCTTTGGCAAGTGCGAATTGACCGCATTCAGGCAGAAAGAAAAGAGAATAGCAAGAGGCCTTTTCTCCCCGGCTGCTCTGCCAAGCCCTTCCAGCTCAAACTATGTCGTTGCTCCTCTGGAAGGATCCCTGCACCGCGGCGTAGTTTTTCCGAAGAAGCCCTGCGTTTGCAAGAGCAAACGAGGAATTCGTGGCAGGAAAGAGGAAGGAAAGAAAGTTTCTCTCCCTCTGCCTGCTTTGCTCAGAGGACTGGATGAAGTCAGGGAGTTCTCCCTTTCACTGAGAAACGTGCGGGCTGCTGTTGCCTGGGCGCTCTCTTCTTTGCAAAAGAGTCTGCAGTTCCACGCTTTGAACCGTGGAAAGGCGCCGGGCTCTGCTAAGATTTCCCCCGGCGCTTCGTTTGCCCTGGGCCAAAGCGAGCCTTCACAATAGCTGAACGCTAACACTGCATACTCGTTCCACTTCCAGAACCGGGCTACGGCGAGGCAGTTCTCCGGGGGAAAACGGCCCTTCGCGAAGGGCAGATCTGCCGAGCTCCTTGCGGGAAAGCGAAAGCAAAGGACGCTTTTCTCCCTCTAACCGCTTTCGTCACAGGAACGGGGGAAGTCACAGTGTTCTTTCTCTCCCTGAGATACACACAATCTGACGTTGCCTCTGAGCTCCGTTGCTGGCAAAGAACTGAAAGTGACATACATTCCTGTGGGGAAACACAGGGCTTTGCTAGGATTTCTCTAGGCAGTGTGTTTTCCCTGGGCCTCACTGTAGCAGCACGATCTCGCCAGGGCAACACTGCATGGCAATTCCTCTGCCAGGAGAGAGCTGCTGCTTTGTAGTTTGTGCTGGGAAACCTTGCTTTGGCAAGTGCCAATTGACCGCATTCAGGCAGAAAGAAAAGAGAATAGCAAGAGGCCTTTTCTCCCCGGCTGCTCTGCCAAGCCCTTCCAGCTCAAACTATGTCGTTGCTCCTCTGGAAGGATCCCTGCACCGCGGCGTAGTTTTTCCGAAGAAGCCCTGCGTTTGCAAGAGCAAACGAGGAATTCGTGGCAGGAAAGAGGAAGGAAAGAAAGTTTCTCTCCCTCTGCCTGCTTTGCTCAGAGGACTGGATGAAGTCAGGGATTTCTCCCTTTCACTGAGAAACGTGCGGGCTGCTGTTGCCTGGGCGCTCTCTTCTTTGCAAAAGAGTCTGCAGTTCCACGCTTTGAACCGTGGAAAGGCGCCGGGCTCTGCTAAGATTTCCCCCGGCGCTTCGTTTGCCCTGGGCCAAAGCGAGCCTTCACAATAGCTGAACGCTAACACTGCATACTCGTTCCACTTCCAGAACCGGGCTACGGCGAGGCAGTTCTCCGGGGGAAAACGGCCCTTCGCGAAGGGCAGATCTGCCGAGCTCCTTGCGGGAAAGCGAAAGCAAAGGACGCTTTTCTCCCTCTAACCGCTTTCGTCAGAGGAACGGGGGAAGTCACAGTGTTCTTTCTCTCCCTGAGATACACACAATCTGACGTTGCCTCTGAGCTCCGTTGCTGGCAAAGAACTGAAAGTGACATACATTCCTGTGGGGAAACACAGGGCTTTGCTAGGATTTCTCTAGGCAGTGTGTTTTCCCTGGGCCTCACTGTAGCAGCACGATCTCGCCAGGGCAACACTGCATGGCAATTCCTCTGCCAGGAGAGAGCTGCTGCTTTGTAGTTTGTGCTGGGAAACCTTGCTTTGGCAAGTGCCAATTGACCGCATTCAGGCAGAAAGAAAAGAGAATAGCAAGAGGCCTTTTCTCCCCGGCTGCTCTGCCAAGCCCTTCCAGCTCAAACTATGTCGTTGCTCCTCTGGAAGGATCCCTGCACCGCGGCGTAGTTTTTCCGAAGAAGCCCTGCGTTTGCAAGAGCAAACGAGGAATTCGTGGCAGGAAAGAGGAAGGAAAGAAAGTTTCTCTCCCTCTGCCTGCTTTGCTCAGAGGACTGGATGAAGTCAGGGATTTCTCCCTTTCACTGAGAAACGTGCGGGCTGCTGTTGCCTGGGCGCTCTCTTCTTTGCAAAAGAGTCTGCAGTTCCACGCTTTGAACCGTGGAAAGGCGCCGGGCTCTGCTAAGATTTCCCCCGGCGCTTCGTTTGCCCTGGGCCAAAGCGAGCCTTCACAATAGCTGAACGCTAACACTGCATACTCGTTCCACTTCCAGAACCGGGCTACGGCGAGGCAGTTCTCCGGGGGAAAACGGCCCTTCGCGAAGGGCAGATCTGCCGAGCTCCTTGCGGGAAAGCGAAAGCAAAGGACGCTTTTCTCCCTCTAACCGCTTTCGTCAGAGGAACGGGGGAAGTCACAGTGTTCTTTCTCTCCCTGAGATACACACAATCTGACGTTGCCTCTGAGCTCCGTTGCTGGCAAAGAACTGAAAGTGACATACATTCCTGTGGGGAAACACAGGGCTTTGCTAGGATTTCTCTAGGCAGTGTGTTTTCCCTGGGCCTCACTGTAGCAGCACGATCTCGCCAGGGCAACACTGCATGGCAATTCCTCTGCCAGGAGAGAGCTGCTGCTTTGTAGTTTGTGCTGGGAAACCTTGCTTTGGCAAGTGCCAATTGACCGCATTCAGGCAGAAAGAAAAGAGAATAGCAAGAGGCCTTTTCTCCCCGGCTGCTCTGCCAAGCCCTTCCAGCTCAAACTATGTCGTTGCTCCTCTGGAAGGATCCCTGCACCGCGGCGTAGTTTTTCCGAAGAAGCCCTGCGTTTGCAAGAGCAAACGAGGAATTCGTGGCAGGAAAGAGGAAGGAAAGAAAGTTTCTCTCCCTCTGCCTGCTTTGCTCAGAGGACTGGATGAAGTCAGGGAGTTCTCCCTTTCACTGAGAAACGTGCGGGCTGCTGTTGCCTGGGCGCTCTCTTCTTTGCAAAAGAGTCTGCAGTTCCACGCTTTGAACCGTGGAAAGGCGCCGGGCTCTGCTAAGATTTCCCCCGGCGCTTCGTTTGCCCTGGGCCAAAGCGAGCCTTCACAATAGCTGAACGCTAACACTGCATACTCGTTCCACTTCCAGAACCGGGCTACGGCGAGGCAGTTCTCCGGGGGAAAACGGCCCTTCGCGAAGGGCAGATCTGCCGAGCTCCTTGCGGGAAAGCGAAAGCAAAGGACGCTTTTCTCCCTCTAACCGCTTTCGTCAGAGGAACGGGGGAAGTCACAGTGTTCTTTCTCTCCCTGAGATACACACAATCTGACGTTGCCTCTGAGCTCCGTTGCTGGCAAAGAACTGAAAGTGACATACATTCCTGTGGGGAAACACAGGGCTTTGCTAGGATTTCTCTAGGCAGTGTGTTTTCCCTGGGCCTCACTGTAGCAACACTGTCTCGCCAGGGCAGAACTGCATGGGATTTCCTCTGCCAGGAGAGAGCTGCTGCTTTGTAGTTTGTGCTGGGAAACCTTGCTTTGGCAAGTGCGAATTGACCGCATTCAGGCAGAAAGAAAAGAGAATAGCAAGAGGCCTTTTCTCCCCGGCTGCTCTGCCAAGCCCTTCCAGCTCAAACTATGTCGTTGCTCCTCTGGAAGGATCCCTGCACCGCGGCGTAGTTTTTCCGAAGAAGCCCTGCGTTTGCAAGAGCAAATGAGGAATTCGTGGCAGGAAAGAGGAAGGAAAGAAAGTTTCTCTCCCTCTGCCTGCTTTGCTCAGAGGACTGGATGAAGTCAGGGAGTTCTCCCTTTCACTGAGAAACGTGCGGGCTGCTGTTGCCTGGGCGCTCTCTTCTTTGCAAAAGAGTCTGCAGTTCCACGCTTTGAACCGTGGAAAGGCGCCGGGCTCTGCTAAGATTTCCCCCGGCGCTTCGTTTGCCCTGGGCCAAAGCGAGCCTTCACAATAGCTGAACGCTAACACTGCATACTCGTTCCACTTCCAGAACCGGGCTACGGCGAGGCAGTTCTCCGGGGGAAAACGGCCCTTCGCGAAGGGCAGATCTGCCGAGCTCCTTGCGGGAAAGCGAAAGCAAAGGACGCTTTTCTCCCTCTAACCGCTTTCGTCAGAGGAACGGGGGAAGTCACAGTGTTCTTTCTCTCCCTGAGATACACACAATCTGACGTTGCCTCTGAGCTCCGTTGCTGGCAAAGAACTGAAAGTGACATACATTCCTGTGGGGAAACACAGGGCTTTGCTAGGATTTCTCTAGGCAGTGTGTTTTCCCTGGGCCTCACTGTAGCAACACTGTCTCGCCAGGGCAGAACTGCATGGGATTTCCTCTGCCAGGAGAGAGCTGCTGCTTTGTAGTTTGTGCTGGGAAACCTTGCTTTGGCAAGTGCGAATTGACCGCATTCAGGCAGAAAGAAAAGAGAATAGCAAGAGGCCTTTTCTCCCCGGCTGCTCTGCCAAGCCCTTCCAGCTCAAACTATGTCGTTGCTCCTCTGGAAGGATCCCTGCACCGCGGCGTAGTTTTTCCGAAGAAGCCCTGCGTTTGCAAGAGCAAACGAGGAATTCGTGGCAGGAAAGAGGAAGGAAAGAAAGTTTCTCTCCCTCTGCCTGCTTTGCTCAGAGGACTGGATGAAGTCAGGGAGTTCTCCCTTTCACTGAGAAACGTGCGGGCTGCTGTTGCCTGGGCGCTCTCTTCTTTGCAAAAGAGTCTGCAGTTCCACGCTTTGAACCGTGGAAAGGCGCCGGGCTCTGCTAAGATTTCCCCCGGCGCTTCGTTTGCCCTGGGCCAAAGCGAGCCTTCACAATAGCTGAACGCTAACACTGCATACTCGTTCCACTTCCAGAACCGGGCTACGGCGAGGCAGTTCTCCGGGGGAAAACGGCCCTTCGCGAAGGGCAGATCTGCCGAGCTCCTTGCGGGAAAGCGAAAGCAAAGGACGCTTTTCTCCCTCTAACCGCTTTCGTCAGAGGAACGGGGGAAGTCACAGTGTTCTTTCTCTCCCTGAGATACACACAATCTGACGTTGCCTCTGAGCTCCGTTGCTGGCAAAGAACTGAAAGTGACATACATTCCTGTGGGGAAACACAGGGCTTTGCTAGGATTTCTCTAGGCAGTGTGTTTTCCCTGGGCCTCACTGTAGCAACACTGTCTCGCCAGGGCAGAACTGCATGGGATTTCCTCTGCCAGGAGAGAGCTGCTGCTTTGTAGTTTGTGCTGGGAAACCTTGCTTTGGCAAGTGCGAATTGACCGCATTCAGGCAGAAAGAAAAGAGAATAGCAAGAGGCCTTTTCTCCCCGGCTGCTCTGCCAAGCCCTTCCAGCTCAAACTATGTCGTTGCTCCTCTGGAAGGATCCCTGCACCGCGGCGTAGTTTTTCCGAAGAAGCCCTGCGTTTGCAAGAGCAAACGAGGAATTCGTGGCAGGAAAGAGGAAGGAAAGAAAGTTTCTCTCCCTCTGCCTGCTTTGCTCAGAGGACTGGATGAAGTCAGGGAGTTCTCCCTTTCACTGAGAAACGTGCGGGCTGCTGTTGCCTGGGCGCTCTCTTCTTTGCAAAAGAGTCTGCAGTTCCACGCTTTGAACCGTGGAAAGGCGCCGGGCTCTGCTAAGATTTCCCCCGGCGCTTCGTTTGCCCTGGGCCAAAGCGAGCCTTCACAATAGCTGAACGCTAACACTGCATACTCGTTCCACTTCCAGAACCGGGCTACGGCGAGGCAGTTCTCCGGGGGAAAACGGCCCTTCGCGAAGGGCAGATCTGCCGAGCTCCTTGCGGGAAAGCGAAAGCAAAGGACGCTTTTCTCCCTCTAACCGCTTTCGTCAGAGGAACGGGGGAAGTCACAGTGTTCTTTCTCTCCCTGAGATACACACAATCTGACGTTGCCTCTGAGCTCCGTTGCTGGCAAAGAACTGAAAGTGACATACATTCCTGTGGGGAAACACAGGGCTTTGCTAGGATTTCTCTAGGCAGTGTGTTTTCCCTGGGCCTCACTGTAGCAGCACGATCTCGCCAGGGCAGAACTGCATGGGATTTCCTCTGCCAGGAGAGAGCTGCTGCTTTGTAGTTTGTGCTGGGAAACCTTGCTTTGGCAAGTGCCAATTGACCGCATTCAGGCAGAAAGAAAAGAGAATAGCAAGAGGCCTTTTCTCCCCGGCTGCTCTGCCAAGCCCTTCCAGCTCAAACTATGTCGTTGCTCCTCTGGAAGGATCCCTGCACCGCGGCGTAGTTTTTCCGAAGAAGCTCTGCGTTTGCAAGAGCAAACGAGGAATTCGTGGCAGGAAAGAGGAAGGAAAGAAAGTTTCTCTCCCTCTGCCTGCTTTGCTCAGAGGACTGGATGAAGTCAGGGAGTTCTCCCTTTCACTGAGAAACGTGCGGGCTGCTGTTGCCTGGGCGCTCTCTTCTTTGCAAAAGAGTCTGCAGTTCCACGCTTGGAACCGTGGAAAGGCGCCGGGCTCTGCTAAGATTTCCCCCGGCGCTTCGTTTGCCCTGGGCCAAAGCGAGCCTTCACAATAGCTGAACGCTAACACTGCATACTCGTTCCACTTCCAGAACCGGGCTACGGCGAGGCAGTTCTCCGGGGGAAAACGGCCCTTCGCGAAGGGCAGATCTGCCGAGCTCCTTGCGGGAAAGCGAAAGCAAAGGACGCTTTTCTCCCTCTAACCGCTTTCGTCAGAGGAACGGGGGAAGTCACAGTGTTCTTTCTCTCCCTGAGATACACACAATCTGACGTTGCCTCTGAGCTCCGTTGCTGGCAAAGAACTGAAAGTGACATACATTCCTGTGGGGAAACACAGGGCTTTGCTAGGATTTCTCTAGGCAGTGTGTTTTCCCTGGGCCTCACTGTAGCAGCACGATCTCGCCAGGGCAACACTGCATGGCAATTCCTCTGCCAGGAGAGACCTGCTGCTTTGTAGTTTGTGCTGGGAAACCTTGCTTTGGCAAGTGCGAATTGACCGCATTCAGGCAGAAAGAAAAGAGAATAGCAAGAGGCCTTTTCTCCCCGGCTGCTCTGCCAAGCCCTTCCAGCTCAAACTATGTCGTTGCTCCTCTGGAAGGATCCCTGCACCGCGGCGTAGTTTTTCCGAAGAAGCCCTGCGTTTGCAAGAGCAAACGAGGAATTCGTGGCAGGAAAGAGGAAGGAAAGAAAGTTTCTCTCCCTCTGCCTGCTTTGCTCAGAGGACTGGATGAAGTCAGGGAGTTCTCCCTTTCACTGAGAAACGTGCGGGCTGCTGTTGCCTGGGCGCTCTCTTCTTTGCAAAAGAGTCTGCAGTTCCACGCTTTGAACCGTGGAAAGGCGCCGGGCTCTGCTAAGATTTCCCCCGGCGCTTCGTTTGCCCTGGGCCAAAGCGAGCCTTCACAATAGCTGAACGCTAACACTGCATACTCGTTCCACTTCCAGAACCGGGCTACGGCGAGGCAGTTCTCCGGGGGAAAACGGCCCTTCGCGAAGGGCAGATCTGCCGAGCTCCTTGCGGGAAAGCGAAAGCAAAGGACGCTTTTCTCCCTCTAACCGCTTTCGTCAGAGGAACGGGGGAAGTCACAGTGTTCTTTCTCTCCCTGAGATACACACAATCTGACGTTGCCTCTGAGCTCCGTTGCTGGCAAAGAACTGAAAGTGACATACATTCCTGTGGGGAAACACAGGGCTTTGCTAGGATTTCTCTAGGCAGTGTGTTTTCCCTGGGCCTCACTGTAGCAACACTGTCTCGCCAGGGCAGAACTGCATGGGATTTCCTCTGCCAGGAGAGACCTGCTGCTTTGTAGTTTGTGCTGGGAAACCTTGCTTTGGCAAGTGCGAATTGACCGCATTCAGGCAGAAAGAAAAGAGAATAGCAAGAGGCCTTTTCTCCCCGGCTGCTCTGCCAAGCCCTTCCAGCTCAAACTATGTCGTTGCTCCTCTGGAAGGATCCCTGCACCGCGGCGTAGTTTTTCCGAAGAAGCCCTGCGTTTGCAAGAGCAAACGAGGAATTCGTGGCAGGAAAGAGGAAGGAAAGAAAGTTTCTCTCCCTCTGCCTGCTTTGCTCAGAGGACTGGATGAAGTCAGGGAGTTCTCCCTTTCACTGAGAAACGTGCGGGCTGCTGTTGCCTGGGCGCTCTCTTCTTTGCAAAAGAGTCTGCAGTTCCACGCTTGGAACCGTGGAAAGGCGCCGGGCTCTGCTAAGATTTCCCCCGGCGCTTCGTTTGCCCTGGGCCAAAGCGAGCCTTCACAATAGCTGAACGCTAACACTGCATACTCGTTCCACTTCCAGAACCGGGCTACGGCGAGGCAGTTCTCCGGGGGAAAACGGCCCTTCGCGAAGGGCAGATCTGCCGAGCTCCTTGCGGGAAAGCGAAAGCAAAGGACGCTTTTCTCCCTCTAACCGCTTTCGTCAGAGGAACGGGGGAAGTCACAGTGTTCTTTCTCTCCCTGAGATACACACAATCTGACGTTGCCTCTGAGCTCCGTTGCTGGCAAAGAACTGAAAGTGACATACATTCCTGTGGGGAAACACAGGGCTTTGCTAGGATTTCTCTAGGCAGTGTGTTTTCCCTGGGCCTCACTGTAGCAGCACGATCTCGCCAGGGCAGAACTGCATGGGATTTCCTCTGCCAGGAGAGAGCTGCTGCTTTGTAGTTTGTGCTGGGAAACCTTGCTTTGGCAAGTGCCAATTGACCGCATTCAGGCAGAAAGAAAAGAGAATAGCAAGAGGCCTTTTCTCCCCGGCTGCTCTGCCAAGCCCTTCCAGCTCAAACTATGTCGTTGCTCCTCTGGAAGGATCCCTGCACCGCGGCGTAGTTTTTCCGAAGAAGCTCTGCGTTTGCAAGAGCAAACGAGGAATTCGTGGCAGGAAAGAGGAAGGAAAGAAAGTTTCTCTCCCTCTGCCTGCTTTGCTCAGAGGACTGGATGAAGTCAGGGAGTTCTCCCTTTCACTGAGAAACGTGCGGGCTGCTGTTGCCTGGGCGCTCTCTTCTTTGCAAAAGAGTCTGCAGTTCCACGCTTGGAACCGTGGAAAGGCGCCGGGCTCTGCTAAGATTTCCCCCGGCGCTTCGTTTGCCCTGGGCCAAAGCGAGCCTTCACAATAGCTGAACGCTAACACTGCATACTCGTTCCACTTCCAGAACCGGGCTACGGCGAGGCAGTTCTCCGGGGGAAAACGGCCCTTCGCGAAGGGCAGATCTGCCGAGCTCCTTGCGGGAAAGCGAAAGCAAAGGACGCTTTTCTCCCTCTAACCGCTTTCGTCAGAGGAACGGGGGAAGTCACAGTGTTCTTTCTCTCCCTGAGATACACACAATCTGACGTTGCCTCTGAGCTCCGTTGCTGGCAAAGAACTGAAAGTGACATACATTCCTGTGGGGAAACACAGGGCTTTGCTAGGATTTCTCTAGGCAGTGTGTTTTCCCTGGGCCTCACTGTAGCAGCACGATCTCGCCAGGGCAACACTGCATGGCAATTCCTCTGCCAGGAGAGACCTGCTGCTTTGTAGTTTGTGCTGGGAAACCTTGCTTTGGCAAGTGCGAATTGACCGCATTCAGGCAGAAAGAAAAGAGAATAGCAAGAGGCCTTTTCTCCCCGGCTGCTCTGCCAAGCCCTTCCAGCTCAAACTATGTCGTTGCTCCTCTGGAAGGATCCCTGCACCGCGGCGTAGTTTTTCCGAAGAAGCCCTGCGTTTGCAAGAGCAAACGAGGAATTCGTGGCAGGAAAGAGGAAGGAAAGAAAGTTTCTCTCCCTCTGCCTGCTTTGCTCAGAGGACTGGATGAAGTCAGGGAGTTCTCCCTTTCACTGAGAAACGTGCGGGCTGCTGTTGCCTGGGCGCTCTCTTCTTTGCAAAAGAGTCTGCAGTTCCACGCTTTGAACCGTGGAAAGGCGCCGGGCTCTGCTAAGATTTCCCCCGGCGCTTCGTTTGCCCTGGGCCAAAGCGAGCCTTCACAATAGCTGAACGCTAACACTGCATACTCGTTCCACTTCCAGAACCGGGCTACGGCGAGGCAGTTCTCCGGGGGAAAACGGCCCTTCGCGAAGGGCAGATCTGCCGAGCTCCTTGCGGGAAAGCGAAAGCAAAGGACGCTTTTCTCCCTCTAACCGCTTTCGTCAGAGGAACGGGGGAAGTCACAGTGTTCTTTCTCTCCCTGAGATACACACAATCTGACGTTGCCTCTGAGCTCCGTTGCTGGCAAAGAACTGAAAGTGACATACATTCCTGTGGGGAAACACAGGGCTTTGCTAGGATTTCTCTAGGCAGTGTGTTTTCCCTGGGCCTCACTGTAGCAGCACGATCTCGCCAGGGCAACACTGCATGGCAATTCCTCTGCCAGGAGAGACCTGCTGCTTTGTAGTTTGTGCTGGGAAACCTTGCTTTGGCAAGTGCCAATTGACCGCATTCAGGCAGAAAGAAAAGAGAATAGCAAGAGGCCTTTTCTCCCCGGCTGCTCTGCCAAGCCCTTCCAGCTCAAACTATGTCGTTGCTCCTCTGGAAGGATCCCTGCACCGCGGCGTAGTTTTTCCGAAGAAGCCCTGCGTTTGCAAGAGCAAACGAGGAATTCGTGACAGGAAAGAGGAAGGAAAGAAAGTTTCTCTCCCTCTGCCTGCTTTGCTCAGAGGACTGGATGAAGTCAGGGAGTTCTCCCTTTCACTGAGAAACGTGCGGGCTGCTGTTGCCTGGGCGCTCTCTTCTTTGCAAAAGAGTCTGCAGTTCCACGCTTGGAACCGTGGAAAGGCGCCGGGCTCTGCTAAGATTTCCCCCGGCGCTTCGTTTGCCCTGGGCCAAAGCGAGCCTTCACAATAGCTGAACGCTAACACTGCATACTCGTTCCACTTCCAGAACCGGGCTACGGCGAGGCAGTTCTCCGGGGGAAAACGGCCCTTCGCGAAGGGCAGATCTGCCGAGCTCCTTGCGGGAAAGCGAAAGCAAAGGACGCTTTTCTCCCTCTAACCGCTTTCGTCAGAGGAACGGGGGAAGTCACAGTGTTCTTTCTCTCCCTGAGATACACACAATCTGACGTTGCCTCTGAGCTCCGTTGCTGGCAAAGAACTGAAAGTGACATACATTCCTGTGGGGAAACACAGGGCTTTGCTAGGATTTCTCTAGGCAGTGTGTTTTCCCTGGGCCTCACTGTAGCAGCACGATCTCGCCAGGGCAACACTGCATGGCAATTCCTCTGCCAGGAGAGACCTGCTGCTTTGTAGTTTGTGCTGGGAAACCTTGCTTTGGCAAGTGCCAATTGACCGCATTCAGGCAGAAAGAAAAGAGAATAGCAAGAGGCCTTTTCTCCCCGGCTGCTCTGCCAAGCCCTTCCAGCTCAAACTATGTCGTTGCTCCTCTGGAAGGATCCCTGCACCGCGGCGTAGTTTTTCCGAAGAAGCCCTGCGTTTGCAAGAGCAAACGAGGAATTCGTGGCAGGAAAGAGGAAGGAAAGAAAGTTTCTCTCCCTCTGCCTGCTTTGCTCAGAGGACTGGATGAAGTCAGGGAGTTCTCCCTTTCACTGAGAAACGTGCGGGCTGCTGTTGCCTGGGCGCTCTCTTCTTTGCAAAAGAGTCTGCAGTTCCACGCTTTGAACCGTGGAAAGGCGCCGGGCTCTGCTAAGATTTCCCCCGGCGCTTCGTTTGCCCTGGGCCAAAGCGAGCCTTCACAATAGCTGAACGCTAACACTGCATACTCGTTCCACTTCCAGAACCGGGCTACGGCGAGGCAGTTCTCCGGGGGAAAACGGCCCTTCGCGAAGGGCAGATCTGCCGAGCTCCTTGCGGGAAAGCGAAAGCAAAGGACGCTTTTCTCCCTCTAACCGCTTTCGTCAGAGGAACGGGGGAAGTCACAGTGTTCTTTCTCTCCCTGAGATACACACAATCTGACGTTGCCTCTGAGCTCCGTTGCTGGCAAAGAACTGAAAGTGACATACATTCCTGTGGGGAAACACAGGGCTTTGCTAGGATTTCTCTAGGCAGTGTGTTTTCCCTGGGCCTCACTGTAGCAACACTGTCTCGCCAGGGCAGAACTGCATGGGATTTCCTCTGCCAGGAGAGAGCTGCTGCTTTGTAGTTTGTGCTGGGAAACCTTGCTTTGGCAAGTGCGAATTGACCGCATTCAGGCAGAAAGAAAAGAGAATAGCAAGAGGCCTTTTCTCCCCGGCTGCTCTGCCAAGCCCTTCCAGCTCAAACTATGTCGTTGCTCCTCTGGAAGGATCCCTGCACCGCGGCGTAGTTTTTCCGAAGAAGCCCTGCGTTTGCAAGAGCAAACGAGGAATTCGTGGCAGGAAAGAGGAAGGAAAGAAAGTTTCTCTCCCTCTGCCTGCTTTGCTCAGAGGACTGGATGAAGTCAGGGAGTTCTCCCTTTCACTGAGAAACGTGCGGGCTGCTGTTGCCTGGGCGCTCTCTTCTTTGCAAAAGAGTCTGCAGTTCCACGCTTTGAACCGTGGAAAGGCGCCGGGCTCTGCTAAGATTTCCCCCGGCGCTTCGTTTGCCCTGGGCCAAAGCGAGCCTTCACAATAGCTGAACGCTAACACTGCATACTCGTTCCACTTCCAGAACCGGGCTACGGCGAGGCAGTTCTCCGGGGGAAAACGGCCCTTCGCGAAGGGCAGATCTGCCGAGCTCCTTGCGGGAAAGCGAAAGCAAAGGACGCTTTTCTCCCTCTAACCGCTTTCGTCAGAGGAACGGGGGAAGTCACAGTGTTCTTTCTCTCCCTGAGATACACACAATCTGACGTTGCCTCTGAGCTCCGTTGCTGGCAAAGAACTGAAAGTGACATACATTCCTGTGGGGAAACACAGGGCTTTGCTAGGATTTCTCTAGGCAGTGTGTTTTCCCTGGGCCTCACTGTAGCAGCACGATCTCGCCAGGGCAGAACTGCATGGGATTTCCTCTGCCAGGAGAGAGCTGCTGCTTTGTAGTTTGTGCTGGGAAACCTTGCTTTGGCAAGTGCCAATTGACCGCATTCAGGCAGAAAGAAAAGAGAATAGCAAGAGGCCTTTTCTCCCCGGCTGCTCTGCCAAGCCCTTCCAGCTCAAACTATGTCGTTGCTCCTCTGGAAGGATCCCTGCACCGCGGCGTAGTTTTTCCGAAGAAGCTCTGCGTTTGCAAGAGCAAACGAGGAATTCGTGGCAGGAAAGAGGAAGGAAAGAAAGTTTCTCTCCCTCTGCCTGCTTTGCTCAGAGGACTGGATGAAGTCAGGGAGTTCTCCCTTTCACTGAGAAACGTGCGGGCTGCTGTTGCCTGGGCGCTCTCTTCTTTGCAAAAGAGTCTGCAGTTCCACGCTTGGAACCGTGGAAAGGCGCCGGGCTCTGCTAAGATTTCCCCCGGCGCTTCGTTTGCCCTGGGCCAAAGCGAGCCTTCACAATAGCTGAACGCTAACACTGCATACTCGTTCCACTTCCAGAACCGGGCTACGGCGAGGCAGTTCTCCGGGGGAAAACGGCCCTTCGCGAAGGGCAGATCTGCCGAGCTCCTTGCGGGAAAGCGAAAGCAAAGGACGCTTTTCTCCCTCTAACCGCTTTCGTCAGAGGAACGGGGGAAGTCACAGTGTTCTTTCTCTCCCTGAGATACACACAATCTGACGTTGCCTCTGAGCTCCGTTGCTGGCAAAGAACTGAAAGTGACATACATTCCTGTGGGGAAACACAGGGCTTTGCTAGGATTTCTCTAGGCAGTGTGTTTTCCCTGGGCCTCACTGTAGCAGCACGATCTCGCCAGGGCAACACTGCATGGCAATTCCTCTGCCAGGAGAGACCTGCTGCTTTGTAGTTTGTGCTGGGAAACCTTGCTTTGGCAAGTGCGAATTGACCGCATTCAGGCAGAAAGAAAAGAGAATAGCAAGAGGCCTTTTCTCCCCGGCTGCTCTGCCAAGCCCTTCCAGCTCAAACTATGTCGTTGCTCCTCTGGAAGGATCCCTGCACCGCGGCGTAGTTTTTCCGAAGAAGCCCTGCGTTTGCAAGAGCAAACGAGGAATTCGTGGCAGGAAAGAGGAAGGAAAGAAAGTTTCTCTCCCTCTGCCTGCTTTGCTCAGAGGACTGGATGAAGTCAGGGAGTTCTCCCTTTCACTGAGAAACGTGCGGGCTGCTGTTGCCTGGGCGCTCTCTTCTTTGCAAAAGAGTCTGCAGTTCCACGCTTTGAACCGTGGAAAGGCGCCGGGCTCTGCTAAGATTTCCCCCGGCGCTTCGTTTGCCCTGGGCCAAAGCGAGCCTTCACAATAGCTGAACGCTAACACTGCATACTCGTTCCACTTCCAGAACCGGGCTACGGCGAGGCAGTTCTCCGGGGGAAAACGGCCCTTCGCGAAGGGCAGATCTGCCGAGCTCCTTGCGGGAAAGCGAAAGCAAAGGACGCTTTTCTCCCTCTAACCGCTTTCGTCAGAGGAACGGGGGAAGTCACAGTGTTCTTTCTCTCCCTGAGATACACACAATCTGACGTTGCCTCTGAGCTCCGTTGCTGGCAAAGAACTGAAAGTGACATACATTCCTGTGGGGAAACACAGGGCTTTGCTAGGATTTCTCTAGGCAGTGTGTTTTCCCTGGGCCTCACTGTAGCAACACTGTCTCGCCAGGGCAGAACTGCATGGGATTTCCTCTGCCAGGAGAGACCTGCTGCTTTGTAGTTTGTGCTGGGAAACCTTGCTTTGGCAAGTGCGAATTGACCGCATTCAGGCAGAAAGAAAAGAGAATAGCAAGAGGCCTTTTCTCCCCGGCTGCTCTGCCAAGCCCTTCCAGCTCAAACTATGTCGTTGCTCCTCTGGAAGGATCCCTGCACCGCGGCGTAGTTTTTCCGAAGAAGCCCTGCGTTTGCAAGAGCAAACGAGGAATTCGTGGCAGGAAAGAGGAAGGAAAGAAAGTTTCTCTCCCTCTGCCTGCTTTGCTCAGAGGACTGGATGAAGTCAGGGAGTTCTCCCTTTCACTGAGAAACGTGCGGGCTGCTGTTGCCTGGGCGCTCTCTTCTTTGCAAAAGAGTCTGCAGTTCCACGCTTGGAACCGTGGAAAGGCGCCGGGCTCTGCTAAGATTTCCCCCGGCGCTTCGTTTGCCCTGGGCCAAAGCGAGCCTTCACAATAGCTGAACGCTAACACTGCATACTCGTTCCACTTCCAGAACCGGGCTACGGCGAGGCAGTTCTCCGGGGGAAAACGGCCCTTCGCGAAGGGCAGATCTGCCGAGCTCCTTGCGGGAAAGCGAAAGCAAAGGACGCTTTTCTCCCTCTAACCGCTTTCGTCAGAGGAACGGGGGAAGTCACAGTGTTCTTTCTCTCCCTGAGATACACACAATCTGACGTTGCCTCTGAGCTCCGTTGCTGGCAAAGAACTGAAAGTGACATACATTCCTGTGGGGAAACACAGGGCTTTGCTAGGATTTCTCTAGGCAGTGTGTTTTCCCTGGGCCTCACTGTAGCAGCACGATCTCGCCAGGGCAGAACTGCATGGGATTTCCTCTGCCAGGAGAGAGCTGCTGCTTTGTAGTTTGTGCTGGGAAACCTTGCTTTGGCAAGTGCCAATTGACCGCATTCAGGCAGAAAGAAAAGAGAATAGCAAGAGGCCTTTTCTCCCCGGCTGCTCTGCCAAGCCCTTCCAGCTCAAACTATGTCGTTGCTCCTCTGGAAGGATCCCTGCACCGCGGCGTAGTTTTTCCGAAGAAGCTCTGCGTTTGCAAGAGCAAACGAGGAATTCGTGGCAGGAAAGAGGAAGGAAAGAAAGTTTCTCTCCCTCTGCCTGCTTTGCTCAGAGGACTGGATGAAGTCAGGGATTTCTCCCTTTCACTGAGAAACGTGCGGGCTGCTGTTGCCTGGGCGCTCTCTTCTTTGCAAAAGAGTCTGCAGTTCCACGCTTTGAACCGTGGAAAGGCGCCGGGCTCTGCTAAGATTTCCCCCGGCGCTTCGTTTGCCCTGGGCCAAAGCGAGCCTTCACAATAGCTGAACGCTAACACTGCATACTCGTTCCACTTCCAGAACCGGGCTACGGCGAGGCAGTTCTCCGGGGGAAAACGGCCCTTCGCGAAGGGCAGATCTGCCGAGCTCCTTGCGGGAAAGCGAAAGCAAAGGACGCTTTTCTCCCTCTAACCGCTTTCGTCAGAGGAACGGGGGAAGTCACAGTGTTCTTTCTCTCCCTGAGATACACACAATCTGACGTTGCCTCTGAGCTCCGTTGCTGGCAAAGAACTGAAAGTGACATACATTCCTGTGGGGAAACACAGGGCTTTGCTAGGATTTCTCTAGGCAGTGTGTTTTCCCTGGGCCTCACTGTAGCAGCACGATCTCGCCAGGGCAACACTGCATGGCAATTCCTCTGCCAGGAGAGACCTGCTGCTTTGTAGTTTGTGCTGGGAAACCTTGCTTTGGCAAGTGCCAATTGACCGCATTCAGGCAGAAAGAAAAGAGAATAGCAAGAGGCCTTTTCTCCCCGGCTGCTCTGCCAAGCCCTTCCAGCTCAAACTATGTCGTTGCTCCTCTGGAAGGATCCCTGCACCGCGGCGTAGTTTTTCCGAAGAAGCCCTGCGTTTGCAAGAGCAAACGAGGAATTCGTGGCAGGAAAGAGGAAGGAAAGAAAGTTTCTCTCCCTCTGCCTGCTTTGCTCAGAGGACTGGATGAAGTCAGGGAGTTCTCCCTTTCACTGAGAAACGTGCGGGCTGCTGTTGCCTGGGCGCTCTCTTCTTTGCAAAAGAGTCTGCAGTTCCACGCTTGGAACCGTGGAAAGGCGCCGGGCTCTGCTAAGATTTCCCCCGGCGCTTCGTTTGCCCTGGGCCAAAGCGAGCCTTCACAATAGCTGAACGCTAACACTGCATACTCGTTCCACTTCCAGAACCGGGCTACGGCGAGGCAGTTCTCCGGGGGAAAACGGCCCTTCGCGAAGGGCAGATCTGCCGAGCTCCTTGCGGGAAAGCGAAAGCAAAGGACGCTTTTCTCCCTCTAACCGCTTTCGTCAGAGGAACGGGGGAAGTCACAGTGTTCTTTCTCTCCCTGAGATACACACAATCTGACGTTGCCTCTGAGCTCCGTTGCTGGCAAAGAACTGAAAGTGACATACATTCCTGTGGGGAAACACAGGGCTTTGCTAGGATTTCTCTAGGCAGTGTGTTTTCCCTGGGCCTCACTGTAGCAGCACGATCTCGCCAGGGCAACACTGCATGGCAATTCCTCTGCCAGGAGAGACCTGCTGCTTTGTAGTTTGTGCTGGGAAACCTTGCTTTGGCAAGTGCCAATTGACCGCATTCAGGCAGAAAGAAAAGAGAATAGCAAGAGGCCTTTTCTCCCCGGCTGCTCTGCCAAGCCCTTCCAGCTCAAACTATGTCGTTGCTCCTCTGGAAGGATCCCTGCACCGCGGCGTAGTTTTTCCGAAGAAGCCCTGCGTTTGCAAGAGCAAACGAGGAATTCGTGACAGGAAAGAGGAAGGAAAGAAAGTTTCTCTCCCTCTGCCTGCTTTGCTCAGAGGACTGGATGAAGTCAGGGAGTTCTCCCTTTCACTGAGAAACGTGCGGGCTGCTGTTGCCTGGGCGCTCTCTTCTTTGCAAAAGAGTCTGCAGTTCCACGCTTGGAACCGTGGAAAGGCGCCGGGCTCTGCTAAGATTTCCCCCGGCGCTTCGTTTGCCCTGGGCCAAAGCGAGCCTTCACAATAGCTGAACGCTAACACTGCATACTCGTTCCACTTCCAGAACCGGGCTACGGCGAGGCAGTTCTCCGGGGGAAAACGGCCCTTCGCGAAGGGCAGATCTGCCGAGCTCCTTGCGGGAAAGCGAAAGCAAAGGACGCTTTTCTCCCTCTAACCGCTTTCGTCAGAGGAACGGGGGAAGTCACAGTGTTCTTTCTCTCCCTGAGATACACACAATCTGACGTTGCCTCTGAGCTCCGTTGCTGGCAAAGAACTGAAAGTGACATACATTCCTGTGGGGAAACACAGGGCTTTGCTAGGATTTCTCTAGGCAGTGTGTTTTCCCTGGGCCTCACTGTAGCAGCACGATCTCGCCAGGGCAACACTGCATGGCAATTCCTCTGCCAGGAGAGACCTGCTGCTTTGTAGTTTGTGCTGGGAAACCTTGCTTTGGCAAGTGCCAATTGACCGCATTCAGGCAGAAAGAAAAGAGAATAGCAAGAGGCCTTTTCTCCCCGGCTGCTCTGCCAAGCCCTTCCAGCTCAAACTATGTCGTTGCTCCTCTGGAAGGATCCCTGCACCGCGGCGTAGTTTTTCCGAAGAAGCCCTGCGTTTGCAAGAGCAAACGAGGAATTCGTGGCAGGAAAGAGGAAGGAAAGAAAGTTTCTCTCCCTCTGCCTGCTTTGCTCAGAGGACTGGATGAAGTCAGGGAGTTCTCCCTTTCACTGAGAAACGTGCGGGCTGCTGTTGCCTGGGCGCTCTCTTCTTTGCAAAAGAGTCTGCAGTTCCACGCTTTGAACCGTGGAAAGGCGCCGGGCTCTGCTAAGATTTCCCCCGGCGCTTCGTTTGCCCTGGGCCAAAGCGAGCCTTCACAATAGCTGAACGCTAACACTGCATACTCGTTCCACTTCCAGAACCGGGCTACGGCGAGGCAGTTCTCCGGGGGAAAACGGCCCTTCGCGAAGGGCAGATCTGCCGAGCTCCTTGCGGGAAAGCGAAAGCAAAGGACGCTTTTCTCCCTCTAACCGCTTTCGTCAGAGGAACGGGGGAAGTCACAGTGTTCTTTCTCTCCCTGAGATACACACAATCTGACGTTGCCTCTGAGCTCCGTTGCTGGCAAAGAACTGAAAGTGACATACATTCCTGTGGGGAAACACAGGGCTTTGCTAGGATTTCTCTAGGCAGTGTGTTTTCCCTGGGCCTCACTGTAGCAACACTGTCTCGCAAGGGCAGAACTGCATGGGATTTCCTCTGCCAGGAGAGAGCTGCTGCTTTGTAGTTTGTGCTGGGAAACCTTGCTTTGGCAAGGGCCAATTGACCGCATTCAGGCAGAAAGAAAAGAGAATAGCAAGAGGCCTTTTCTCCCCGGCTGCTCTGCCAAGCCCTTCCAGCTCAAACTATGTCGTTGCTCCTCTGGAAGGATCCCTGCACCGCGGCGTAGTTTTTCCGAAGAAGCCCTGCGTTTGCAAGAGCAAACGAGGAATTCGTGGCAGGAAAGAGGAAGGAAAGAAAGTTTCTCTCCCTCTGCCTGCTTTGCTCAGAGGACTGGATGAAGTCAGGGAGTTCTCCCTTTCACTGAGAAACGTGCGGGCTGCTGTTGCCTGGGCGCTCTCTTCTTTGCAAAAGAGTCTGCAGTTCCACGCTTTGAACCGTGGAAAGGCGCCGGGCTCTGCTAAGATTTCCCCCGGCGCTTCGTTTGCCCTGGGCCAAAGCGAGCCTTCACAATAGCTGAACGCTAACACTGCATACTCGTTCCACTTCCAGAACCGGGCTACGGCGAGGCAGTTCTCCGGGGGAAAACGGCCCTTCGCGAAGGGCAGATCTGCCGAGCTCCTTGCGGGAAAGCGAAAGCAAAGGACGCTTTTCTCCCTCTAACCGCTTTCGTCAGAGGAACGGGGGAAGTCACAGTGTTCTTTCTCTCCCTGAGATACACACAATCTGACGTTGCCTCTGAGCTCCGTTGCTGGCAAAGAACTGAAAGTGACATACATTCCTGTGGGGAAACACAGGGCTTTGCTAGGATTTCTCTAGGCAGTGTGTTTTCCCTGGGCCTCACTGTAGCAGCACGATCTCGCCAGGGCAACACTGCATGGCAATTCCTCTGCCAGGAGAGACCTGCTGCTTTGTAGTTTGTGCTGGGAAACCTTGCTTTGGCAAGTGCCAATTGACCGCATTCAGGCAGAAAGAAAAGAGAATAGCAAGAGGCCTTTTCTCCCCGGCTGCTCTGCCAAGCCCTTCCAGCTCAAACTATGTCGTTGCTCCTCTGGAAGGATCCCTGCACCGCGGCGTAGTTTTTCCGAAGAAGCCCTGCGTTTGCAAGAGCAAACGAGGAATTCGTGACAGGAAAGAGGAAGGAAAGAAAGTTTCTCTCCCTCTGCCTGCTTTGCTCAGAGGACTGGATGAAGTCAGGGAGTTCTCCCTTTCACTGAGAAACGTGCGGGCTGCTGTTGCCTGGGCGCTCTCTTCTTTGCAAAAGAGTCTGCAGTTCCACGCTTGGAACCGTGGAAAGGCGCCGGGCTCTGCTAAGATTTCCCCCGGCGCTTCGTTTGCCCTGGGCCAAAGCGAGCCTTCACAATAGCTGAACGCTAACACTGCATACTCGTTCCACTTCCAGAACCGGGCTACGGCGAGGCAGTTCTCCGGGGGAAAACGGCCCTTCGCGAAGGGCAGATCTGCCGAGCTCCTTGCGGGAAAGCGAAAGCAAAGGACGCTTTTCTCCCTCTAACCGCTTTCGTCAGAGGAACGGGGGAAGTCACAGTGTTCTTTCTCTCCCTGAGATACACACAATCTGACGTTGCCTCTGAGCTCCGTTGCTGGCAAAGAACTGAAAGTGACATACATTCCTGTGGGGAAACACAGGGCTTTGCTAGGATTTCTCTAGGCAGTGTGTTTTCCCTGGGCCTCACTGTAGCAGCACGATCTCGCCAGGGCAACACTGCATGGCAATTCCTCTGCCAGGAGAGACCTGCTGCTTTGTAGTTTGTGCTGGGAAACCTTGCTTTGGCAAGTGCCAATTGACCGCATTCAGGCAGAAAGAAAAGAGAATAGCAAGAGGCCTTTTCTCCCCGGCTGCTCTGCCAAGCCCTTCCAGCTCAAACTATGTCGTTGCTCCTCTGGAAGGATCCCTGCACCGCGGCGTAGTTTTTCCGAAGAAGCCCTGCGTTTGCAAGAGCAAACGAGGAATTCGTGGCAGGAAAGAGGAAGGAAAGAAAGTTTCTCTCCCTCTGCCTGCTTTGCTCAGAGGACTGGATGAAGTCAGGGAGTTCTCCCTTTCACTGAGAAACGTGCGGGCTGCTGTTGCCTGGGCGCTCTCTTCTTTGCAAAAGAGTCTGCAGTTCCACGCTTGGAACCGTGGAAAGGCGCCGGGCTCTGCTAAGATTTCCCCCGGCGCTTCGTTTGCCCTGGGCCAAAGCGAGCCTTCACAATAGCTGAACGCTAACACTGCATACTCGTTCCACTTCCAGAACCGGGCTACGGCGAGGCAGTTCTCCGGGGGAAAACGGCCCTTCGCGAAGGGCAGATCTGCCGAGCTCCTTGCGGGAAAGCGAAAGCAAAGGACGCTTTTCTCCCTCTAACCGCTTTCGTCAGAGGAACGGGGGAAGTCACAGTGTTCTTTCTCTCCCTGAGATACACACAATCTGACGTTGCCTCTGAGCTCCGTTGCTGGCAAAGAACTGAAAGTGACATACATTCCTGTGGGGAAACACAGGGCTTTGCTAGGATTTCTCTAGGCAGTGTGTTTTCCCTGGGCCTCACTGTAGCAGCACGATCTCGCCAGGGCAACACTGCATGGCAATTCCTCTGCCAGGAGAGACCTGCTGCTTTGTAGTTTGTGCTGGGAAACCTTGCTTTGGCAAGTGCCAATTGACCGCATTCAGGCAGAAAGAAAAGAGAATAGCAAGAGGCCTTTTCTCCCCGGCTGCTCTGCCAAGCCCTTCCAGCTCAAACTATGTCGTTGCTCCTCTGGAAGGATCCCTGCACCGCGGCGTAGTTTTTCCGAAGAAGCCCTGCGTTTGCAAGAGCAAACGAGGAATTCGTGGCAGGAAAGAGGAAGGAAAGAAAGTTTCTCTCCCTCTGCCTGCTTTGCTCAGAGGACTGGATGAAGTCAGGGAGTTCTCCCTTTCACTGAGAAACGTGCGGGCTGCTGTTGCCTGGGCGCTCTCTTCTTTGCAAAAGAGTCTGCAGTTCCACGCTTTGAACCGTGGAAAGGCGCCGGGCTCTGCTAAGATTTCCCCCGGCGCTTCGTTTGCCCTGGGCCAAAGCGAGCCTTCACAATAGCTGAACGCTAACACTGCATACTCGTTCCACTTCCAGAACCGGGCTACGGCGAGGCAGTTCTCCGGGGGAAAACGGCCCTTCGCGAAGGGCAGATCTGCCGAGCTCCTTGCGGGAAAGCGAAAGCAAAGGACGCTTTTCTCCCTCTAACCGCTTTCGTCAGAGGAACGGGGGAAGTCACAGTGTTCTTTCTCTCCCTGAGATACACACAATCTGACGTTGCCTCTGAGCTCCGTTGCTGGCAAAGAACTGAAAGTGACATACATTCCTGTGGGGAAACACAGGGCTTTGCTAGGATTTCTCTAGGCAGTGTGTTTTCCCTGGGCCTCACTGTAGCAACACTGTCTCGCAAGGGCAGAACTGCATGGGATTTCCTCTGCCAGGAGAGAGCTGCTGCTTTGTAGTTTGTGCTGGGAAACCTTGCTTTGGCAAGGGCCAATTGACCGCATTCAGGCAGAAAGAAAAGAGAATAGCAAGAGGCCTTTTCTCCCCGGCTGCTCTGCCAAGCCCTTCCAGCTCAAACTATGTCGTTGCTCCTCTGGAAGGATCCCTGCACCGCGGCGTAGTTTTTCCGAAGAAGCCCTGCGTTTGCAAGAGCAAACGAGGAATTCGTGGCAGGAAAGAGGAAGGAAAGAAAGTTTCTCTCCCTCTGCCTGCTTTGCTCAGAGGACTGGATGAAGTCAGGGAGTTCTCCCTTTCACTGAGAAACGTGCGGGCTGCTGTTGCCTGGGCGCTCTCTTCTTTGCAAAAGAGTCTGCAGTTCCACGCTTTGAACCGTGGAAAGGCGCCGGGCTCTGCTAAGATTTCCCCCGGCGCTTCGTTTGCCCTGGGCCAAAGCGAGCCTTCACAATAGCTGAACGCTAACACTGCATACTCGTTCCACTTCCAGAACCGGGCTACGGCGAGGCAGTTCTCCGGGGGAAAACGGCCCTTCGCGAAGGGCAGATCTGCCGAGCTCCTTGCGGGAAAGCGAAAGCAAAGGACGCTTTTCTCCCTCTAACCGCTTTCGTCAGAGGAACGGGGGAAGTCACAGTGTTCTTTCTCTCCCTGAGATACACACAATCTGACGTTGCCTCTGAGCTCCGTTGCTGGCAAAGAACTGAAAGTGACATACATTCCTGTGGGGAAACACAGGGCTTTGCTAGGATTTCTCTAGGCAGTGTGTTTTCCCTGGGCCTCACTGTAGCAGCACGATCTCGCCAGGGCAACACTGCATGGCAATTCCTCTGCCAGGAGAGACCTGCTGCTTTGTAGTTTGTGCTGGGAAACCTTGCTTTGGCAAGTGCCAATTGACCGCATTCAGGCAGAAAGAAAAGAGAATAGCAAGAGGCCTTTTCTCCCCGGCTGCTCTGCCAAGCCCTTCCAGCTCAAACTATGTCGTTGCTCCTCTGGAAGGATCCCTGCACCGCGGCGTAGTTTTTCCGAAGAAGCCCTGCGTTTGCAAGAGCAAACGAGGAATTCGTGGCAGGAAAGAGGAAGGAAAGAAAGTTTCTCTCCCTCTGCCTGCTTTGCTCAGAGGACTGGATGAAGTCAGGGAGTTCTCCCTTTCACTGAGAAACGTGCGGGCTGCTGTTGCCTGGGCGCTCTCTTCTTTGCAAAAGAGTCTGCAGTTCCACGCTTGGAACCGTGGAAAGGCGCCGGGCTCTGCTAAGATTTCCCCCGGCGCTTCGTTTGCCCTGGGCCAAAGCGAGCCTTCACAATAGCTGAACGCTAACACTGCATACTCGTTCCACTTCCAGAACCGGGCTACGGCGAGGCAGTTCTCCGGGGGAAAACGGCCCTTCGCGAAGGGCAGATCTGCCGAGCTCCTTGCGGGAAAGCGAAAGCAAAGGACGCTTTTCTCCCTCTAACCGCTTTCGTCAGAGGAACGGGGGAAGTCACAGTGTTCTTTCTCTCCCTGAGATACACACAATCTGACGTTGCCTCTGAGCTCCGTTGCTGGCAAAGAACTGAAAGTGACATACATTCCTGTGGGGAAACACAGGGCTTTGCTAGGATTTCTCTAGGCAGTGTGTTTTCCCTGGGCCTCACTGTAGCAGCACGATCTCGCCAGGGCAACACTGCATGGCAATTCCTCTGCCAGGAGAGACCTGCTGCTTTGTAGTTTGTGCTGGGAAACCTTGCTTTGGCAAGTGCCAATTGACCGCATTCAGGCAGAAAGAAAAGAGAATAGCAAGAGGCCTTTTCTCCCCGGCTGCTCTGCCAAGCCCTTGCAGCTCAAACTATGTCGTTGCTCCTCTGGAAGGATCCCTGCACCGCGGCGTAGTTTTTCCGAAGAAGCCCTGCGTTTGCAAGAGCAAACGAGGAATTCGTGGCAGGAAAGAGGAAGGAAAGAAAGTTTCTCTCCCTCTGCCTGCTTTGCTCAGAGGACTGGATGAAGTCAGGGAGTTCTCCCTTTCACTGAGAAACGTGCGGGCTGCTGTTGCCTGGGCGCTCTCTTCTTTGCAAAAGAGTCTGCAGTTCCACGCTTGGAACCGTGGAAAGGCGCCGGGCTCTGCTAAGATTTCCCCCGGCGCTTCGTTTGCCCTGGGCCAAAGCGAGCCTTCACAATAGCTGAACGCTAACACTGCATACTCGTTCCACTTCCAGAACCGGGCTACGGCGAGGCAGTTCTCCGGGGGAAAACGGCCCTTCGCGAAGGGCAGATCTGCCGAGCTCCTTGCGGGAAAGCGAAAGCAAAGGACGCTTTTCTCCCTCTAACCGCTTTCGTCAGAGGAACGGGGGAAGTCACAGTGTTCTTTCTCTCCCTGAGATACACA
Source organism: Elephas maximus indicus (assembly GCF_024166365.1). NCBI lineage: Eukaryota > Metazoa > Chordata > Mammalia > Proboscidea > Elephantidae > Elephas > Elephas maximus. The sequence goes on from NC_064831.1 coordinate 4,379,568, forward strand.
CAATCTGACGTTGCCTCTGAGCTCCGTTGCTGGCAAAGAACTGAAAGTGACATACATTCCTGTGGGGAAACACAGGGCTTTGCTAGGATTTCTCTAGGCAGTGTGTTTTCCCTGGGCCTCACTGTAGCAGCACGATCTCGCCATGGCAACACTGCATGGCAATTCCTCTGCCAGGAGAGACCTGCTGCTTTGTAGTTTGTGCTGGGAAACCTTGCTTTGGCAAGTGCGAATTGACCGCATTCAGGCAGAAAGAAAAGAGAATAGCAAGAGGCCTTTTCTCCCCGGCTGCTCTGCCAAGCCCTTCCAGCTCAAACTATGTCGTTGCTCCTCTGGAAGGATCCCTGCACCGCGGCGTAGTTTTTCCGAAGAAGCCCTGCGTTTGCAAGAGCAAACGAGGAATTCGTGGCAGGAAAGAGGAAGGAAAGAAAGTTTCTCTCCCTCTGCCTGCTTTGCTCAGAGGACTGGATGAAGTCAGGGAGTTCTCCCTTTCACTGAGAAACGTGCGGGCTGCTGTTGCCTGGGCGCTCTCTTCTTTGCAAAAGAGTCTGCAGTTCCACGCTTTGAACCGTGGAAAGGCGCCGGGCTCTGCTAAGATTTCCCCCGGCGCTTCGTTTGCCCTGGGCCAAAGCGAGCCTTCACAATAGCTGAACGCTAACACTGCATACTCGTTCCACTTCCAGAACCGGGCTACGGCGAGGCAGTTCTCCGGGGGAAAACGGCCCTTCGCGAAGGGCAGATCTGCCGAGCTCCTTGCGGGAAAGCGAAAGCAAAGGACGCTTTTCTCCCTCTAACCGCTTTCGTCAGAGGAACGGGGGAAGTCACAGTGTTCTTTCTCTCCCTGAGATACACACAATCTGACGTTGCCTCTGAGCTCCGTTGCTGGCAAAGAACTGAAAGTGACATACATTCCTGTGGGGAAACACAGGGCTTTGCTAGGATTTCTCTAGGCAGTGTGTTTTCCCTGGGCCTCACTGTAGCAGCACGATCTCGCCAGGGCAACACTGCATGGCAATTCCTCTGCCAGGAGAGACCTGCTGCTTTGTAGTTTGTGCTGGGAAACCTTGCTTTGGCAAGTGCCAATTGACCGCATTCAGGCAGAAAGAAAAGAGAATAGCAAGAGGCCTTTTCTCCCCGGCTGCTCTGCCAAGCCCTTCCAGCTCAAACTATGTCGTTGCTCCTCTGGAAGGATCCCTGCACCGCGGCGTAGTTTTTCCGAAGAAGCCCTGCGTTTGCAAGAGCAAACGAGGAATTCGTGGCAGGAAAGAGGAAGGAAAGAAAGTTTCTCTCCCTCTGCCTGCTTTGCTCAGAGGACTGGATGAAGTCAGGGAGTTCTCCCTTTCACTGAGAAACGTGCGGGCTGCTGTTGCCTGGGCGCTCTCTTCTTTGCAAAAGAGTCTGCAGTTCCACGCTTTGAACCGTGGAAAGGCGCCGGGCTCTGCTAAGATTTCCCCCGGCGCTTCGTTTGCCCTGGGCCAAAGCGAGCCTTCACAATAGCTGAACGCTAACACTGCATACTCGTTCCACTTCCAGAACCGGGCTACGGCGAGGCAGTTCTCCGGGGGAAAACGGCCCTTCGCGAAGGGCAGATCTGCCGAGCTCCTTGCGGGAAAGCGAAAGCAAAGGACGCTTTTCTCCCTCTAACCGCTTTCGTCAGAGGAACGGGGGAAGTCAGTGTTCTTTCTCTCCCTGAGATACACACAATCTGACGTTGCCTCTGAGCTCCGTTGCTGGCAAAGAACTGAAAGTGACATACATTCCTGTGGGGAAACACAGGGCTTTGCTAGGATTTCTCTAGGCAGTGTGTTTTCCCTGGGCCTCACTGTAGCAGCACGATCTCGCCAGGGCAACACTGCATGGCAATTCCTCTGCCAGGAGAGACCTGCTGCTTTGTAGTTTGTGCTGGGAAACCTTGCTTTGGCAAGGGCCAATTGACCGCATTCAGGCAGAAAGAAAAGAGAATAGCAAGAGGCCTTTTCTCCCCGGCTGCTCTGCCAAGCCCTTCCAGCTCAAACTATGTCGTTGCTCCTCTGGAAGGATCCCTGCACCGCGGCGTAGTTTTTCCGAAGAAGCCCTGCGTTTGCAAGAGCAAACGAGGAATTCGTGGCAGGAAAGAGGAAGGAAAGAAAGTTTCTCTCCCTCTGCCTGCTTTGCTCAGAGGACTGGATGAAGTCAGGGAGTTCTCCCTTTCACTGAGAAACGTGCGGGCTGCTGTTGCCTGGGCGCTCTCTTCTTTGCAAAAGAGTCTGCAGTTCCACGCTTTGAACCGTGGAAAGGCGCCGGGCTCTGCTAAGATTTCCCCCGGCGCTTCGTTTGCCCTGGGCCAAAGCGAGCCTTCACAATAGCTGAACGCTAACACTGCATACTCGTTCCACTTCCAGAACCGGGCTACGGCGAGGCAGTTCTCCGGGGGAAAACGGCCCTTCGCGAAGGGCAGATCTGCCGAGCTCCTTGCGGGAAAGCGAAAGCAAAGGACGCTTTTCTCCCTCTAACCGCTTTCGTCAGAGGAACGGGGGAAGTCACAGTGTTCTTTCTCTCCCTGAGATACACACAATCTGACGTTGCCTCTGAGCTCCGTTGCTGGCAAAGAACTGAAAGTGACATACATTCCTGTGGGGAAACACAGGGCTTTGCTAGGATTTCTCTAGGCAGTGTGTTTTCCCTGGGCCTCACTGTAGCAGCACGATCTCGCCAGGGCAACACTGCATGGCAATTCCTCTGCCAGGAGAGACCTGCTGCTTTGTAGTTTGTGCTGGGAAACCTTGCTTTGGCAAGTGCCAATTGACCGCATTCAGGCAGAAAGAAAAGAGAATAGCAAGAGGCCTTTTCTCCCCGGCTGCTCTGCCAAGCCCTTCCAGCTCAAACTATGTCGTTGCTCCTCTGGAAGGATCCCTGCACCGCGGCGTAGTTTTTCCGAAGAAGCCCTGCGTTTGCAAGAGCAAACGAGGAATTCGTGGCAGGAAAGAGGAAGGAAAGAAAGTTTCTCTCCCTCTGCCTGCTTTGCTCAGAGGACTGGATGAAGTCAGGGAGTTCTCCCTTTCACTGAGAAACGTGCGGGCTGCTGTTGCCTGGGCGCTCTCTTCTTTGCAAAAGAGTCTGCAGTTCCACGCTTTGAACCGTGGAAAGCCGCCGGGCTCTGCTAAGATTCGCTAACACTGCATACTCGTTCCACTTCCAGAACCGGGCTACGGCGAGGCAGTTCTCCGGGGGAAAACGGCCCTTCGCGAAGGGCAGATCTGCCGAGCTCCTTGCGGGAAAGCGAAAGCAAAGGACGCTTTTCTCCCTCTAACCGCTTTCGTCAGAGGAACGGGGGAAGTCACAGTGTTCTTTCTCTCCCTGAGATACACACAATCTGACGTTGCCTCTGAGCTCCGTTGCTGGCAAAGAACTGAAAGTGACATACATTCCTGTGGGGAAACACAGGGCTTTGCTAGGATTTCTCTAGGCAGTGTGTTTTCCCTGGGCCTCACTGTAGCAGCACGATCTCGCCAGGGCAACACTGCATGGCAATTCCTCTGCCAGGAGAGACCTGCTGCTTTGTAGTTTGTGCTGGGAAACCTTGCTTTGGCAAGTGCCAATTGACCGCATTCAGGCAGAAAGAAAAGAGAATAGCAAGAGGCCTTTTCTCCCCGGCTGCTCTGCCAAGCCCTTCCAGCTCAAACTATGTCGTTGCTCCTCTGGAAGGATCCCTGCACCGCGGCGTAGTTTTTCCGAAGAAGCCCTGCGTTTGCAAGAGCAAACGAGGAATTCGTGGCAGGAAAGAGGAAGGAAAGAAAGTTTCTCTCCCTCTGCCTGCTTTGCTCAGAGGACTGGATGAAGTCAGGGAGTTCTCCCTTTCACTGAGAAACGTGCGGGCTGCTGTTGCCTGGGCGCTCTCTTCTTTGCAAAAGAGTCTGCAGTTCCACGCTTTGAACCGTGGAAAGGCGCCGGGCTCTGCTAAGATTTCCCCCGGCGCTTCGTTTGCCCTGGGCCAAAGCGAGCCTTCACAATAGCTGAACGCTAACACTGCATACTCGTTCCACTTCCAGAACCGGGCTACGGCGAGGCAGTTCTCCGGGGGAAAACGGCCCTTCGCGAAGGGCAGATCTGCCGAGCTCCTTGCGGGAAAGCGAAAGCAAAGGACGCTTTTCTCCCTCTAACCGCTTTCGTCAGAGGAACGGGGGAAGTCACAGTGTTCTTTCTCTCCCTGAGATACACACAATCTGACGTTGCCTCTGAGCTCCGTTGCTGGCAAAGAACTGAAAGTGACATACATTCCTGTGGGGAAACACAGGGCTTTGCTAGGATTTCTCTAGGCAGTGTGTTTTCCCTGGGCCTCACTGTAGCAACACTGTCTCGCAAGGGCAGAACTGCATGGGATTTCCTCTGCCAGGAGAGAGCTGCTGCTTTGTAGTTTGTGCTGGGAAACCTTGCTTTGGCAAGGGCCAATTGACCGCATTCAGGCAGAAAGAAAAGAGAATAGCAAGAGGCCTTTTCTCCCCGGCTGCTCTGCCAAGCCCTTCCAGCTCAAACTATGTCGTTGCTCCTCTGGAAGGATCCCTGCACCGCGGCGTAGTTTTTCCGAAGAAGCCCTGCGTTTGCAAGAGCAAACGAGGAATTCGTGGCAGGAAAGAGGAAGGAAAGAAAGTTTCTCTCCCTCTGCCTGCTTTGCTCAGAGGACTGGATGAAGTCAGGGAGTTCTCCCTTTCACTGACAAACGTGCGGGCTGCTGTTGCCTGGGCGCTCTCTTCTTTGCAAAAGAGTCTGCAGTTCCACGCTTTGAACCGTGGAAAGGCGCCGGGCTCTGCTAAGATTTCCCCCGGCGCTTCGTTTGCCCTGGGCCAAAGCGAGCCTTCACAATAGCTGAACGCTAACACTGCATACTCGTTCCACTTCCAGAACCGGGCTACGGCGAGGCAGTTCTCCGGGGGAAAACGGCCCTTCGCGAAGGGCAGATCTGCCGAGCTCCTTGCGGGAAAGCGAAAGCAAAGGACGCTTTTCTCCCTCTAACCGCTTTCGTCAGAGGAACGGGGGAAGTCACAGTGTTCTTTCTCTCCCTGAGATACACACAATCTGACGTTGCCTCTGAGCTCCGTTGCTGGCAAAGAACTGAAAGTGACATACATTCCTGTGGGGAAACACAGGGCTTTGCTAGGATTTCTCTAGGCAGTGTGTTTTCCCTGGGCCTCACTGTAGCAGCACGATCTCGCCAGGGCAACACTGCATGGCAATTCCTCTGCCAGGAGAGACCTGCTGCTTTGTAGTTTGTGCTGGGAAACCTTGCTTTGGCAAGTGCCAATTGACCGCATTCAGGCAGAAAGAAAAGAGAATAGCAAGAGGCCTTTTCTCCCCGGCTGCTCTGCCAAGCCCTTCCAGCTCAAACTATGTCGTTGCTCCTCTGGAAGGATCCCTGCACCGCGGCGTAGTTTTTCCGAAGAAGCCCTGCGTTTGCAAGAGCAAACGAGGAATTCGTGGCAGGAAAGAGGAAGGAAAGAAAGTTTCTCTCCCTCTGCCTGCTTTGCTCAGAGGACTGGATGAAGTCAGGGAGTTCTCCCTTTCACTGAGAAACGTGCGGGCTGCTGTTGCCTGGGCGCTCTCTTCTTTGCAAAAGAGTCTGCAGTTCCACGCTTGGAACCGTGGAAAGGCGCCGGGCTCTGCTAAGATTTCCCCCGGCGCTTCGTTTGCCCTGGGCCAAAGCGAGCCTTCACAATAGCTGAACGCTAACACTGCATACTCGTTCCACTTCCAGAACCGGGCTACGGCGAGGCAGTTCTCCGGGGGAAAACGGCCCTTCGCGAAGGGCAGATCTGCCGAGCTCCTTGCGGGAAAGCGAAAGCAAAGGACGCTTTTCTCCCTCTAACCGCTTTCGTCAGAGGAACGGGGGAAGTCACAGTGTTCTTTCTCTCCCTGAGATACACACAATCTGACGTTGCCTCTGAGCTCCGTTGCTGGCAAAGAACTGAAAGTGACATACATTCCTGTGGGGAAACACAGGGCTTTGCTAGGATTTCTCTAGGCAGTGTGTTTTCCCTGGGCCTCACTGTAGCAGCACGATCTCGCCAGGGCAACACTGCATGGCAATTCCTCTGCCAGGAGAGACCTGCTTCTTTGTAGTTTGTGCTGGGAAACCTTGCTTTGGCAAGTGCCAATTGACCGCATTCAGGCAGAAAGAAAAGAGAATAGCAAGAGGCCTTTTCTCCCCGGCTGCTCTGCCAAGCCCTTCCAGCTCAAACTATGTCGTTGCTCCTCTGGAAGGATCCCTGCACCGCGGCGTAGTTTTTCCGAAGAAGCCCTGCGTTTGCAAGAGCAAACGAGGAATTCGTGGCAGGAAAGAGGAAGGAAAGAAAGTTTCTCTCCCTCTGCCTGCTTTGCTCAGAGGACTGGATGAAGTCAGGGAGTTCTCCCTTTCACTGAGAAACGTGCGGGCTGCTGTTGCCTGGGCGCTCTCTTCTTTGCAAAAGAGTCTGCAGTTCCACGCTTTGAACCGTGGAAAGGCGCCGGGCTCTGCTAAGATTTCCCCCGGCGCTTCGTTTGCCCTGGGCCAAAGCGAGCCTTCACAATAGCTGAACGCTAACACTGCATACTCGTTCCACTTCCAGAACCGGGCTACGGCGAGGCAGTTCTCCGGGGGAAAACGGCCCTTCGCGAAGGGCAGATCTGCCGAGCTCCTTGCGGGAAAGCGAAAGCAAAGGACGCTTTTCTCCCTCTAACCGCTTTCGTCAGAGGAACGGGGGAAGTCACAGTGTTCTTTCTCTCCCTGAGATACACACAATCTGACGTTGCCTCTGAGCTCCGTTGCTGGCAAAGAACTGAAAGTGACATACATTCCTGTGGGGAAACACAGGGCTTTGCTAGGATTTCTCTAGGCAGTGTGTTTTCCCTGGGCCTCACTGTAGCAGCACGATCTCGCCAGGGCAACACTGCATGGCAATTCCTCTGCCAGGAGAGACCTGCTGCTTTGTAGTTTGTGCTGGGAAACCTTGCTTTGGCAAGTGCCAATTGACCGCATTCAGGCAGAAAGAAAAGAGAATAGCAAGAGGCCTTTTCTCCCCGGCTGCTCTGCCAAGCCCTTCCAGCTCAAACTATGTCGTTGCTCCTCTGGAAGGATCCCTGCACCGCGGCGTAGTTTTTCCGAAGAAGCCCTGCGTTTGCAAGAGCAAACGAGGAATTCGTGGCAGGAAAGAGGAAGGAAAGAAAGTTTCTCTCCCTCTGCCTGCTTTGCTCAGAGGACTGGATGAAGTCAGGGAGTTCTCCCTTTCACTGAGAAACGTGCGGGCTGCTGTTGCCTGGGCGCTCTCTTCTTTGCAAAAGAGTCTGCAGTTCCACGCTTTGAACCGTGGAAAGGCGCCGGGCTCTGCTAAGATTTCCCCCGGCGCTTCGTTTGCCCTGGGCCAAAGCGAGCCTTCACAATAGCTGAACGCTAACACTGCATACTCGTTCCACTTCCAGAACCGGGCTACGGCGAGGCAGTTCTCCGGGGGAAAACGGCCCTTCGCGAAGGGCAGATCTGCCGAGCTCCTTGCGGGAAAGCGAAAGCAAAGGACGCTTTTCTCCCTCTAACCGCTTTCGTCAGAGGAACGGGGGAAGTCACAGTGTTCTTTCTCTCCCTGAGATACACACAATCTGACGTTGCCTCTGAGCTCCGTTGCTGGCAAAGAACTGAAAGTGACATACATTCCTGTGGGGAAACACAGGGCTTTGCTAGGATTTCTCTAGGCAGTGTGTTTTCCCTGGGCCTCACTGTAGCAGCACGATCTCGCCAGGGCAACACTGCATGGCAATTCCTCTGCCAGGAGAGACCTGCTGCTTTGTAGTTTGTGCTGGGAAACCTTGCTTTGGCAAGTGCCAATTGACCGCATTCAGGCAGAAAGAAAAGAGAATAGCAAGAGGCCTTTTCTCCCCGGCTGCTCTGCCAAGCCCTTCCAGCTCAAACTATGTCGTTGCTCCTCTGGAAGGATCCCTGCACCGCGGCGTAGTTTTTCCGAAGAAGCCCTGCGTTTGCAAGAGCAAACGAGGAATTCGTGGCAGGAAAGAGGAAGGAAAGAAAGTTTCTCTCCCTCTGCCTGCTTTCCTCAGAGGACTGGATGAAGTCAGGGACTTCTCCCTTTCACTGAGAAACGTGCGGGCTGCTGTTGCCTGGGCGCTCTCTTCTTTGCAAAAGAGTCTGCAGTTCCACGCTTTGAACCGTGGAAAGGCGCCGGGCTCTGCTAAGATTTCCCCCGGCGCTTCGTTTGCCCTGGGCCAAAGCGAGCCTTCACAATAGCTGAACGCTAACACTGCATACTCGTTCCACTTCCAGAACCGGGCTACGGCGAGGCAGTTCTCCGGGGGAAAACGGCCCTTCGCGAAGGGCAGATCTGCCGAGCTCCTTGCGGGAAAGCGAAAGCAAAGGACGCTTTTCTCCCTCTAACCGCTTTCGTCAGAGGAACGGGGGAAGTCACAGTGTTCTTTCTCTCCCTGAGATACACACAATCTGACGTTGCCTCTGAGCTCTGTTGCTGGCAAAGAACTGAAAGTGACATACATTCCTGTGGGGAAACACAGGGCTTTGCTAGGATTTCTCTAGGCAGTGTGTTTTCCCTGGGCCTCACTGTAGCAACACTGTCTCGCAAGGGCAGAACTGCATGGGATTTCCTCTGCCAGGAGAGAGCTGCTGCTTTGTAGTTTGTGCTGCGAAACCTTGCTTTGGCAAGGGCCAATTGACCGCATTCAGGCAGAAAGAAAAGAGAATAGCAAGAGGCCTTTTCTCCCCGGCTGCTCTGCCAAGCCCTTCCAGCTCAAACTATGTCGTTGCTCCTCTGGAAGGATCCCTGCACCGCGGCGTAGTTTTTCCGAAGAAGCCCTGCGTTTGCAAGAGCAAATGAGGAATTCGTGGCAGGAAAGAGGAAGGAAAGAAAGTTTCTCTCCCTCTGCCTGCTTTGCTCAGAGGACTGGATGAAGTCAGGGACTTCTCCCTTTCACTGAGAAACGTGCGGGCTGCTGTTGCCTGGGCGCTCTCTTCTTTGCAAAAGAGTCTGCAGTTCCACGCTTTGAACCGTGGAAAGGCGCCGGGCTCTGCTAAGATTTCCCCCGGCGCTTCGTTTGCCCTGGGCCAAAGCGAGCCTTCACAATAGCTGAACGCTAACACTGCATACTCGTTCCACTTCCAGAACCGGGCTACGGCGAGGCAGTTCTCCGGGGGAAAACGGCCCTTCGCGAAGGGCAGATCTGCCGAGCTCCTTGCGGGAAAGCGAAAGCAAAGGACGCTTTTCTCCCTCTAACCGCTTTCGTCAGAGGAACGGGGGAAGTCACAGTGTTCTTTCTCTCCCTGAGATACACACAATCTGACGTTGCCTCTGAGCTCCGTTGCTGGCAAGGAACTGAAAGTGACATACATTGCTGTGGGGCAACACAGGGCTCTGCTAGGATTTCTGTAGGCAGTGTGTTTTCCCTGGGCCTCACTGTAGCAACACTATCTCGCCAGGGCAACACTGCATGGCACTTCCTCTGCCAGGAGAGAGTAGCTGCTTTGTAGTTTGTGCTGGGAAACCTTGCTTTAGCAAGTGCGAATTGACCGCATTCAGGCAGAAAGAAAAGAGAATAGCAAGAGGCCTTTTCTCCCCGGCTGCTCTGCCAAGCCCTTCCAGCTCAAACTATGTCGTTGCTCCTCTGGAAGGATCCCTGCACCGCGGCGTAGTTTTTCCGAAGAAGCCCTGCGTTTGCAAGAGCAAATGAGGAATTCGTGGCAGGAAAGAGGAAGGAAAGAAAGTTTCTCTCCCTCTGCCTGCTTTGCTCAGAGGACTGGATGAAGTCAGGGACTTCTCCCTTTCACTGAGAAACGTGCGGGCTGCTGTTGCCTGGGCGCTCTCTTCTTTGCAAAAGAGTCTGCAGTTCCACGCTTTGAACCGTGGAAAGGCGCCGGGCTCTGCTAAGATTTCCCCCGGCGCTTCGTTTGCCCTGGGCCAAAGCGAGCCTTCACAATAGCTGAACCCTAACACTGCATACTCGTTCCACTTCCAGAACCGGGCTACGGCGAGGCAGTTCTCCGGGGGAAAACGGCCCTTCGCGAAGGGCAGATCTGCCGAGCTCCTTGCGGGAAAGCGAAAGCAAAGGACGCTTTTCTCCCTCTAACCGCTTTCGTCAGAGGAACGGGGGAAGTCACAGTGTTCTTTCTCTCCCTGAGATACACACAATCTGACGTTGCCTCTGAGCTCCGTTGCTGGCAAGGAACTGAAAGTGACATACATTGCTGTGGGGAAACAACAGGGCTCTGCTAGGATTTCTGTAGGCAGTGTGTTTTCCCTGGGCCTCACTGTAGCAACACTATCTCGCCAGGGCAACACTGCATGGCACTTCCTCTGCCAGGAGAGAGTCGCTGCTTTGTAGTTTGTGCTGGGAAACCTTGCTTTGGCAAGTGCGAATTGACCGCATTCAGGCAGAAAGAAAAGAGAATAGCAAGAGGCCTTTTCTCCCCGGCTGCTCTGCCAAGCCCTTCCAGCTCAAACTATGTCGTTGCTCCTCTGGAAGGATCCCTGCACCGCGGCCTAGTTTTTCCGAAGAAGCCCTGCGTTTGCAAGAGCAAATGAGGAATTCGTGGCAGGAAAGAGGAAGGAAAGAAAGTTTCTCTCCCTCTGCCTGCTTTGCTCAGAGGACTGGATGAAGTCAGGGACTTCTCCCTTTCACTGAGAAACGTGCGGGCTGCTGTTGCCTGGGCGCTCTCTTCTTTGCAAAAGAGTCTGCAGTTCCACGCTTTGAACCGTGGAAAGGCGCCGGGCTCTGCTAAGATTTCCCCCGGCGCTTCGTTTGCCCTGGGCCAAAGCGAGCCTTCACAATAGCTGAACGCTAACACTGCATACTCGTTCCACTTCCAGAACCGGGCTACGGCGAGGCAGTTCTCCGGGGGAAAACGGCCCTTCGCGAAGGGCAGATCTGCCGAGCTCATTGCGCGAAAGCGAAAGCAAAGGACGCTTTTCTCCCTCTAACCGCTTTCGTCAGAGGAACGGGGGAAGTCACAGTGTTCTTTCTCTCCCTGAGATACAGACAATGTGACGCTGCCCCTGAGCTCCGTTGCTGGCAAGGAACTGAAAGTGACATACATTCCTGTGGGAAACTCAGGGCTCTGCTAGGATTTCTCTAGGCAGTGTGTTTTCCCTGGGCCTCACTGTAGCAACACTATCTCGCCAGGGCAACACTGCATGGCACTTCCTCTGCCAGGAGGGAGCTGCTGCTTTGTAGTTTGTGCTGGGAAACCTTGCTTTGGCAAGTGCGAATTGACCGCATTCAGGCAGAAAGAAAAGAGAATAGCAAGAGGCCTTTTCTCCCCGGCTGCTCTGCCAAGCCCTTCCAGCTCAAACTATGTCGTTGCTCCTCTGGAAGGATCCCTGCACCGCGGCCTAGTTTTTCCGAAGAAGCCCTGCGTTTGCAAGAGCAAATGAGGAATTCGTGGCAGGAAAGAGGAAGGAAAGAAAGTTTCTCTCCCTCTGCCTGCTTTCCTCAGAGGACTGGATGAAGTCAGGGACTTCTCCCTTTCACTGAGAAACGTGCGGGCTGCTGTTGCCTGGGCGCTCTCTTCTTTGCAAAAGAGTCTGCAGTTCCACGCTTTGAACCGTGGAAAGGCGCCGGGCTCTGCTAAGATTTCCCCCGGCGCTTCGTTTGCCCTGGGCCAAAGCGAGCCTTCACAATAGCTGAACCCTAACACTGCATACTCGTTCCACTTCCAGAACCGGGCTACGGCGAGGCAGTTCTCCGGGGGAAAACGGCCCTTCGCGAAGGGCAGATCTGCCGAGCTCCTTGCGGGAAAGCGAAAGCAAAGGACGCTTTTCTCCCTCTAACCGCTTTCGTCAGAGGAACGGGGGAAGTCACAGTGTTCTTTCTCTCCCTGAGATACACACAATCTGACGTTGCCTCTGAGCTCCGTTGCTGGCAAGGAACTGAAAGTGACATACATTGCTGTGGGGAAACACAGGGCTCTGCTAGGATTTCTGTAGGCAGTGTGTTTTCCCTGGGCCTCACTGTAGCAACACTATCTCGCCAGGGCAACACTGCATGGCACTTCCTCTGCCAGGAGAGAGTCGCTGCTTTGTAGTTTGTGCTGGGAAACCTTGCTTTGGCAAGTGCGAATTGACCGCATTCAGGCAGAAAGAAAAGAGAATAGCAAGAGGCCTTTTCTCCCCGGCTGCTCTGCCAAGCCCTTCCAGCTCAAACTATGTCGTTGCTCCTCTGGAAGGATCCCTGCACCGCGGCGTAGTTTTTCCGAAGAAGCCCTGCGTTTGCAAGAGCAAATGAGGAATTCGTGGCAGGAAAGAGGAAGGAAAGAAAGTTTCTCTCCCTCTGCCTGCTTTGCTCAGAGGACTGGATGAAGTCAGGGAGTTCTCCCTTTCACTGAGAAACGTGCGGGCTGCTGTTGCCTGGGCGCTCTCTTCTTTGCAAAAGAGTCTGCAGTTCCACGCTTTGAACCGTGGAAAGGCGCCGGGCTCTGCTAAGATTTCCCCCGGCGCTTCGTTTGCCCTGGGCCAAAGCGAGCCTTCACAATAGCTGAACGCTAACACTGCATACTCGTTCCACTTCCAGAACCGGGCTACGGCGAGGCAGTTCTCCGGGGGAAAACGGCCCTTCGCGAAGGGCAGATCTGCCGAGCTCCTTGCGGGAAAGCGAAAGCAAAGGACGCTTTTCTCCCTCTAACCGCTTTCGTCAGAGGAACGGGGGAAGTCACAGTGTTCTTTCTCTCCCTGAGATACAGACAATGTGACGCTGCCCCTGAGCTCCGTTGCTGGCAAGGAACTGAAAGTGACATACATTCCTGTGGGAAACTCAGGGCTCTGCTAGGATTTCTCTAGGCAGTGTGTTTTCCCTGGGCCTCACTGTAGCAACACTGTCTCGCAAGGGCAGAACTGCATGGGATTTCCTCTGCCAGGAGAGAGCTGCTGCTTTGTAGTTTGTGCTGCGAAACCTTGCTTTGGCAAGGGCCAATTGACCGCATTCAGGCAGAAAGAAAAGAGAATAGCAAGAGGCCTTTTCTCCCCGGCTGCTCTGCCAAGCCCTTCCAGCTCAAACTATGTCGTTGCTCCTCTGGAAGGATCCCTGCACCGCGGCGTAGTTTTTCCGAAGAAGCCCTGCGTTTGCAAGAGCAAATGAGGAATTCGTGGCAGGAAAGAGGAAGGAAAGAAAGTTTCTCTCCCTCTGCCTGCTTTGCTCAGAGGACTGGATGAAGTCAGGGACTTCTCCCTTTCACTGAGAAACGTGCGGGCTGCTGTTGCCTGGGCGCTCTCTTCTTTGCAAAAGAGTCTGCAGTTCCACGCTTTGAACCGTGGAAAGGCGCCGGGCTCTGCTAAGATTTCCCCCGGCGCTTCGTTTGCCCTGGGCCAAAGCGAGCCTTCACAATAGCTGAACGCTAACACTGCATACTCGTTCCACTTCCAGAACCGGGCTACGGCGAGGCAGTTCTCCGGGGGAAAACGGCCCTTCGCGAAGGGCAGATCTGCCGAGCTCCTTGCGGGAAAGCGAAAGCAAAGGACGCTTTTCTCCCTCTAACCGCTTTCGTCAGAGGAACGGGGGAAGTCACAGTGTTCTTTCTCTCCCTGAGATACACACAATCTGACGTTGCCTCTGAGCTCCGTTGCTGGCAAGGAACTGAAAGTGACATACATTGCTGTGGGGCAACACAGGGCTCTGCTAGGATTTCTGTAGGCAGTGTGTTTTCCCTGGGCCTCACTGTAGCAACACTATCTCGCCAGGGCAACACTGCATGGCACTTCCTCTGCCAGGAGAGAGTAGCTGCTTTGTAGTTTGTGCTGGGAAACCTTGCTTTAGCAAGTGCGAATTGACCGCATTCAGGCAGAAAGAAAAGAGAATAGCAAGAGGCCTTTTCTCCCCGGCTGCTCTGCCAAGCCCTTCCAGCTCAAACTATGTCGTTGCTCCTCTGGAAGGATCCCTGCACCGCGGCCTAGTTTTTCCGAAGAAGCCCTGCGTTTGCAAGAGCAAATGAGGAATTCGTGGCAGGAAAGAGGAAGGAAAGAAAGTTTCTCTCCCTCTGCCTGCTTTGCTCAGAGGACTGGATGAAGTCAGGGACTTCTCCCTTTCACTGAGAAACGTGCGGGCTGCTGTTGCCTGGGCGCTCTCTTCTTTGCAAAAGAGTCTGCAGTTCCACGCTTTGAACCGTGGAAAGGCGCCGGGCTCTGCTAAGATTTCCCCCGGCGCTTCGTTTGCCCTGGGCCAAAGCGAGCCTTCACAATAGCTGAACCCTAACACTGCATACTCGTTCCACTTCCAGAACCGGGCTACGGCGAGGCAGTTCTCCGGGGGAAAACGGCCCTTCGCGAAGGGCAGATCTGCCGAGCTCCTTGCGGGAAAGCGAAAGCAAAGGACGCTTTTCTCCCTCTAACCGCTTTCGTCAGAGGAACGGGGGAAGTCACAGTGTTCTTTCTCTCCCTGAGATACACACAATCTGACGTTGCCTCTGAGCTCCGTTGCTGGCAAGGAACTGAAAGTGACATACATTGCTGTGGGGAAACAACAGGGCTCTGCTAGGATTTCTGTAGGCAGTGTGTTTTCCCTGGGCCTCACTGTAGCAACACTATCTCGCCAGGGCAACACTGCATGGCACTTCCTCTGCCAGGAGAGAGTCGCTGCTTTGTAGTTTGTGCTGGGAAACCTTGCTTTGGCAAGTGCGAATTGACCGCATTCAGGCAGAAAGAAAAGAGAATAGCAAGAGGCCTTTTCTCCCCGGCTGCTCTGCCAAGCCCTTCCAGCTCAAACTATGTCGTTGCTCCTCTGGAAGGATCCCTGCACCGCGGCCTAGTTTTTCCGAAGAAGCCCTGCGTTTGCAAGAGCAAATGAGGAATTCGTGGCAGGAAAGAGGAAGGAAAGAAAGTTTCTCTCCCTCTGCCTGCTTTGCTCAGAGGACTGGATGAAGTCAGGGACTTCTCCCTTTCACTGAGAAACGTGCGGGCTGCTGTTGCCTGGGCGCTCTCTTCTTTGCAAAAGAGTCTGCAGTTCCACGCTTTGAACCGTGGAAAGGCGCCGGGCTCTGCTAAGATTTCCCCCGGCGCTTCGTTTGCCCTGGGCCAAAGCGAGCCTTCACAATAGCTGAACGCTAACACTGCATACTCGTTCCACTTCCAGAACCGGGCTACGGCGAGGCAGTTCTCCGGGGGAAAACGGCCCTTCGCGAAGGGCAGATCTGCCGAGCTCATTGCGCGAAAGCGAAAGCAAAGGACGCTTTTCTCCCTCTAACCGCTTTCGTCAGAGGAACGGGGGAAGTCACAGTGTTCTTTCTCTCCCTGAGATACAGACAATGTGACGCTGCCCCTGAGCTCCGTTGCTGGCAAGGAACTGAAAGTGACATACATTCCTGTGGGAAACTCAGGGCTCTGCTAGGATTTCTCTAGGCAGTGTGTTTTCCCTGGGCCTCACTGTAGCAACACTATCTCGCCAGGGCAACACTGCATGGCACTTCCTCTGCCAGGAGGGAGCTGCTGCTTTGTAGTTTGTGCTGGGAAACCTTGCTTTGGCAAGTGCGAATTGACCGCATTCAGGCAGAAAGAAAAGAGAATAGCAAGAGGCCTTTTCTCCCCGGCTGCTCTGCCAAGCCCTTCCAGCTCAAACTATGTCGTTGCTCCTCTGGAAGGATCCCTGCACCGCGGCCTAGTTTTTCCGAAGAAGCCCTGCGTTTGCAAGAGCAAATGAGGAATTCGTGGCAGGAAAGAGGAAGGAAAGAAAGTTTCTCTCCCTCTGCCTGCTTTCCTCAGAGGACTGGATGAAGTCAGGGACTTCTCCCTTTCACTGAGAAACGTGCGGGCTGCTGTTGCCTGGGCGCTCTCTTCTTTGCAAAAGAGTCTGCAGTTCCACGCTTTGAACCGTGGAAAGGCGCCGGGCTCTGCTAAGATTTCCCCCGGCGCTTCGTTTGCCCTGGGCCAAAGCGAGCCTTCACAATAGCTGAACCCTAACACTGCATACTCGTTCCACTTCCAGAACCGGGCTACGGCGAGGCAGTTCTCCGGGGGAAAACGGCCCTTCGCGAAGGGCAGATCTGCCGAGCTCCTTGCGGGAAAGCGAAAGCAAAGGACGCTTTTCTCCCTCTAACCGCTTTCGTCAGAGGAACGGGGGAAGTCACAGTGTTCTTTCTCTCCCTGAGATACACACAATCTGACGTTGCCTCTGAGCTCCGTTGCTGGCAAGGAACTGAAAGTGACATACATTGCTGTGGGGAAACACAGGGCTCTGCTAGGATTTCTGTAGGCAGTGTGTTTTCCCTGGGCCTCACTGTAGCAACACTATCTCGCCAGGGCAACACTGCATGGCACTTCCTCTGCCAGGAGAGAGTCGCTGCTTTGTAGTTTGTGCTGGGAAACCTTGCTTTGGCAAGTGCGAATTGACCGCATTCAGGCAGAAAGAAAAGAGAATAGCAAGAGGCCTTTTCTCCCCGGCTGCTCTGCCAAGCCCTTCCAGCTCAAACTATGTCGTTGCTCCTCTGGAAGGATCCCTGCACCGCGGCGTAGTTTTTCCGAAGAAGCCCTGCGTTTGCAAGAGCAAATGAGGAATTCGTGGCAGGAAAGAGGAAGGAAAGAAAGTTTCTCTCCCTCTGCCTGCTTTGCTCAGAGGACTGGATGAAGTCAGGGAGTTCTCCCTTTCACTGAGAAACGTGCGGGCTGCTGTTGCCTGGGCGCTCTCTTCTTTGCAAAAGAGTCTGCAGTTCCACGCTTTGAACCGTGGAAAGGCGCCGGGCTCTGCTAAGATTTCCCCCGGCGCTTCGTTTGCCCTGGGCCAAAGCGAGCCTTCACAATAGCTGAACGCTAACACTGCATACTCGTTCCACTTCCAGAACCGGGCTACGGCGAGGCAGTTCTCCGGGGGAAAACGGCCCTTCGCGAAGGGCAGATCTGCCGAGCTCCTTGCGGGAAAGCGAAAGCAAAGGACGCTTTTCTCCCTCTAACCGCTTTCGTCAGAGGAACGGGGGAAGTCACAGTGTTCTTTCTCTCCCTGAGATACAGACAATGTGACGCTGCCCCTGAGCTCCGTTGCTGGCAAGGAACTGAAAGTGACATACATTCCTGTGGGAAACTCAGGGCTCTGCTAGGATTTCTCTAGGCAGTGTGTTTTCCCTGGGCCTCACTGTAGCAACACTATCTCGCCAGGGCAACACTGCATGGCACTTCCTCTGCCAGGAGGGAGCTGCTGCTTTGTAGTTTGTGCTGGGAAACCTTGCTTTGGCAAGTGCGAATTGACCGCATTCAGGCAGAAAGAAAAGAGAATAGCAAGAGGCCTTTTCTCCCCGGCTGCTCTGCCAAGCCCTTCCAGCTCAAACTATGTCGTTGCTCCTCTGGAAGGATCCCTGCACCGCGGCGTAGTTTTTCCGAAGAAGCCCTGCGTTTGCAAGAGCAAATGAGGAATTCGTGGCAGGAAAGAGGAAGGAAAGAAAGTTTCTCTCCCTCTGCCTGCTTTGCTCAGAGGACTGGATGAAGTCAGGGACTTCTCCCTTTCACTGAGAAACGTGCGGGCTGCTGTTGCCTGGGCGCTCTCTTCTTTGCAAAAGAGTCTGCAGTTCCACGCTTTGAACCGTGGAAAGGCGCCGGGCTCTGCTAAGATTTCCCCTGGCGCTTCGTTTGCCCTGGGCCAAAGCGAGCCTTCACAATAGCTGAACGCTAACACTGCATACTCGTTCCACTTCCAGAACCGGGCTACGGCGAGGCAGTTCTCCGGGGGAAAACGGCCCTTCGCGAAGGGCAGATCTGCCGAGCTCCTTGCGGGAAAGCGAAAGCAAAGGACGCTTTTCTCCCTCTAACCGCTTTCGTCAGAGGAACGGGGGAAGTCACAGTGTTCTTTCTCTCCCTGAGATACACACAATCTGACGTTGCCTCTGAGCTCCGTTGCTGGCAAGGAACTGAAAGTGACATACATTGCTGTGGGGCAACACAGGGCTCTGCTAGGATTTCTGTAGGCAGTGTGTTTTCCCTGGGCCTCACTGTAGCAACACTATCTCGCCAGGGCAACACTGCATGGCACTTCCTCTGCCAGGAGAGAGTAGCTGCTTTGTAGTTTGTGCTGGGAAACCTTGCTTTGGCAAGTGCGAATTGACCGCATTCAGGCAGAAAGAAAAGAGAATAGCAAGAGGCCTTTTCTCCCCGGCTGCTCTGCCAAGCCCTTCCAGCTCAAACTATGTCGTTGCTCCTCTGGAAGGATCCCTGCACCGCGGCCTAGTTTTTCCGAAGAAGCCCTGCGTTTTCAAGAGCAAATGAGGAATTCGTGGCAGGAAAGAGGAAGGAAAGAAAGTTTCTCTCCCTCTGCCTGCTTTGCTCAGAGGACTGGATGAAGTCAGGGACTTCTCCCTTTCACTGAGAAACGTGCGGGCTGCTGTTGCCTGGGCGCTCTCTTCTTTGCAAAAGAGTCTGCAGTTCCACGCTTTGAACCGTGGAAAGGCGCCGGGCTCTGCTAAGATTTCCCCCGGCGCTTCGTTTGCCCTGGGCCAAAGCGAGCCTTCACAATAGCTGAACCCTAACACTGCATACTCGTTCCACTTCCAGAACCGGGCTACGGCGAGGCAGTTCTCCGGGGGAAAACGGCCCTTCGCGAAGGGCAGATCTGCCGAGCTCCTTGCGGGAAAGCGAAAGCAAAGGACGCTTTTCTCCCTCTAACCGCTTTCGTCAGAGGAACGGGGGAAGTCACAGTGTTCTTTCTCTCCCTGAGATACACACAATCTGACGTTGCCTCTGAGCTCCGTTGCTGGCAAGGAACTGAAAGTGACATACATTGCTGTGGGGCAACACAGGGCTCTGCTAGGATTTCTGTAGGCAGTGTGTTTTCCCTGGGCCTCACTGTAGCAACACTATCTCGCCAGGGCAACACTGCATGGCACTTCCTCTGCCAGGAGAGAGTAGCTGCTTTGTAGTTTGTGCTGGGAAACCTTGCTTTAGCAAGTGCGAATTGACCGCATTCAGGCAGAAAGAAAAGAGAATAGCAAGAGGCCTTTTCTCCCCGGCTGCTCTGCCAAGCCCTTCCAGCTCAAACTATGTCGTTGCTCCTCTGGAAGGATCCCTGCACCGCGGCCTAGTTTTTCCGAAGAAGCCCTGCGTTTGCAAGAGCAAATGAGGAATTCGTGGCAGGAAAGAGGAAGGAAAGAAAGTTTCTCTCCCTCTGCCTGCTTTCCTCAGAGGACTGGATGAAGTCAGGGACTTCTCCCTTTCACTGAGAAACGTGCGGGCTGCTGTTGCCTGGGCGCTCTCTTCTTTGCAAAAGAGTCTGCAGTTCCACGCTTTGAACCGTGGAAAGGCGCCGGGCTCTGCTAAGATTTCCCCCGGCGCTTCGTTTGCCCTGGGCCAAAGCGAGCCTTCACAATAGCTGAACCCTAACACTGCATACTCGTTCCACTTCCAGAACCGGGCTACGGCGAGGCAGTTCTCCGGGGGAAAACGGCCCTTCGCGAAGGGCAGATCTGCCGAGCTCCTTGCGGGAAAGCGAAAGCAAAGGACGCTTTTCTCCCTCTAACCGCTTTCGTCAGAGGAACGGGGGAAGTCACAGTGTTCTTTCTCTCCCTGAGATACACACAATCTGACGTTGCCTCTGAGCTCCGTTGCTGGCAAGGAACTGAAAGTGACATACATTGCTGTGGGGCAACACAGGGCTCTGCTAGGATTTCTGTAGGCAGTGTGTTTTCCCTGGGCCTCACTGTAGCAACACTATCTCGCCAGGGCAACACTGCATGGCACTTCCTCTGCCAGGAGAGAGTAGCTGCTTTGTAGTTTGTGCTGGGAAACCTTGCTTTAGCAAGTGCGAATTGACCGCATTCAGGCAGAAAGAAAAGAGAATAGCAAGAGGCCTTTTCTCCCCGGCTGCTCTGCCAAGCCCTTCCAGCTCAAACTATGTCGTTGCTCCTCTGGAAGGATCCCTGCACCGCGGCCTAGTTTTTCCGAAGAAGCCCTGCGTTTGCAAGAGCAAATGAGGAATTCGTGGCAGGAAAGAGGAAGGAAAGAAAGTTTCTCTCCCTCTGCCTGCTTTCCTCAGAGGACTGGATGAAGTCAGGGACTTCTCCCTTTCACTGAGAAACGTGCGGGCTGCTGTTGCCTGGGCGCTCTCTTCTTTGCAAAAGAGTCTGCAGTTCCACGCTTTGAACCGTGGAAAGGCGCCGGGCTCTGCTAAGATTTCCCCCGGCGCTTCGTTTGCCCTGGGCCAAAGCGAGCCTTCACAATAGCTGAACCCTAACACTGCATACTCGTTCCACTTCCAGAACCGGGCTACGGCGAGGCAGTTCTCCGGGGGAAAACGGCCCTTCGCGAAGGGCAGATCTGCCGAGCTCCTTGCGGGAAAGCGAAAGCAAAGGACGCTTTTCTCCCTCTAACCGCTTTCGTCAGAGGAACGGGGGAAGTCACAGTGTTCTTTCTCTCCCTGAGATACACACAATCTGACGTTGCCTCTGAGCTCCGTTGCTGGCAAGGAACTGAAAGTGACATACATTGCTGTGGGGAAACACAGGGCTCTGCTAGGATTTCTGTAGGCAGTGTGTTTTCCCTGGGCCTCACTGTAGCAACACTATCTCGCCAGGGCAACACTGCATGGCACTTCCTCTGCCAGGAGAGAGTCGCTGCTTTGTAGTTTGTGCTGGGAAACCTTGCTTTGGCAAGTGCGAATTGACCGCATTCAGGCAGAAAGAAAAGAGAATAGCAAGAGGCCTTTTCTCCCCGGCTGCTCTGCCAAGCCCTTCCAGCTCAAACTATGTCGTTGCTCCTCTGGAAGGATCCCTGCACCGCGGCGTAGTTTTTCCGAAGAAGCCCTGCGTTTGCAAGAGCAAATGAGGAATTCGTGGCAGGAAAGAGGAAGGAAAGAAAGTTTCTCTCCCTCTGCCTGCTTTGCTCAGAGGACTGGATGAAGTCAGGGAGTTCTCCCTTTCACTGAGAAACGTGCGGGCTGCTGTTGCCTGGGCGCTCTCTTCTTTGCAAAAGAGTCTGCAGTTCCACGCTTTGAACCGTGGAAAGGCGCCGGGCTCTGCTAAGATTTCCCCCGGCGCTTCGTTTGCCCTGGGCCAAAGCGAGCCTTCACAATAGCTGAACGCTAACACTGCATACTCGTTCCACTTCCAGAACCGGGCTACGGCGAGGCAGTTCTCCGGGGGAAAACGGCCCTTCGCGAAGGGCAGATCTGCCGAGCTCCTTGCGGGAAAGCGAAAGCAAAGGACGCTTTTCTCCCTCTAACCGCTTTCGTCAGAGGAACGGGGGAAGTCACAGTGTTCTTTCTCTCCCTGAGATACAGACAATGTGACGCTGCCCCTGAGCTCCGTTGCTGGCAAGGAACTGAAAGTGACATACATTCCTGTGGGAAACTCAGGGCTCTGCTAGGATTTCTCTAGGCAGTGTGTTTTCCCTGGGCCTCACTGTAGCAACACTATCTCGCCAGGGCAACACTGCATGGCACTTCCTCTGCCAGGAGGGAGCTGCTGCTTTGTAGTTTGTGCTGGGAAACCTTGCTTTGGCAAGTGCGAATTGACCGCATTCAGGCAGAAAGAAAAGAGAATAGCAAGAGGCCTTTTCTCCCCGGCTGCTCTGCCAAGCCCTTCCAGCTCAAACTATGTCGTTGCTCCTCTGGAAGGATCCCTGCACCGCGGCCTAGTTTTTCCGAAGAAGCCCTGCGTTTGCAAGAGCAAATGAGGAATTCGTGGCAGGAAAGAGGAAGGAAAGAAAGTTTCTCTCCCTCTGCCTGCTTTGCTCAGAGGACTGGATGAAGTCAGGGACTTCTCCCTTTCACTGAGAAACGTGCGGGCTGCTGTTGCCTGGGCGCTCTCTTCTTTGCAAAAGAGTCTGCAGTTCCACGCTTTGAACCGTGGAAAGGCGCCGGGCTCTGCTAAGATTTCCCCCGGCGCTTCGTTTGCCCTGGGCCAAAGCGAGCCTTCACAATAGCTGAACGCTAACACTGCATACTCGTTCCACTTCCAGAACCGGGCTACGGCGAGGCAGTTCTCCGGGGGAAAACGGCCCTTCGCGAAGGGCAGATCTGCCGAGCTCCTTGCGGGAAAGCGAAAGCAAAGGACGCTTTTCTCCCTCTAACCGCTTTCGTCAGAGGAACGGGGGAAGTCACAGTGTTCTTTCTCTCCCTGAGATACACACAATCTGACGTTGCCTCTGAGCTCCGTTGCTGGCAAGGAACTGAAAGTGACATACATTGCTGTGGGGCAACACAGGGCTCTGCTAGGATTTCTGTAGGCAGTGTGTTTTCCCTGGGCCTCACTGTAGCAACACTATCTCGCCAGGGCAACACTGCATGGCACTTCCTCTGCCAGGAGAGAGTCGCTGCTTTGTAGTTTGTGCTGGGAAACCTTGCTTTGGCAAGTGCGAATTGACCGCATTCAGGCAGAAAGAAAAGAGAATAGCAAGAGGCCTTTTCTCCCCGGCTGCTCTGCCAAGCCCTTCCAGCTCAAACTATGTCGTTGCTCCTCTGGAAGGATCCCTGCACCGCGGCGTAGTTTTTCCGAAGAAGCCCTGCGTTTGCAAGAGCAAATGAGGAATTCGTGGCAGGAAAGAGGAAGGAAAGAAAGTTTCTCTCCCTCTGCCTGCTTTGCTCAGAGGACTGGATGAAGTCAGGGAGTTCTCCCTTTCACTGAGAAACGTGCGGGCTGCTGTTGCCTGGGCGCTCTCTTCTTTGCAAAAGAGTCTGCAGTTCCACGCTTTGAACCGTGGAAAGGCGCCGGGCTCTGCTAAGATTTCCCCCGGCGCTTCGTTTGCCCTGGGCCAAAGCGAGCCTTCACAATAGCTGAACGCTAACACTGCATACTCGTTCCACTTCCAGAACCGGGCTACGGCGAGGCAGTTCTCCGGGGGAAAACGGCCCTTCGCGAAGGGCAGATCTGCCGAGCTCCTTGCGGGAAAGCGAAAGCAAAGGACGCTTTTCTCCCTCTAACCGCTTTCGTCAGAGGAACGGGGGAAGTCACAGTGTTCTTTCTCTCCCTGGGATACAGACAATGTGACGCTGCCCCTGAGCTCCGTTGCTGGCAAGGAACTGAAAGTGACATACATTCCTGTGGGAAACTCAGGGCTCTGCTAGGATTTCTCTAGGCAGTGTGTTTTCCCTGGGCCTCACTGTAGCAACACTATCTCGCCAGGGCAACACTGCATGGCACTTCCTCTGCCAGGAGGGAGCTGCTGCTTTGTAGTTTGTGCTGGGAAACCTTGCTTTGGCAAGTGCGAATTGACCGCATTCAGGCAGAAAGAAAAGAGAATAGCAAGAGGCCTTTTCTCCCCGGCTGCTCTGCCAAGCCCTTCCAGCTCAAACTATGTCGTTGCTCCTCTGGAAGGATCCCTGCACCGCGGCGTAGTTTTTCCGAAGAAGCCCTGCGTTTGCAAGAGCAAATGAGGAATTCGTGGCAGGAAAGAGGAAGGAAAGAAAGTTTCTCTCCCTCTGCCTGCTTTGCTCAGAGGACTGGATGAAGTCAGGGACTTCTCCCTTTCACTGAGAAACGTGCGGGCTGCTGTTGCCTGGGCGCTCTCTTCTTTGCAAAAGAGTCTGCAGTTCCACGCTTTGAACCGTGGAAAGGCGCCGGGCTCTGCTAAGATTTCCCCCGGCGCTTCGTTTGCCCTGGGCCAAAGCGAGCCTTCACAATAGCTGAACGCTAACACTGCATACTCGTTCCACTTCCAGAACCGGGCTACGGCGAGGCAGTTCTCCGGGGGAAAACGGCCCTTCGCGAAGGGCAGATCTGCCGAGCTCCTTGCGGGAAAGCGAAAGCAAAGGACGCTTTTCTCCCTCTAACCGCTTTCGTCAGAGGAACGGGGGAAGTCACAGTGTTCTTTCTCTCCCTGAGATACACACAATCTGACGTTGCCTCTGAGCTCCGTTGCTGGCAAGGAACTGAAAGTGACATACATTGCTGTGGGGCAACACAGGGCTCTCCTAGGATTTCTGTAGGCAGTGTGTTTTCCCTGGGCCTCACTGTAGCAACACTATCTCGCCAGGGCAACACTGCATGGCACTTCCTCTGCCAGGAGAGAGTCGCTGCTTTGTAGTTTGTGCTGGGAAACCTTGCTTTGGCAAGTGCGAATTGACCGCATTCAGGCAGAAAGAAAAGAGAATAGCAAGAGGCCTTTTCTCCCCGGCTGCTCTGCCAAGCCCTTCCAGCTCAAACTATGTCGTTGCTCCTCTGGAAGGATCCCTGCACCGCGGCGTAGTTTTTCCGAAGAAGCCCTGCGTTTGCAAGAGCAAATGAGGAATTCGTGGCAGGAAAGAGGAAGGAAAGAAAGTTTCTCTCCCTCTGCCTGCTTTGCTCAGAGGACTGGATGAAGTCAGGGAGTTCTCCCTTTCACTGAGAAACGTGCGGGCTGCTGTTGCCTGGGCGCTCTCTTCTTTGCAAAAGAGTCTGCAGTTCCACGCTTTGAACCGTGGAAAGGCGCCGGGCTCTGCTAAGATTTCCCCCGGCGCTTCGTTTGCCCTGGGCCAAAGCGAGCCTTCACAATAGCTGAACGCTAACACTGCATACTCGTTCCACTTCCAGAACCGGGCTACGGCGAGGCAGTTCTCCGGGGGAAAACGGCCCTTCGCGAAGGGCAGATCTGCCGAGCTCATTGCGCGAAAGCGAAAGCAAAGGACGCTTTTCTCCCTCTAACCGCTTTCGTCAGAGGAACGGGGGAAGTCACAGTGTTCTTTCTCTCCCTGAGATACAGACAATGTGACGCTGCCCCTGAGCTCCGTTGCTGGCAAGGAACTGAAAGTGACATACATTCCTGTGGGAAACTCAGGGCTCTGCTAGGATTTCTCTAGGCAGTGTGTTTTCCCTGGGCCTCACTGTAGCAACACTATCTCGCCAGGGCAACACTGCATGGCACTTCCTCTGCCAGGAGGGAGCTGCTGCTTTGTAGTTTGTGCTGGGAAACCTTGCTTTGGCAAGTGCGAATTGACCGCATTCAGGCAGAAAGAAAAGAGAATAGCAAGAGGCCTTTTCTCCCCGGCTGCTCTGCCAAGCCCTTCCAGCTCAAACTATGTCGTTGCTCCTCTGGAAGGATCCCTGCACCGCGGCGTAGTTTTTCCGAAGAAGCCCTGCGTTTGCAAGAGCAAATGAGGAATTCGTGGCAGGAAAGAGGAAGGAAAGAAAGTTTCTCTCCCTCTGCCTGCTTTGCTCAGAGGACTGGATGAAGTCAGGGACTTCTCCCTTTCACTGAGAAACGTGCGGGCTGCTGTTGCCTGGGCGCTCTCTTCTTTGCAAAAGAGTCTGCAGTTCCACGCTTTGAACCGTGGAAAGGCGCCGGGCTCTGCTAAGATTTCCCCCGGCGCTTCGTTTGCCCTGGGCCAAAGCGAGCCTTCACAATAGCTGAACGCTAACACTGCATACTCGTTCCACTTCCAGAACCGGGCTACGGCGAGGCAGTTCTCCGGGGGAAAACGGCCCTTCGCGAAGGGCAGATCTGCCGAGCTCATTGCGCGAAAGCGAAAGCAAAGGACGCTTTTCTCCCTCTAACCGCTTTCGTCAGAGGAACGGGGGAAGTCACAGTGTTCTTTCTCTCCCTGAGATACAGACAATGTGACGCTGCCCCTGAGCTCCGTTGCTGGCAAGGAACTGAAAGTGACATACATTCCTGTGGGAAACTCAGGGCTCTGCTAGGATTTCTCTAGGCAGTGTGTTTTCCCTGGGCCTCACTGTAGCAACACTATCTCGCCAGGGCAACACTGCATGGCACTTCCTCTGCCAGGAGGGAGCTGCTGCTTTGTAGTTTGTGCTGGGAAACCTTGCTTTGGCAAGTGCGAATTGACCGCATTCAGGCAGAAAGAAAAGAGAATAGCAAGAGGCCTTTTCTCCCCGGCTGCTCTGCCAAGCCCTTCCAGCTCAAACTATGTCGTTGCTCCTCTGGAAGGATCCCTGCACCGCGGCCTAGTTTTTCCGAAGAAGCCCTGCGTTTGCAAGAGTAAATGAGGAATTCGTGGCAGGAAAGAGGAAGGAAAGAAAGTTTCTCTCCCTCTGCCTGCTTTGCTCAGAGGACTGGATGAAGTCAGGGAGTTCTCCCTTTCACTGAGAAACGTGCGGGCTGCTGTTGCCTGGGCGCTCTCTTCTTTGCAAAAGAGTCTGCAGTTCCACGCTTTGAACCGTGGAAAGGCGCCGGGCTCTGCTAAGATTTCCCCCGGCGCTTCGTTTGCCCTGGGCCAAAGCGAGCCTTCACAATAGCTGAACGCTAACACTGCATACTCGTTCCACTTCCAGAACCGGGCTACGGCGAGGCAGTTCTCCGGGGGAAAACGGCCCTTCGCGAAGGGCAGATCTGCCGAGCTCCTTGCGGGAAAGCGAAAGCAAAGGACGCTTTTCTCCCTCTAACCGCTTTCGTCAGAGGAACGGGGGAAGTCACAGTGTTCTTTCTCTCCCTGAGATACACACAATCTGACGTTGCCTCTGAGCTCCGTTGCTGGCAAGGAACTGAAAGTGACATACATTGCTGTGGGGCAACACAGGGCTCTGCTAGGATTTCTGTAGGCAGTGTGTTTTCCCTGGGCCTCACTGTAGCAACACTATCTCGCCAGGGCAACACTGCATGGCACTTCCTCTGCCAGGAGAGAGTAGCTGCTTTGTAGTTTGTGCTGGGAAACCTTGCTTTGGCAAGTGCGAATTGACCGCATTCAGGCAGAAAGAAAAGAGAATAGCAAGAGGCCTTTTCTCCCCGGCTGCTCTGCCAAGCCCTTCCAGCTCAAACTATGTCGTTGCTCCTCTGGAAGGATCCCTGCACCGCGGCCTAGTTTTTCCGAAGAAGCCCTGCGTTTGCAAGAGCAAATGAGGAATTCGTGGCAGGAAAGAGGAAGGAAAGAAAGTTTCTCTCCCTCTGCCTGCTTTGCTCAGAGGACTGGATGAAGTCAGGGACTTCTCCCTTTCACTGAGAAACGTGCGGGCTGCTGTTGCCTGGGCGCTCTCTTCTTTGCAAAAGAGTCTGCAGTTCCACGCTTTGAACCGTGGAAAGGCGCCGGGCTCTGCTAAGATTTCCCCCGGCGCTTCGTTTGCCCTGGGCCAAAGCGAGCCTTCACAATAGCTGAACGCTAACACTGCATACTCGTTCCACTTCCAGAACCGGGCTACGGCGAGGCAGTTCTCCGGGGGAAAACGGCCCTTCGCGAAGGGCAGATCTGCCGAGCTCCTTGCGGGAAAGCGAAAGCAAAGGACGCTTTTCTCCCTCTAACCGCTTTCGTCAGAGGAACGGGGGAAGTCACAGTGTTCTTTCTCTCCCTGAGATACACACAATCTGACGTTGCCTCTGAGCTCCGTTGCTGGCAAGGAACTGAAAGTGACATACATTGCTGTGGGGCAACACAGGGCTCTGCTAGGATTTCTGTAGGCAGTGTGTTTTCCCTGGGCCTCACTGTAGCAACACTATCTCGCCAGGGCAACACTGCATGGCACTTCCTCTGCCAGGAGAGAGTCGCTGCTTTGTAGTTTGTGCTGGGAAACCTTGCTTTGGCAAGTGCGAATTGACCGCATTCAGGCAGAAAGAAAAGAGAATAGCAAGAGGCCTTTTCTCCCCGGCTGCTCTGCCAAGCCCTTCCAGCTCAAACTATGTCGTTGCTCCTCTGGAAGGATCCCTGCACCGCGGCGTAGTTTTTCCGAAGAAGCCCTGCGTTTGCAAGAGCAAATGAGGAATTCGTGGCAGGAAAGAGGAAGGAAAGAAAGTTTCTCTCCCTCTGCCTGCTTTGCTCAGAGGACTGGATGAAGTCAGGGAGTTCTCCCTTTCACTGAGAAACGTGCGGGCTGCTGTTGCCTGGGCGCTCTCTTCTTTGCAAAAGAGTCTGCAGTTCCACGCTTTGAACCGTGGAAAGGCGCCGGGCTCTGCTAAGATTTCCCCCGGCGCTTCGTTTGCCCTGGGCCAAAGCGAGCCTTCACAATAGCTGAACGCTAACACTGCATACTCGTTCCACTTCCAGAACCGGGCTACGGCGAGGCAGTTCTCCAGGGGAAAACGGCCCTTCGCGAAGGGCAGATCTGCCGAGCTCCTTGCGGGAAAGCGAAAGCAAAGGACGCTTTTCTCCCTCTAACCGCTTTCGTCAGAGGAACGGGGGAAGTCACAGTGTTCTTTCTCTCCCTGGGATACAGACAATGTGACGCTGCCCCTGAGCTCCGTTGCTGGCAAGGAACTGAAAGTGACATACATTCCTGTGGGAAACTCAGGGCTCTGCTAGGATTTCTCTAGGCAGTGTGTTTTCCCTGGGCCTCACTGTAGCAACACTATCTCGCCAGGGCAACACTGCATGGCACTTCCTCTGCCAGGAGGGAGCTGCTGCTTTGTAGTTTGTGCTGGGAAACCTTGCTTTGGCAAGTGCGAATTGACCGCATTCAGGCAGAAAGAAAAGAGAATAGCAAGAGGCCTTTTCTCCCCGGCTGCTCTGCCAAGCCCTTCCAGCTCAAACTATGTCGTTGCTCCTCTGGAAGGATCCCTGCACCGCGGCGTAGTTTTTCCGAAGAAGCCCTGCGTTTGCAAGAGCAAATGAGGAATTCGTGGCAGGAAAGAGGAAGGAAAGAAAGTTTCTCTCCCTCTGCCTGCTTTGCTCAGAGGACTGGATGAAGTCAGGGACTTCTCCCTTTCACTGAGAAACGTGCGGGCTGCTGTTGCCTGGGCGCTCTCTTCTTTGCAAAAGAGTCTGCAGTTCCACGCTTTGAACCGTGGAAAGGCGCCGGGCTCTGCTAAGATTTCCCCCGGCGCTTCGTTTGCCCTGGGCCAAAGCGAGCCTTCACAATAGCTGAACGCTAACACTGCATACTCGTTCCACTTCCAGAACCGGGCTACGGCGAGGCAGTTCTCCGGGGGAAAACGGCCCTTCGCGAAGGGCAGATCTGCCGAGCTCCTTGCGGGAAAGCGAAAGCAAAGGACGCTTTTCTCCCTCTAACCGCTTTCGTCAGAGGAACGGGGGAAGTCACAGTGTTCTTTCTCTCCCTGAGATACACACAATCTGACGTTGCCTCTGAGCTCCGTTGCTGGCAAGGAACTGAAAGTGACATACATTGCTGTGGGGCAACACAGGGCTCTCCTAGGATTTCTGTAGGCAGTGTGTTTTCCCTGGGCCTCACTGTAGCAACACTATCTCGCCAGGGCAACACTGCATGGCACTTCCTCTGCCAGGAGAGAGTCGCTGCTTTGTAGTTTGTGCTGGGAAACCTTGCTTTGGCAAGTGCGAATTGACCGCATTCAGGCAGAAAGAAAAGAGAATAGCAAGAGGCCTTTTCTCCCCGGCTGCTCTGCCAAGCCCTTCCAGCTCAAACTATGTCGTTGCTCCTCTGGAAGGATCCCTGCACCGCGGCCTAGTTTTTCCGAAGAAGCCCTGCGTTTGCAAGAGCAAATGAGGAATTCGTGGCAGGAAAGAGGAAGGAAAGAAAGTTTCTCTCCCTCTGCCTGCTTTGCTCAGAGGACTGGATGAAGTCAGGGAGTTCTCCCTTTCACTGAGAAACGTGCGGGCTGCTGTTGCCTGGGCGCTCTCTTCTTTGCAAAAGAGTCTGCAGTTCCACGCTTTGAACCGTGGAAAGGCGCCGGGCTCTGCTAAGATTTCCCCCGGCGCTTCGTTTGCCCTGGGCCAAAGCGAGCCTTCACAATAGCTGAACGCTAACACTGCATACTCGTTCCACTTCCAGAACCGGGCTACGGCGAGGCAGTTCTCCGGGGGAAAACGGCCCTTCGCGAAGGGCAGATCTGCCGAGCTCATTGCGCGAAAGCGAAAGCAAAGGACGCTTTTCTCCCTCTAACCGCTTTCGTCAGAGGAACGGGGGAAGTCACAGTGTTCTTTCTCTCCCTGAGATACAGACAATGTGACGCTGCCCCTGAGCTCCGTTGCTGGCAAGGAACTGAAAGTGACATACATTCCTGTGGGAAACTCAGGGCTCTGCTAGGATTTCTCTAGGCAGTGTGTTTTCCCTGGGCCTCACTGTAGCAACACTATCTCGCCAGGGCAACACTGCATGGCACTTCCTCTGCCAGGAGGGAGCTGCTGCTTTGTAGTTTGTGCTGGGAAACCTTGCTTTGGCAAGTGCGAATTGACCGCATTCAGGCAGAAAGAAAAGAGAATAGCAAGAGGCCTTTTCTCCCCGGCTGCTCTGCCAAGCCCTTCCAGCTCAAACTATGTCGTTGCTCCTCTGGAAGGATCCCTGCACCGCGGCGTAGTTTTTCCGAAGAAGCCCTGCGTTTTCAAGAGCAAATGAGGAATTCGTGGCAGGAAAGAGGAAGGAAAGAAAGTTTCTCTCCCTCTGCCTGCTTTGCTCAGAGGACTGGATGAAGTCAGGGACTTCTCCCTTTCACTGAGAAACGTGCGGGCTGCTGTTGCCTGGGCGCTCTCTTCTTTGCAAAAGAGTCTGCAGTTCCACGCTTTGAACCGTGGAAAGGCGCCGGGCTCTGCTAAGATTTCCCCCGGCGCTTCGTTTGCCCTGGGCCAAAGCGAGCCTTCACAATAGCTGAACGCTAACACTGCATACTCGTTCCACTTCCAGAACCGGGCTACGGCGAGGCAGTTCTCCGGGGGAAAACGGCCCTTCGCGAAGGGCAGATCTGCCGAGCTCATTGCGCGAAAGCGAAAGCAAAGGACGCTTTTCTCCCTCTAACCGCTTTCGTCAGAGGAACGGGGGAAGTCACAGTGTTCTTTCTCTCCCTGAGATACAGACAATGTGACGCTGCCCCTGAGCTCCGTTGCTGGCAAGGAACTGAAAGTGACATACATTCCTGTGGGAAACTCAGGGCTCTGCTAGGATTTCTCTAGGCAGTGTGTTTTCCCTGGGCCTCACTGTAGCAACACTATCTCGCCAGGGCAACACTGCATGGCACTTCCTCTGCCAGGAGGGAGCTGCTGCTTTGTAGTTTGTGCTGGGAAACCTTGCTTTGGCAAGTGCGAATTGACCGCATTCAGGCAGAAAGAAAAGAGAATAGCAAGAGGCCTTTTCTCCCCGGCTGCTCTGCCAAGCCCTTCCAGCTCAAACTATGTCGTTGCTCCTCTGGAAGGATCCCTGCACCGCGGCCTAGTTTTTCCGAAGAAGCCCTGCGTTTGCAAGAGTAAATGAGGAATTCGTGGCAGGAAAGAGGAAGGAAAGAAAGTTTCTCTCCCTCTGCCTGCTTTGCTCAGAGGACTGGATGAAGTCAGGGAGTTCTCCCTTTCACTGAGAAACGTGCGGGCTGCTGTTGCCTGGGCGCTCTCTTCTTTGCAAAAGAGTCTGCAGTTCCACGCTTTGAACCGTGGAAAGGCGCCGGGCTCTGCTAAGATTTCCCCCGGCGCTTCGTTTGCCCTGGGCCAAAGCGAGCCTTCACAATAGCTGAACCCTAACACTGCATACTCGTTCCACTTCCAGAACCGGGCTACGGCGAGGCAGTTCTCCGGGGGAAAACGGCCCTTCGCGAAGGGCAGATCTGCCGAGCTCCTTGCGGGAAAGCGAAAGCAAAGGACGCTTTTCTCCCTCTAACCGCTTTCGTCAGAGGAACGGGGGAAGTCACAGTGTTCTTTCTCTCCCTGAGATACACACAATCTGACGTTGCCTCTGAGCTCCGTTGCTGGCAAGGAACTGAAAGTGACATACATTGCTGTGGGGCAACACAGGGCTCTGCTAGGATTTCTGTAGGCAGTGTGTTTTCCCTGGGCCTCACTGTAGCAACACTATCTCGCCAGGGCAACACTGCATGGCACTTCCTCTGCCAGGAGAGAGTCGCTGCTTTGTAGTTTGTGCTGGGAAACCTTGCTTTGGCAAGTGCGAATTGACCGCATTCAGGCAGAAAGAAAAGAGAATAGCAAGAGGCCTTTTCTCCCCGGCTGCTCTGCCAAGCCCTTCCAGCTCAAACTATGTCGTTGCTCCTCTGGAAGGATCCCTGCACCGCGGCCTAGTTTTTCCGAAGAAGCCCTGCGTTTGCAAGAGCAAATGAGGAATTCGTGGCAGGAAAGAGGAAGGAAAGAAAGTTTCTCTCCCTCTGCCTGCTTTGCTCAGAGGACTGGATGAAGTCAGGGACTTCTCCCTTTCACTGAGAAACGTGCGGGCTGCTGTTGCCTGGGCGCTCTCTTCTTTGCAAAAGAGTCTGCAGTTCCACGCTTTGAACCGTGGAAAGGCGCCGGGCTCTGCTAAGATTTCCCCCGGCGCTTCGTTTGCCCTGGGCCAAAGCGAGCCTTCACAATAGCTGAACGCTAACACTGCATACTCGTTCCACTTCCAGAACCGGGCTACGGCGAGGCAGTTCTCCGGGGGAAAACGGCCCTTCGCGAAGGGCAGATCTGCCGAGCTCCTTGCGGGAAAGCGAAAGCAAAGGACGCTTTTCTCCCTCTAACCGCTTTCGTCAGAGGAACGGGGGAAGTCACAGTGTTCTTTCTCTCCCTGAGATACAGACAATGTGACGCTGCCCCTGAGCTCCGTTGCTGGCAAGGAACTGAAAGTGACATACATTCCTGTGGGAAACTCAGGGCTCTGCTAGGATTTCTCTAGGCAGTGTGTTTTCCCTGGGCCTCACTGTAGCAACACTATCTCGCCAGGGCAACACTGCATGGCACTTCCTCTGCCAGGAGGGAGCTGCTGCTTTGTAGTTTGTGCTGGGAAACCTTGCTTTGGCAAGTGCGAATTGACCGCATTCAGGCAGAAAGAAAAGAGAATAGCAAGAGGCCTTTTCTCCCCGGCTGCTCTGCCAAGCCCTTCCAGCTCAAACTATGTCGTTGCTCCTCTGGAAGGATCCCTGCACCGCGGCGTAGTTTTTCCGAAGAAGCCCTGCGTTTGCAAGAGCAAATGAGGAATTCGTGGCAGGAAAGAGGAAGGAAAGAAAGTTTCTCTCCCTCTGCCTGCTTTGCTCAGAGGACTGGATGAAGTCAGGGACTTCTCCCTTTCACTGAGAAACGTGCGGGCTGCTGTTGCCTGGGCGCTCTCTTCTTTGCAAAAGAGTCTGCAGTTCCACGCTTTGAACCGTGGAAAGGCGCCGGGCTCTGCTAAGATTTCCCCCGGCGCTTCGTTTGCCCTGGGCCAAAGCGAGCCTTCACAATAGCTGAACGCTAACACTGCATACTCGTTCCACTTCCAGAACCGGGCTACGGCGAGGCAGTTCTCCGGGGGAAAACGGCCCTTCGCGAAGGGCAGATCTGCCGAGCTCCTTGCGGGAAAGCGAAAGCAAAGGACGCTTTTCTCCCTCTAACCGCTTTCGTCAGAGGAACGGGGGAAGTCACAGTGTTCTTTCTCTCCCTGAGATACACACAATCTGACGTTGCCTCTGAGCTCCGTTGCTGGCAAGGAACTGAAAGTGACATACATTGCTGTGGGGAAACACAGGGCTCTCCTAGGATTTCTGTAGGCAGTGTGTTTTCCCTGGGCCTCACTGTAGCAACACTATCTCGCCAGGGCAACACTGCATGGCACTTCCTCTGCCAGGAGAGAGTCGCTGCTTTGTAGTTTGTGCTGGGAAACCTTGCTTTGGCAAGTGCGAATTGACCGCATTCAGGCAGAAAGAAAAGAGAATAGCAAGAGGCCTTTTCTCCCCGGCTGCTCTGCCAAGCCCTTCCAGCTCAAACTATGTCGTTGCTCCTCTGGAAGGATCCCTGCACCGCGGCGTAGTTTTTCCGAAGAAGCCCTGCGTTTGCAAGAGCAAATGAGGAATTCGTGGCAGGAAAGAGGAAGGAAAGAAAGTTTCTCTCCCTCTGCCTGCTTTGCTCAGAGGACTGGATGAAGTCAGGGAGTTCTCCCTTTCACTGAGAAACGTGCGGGCTGCTGTTGCCTGGGCGCTCTCTTCTTTGCAAAAGAGTCTGCAGTTCCACGCTTTGAACCGTGGAAAGGCGCCGGGCTCTGCTAAGATTTCCCCCGGCGCTTCGTTTGCCCTGGGCCAAAGCGAGCCTTCACAATAGCTGAACGCTAACACTGCATACTCGTTCCACTTCCAGAACCGGGCTACGGCGAGGCAGTTCTCCGGGGGAAAACGGCCCTTCGCGAAGGGCAGATCTGCCGAGCTCATTGCGCGAAAGCGAAAGCAAAGGACGCTTTTCTCCCTCTAACCGCTTTCGTCAGAGGAACGGGGGAAGTCACAGTGTTCTTTCTCTCCCTGAGATACAGACAATGTGACGCTGCCCCTGAGCTCCGTTGCTGGCAAGGAACTGAAAGTGACATACATTCCTGTGGGAAACTCAGGGCTCTGCTAGGATTTCTCTAGGCAGTGTGTTTTCCCTGGGCCTCACTGTAGCAACACTATCTCGCCAGGGCAACACTGCATGGCACTTCCTCTGCCAGGAGGGAGCTGCTGCTTTGTAGTTTGTGCTGGGAAACCTTGCTTTGGCAAGTGCGAATTGACCGCATTCAGGCAGAAAGAAAAGAGAATAGCAAGAGGCCTTTTCTCCCCGGCTGCTCTGCCAAGCCCTTCCAGCTCAAACTATGTCGTTGCTCCTCTGGAAGGATCCCTGCACCGCGGCGTAGTTTTTCCGAAGAAGCCCTGCGTTTGCAAGAGCAAATGAGGAATTCGTGGCAGGAAAGAGGAAGGAAAGAAAGTTTCTCTCCCTCTGCCTGCTTTGCTCAGAGGACTGGATGAAGTCAGGGACTTCTCCCTTTCACTGAGAAACGTGCGGGCTGCTGTTGCCTGGGCGCTCTCTTCTTTGCAAAAGAGTCTGCAGTTCCACGCTTTGAACCGTGGAAAGGCGCCGGGCTCTGCTAAGATTTCCCCCGGCGCTTCGTTTGCCCTGGGCCAAAGCGAGCCTTCACAATAGCTGAACGCTAACACTGCATACTCGTTCCACTTCCAGAACCGGGCTACGGCGAGGCAGTTCTCCGGGGGAAAACGGCCCTTCGCGAAGGGCAGATCTGCCGAGCTCATTGCGCGAAAGCGAAAGCAAAGGACGCTTTTCTCCCTCTAACCGCTTTCGTCAGAGGAACGGGGGAAGTCACAGTGTTCTTTCTCTCCCTGAGATACAGACAATGTGACGCTGCCCCTGAGCTCCGTTGCTGGCAAGGAACTGAAAGTGACATACATTCCTGTGGGAAACTCAGGGCTCTGCTAGGATTTCTCTAGGCAGTGTGTTTTCCCTGGGCCTCACTGTAGCAACACTATCTCGCCAGGGCAACACTGCATGGCACTTCCTCTGCCAGGAGGGAGCTGCTGCTTTGTAGTTTGTGCTGGGAAACCTTGCTTTGGCAAGTGCGAATTGACCGCATTCAGGCAGAAAGAAAAGAGAATAGCAAGAGGCCTTTTCTCCCCGGCTGCTCTGCCAAGCCCTTCCAGCTCAAACTATGTCGTTGCTCCTCTGGAAGGATCCCTGCACCGCGGCCTAGTTTTTCCGAAGAAGCCCTGCGTTTGCAAGAGCAAATGAGGAATTCGTGGCAGGAAAGAGGAAGGAAAGAAAGTTTCTCTCCCTCTGCCTGCTTTGCTCAGAGGACTGGATGAAGTCAGGGAGTTCTCCCTTTCACTGAGAAACGTGCGGGCTGCTGTTGCCTGGGCGCTCTCTTCTTTGCAAAAGAGTCTGCAGTTCCACGCTTTGAACCGTGGAAAGGCGCCGGGCTCTGCTAAGATTTCCCCCGGCGCTTCGTTTGCCCTGGGCCAAAGCGAGCCTTCACAATAGCTGAACGCTAACACTGCATACTCGTTCCACTTCCAGAACCGGGCTACGGCGAGGCAGTTCTCCGGGGGAAAACGGCCCTTCGCGAAGGGCAGATCTGCCGAGCTCCTTGCGGGAAAGCGAAAGCAAAGGACGCTTTTCTCCCTCTAACCGCTTTCGTCAGAGGAACGGGGGAAGTCACAGTGTTCTTTCTCTCCCTGAGATACACACAATCTGACGTTGCCTCTGAGCTCCGTTGCTGGCAAGGAACTGAAAGTGACATACATTGCTGTGGGGCAACACAGGGCTCTGCTAGGATTTCTGTAGGCAGTGTGTTTTCCCTGGGCCTCACTGTAGCAACACTATCTCGCCAGGGCAACACTGCATGGCACTTCCTCTGCCAGGAGAGAGTAGCTGCTTTGTAGTTTGTGCTGGGAAACCTTGCTTTGGCAAGTGCGAATTGACCGCATTCAGGCAGAAAGAAAAGAGAATAGCAAGAGGCCTTTTCTCCCCGGCTGCTCTGCCAAGCCCTTCCAGCTCAAACTATGTCGTTGCTCCTCTGGAAGGATCCCTGCACCGCGGCCTAGTTTTTCCGAAGAAGCCCTGCGTTTGCAAGAGCAAATGAGGAATTCGTGGCAGGAAAGAGGAAGGAAAGAAAGTTTCTCTCCCTCTGCCTGCTTTGCTCAGAGGACTGGATGAAGTCAGGGACTTCTCCCTTTCACTGAGAAACGTGCGGGCTGCTGTTGCCTGGGCGCTCTCTTCTTTGCAAAAGAGTCTGCAGTTCCACGCTTTGAACCGTGGAAAGGCGCCGGGCTCTGCTAAGATTTCCCCCGGCGCTTCGTTTGCCCTGGGCCAAAGCGAGCCTTCACAATAGCTGAACGCTAACACTGCATACTCGTTCCACTTCCAGAACCGGGCTACGGCGAGGCAGTTCTCCGGGGGAAAACGGCCCTTCGCGAAGGGCAGATCTGCCGAGCTCCTTGCGGGAAAGCGAAAGCAAAGGACGCTTTTCTCCCTCTAACCGCTTTCGTCAGAGGAACGGGGGAAGTCACAGTGTTCTTTCTCTCCCTGAGATACACACAATCTGACGTTGCCTCTGAGCTCCGTTGCTGGCAAGGAACTGAAAGTGACATACATTGCTGTGGGGAAACACAGGGCTCTGCTAGGATTTCTGTAGGCAGTGTGTTTTCCCTGGGCCTCACTGTAGCAACACTATCTCGCCAGGGCAACACTGCATGGCACTTCCTCTGCCAGGAGAGAGTCGCTGCTTTGTAGTTTGTGCTGGGAAACCTTGCTTTGGCAAGTGCGAATTGACCGCATTCAGGCAGAAAGAAAAGAGAATAGCAAGAGGCCTTTTCTCCCCGGCTGCTCTGCCAAGCCCTTCCAGCTCAAACTATGTCGTTGCTCCTCTGGAAGGATCCCTGCACCGCGGCGTAGTTTTTCCGAAGAAGCCCTGCGTTTGCAAGAGCAAATGAGGAATTCGTGGCAGGAAAGAGGAAGGAAAGAAAGTTTCTCTCCCTCTGCCTGCTTTGCTCAGAGGACTGGATGAAGTCAGGGACTTCTCCCTTTCACTGAGAAACGTGCGGGCTGCTGTTGCCTGGGCGCTCTCTTCTTTGCAAAAGAGTCTGCAGTTCCACGCTTTGAACCGTGGAAAGGCGCCGGGCTCTGCTAAGATTTCCCCCGGCGCTTCGTTTGCCCTGGGCCAAAGCGAGCCTTCACAATAGCTGAACGCTAACACTGCATACTCGTTCCACTTCCAGAACCGGGCTACGGCGAGGCAGTTCTCCGGGGGAAAACGGCCCTTCGCGAAGGGCAGATCTGCCGAGCTCCTTGCGGGAAAGCGAAAGCAAAGGACGCTTTTCTCCCTCTAACCGCTTTCGTCAGAGGAACGGGGGAAGTCACAGTGTTCTTTCTCTCCCTGAGATACAGACAATGTGACGCTGCCCCTGAGCTCCGTTGCTGGCAAGGAACTGAAAGTGACATACATTCCTGTGGGAAACTCAGGGCTCTGCTAGGATTTCTCTAGGCAGTGTGTTTTCCCTGGGCCTCACTGTAGCAACACTATCTCGCCAGGGCAACACTGCATGGCACTTCCTCTGCCAGGAGGGAGCTGCTGCTTTGTAGTTTGTGCTGGGAAACCTTGCTTTGGCAAGTGCGAATTGACCGCATTCAGGCAGAAAGAAAAGAGAATAGCAAGAGGCCTTTTCTCCCCGGCTGCTCTGCCAAGCCCTTCCAGCTCAAACTATGTCGTTGCTCCTCTGGAAGGATCCCTGCACCGCGGCGTAGTTTTTCCGAAGAAGCCCTGCGTTTGCAAGAGCAAATGAGGAATTCGTGGCAGGAAAGAGGAAGGAAAGAAAGTTTCTCTCCCTCTGCCTGCTTTGCTCAGAGGACTGGATGAAGTCAGGGACTTCTCCCTTTCACTGAGAAACGTGCGGGCTGCTGTTGCCTGGGCGCTCTCTTCTTTGCAAAAGAGTCTGCAGTTCCACGCTTTGAACCGTGGAAAGGCGCCGGGCTCTGCTAAGATTTCCCCCGGCGCTTCGTTTGCCCTGGGCCAAAGCGAGCCTTCACAATAGCTGAACGCTAACACTGCATACTCGTTCCACTTCCAGAACCGGGCTACGGCGAGGCAGTTCTCCGGGGGAAAACGGCCCTTCGCGAAGGGCAGATCTGCCGAGCTCCTTGCGGGAAAGCGAAAGCAAAGGACGCTTTTCTCCCTCTAACCGCTTTCGTCAGAGGAACGGGGGAAGTCACAGTGTTCTTTCTCTCCCTGAGATACACACAATCTGACGTTGCCTCTGAGCTCCGTTGCTGGCAAGGAACTGAAAGTGACATACATTGCTGTGGGGCAACACAGGGCTCTCCTAGGATTTCTGTAGGCAGTGTGTTTTCCCTGGGCCTCACTGTAGCAACACTATCTCGCCAGGGCAACACTGCATGGCACTTCCTCTGCCAGGAGAGAGTCGCTGCTTTGTAGTTTGTGCTGGGAAACCTTGCTTTGGCAAGTGCGAATTGACCGCATTCAGGCAGAAAGAAAAGAGAATAGCAAGAGGCCTTTTCTCCCCGGCTGCTCTGCCAAGCCCTTCCAGCTCAAACTATGTCGTTGCTCCTCTGGAAGGATCCCTGCACCGCGGCGTAGTTTTTCCGAAGAAGCCCTGCGTTTGCAAGAGCAAATGAGGAATTCGTGGCAGGAAAGAGGAAGGAAAGAAAGTTTCTCTCCCTCTGCCTGCTTTGCTCAGAGGACTGGATGAAGTCAGGGAGTTCTCCCTTTCACTGAGAAACGTGCGGGCTGCTGTTGCCTGGGCGCTCTCTTCTTTGCAAAAGAGTCTGCAGTTCCACGCTTTGAACCGTGGAAAGGCGCCGGGCTCTGCTAAGATTTCCCCCGGCGCTTCGTTTGCCCTGGGCCAAAGCGAGCCTTCACAATAGCTGAACGCTAACACTGCATACTCGTTCCACTTCCAGAACCGGGCTACGGCGAGGCAGTTCTCCGGGGGAAAACGGCCCTTCGCGAAGGGCAGATCTGCCGAGCTCCTTGCGGGAAAGCGAAAGCAAAGGACGCTTTTCTCCCTCTAACCGCTTTCGTCAGAGGAACGGGGGAAGTCACAGTGTTCTTTCTCTCCCTGAGATACAGACAATGTGACGCTGCCCCTGAGCTCCGTTGCTGGCAAGGAACTGAAAGTGACATACATTCCTGTGGGAAACTCAGGGCTCTGCTAGGATTTCTCTAGGCAGTGTGTTTTCCCTGGGCCTCACTGTAGCAACACTATCTCGCCAGGGCAACACTGCATGGCACTTCCTCTGCCAGGAGGGAGCTGCTGCTTTGTAGTTTGTGCTGGGAAACCTTGCTTTGGCAAGTGCGAATTGACCGCATTCAGGCAGAAAGAAAAGAGAATAGCAAGAGGCCTTTTCTCCCCGGCTGCTCTGCCAAGCCCTTCCAGCTCAAACTATGTCGTTGCTCCTCTGGAAGGATCCCTGCACCGCGGCCTAGTTTTTCCGAAGAAGCCCTGCGTTTGCAAGAGTAAATGAGGAATTCGTGGCAGGAAAGAGGAAGGAAAGAAAGTTTCTCTCCCTCTGCCTGCTTTGCTCAGAGGACTGGATGAAGTCAGGGAGTTCTCCCTTTCACTGAGAAACGTGCGGGCTGCTGTTGCCTGGGCGCTCTCTTCTTTGCAAAAGAGTCTGCAGTTCCACGCTTTGAACCGTGGAAAGGCGCCGGGCTCTGCTAAGATTTCCCCCGGCGCTTCGTTTGCCCTGGGCCAAAGCGAGCCTTCACAATAGCTGAACGCTAACACTGCATACTCGTTCCACTTCCAGAACCGGGCTACGGCGAGGCAGTTCTCCGGGGGAAAACGGCCCTTCGCGAAGGGCAGATCTGCCGAGCTCCTTGCGGGAAAGCGAAAGCAAAGGACGCTTTTCTCCCTCTAACCGCTTTCGTCAGAGGAACGGGGGAAGTCACAGTGTTCTTTCTCTCCCTGAGATACACACAATCTGACGTTGCCTCTGAGCTCCGTTGCTGGCAAGGAACTGAAAGTGACATACATTGCTGTGGGGCAACACAGGGCTCTGCTAGGATTTCTGTAGGCAGTGTGTTTTCCCTGGGCCTCACTGTAGCAACACTATCTCGCCAGGGCAACACTGCATGGCACTTCCTCTGCCAGGAGAGAGTCGCTGCTTTGTAGTTTGTGCTGGGAAACCTTGCTTTGGCAAGTGCGAATTGACCGCATTCAGGCAGAAAGAAAAGAGAATAGCAAGAGGCCTTTTCTCCCCGGCTGCTCTGCCAAGCCCTTCCAGCTCAAACTATGTCGTTGCTCCTCTGGAAGGATCCCTGCACCGCGGCCTAGTTTTTCCGAAGAAGCCCTGCGTTTGCAAGAGCAAATGAGGAATTCGTGGCAGGAAAGAGGAAGGAAAGAAAGTTTCTCTCCCTCTGCCTGCTTTGCTCAGAGGACTGGATGAAGTCAGGGACTTCTCCCTTTCACTGAGAAACGTGCGGGCTGCTGTTGCCTGGGCGCTCTCTTCTTTGCAAAAGAGTCTGCAGTTCCACGCTTTGAACCGTGGAAAGGCGCCGGGCTCTGCTAAGATTTCCCCCGGCGCTTCGTTTGCCCTGGGCCAAAGCGAGCCTTCACAATAGCTGAACGCTAACACTGCATACTCGTTCCACTTCCAGAACCGGGCTACGGCGAGGCAGTTCTCCGGGGGAAAACGGCCCTTCGCGAAGGGCAGATCTGCCGAGCTCCTTGCGGGAAAGCGAAAGCAAAGGACGCTTTTCTCCCTCTAACCGCTTTCGTCAGAGGAACGGGGGAAGTCACAGTGTTCTTTCTCTCCCTGAGATACAGACAATGTGACGCTGCCCCTGAGCTCCGTTGCTGGCAAGGAACTGAAAGTGACATACATTCCTGTGGGAAACTCAGGGCTCTGCTAGGATTTCTCTAGGCAGTGTGTTTTCCCTGGGCCTCACTGTAGCAACACTATCTCGCCAGGGCAACACTGCATGGCACTTCCTCTGCCAGGAGGGAGCTGCTGCTTTGTAGTTTGTGCTGGGAAACCTTGCTTTGGCAAGTGCGAATTGACCGCATTCAGGCAGAAAGAAAAGAGAATAGCAAGAGGCCTTTTCTCCCCGGCTGCTCTGCCAAGCCCTTCCAGCTCAAACTATGTCGTTGCTCCTCTGGAAGGATCCCTGCACCGCGGCGTAGTTTTTCCGAAGAAGCCCTGCGTTTGCAAGAGCAAATGAGGAATTCGTGGCAGGAAAGAGGAAGGAAAGAAAGTTTCTCTCCCTCTGCCTGCTTTGCTCAGAGGACTGGATGAAGTCAGGGACTTCTCCCTTTCACTGAGAAACGTGCGGGCTGCTGTTGCCTGGGCGCTCTCTTCTTTGCAAAAGAGTCTGCAGTTCCACGCTTTGAACCGTGGAAAGGCGCCGGGCTCTGCTAAGATTTCCCCCGGCGCTTCGTTTGCCCTGGGCCAAAGCGAGCCTTCACAATAGCTGAACGCTAACACTGCATACTCGTTCCACTTCCAGAACCGGGCTACGGCGAGGCAGTTCTCCGGGGGAAAACGGCCCTTCGCGAAGGGCAGATCTGCCGAGCTCCTTGCGGGAAAGCGAAAGCAAAGGACGCTTTTCTCCCTCTAACCGCTTTCGTCAGAGGAACGGGGGAAGTCACAGTGTTCTTTCTCTCCCTGAGATACACACAATCTGACGTTGCCTCTGAGCTCCGTTGCTGGCAAGGAACTGAAAGTGACATACATTGCTGTGGGGAAACACAGGGCTCTCCTAGGATTTCTGTAGGCAGTGTGTTTTCCCTGGGCCTCACTGTAGCAACACTATCTCGCCAGGGCAACACTGCATGGCACTTCCTCTGCCAGGAGAGAGTCGCTGCTTTGTAGTTTGTGCTGGGAAACCTTGCTTTGGCAAGTGCGAATTGACCGCATTCAGGCAGAAAGAAAAGAGAATAGCAAGAGGCCTTTTCTCCCCGGCTGCTCTGCCAAGCCCTTCCAGCTCAAACTATGTCGTTGCTCCTCTGGAAGGATCCCTGCACCGCGGCGTAGTTTTTCCGAAGAAGCCCTGCGTTTGCAAGAGCAAATGAGGAATTCGTGGCAGGAAAGAGGAAGGAAAGAAAGTTTCTCTCCCTCTGCCTGCTTTGCTCAGAGGACTGGATGAAGTCAGGGAGTTCTCCCTTTCACTGAGAAACGTGCGGGCTGCTGTTGCCTGGGCGCTCTCTTCTTTGCAAAAGAGTCTGCAGTTCCACGCTTT
Source organism: Elephas maximus indicus (assembly GCF_024166365.1). Classification (NCBI taxonomy): domain Eukaryota; kingdom Metazoa; phylum Chordata; class Mammalia; order Proboscidea; family Elephantidae; genus Elephas; species Elephas maximus. The sequence goes on from NC_064831.1 coordinate 4,421,710, forward strand.
GAACCGTGGAAAGGCGCCGGGCTCTGCTAAGATTTCCCCCGGCGCTTCGTTTGCCCTGGGCCAAAGCGAGCCTTCACAATAGCTGAACGCTAACACTGCATACTCGTTCCACTTCCAGAACCGGGCTACGGCGAGGCAGTTCTCCGGGGGAAAACGGCCCTTCGCGAAGGGCAGATCTGCCGAGCTCATTGCGCGAAAGCGAAAGCAAAGGACGCTTTTCTCCCTCTAACCGCTTTCGTCAGAGGAACGGGGGAAGTCACAGTGTTCTTTCTCTCCCTGAGATACAGACAATGTGACGCTGCCCCTGAGCTCCGTTGCTGGCAAGGAACTGAAAGTGACATACATTCCTGTGGGAAACTCAGGGCTCTGCTAGGATTTCTCTAGGCAGTGTGTTTTCCCTGGGCCTCACTGTAGCAACACTATCTCGCCAGGGCAACACTGCATGGCACTTCCTCTGCCAGGAGGGAGCTGCTGCTTTGTAGTTTGTGCTGGGAAACCTTGCTTTGGCAAGTGCGAATTGACCGCATTCAGGCAGAAAGAAAAGAGAATAGCAAGAGGCCTTTTCTCCCCGGCTGCTCTGCCAAGCCCTTCCAGCTCAAACTATGTCGTTGCTCCTCTGGAAGGATCCCTGCACCGCGGCGTAGTTTTTCCGAAGAAGCCCTGCGTTTGCAAGAGCAAATGAGGAATTCGTGGCAGGAAAGAGGAAGGAAAGAAAGTTTCTCTCCCTCTGCCTGCTTTGCTCAGAGGACTGGATGAAGTCAGGGACTTCTCCCTTTCACTGAGAAACGTGCGGGCTGCTGTTGCCTGGGCGCTCTCTTCTTTGCAAAAGAGTCTGCAGTTCCACGCTTTGAACCGTGGAAAGGCGCCGGGCTCTGCTAAGATTTCCCCCGGCGCTTCGTTTGCCCTGGGCCAAAGCGAGCCTTCACAATAGCTGAACGCTAACACTGCATACTCGTTCCACTTCCAGAACCGGGCTACGGCGAGGCAGTTCTCCGGGGGAAAACGGCCCTTCGCGAAGGGCAGATCTGCCGAGCTCATTGCGCGAAAGCGAAAGCAAAGGACGCTTTTCTCCCTCTAACCGCTTTCGTCAGAGGAACGGGGGAAGTCACAGTGTTCTTTCTCTCCCTGAGATACAGACAATGTGACGCTGCCCCTGAGCTCCGTTGCTGGCAAGGAACTGAAAGTGACATACATTCCTGTGGGAAACTCAGGGCTCTGCTAGGATTTCTCTAGGCAGTGTGTTTTCCCTGGGCCTCACTGTAGCAACACTATCTCGCCAGGGCAACACTGCATGGCACTTCCTCTGCCAGGAGGGAGCTGCTGCTTTGTAGTTTGTGCTGGGAAACCTTGCTTTGGCAAGTGCGAATTGACCGCATTCAGGCAGAAAGAAAAGAGAATAGCAAGAGGCCTTTTCTCCCCGGCTGCTCTGCCAAGCCCTTCCAGCTCAAACTATGTCGTTGCTCCTCTGGAAGGATCCCTGCACCGCGGCCTAGTTTTTCCGAAGAAGCCCTGCGTTTGCAAGAGCAAATGAGGAATTCGTGGCAGGAAAGAGGAAGGAAAGAAAGTTTCTCTCCCTCTGCCTGCTTTGCTCAGAGGACTGGATGAAGTCAGGGACTTCTCCCTTTCACTGAGAAACGTGCGGGCTGCTGTTGCCTGGGCGCTCTCTTCTTTGCAAAAGAGTCTGCAGTTCCACGCTTTGAACCGTGGAAAGGCGCCGGGCTCTGCTAAGATTTCCCCCGGCGCTTCGTTTGCCCTGGGCCAAAGCGAGCCTTCACAATAGCTGAACGCTAACACTGCATACTCGTTCCACTTCCAGAACCGGGCTACGGCGAGGCAGTTCTCCGGGGGAAAACGGCCCTTCGCGAAGGGCAGATCTGCCGAGCTCCTTGCGGGAAAGCGAAAGCAAAGGACGCTTTTCTCCCTCTAACCGCTTTCGTCAGAGGAACGGGGGAAGTCACAGTGTTCTTTCTCTCCCTGAGATACACACAATCTGACGTTGCCTCTGAGCTCCGTTGCTGGCAAGGAACTGAAAGTGACATACATTGCTGTGGGGAAACACAGGGCTCTCCTAGGATTTCTGTAGGCAGTGTGTTTTCCCTGGGCCTCACTGTAGCAACACTATCTCGCCAGGGCAACACTGCATGGCACTTCCTCTGCCAGGAGAGAGTCGCTGCTTTGTAGTTTGTGCTGGGAAACCTTGCTTTGGCAAGTGCGAATTGACCGCATTCAGGCAGAAAGAAAAGAGAATAGCAAGAGGCCTTTTCTCCCCGGCTGCTCTGCCAAGCCCTTCCAGCTCAAACTATGTCGTTGCTCCTCTGGAAGGATCCCTGCACCGCGGCGTAGTTTTTCCGAAGAAGCCCTGCGTTTGCAAGAGCAAATGAGGAATTCGTGGCAGGAAAGAGGAAGGAAAGAAAGTTTCTCTCCCTCTGCCTGCTTTGCTCAGAGGACTGGATGAAGTCAGGGAGTTCTCCCTTTCACTGAGAAACGTGCGGGCTGCTGTTGCCTGGGCGCTCTCTTCTTTGCAAAAGAGTCTGCAGTTCCACGCTTTGAACCGTGGAAAGGCGCCGGGCTCTGCTAAGATTTCCCCCGGCGCTTCGTTTGCCCTGGGCCAAAGCGAGCCTTCACAATAGCTGAACGCTAACACTGCATACTCGTTCCACTTCCAGAACCGGGCTACGGCGAGGCAGTTCTCCGGGGGAAAACGGCCCTTCGCGAAGGGCAGATCTGCCGAGCTCATTGCGCGAAAGCGAAAGCAAAGGACGCTTTTCTCCCTCTAACCGCTTTCGTCAGAGGAACGGGGGAAGTCACAGTGTTCTTTCTCTCCCTGAGATACAGACAATGTGACGCTGCCCCTGAGCTCCGTTGCTGGCAAGGAACTGAAAGTGACATACATTCCTGTGGGAAACTCAGGGCTCTGCTAGGATTTCTCTAGGCAGTGTGTTTTCCCTGGGCCTCACTGTAGCAACACTATCTCGCCAGGGCAACACTGCATGGCACTTCCTCTGCCAGGAGGGAGCTGCTGCTTTGTAGTTTGTGCTGGGAAACCTTGCTTTGGCAAGTGCGAATTGACCGCATTCAGGCAGAAAGAAAAGAGAATAGCAAGAGGCCTTTTCTCCCCGGCTGCTCTGCCAAGCCCTTCCAGCTCAAACTATGTCGTTGCTCCTCTGGAAGGATCCCTGCACCGCGGCGTAGTTTTTCCGAAGAAGCCCTGCGTTTGCAAGAGCAAATGAGGAATTCGTGGCAGGAAAGAGGAAGGAAAGAAAGTTTCTCTCCCTCTGCCTGCTTTGCTCAGAGGACTGGATGAAGTCAGGGACTTCTCCCTTTCACTGAGAAACGTGCGGGCTGCTGTTGCCTGGGCGCTCTCTTCTTTGCAAAAGAGTCTGCAGTTCCACGCTTTGAACCGTGGAAAGGCGCCGGGCTCTGCTAAGATTTCCCCCGGCGCTTCGTTTGCCCTGGGCCAAAGCGAGCCTTCACAATAGCTGAACGCTAACACTGCATACTCGTTCCACTTCCAGAACCGGGCTACGGCGAGGCAGTTCTCCGGGGGAAAACGGCCCTTCGCGAAGGGCAGATCTGCCGAGCTCATTGCGCGAAAGCGAAAGCAAAGGACGCTTTTCTCCCTCTAACCGCTTTCGTCAGAGGAACGGGGGAAGTCACAGTGTTCTTTCTCTCCCTGAGATACAGACAATGTGACGCTGCCCCTGAGCTCCGTTGCTGGCAAGGAACTGAAAGTGACATACATTCCTGTGGGAAACTCAGGGCTCTGCTAGGATTTCTCTAGGCAGTGTGTTTTCCCTGGGCCTCACTGTAGCAACACTATCTCGCCAGGGCAACACTGCATGGCACTTCCTCTGCCAGGAGGGAGCTGCTGCTTTGTAGTTTGTGCTGGGAAACCTTGCTTTGGCAAGTGCGAATTGACCGCATTCAGGCAGAAAGAAAAGAGAATAGCAAGAGGCCTTTTCTCCCCGGCTGCTCTGCCAAGCCCTTCCAGCTCAAACTATGTCGTTGCTCCTCTGGAAGGATCCCTGCACCGCGGCCTAGTTTTTCCGAAGAAGCCCTGCGTTTGCAAGAGCAAATGAGGAATTCGTGGCAGGAAAGAGGAAGGAAAGAAAGTTTCTCTCCCTCTGCCTGCTTTGCTCAGAGGACTGGATGAAGTCAGGGAGTTCTCCCTTTCACTGAGAAACGTGCGGGCTGCTGTTGCCTGGGCGCTCTCTTCTTTGCAAAAGAGTCTGCAGTTCCACGCTTTGAACCGTGGAAAGGCGCCGGGCTCTGCTAAGATTTCCCCCGGCGCTTCGTTTGCCCTGGGCCAAAGCGAGCCTTCACAATAGCTGAACGCTAACACTGCATACTCGTTCCACTTCCAGAACCGGGCTACGGCGAGGCAGTTCTCCGGGGGAAAACGGCCCTTCGCGAAGGGCAGATCTGCCGAGCTCCTTGCGGGAAAGCGAAAGCAAAGGACGCTTTTCTCCCTCTAACCGCTTTCGTCAGAGGAACGGGGGAAGTCACAGTGTTCTTTCTCTCCCTGAGATACACACAATCTGACGTTGCCTCTGAGCTCCGTTGCTGGCAAGGAACTGAAAGTGACATACATTGCTGTGGGGCAACACAGGGCTCTGCTAGGATTTCTGTAGGCAGTGTGTTTTCCCTGGGCCTCACTGTAGCAACACTATCTCGCCAGGGCAACACTGCATGGCACTTCCTCTGCCAGGAGAGAGTAGCTGCTTTGTAGTTTGTGCTGGGAAACCTTGCTTTGGCAAGTGCGAATTGACCGCATTCAGGCAGAAAGAAAAGAGAATAGCAAGAGGCCTTTTCTCCCCGGCTGCTCTGCCAAGCCCTTCCAGCTCAAACTATGTCGTTGCTCCTCTGGAAGGATCCCTGCACCGCGGCCTAGTTTTTCCGAAGAAGCCCTGCGTTTGCAAGAGCAAATGAGGAATTCGTGGCAGGAAAGAGGAAGGAAAGAAAGTTTCTCTCCCTCTGCCTGCTTTGCTCAGAGGACTGGATGAAGTCAGGGACTTCTCCCTTTCACTGAGAAACGTGCGGGCTGCTGTTGCCTGGGCGCTCTCTTCTTTGCAAAAGAGTCTGCAGTTCCACGCTTTGAACCGTGGAAAGGCGCCGGGCTCTGCTAAGATTTCCCCCGGCGCTTCGTTTGCCCTGGGCCAAAGCGAGCCTTCACAATAGCTGAACGCTAACACTGCATACTCGTTCCACTTCCAGAACCGGGCTACGGCGAGGCAGTTCTCCGGGGGAAAACGGCCCTTCGCGAAGGGCAGATCTGCCGAGCTCCTTGCGGGAAAGCGAAAGCAAAGGACGCTTTTCTCCCTCTAACCGCTTTCGTCAGAGGAACGGGGGAAGTCACAGTGTTCTTTCTCTCCCTGAGATACACACAATCTGACGTTGCCTCTGAGCTCCGTTGCTGGCAAGGAACTGAAAGTGACATACATTGCTGTGGGGAAACACAGGGCTCTGCTAGGATTTCTGTAGGCAGTGTGTTTTCCCTGGGCCTCACTGTAGCAACACTATCTCGCCAGGGCAACACTGCATGGCACTTCCTCTGCCAGGAGAGAGTCGCTGCTTTGTAGTTTGTGCTGGGAAACCTTGCTTTGGCAAGTGCGAATTGACCGCATTCAGGCAGAAAGAAAAGAGAATAGCAAGAGGCCTTTTCTCCCCGGCTGCTCTGCCAAGCCCTTCCAGCTCAAACTATGTCGTTGCTCCTCTGGAAGGATCCCTGCACCGCGGCGTAGTTTTTCCGAAGAAGCCCTGCGTTTGCAAGAGCAAATGAGGAATTCGTGGCAGGAAAGAGGAAGGAAAGAAAGTTTCTCTCCCTCTGCCTGCTTTGCTCAGAGGACTGGATGAAGTCAGGGACTTCTCCCTTTCACTGAGAAACGTGCGGGCTGCTGTTGCCTGGGCGCTCTCTTCTTTGCAAAAGAGTCTGCAGTTCCACGCTTTGAACCGTGGAAAGGCGCCGGGCTCTGCTAAGATTTCCCCCGGCGCTTCGTTTGCCCTGGGCCAAAGCGAGCCTTCACAATAGCTGAACGCTAACACTGCATACTCGTTCCACTTCCAGAACCGGGCTACGGCGAGGCAGTTCTCCGGGGGAAAACGGCCCTTCGCGAAGGGCAGATCTGCCGAGCTCCTTGCGGGAAAGCGAAAGCAAAGGACGCTTTTCTCCCTCTAACCGCTTTCGTCAGAGGAACGGGGGAAGTCACAGTGTTCTTTCTCTCCCTGAGATACAGACAATGTGACGCTGCCCCTGAGCTCCGTTGCTGGCAAGGAACTGAAAGTGACATACATTCCTGTGGGAAACTCAGGGCTCTGCTAGGATTTCTCTAGGCAGTGTGTTTTCCCTGGGCCTCACTGTAGCAACACTATCTCGCCAGGGCAACACTGCATGGCACTTCCTCTGCCAGGAGGGAGCTGCTGCTTTGTAGTTTGTGCTGGGAAACCTTGCTTTGGCAAGTGCGAATTGACCGCATTCAGGCAGAAAGAAAAGAGAATAGCAAGAGGCCTTTTCTCCCCGGCTGCTCTGCCAAGCCCTTCCAGCTCAAACTATGTCGTTGCTCCTCTGGAAGGATCCCTGCACCGCGGCGTAGTTTTTCCGAAGAAGCCCTGCGTTTGCAAGAGCAAATGAGGAATTCGTGGCAGGAAAGAGGAAGGAAAGAAAGTTTCTCTCCCTCTGCCTGCTTTGCTCAGAGGACTGGATGAAGTCAGGGACTTCTCCCTTTCACTGAGAAACGTGCGGGCTGCTGTTGCCTGGGCGCTCTCTTCTTTGCAAAAGAGTCTGCAGTTCCACGCTTTGAACCGTGGAAAGGCGCCGGGCTCTGCTAAGATTTCCCCCGGCGCTTCGTTTGCCCTGGGCCAAAGCGAGCCTTCACAATAGCTGAACGCTAACACTGCATACTCGTTCCACTTCCAGAACCGGGCTACGGCGAGGCAGTTCTCCGGGGGAAAACGGCCCTTCGCGAAGGGCAGATCTGCCGAGCTCCTTGCGGGAAAGCGAAAGCAAAGGACGCTTTTCTCCCTCTAACCGCTTTCGTCAGAGGAACGGGGGAAGTCACAGTGTTCTTTCTCTCCCTGAGATACACACAATCTGACGTTGCCTCTGAGCTCCGTTGCTGGCAAGGAACTGAAAGTGACATACATTGCTGTGGGGCAACACAGGGCTCTCCTAGGATTTCTGTAGGCAGTGTGTTTTCCCTGGGCCTCACTGTAGCAACACTATCTCGCCAGGGCAACACTGCATGGCACTTCCTCTGCCAGGAGAGAGTCGCTGCTTTGTAGTTTGTGCTGGGAAACCTTGCTTTGGCAAGTGCGAATTGACCGCATTCAGGCAGAAAGAAAAGAGAATAGCAAGAGGCCTTTTCTCCCCGGCTGCTCTGCCAAGCCCTTCCAGCTCAAACTATGTCGTTGCTCCTCTGGAAGGATCCCTGCACCGCGGCGTAGTTTTTCCGAAGAAGCCCTGCGTTTGCAAGAGCAAATGAGGAATTCGTGGCAGGAAAGAGGAAGGAAAGAAAGTTTCTCTCCCTCTGCCTGCTTTGCTCAGAGGACTGGATGAAGTCAGGGAGTTCTCCCTTTCACTGAGAAACGTGCGGGCTGCTGTTGCCTGGGCGCTCTCTTCTTTGCAAAAGAGTCTGCAGTTCCACGCTTTGAACCGTGGAAAGGCGCCGGGCTCTGCTAAGATTTCCCCCGGCGCTTCGTTTGCCCTGGGCCAAAGCGAGCCTTCACAATAGCTGAACGCTAACACTGCATACTCGTTCCACTTCCAGAACCGGGCTACGGCGAGGCAGTTCTCCGGGGGAAAACGGCCCTTCGCGAAGGGCAGATCTGCCGAGCTCATTGCGCGAAAGCGAAAGCAAAGGACGCTTTTCTCCCTCTAACCGCTTTCGTCAGAGGAACGGGGGAAGTCACAGTGTTCTTTCTCTCCCTGAGATACAGACAATGTGACGCTGCCCCTGAGCTCCGTTGCTGGCAAGGAACTGAAAGTGACATACATTCCTGTGGGAAACTCAGGGCTCTGCTAGGATTTCTCTAGGCAGTGTGTTTTCCCTGGGCCTCACTGTAGCAACACTATCTCGCCAGGGCAACACTGCATGGCACTTCCTCTGCCAGGAGGGAGCTGCTGCTTTGTAGTTTGTGCTGGGAAACCTTGCTTTGGCAAGTGCGAATTGACCGCATTCAGGCAGAAAGAAAAGAGAATAGCAAGAGGCCTTTTCTCCCCGGCTGCTCTGCCAAGCCCTTCCAGCTCAAACTATGTCGTTGCTCCTCTGGAAGGATCCCTGCACCGCGGCGTAGTTTTTCCGAAGAAGCCCTGCGTTTGCAAGAGCAAATGAGGAATTCGTGGCAGGAAAGAGGAAGGAAAGAAAGTTTCTCTCCCTCTGCCTGCTTTGCTCAGAGGACTGGATGAAGTCAGGGAGTTCTCCCTTTCACTGAGAAACGTGCGGGCTGCTGTTGCCTGGGCGCTCTCTTCTTTGCAAAAGAGTCTGCAGTTCCACGCTTTGAACCGTGGAAAGGCGCCGGGCTCTGCTAAGATTTCCCCCGGCGCTTCGTTTGCCCTGGGCCAAAGCGAGCCTTCACAATAGCTGAACGCTAACACTGCATACTCGTTCCACTTCCAGAACCGGGCTACGGCGAGGCAGTTCTCCGGGGGAAAACGGCCCTTCGCGAAGGGCAGATTTGCCGAGCTCATTGCGCGAAAGCGAAAGCAAAGGACGCTTTTCTCCCTCTAACCGCTTTCGTCAGAGGAACGGGGGAAGTCACAGTGTTCTTTCTCTCCCTGAGATACAGACAATGTGACGCTGCCCCTGAGCTCCGTTGCTGGCAAGGAACTGAAAGTGACATACATTCCTGTGGGAAACTCAGGGCTCTGCTAGGATTTCTCTAGGCAGTGTGTTTTCCCTGGGCCTCACTGTAGCAACACTATCTCGCCAGGGCAACACTGCATGGCACTTCCTCTGCCAGGAGGGAGCTGCTGCTTTGTAGTTTGTGCTGGGAAACCTTGCTTTGGCAAGTGCGAATTGACCGCATTCAGGCAGAAAGAAAAGAGAATAGCAAGAGGCCTTTTCTCCCCGGCTGCTCTGCCAAGCCCTTCCAGCTCAAACTATGTCGTTGCTCCTCTGGAAGGATCCCTGCACCGCGGCCTAGTTTTTCCGAAGAAGCCCTGCGTTTGCAAGAGTAAATGAGGAATTCGTGGCAGGAAAGAGGAAGGAAAGAAAGTTTCTCTCCCTCTGCCTGCTTTGCTCAGAGGACTGGATGAAGTCAGGGAGTTCTCCCTTTCACTGAGAAACGTGCGGGCTGCTGTTGCCTGGGCGCTCTCTTCTTTGCAAAAGAGTCTGCAGTTCCACGCTTTGAACCGTGGAAAGGCGCCGGGCTCTGCTAAGATTTCCCCCGGCGCTTCGTTTGCCCTGGGCCAAAGCGAGCCTTCACAATAGCTGAACGCTAACACTGCATACTCGTTCCACTTCCAGAACCGGGCTACGGCGAGGCAGTTCTCCGGGGGAAAACGGCCCTTCGCGAAGGGCAGATCTGCCGAGCTCCTTGCGGGAAAGCGAAAGCAAAGGACGCTTTTCTCCCTCTAACCGCTTTCGTCAGAGGAACGGGGGAAGTCACAGTGTTCTTTCTCTCCCTGAGATACACACAATCTGACGTTGCCCCTGAGCTCCGTTGCTGGCAAGGAACTGAAAGTGACATACATTGCTGTGGGGCAACACAGGGCTCTGCTAGGATTTCTGTAGGCAGTGTGTTTTCCCTGGGCCTCACTGTAGCAACACTATCTCGCCAGGGCAACACTGCATGGCACTTCCTCTGCCAGGAGAGAGTAGCTGCTTTGTAGTTTGTGCTGGGAAACCTTGCTTTGGCAAGTGCGAATTGACCGCATTCAGGCAGAAAGAAAAGAGAATAGCAAGAGGCCTTTTCTCCCCGGCTGCTCTGCCAAGCCCTTCCAGCTCAAACTATGTCGTTGCTCCTCTGGAAGGATCCCTGCACCGCGGCGTAGTTTTTCCGAAGAAGCCCTGCGTTTTCAAGAGCAAATGAGGAATTCGTGGCAGGAAAGAGGAAGGAAAGAAAGTTTCTCTCCCTCTGCCTGCTTTGCTCAGAGGACTGGATGAAGTCAGGGACTTCTCCCTTTCACTGAGAAACGTGCGGGCTGCTGTTGCCTGGGCGCTCTCTTCTTTGCAAAAGAGTCTGCAGTTCCACGCTTTGAACCGTGGAAAGGCGCCGGGCTCTGCTAAGATTTCCCCCGGCGCTTCGTTTGCCCTGGGCCAAAGCGAGCCTTCACAATAGCTGAACGCTAACACTGCATACTCGTTCCACTTCCAGAACCGGGCTACGGCGAGGCAGTTCTCCGGGGGAAAACGGCCCTTCGCGAAGGGCAGATCTGCCGAGCTCCTTGCGGGAAAGCGAAAGCAAAGGACGCTTTTCTCCCTCTAACCGCTTTCGTCAGAGGAACGGGGGAAGTCACAGTGTTCTTTCTCTCCCTGAGATACACACAATCTGACGTTGCCTCTGAGCTCCGTTGCTGGCAAGGAACTGAAAGTGACATACATTGCTGTGGGGCAACACAGGGCTCTGCTAGGATTTCTGTAGGCAGTGTGTTTTCCCTGGGCCTCACTGTAGCAACACTATCTCGCCAGGGCAACACTGCATGGCACTTCCTCTGCCAGGAGAGAGTAGCTGCTTTGTAGTTTGTGCTGGGAAACCTTGCTTTGGCAAGTGCGAATTGACCGCATTCAGGCAGAAAGAAAAGAGAATAGCAAGAGGCCTTTTCTCCCCGGCTGCTCTGCCAAGCCCTTCCAGCTCAAACTATGTCGTTGCTCCTCTGGAAGGATCCCTGCACCGCGGCCTAGTTTTTCCGAAGAAGCCCTGCGTTTGCAAGAGCAAATGAGGAATTCGTGGCAGGAAAGAGGAAGGAAAGAAAGTTTCTCTCCCTCTGCCTGCTTTGCTCAGAGGACTGGATGAAGTCAGGGACTTCTCCCTTTCACTGAGAAACGTGCGGGCTGCTGTTGCCTGGGCGCTCTCTTCTTTGCAAAAGAGTCTGCAGTTCCACGCTTTGAACCGTGGAAAGGCGCCGGGCTCTGCTAAGATTTCCCCCGGCGCTTCGTTTGCCCTGGGCCAAAGCGAGCCTTCACAATAGCTGAACGCTAACACTGCATACTCGTTCCACTTCCAGAACCGGGCTACGGCGAGGCAGTTCTCCGGGGGAAAACGGCCCTTCGCGAAGGGCAGATCTGCCGAGCTCCTTGCGGGAAAGCGAAAGCAAAGGACGCTTTTCTCCCTCTAACCGCTTTCGTCAGAGGAACGGGGGAAGTCACAGTGTTCTTTCTCTCCCTGAGATACACACAATCTGACGTTGCCTCTGAGCTCCGTTGCTGGCAAGGAACTGAAAGTGACATACATTGCTGTGGGGCAACACAGGGCTCTGCTAGGATTTCTGTAGGCAGTGTGTTTTCCCTGGGCCTCACTGTAGCAACACTATCTCGCCAGGGCAACACTGCATGGCACTTCCTCTGCCAGGAGAGAGTCGCTGCTTTGTAGTTTGTGCTGGGAAACCTTGCTTTGGCAAGTGCGAATTGACCGCATTCAGGCAGAAAGAAAAGAGAATAGCAAGAGGCCTTTTCTCCCCGGCTGCTCTGCCAAGCCCTTCCAGCTCAAACTATGTCGTTGCTCCTCTGGAAGGATCCCTGCACCGCGGCGTAGTTTTTCCGAAGAAGCCCTGCGTTTGCAAGAGCAAATGAGGAATTCGTGGCAGGAAAGAGGAAGGAAAGAAAGTTTCTCTCCCTCTGCCTGCTTTGCTCAGAGGACTGGATGAAGTCAGGGAGTTCTCCCTTTCACTGAGAAACGTGCGGGCTGCTGTTGCCTGGGCGCTCTCTTCTTTGCAAAAGAGTCTGCAGTTCCACGCTTTGAACCGTGGAAAGGCGCCGGGCTCTGCTAAGATTTCCCCCGGCGCTTCGTTTGCCCTGGGCCAAAGCGAGCCTTCACAATAGCTGAACGCTAACACTGCATACTCGTTCCACTTCCAGAACCGGGCTACGGCGAGGCAGTTCTCCGGGGGAAAACGGCCCTTCGCGAAGGGCAGATCTGCCGAGCTCCTTGCGGGAAAGCGAAAGCAAAGGACGCTTTTCTCCCTCTAACCGCTTTCGTCAGAGGAACGGGGGAAGTCACAGTGTTCTTTCTCTCCCTGGGATACAGACAATGTGACGCTGCCCCTGAGCTCCGTTGCTGGCAAGGAACTGAAAGTGACATACATTCCTGTGGGAAACTCAGGGCTCTGCTAGGATTTCTCTAGGCAGTGTGTTTTCCCTGGGCCTCACTGTAGCAACACTATCTCGCCAGGGCAACACTGCATGGCACTTCCTCTGCCAGGAGGGAGCTGCTGCTTTGTAGTTTGTGCTGGGAAACCTTGCTTTGGCAAGTGCGAATTGACCGCATTCAGGCAGAAAGAAAAGAGAATAGCAAGAGGCCTTTTCTCCCCGGCTGCTCTGCCAAGCCCTTCCAGCTCAAACTATGTCGTTGCTCCTCTGGAAGGATCCCTGCACCGCGGCGTAGTTTTTCCGAAGAAGCCCTGCGTTTGCAAGAGCAAATGAGGAATTCGTGGCAGGAAAGAGGAAGGAAAGAAAGTTTCTCTCCCTCTGCCTGCTTTGCTCAGAGGACTGGATGAAGTCAGGGACTTCTCCCTTTCACTGAGAAACGTGCGGGCTGCTGTTGCCTGGGCGCTCTCTTCTTTGCAAAAGAGTCTGCAGTTCCACGCTTTGAACCGTGGAAAGGCGCCGGGCTCTGCTAAGATTTCCCCCGGCGCTTCGTTTGCCCTGGGCCAAAGCGAGCCTTCACAATAGCTGAACGCTAACACTGCATACTCGTTCCACTTCCAGAACCGGGCTACGGCGAGGCAGTTCTCCGGGGGAAAACGGCCCTTCGCGAAGGGCAGATCTGCCGAGCTCCTTGCGGGAAAGCGAAAGCAAAGGACGCTTTTCTCCCTCTAACCGCTTTCGTCAGAGGAACGGGGGAAGTCACAGTGTTCTTTCTCTCCCTGAGATACACACAATCTGACGTTGCCTCTGAGCTCCGTTGCTGGCAAGGAACTGAAAGTGACATACATTGCTGTGGGGCAACACAGGGCTCTCCTAGGATTTCTGTAGGCAGTGTGTTTTCCCTGGGCCTCACTGTAGCAACACTATCTCGCCAGGGCAACACTGCATGGCACTTCCTCTGCCAGGAGAGAGTCGCTGCTTTGTAGTTTGTGCTGGGAAACCTTGCTTTGGCAAGTGCGAATTGACCGCATTCAGGCAGAAAGAAAAGAGAATAGCAAGAGGCCTTTTCTCCCCGGCTGCTCTGCCAAGCCCTTCCAGCTCAAACTATGTCGTTGCTCCTCTGGAAGGATCCCTGCACCGCGGCGTAGTTTTTCCGAAGAAGCCCTGCGTTTGCAAGAGCAAATGAGGAATTCGTGGCAGGAAAGAGGAAGGAAAGAAAGTTTCTCTCCCTCTGCCTGCTTTGCTCAGAGGACTGGATGAAGTCAGGGAGTTCTCCCTTTCACTGAGAAACGTGCGGGCTGCTGTTGCCTGGGCGCTCTCTTCTTTGCAAAAGAGTCTGCAGTTCCACGCTTTGAACCGTGGAAAGGCGCCGGGCTCTGCTAAGATTTCCCCCGGCGCTTCGTTTGCCCTGGGCCAAAGCGAGCCTTCACAATAGCTGAACGCTAACACTGCATACTCGTTCCACTTCCAGAACCGGGCTACGGCGAGGCAGTTCTCCGGGGGAAAACGGCCCTTCGCGAAGGGCAGATCTGCCGAGCTCATTGCGCGAAAGCGAAAGCAAAGGACGCTTTTCTCCCTCTAACCGCTTTCGTCAGAGGAACGGGGGAAGTCACAGTGTTCTTTCTCTCCCTGAGATACAGACAATGTGACGCTGCCCCTGAGCTCCGTTGCTGGCAAGGAACTGAAAGTGACATACATTCCTGTGGGAAACTCAGGGCTCTGCTAGGATTTCTCTAGGCAGTGTGTTTTCCCTGGGCCTCACTGTAGCAACACTATCTCGCCAGGGCAACACTGCATGGCACTTCCTCTGCCAGGAGGGAGCTGCTGCTTTGTAGTTTGTGCTGGGAAACCTTGCTTTGGCAAGTGCGAATTGACCGCATTCAGGCAGAAAGAAAAGAGAATAGCAAGAGGCCTTTTCTCCCCGGCTGCTCTGCCAAGCCCTTCCAGCTCAAACTATGTCGTTGCTCCTCTGGAAGGATCCCTGCACCGCGGCGTAGTTTTTCCGAAGAAGCCCTGCGTTTGCAAGAGCAAATGAGGAATTCGTGGCAGGAAAGAGGAAGGAAAGAAAGTTTCTCTCCCTCTGCCTGCTTTGCTCAGAGGACTGGATGAAGTCAGGGACTTCTCCCTTTCACTGAGAAACGTGCGGGCTGCTGTTGCCTGGGCGCTCTCTTCTTTGCAAAAGAGTCTGCAGTTCCACGCTTTGAACCGTGGAAAGGCGCCGGGCTCTGCTAAGATTTCCCCCGGCGCTTCGTTTGCCCTGGGCCAAAGCGAGCCTTCACAATAGCTGAACGCTAACACTGCATACTCGTTCCACTTCCAGAACCGGGCTACGGCGAGGCAGTTCTCCGGGGGAAAACGGCCCTTCGCGAAGGGCAGATCTGCCGAGCTCATTGCGCGAAAGCGAAAGCAAAGGACGCTTTTCTCCCTCTAACCGCTTTCGTCAGAGGAACGGGGGAAGTCACAGTGTTCTTTCTCTCCCTGAGATACAGACAATGTGACGCTGCCCCTGAGCTCCGTTGCTGGCAAGGAACTGAAAGTGACATACATTCCTGTGGGAAACTCAGGGCTCTGCTAGGATTTCTCTAGGCAGTGTGTTTTCCCTGGGCCTCACTGTAGCAACACTATCTCGCCAGGGCAACACTGCATGGCACTTCCTCTGCCAGGAGGGAGCTGCTGCTTTGTAGTTTGTGCTGGGAAACCTTGCTTTGGCAAGTGCGAATTGACCGCATTCAGGCAGAAAGAAAAGAGAATAGCAAGAGGCCTTTTCTCCCCGGCTGCTCTGCCAAGCCCTTCCAGCTCAAACTATGTCGTTGCTCCTCTGGAAGGATCCCTGCACCGCGGCGTAGTTTTTCCGAAGAAGCCCTGCGTTTGCAAGAGCAAATGAGGAATTCGTGGCAGGAAAGAGGAAGGAAAGAAAGTTTCTCTCCCTCTGCCTGCTTTGCTCAGAGGACTGGATGAAGTCAGGGAGTTCTCCCTTTCACTGAGAAACGTGCGGGCTGCTGTTGCCTGGGCGCTCTCTTCTTTGCAAAAGAGTCTGCAGTTCCACGCTTTGAACCGTGGAAAGGCGCCGGGCTCTGCTAAGATTTCCCCCGGCGCTTCGTTTGCCCTGGGCCAAAGCGAGCCTTCACAATAGCTGAACGCTAACACTGCATACTCGTTCCACTTCCAGAACCGGGCTACGGCGAGGCAGTTCTCCGGGGGAAAACGGCCCTTCGCGAAGGGCAGATCTGCCGAGCTCCTTGCGGGAAAGCGAAAGCAAAGGACGCTTTTCTCCCTCTAACCGCTTTCGTCAGAGGAACGGGGGAAGTCACAGTGTTCTTTCTCTCCCTGGGATACAGACAATGTGACGCTGCCCCTGAGCTCCGTTGCTGGCAAGGAACTGAAAGTGACATACATTCCTGTGGGAAACTCAGGGCTCTGCTAGGATTTCTCTAGGCAGTGTGTTTTCCCTGGGCCTCACTGTAGCAACACTATCTCGCCAGGGCAACACTGCATGGCACTTCCTCTGCCAGGAGGGAGCTGCTGCTTTGTAGTTTGTGCTGGGAAACCTTGCTTTGGCAAGTGCGAATTGACCGCATTCAGGCAGAAAGAAAAGAGAATAGCAAGAGGCCTTTTCTCCCCGGCTGCTCTGCCAAGCCCTTCCAGCTCAAACTATGTCGTTGCTCCTCTGGAAGGATCCCTGCACCGCGGCGTAGTTTTTCCGAAGAAGCCCTGCGTTTGCAAGAGCAAATGAGGAATTCGTGGCAGGAAAGAGGAAGGAAAGAAAGTTTCTCTCCCTCTGCCTGCTTTGCTCAGAGGACTGGATGAAGTCAGGGACTTCTCCCTTTCACTGAGAAACGTGCGGGCTGCTGTTGCCTGGGCGCTCTCTTCTTTGCAAAAGAGTCTGCAGTTCCACGCTTTGAACCGTGGAAAGGCGCCGGGCTCTGCTAAGATTTCCCCCGGCGCTTCGTTTGCCCTGGGCCAAAGCGAGCCTTCACAATAGCTGAACGCTAACACTGCATACTCGTTCCACTTCCAGAACCGGGCTACGGCGAGGCAGTTCTCCGGGGGAAAACGGCCCTTCGCGAAGGGCAGATCTGCCGAGCTCCTTGCGGGAAAGCGAAAGCAAAGGACGCTTTTCTCCCTCTAACCGCTTTCGTCAGAGGAACGGGGGAAGTCACAGTGTTCTTTCTCTCCCTGAGATACACACAATCTGACGTTGCCTCTGAGCTCCGTTGCTGGCAAGGAACTGAAAGTGACATACATTGCTGTGGGGCAACACAGGGCTCTCCTAGGATTTCTGTAGGCAGTGTGTTTTCCCTGGGCCTCACTGTAGCAACACTATCTCGCCAGGGCAACACTGCATGGCACTTCCTCTGCCAGGAGAGAGTCGCTGCTTTGTAGTTTGTGCTGGGAAACCTTGCTTTGGCAAGTGCGAATTGACCGCATTCAGGCAGAAAGAAAAGAGAATAGCAAGAGGCCTTTTCTCCCCGGCTGCTCTGCCAAGCCCTTCCAGCTCAAACTATGTCGTTGCTCCTCTGGAAGGATCCCTGCACCGCGGCGTAGTTTTTCCGAAGAAGCCCTGCGTTTGCAAGAGCAAATGAGGAATTCGTGGCAGGAAAGAGGAAGGAAAGAAAGTTTCTCTCCCTCTGCCTGCTTTGCTCAGAGGACTGGATGAAGTCAGGGAGTTCTCCCTTTCACTGAGAAACGTGCGGGCTGCTGTTGCCTGGGCGCTCTCTTCTTTGCAAAAGAGTCTGCAGTTCCACGCTTTGAACCGTGGAAAGGCGCCGGGCTCTGCTAAGATTTCCCCCGGCGCTTCGTTTGCCCTGGGCCAAAGCGAGCCTTCACAATAGCTGAACGCTAACACTGCATACTCGTTCCACTTCCAGAACCGGGCTACGGCGAGGCAGTTCTCCGGGGGAAAACGGCCCTTCGCGAAGGGCAGATCTGCCGAGCTCATTGCGCGAAAGCGAAAGCAAAGGACGCTTTTCTCCCTCTAACCGCTTTCGTCAGAGGAACGGGGGAAGTCACAGTGTTCTTTCTCTCCCTGAGATACAGACAATGTGACGCTGCCCCTGAGCTCCGTTGCTGGCAAGGAACTGAAAGTGACATACATTCCTGTGGGAAACTCAGGGCTCTGCTAGGATTTCTCTAGGCAGTGTGTTTTCCCTGGGCCTCACTGTAGCAACACTATCTCGCCAGGGCAACACTGCATGGCACTTCCTCTGCCAGGAGGGAGCTGCTGCTTTGTAGTTTGTGCTGGGAAACCTTGCTTTGGCAAGTGCGAATTGACCGCATTCAGGCAGAAAGAAAAGAGAATAGCAAGAGGCCTTTTCTCCCCGGCTGCTCTGCCAAGCCCTTCCAGCTCAAACTATGTCGTTGCTCCTCTGGAAGGATCCCTGCACCGCGGCGTAGTTTTTCCGAAGAAGCCCTGCGTTTGCAAGAGCAAATGAGGAATTCGTGGCAGGAAAGAGGAAGGAAAGAAAGTTTCTCTCCCTCTGCCTGCTTTGCTCAGAGGACTGGATGAAGTCAGGGACTTCTCCCTTTCACTGAGAAACGTGCGGGCTGCTGTTGCCTGGGCGCTCTCTTCTTTGCAAAAGAGTCTGCAGTTCCACGCTTTGAACCGTGGAAAGGCGCCGGGCTCTGCTAAGATTTCCCCCGGCGCTTCGTTTGCCCTGGGCCAAAGCGAGCCTTCACAATAGCTGAACGCTAACACTGCATACTCGTTCCACTTCCAGAACCGGGCTACGGCGAGGCAGTTCTCCGGGGGAAAACGGCCCTTCGCGAAGGGCAGATCTGCCGAGCTCATTGCGCGAAAGCGAAAGCAAAGGACGCTTTTCTCCCTCTAACCGCTTTCGTCAGAGGAACGGGGGAAGTCACAGTGTTCTTTCTCTCCCTGAGATACAGACAATGTGACGCTGCCCCTGAGCTCCGTTGCTGGCAAGGAACTGAAAGTGACATACATTCCTGTGGGAAACTCAGGGCTCTGCTAGGATTTCTCTAGGCAGTGTGTTTTCCCTGGGCCTCACTGTAGCAACACTATCTCGCCAGGGCAACACTGCATGGCACTTCCTCTGCCAGGAGGGAGCTGCTGCTTTGTAGTTTGTGCTGGGAAACCTTGCTTTGGCAAGTGCGAATTGACCGCATTCAGGCAGAAAGAAAAGAGAATAGCAAGAGGCCTTTTCTCCCCGGCTGCTCTGCCAAGCCCTTCCAGCTCAAACTATGTCGTTGCTCCTCTGGAAGGATCCCTGCACCGCGGCGTAGTTTTTCCGAAGAAGCCCTGCGTTTGCAAGAGCAAATGAGGAATTCGTGGCAGGAAAGAGGAAGGAAAGAAAGTTTCTCTCCCTCTGCCTGCTTTGCTCAGAGGACTGGATGAAGTCAGGGAGTTCTCCCTTTCACTGAGAAACGTGCGGGCTGCTGTTGCCTGGGCGCTCTCTTCTTTGCAAAAGAGTCTGCAGTTCCACGCTTTGAACCGTGGAAAGGCGCCGGGCTCTGCTAAGATTTCCCCCGGCGCTTCGTTTGCCCTGGGCCAAAGCGAGCCTTCACAATAGCTGAACGCTAACACTGCATACTCGTTCCACTTCCAGAACCGGGCTACGGCGAGGCAGTTCTCCGGGGGAAAACGGCCCTTCGCGAAGGGCAGATCTGCCGAGCTCCTTGCGGGAAAGCGAAAGCAAAGGACGCTTTTCTCCCTCTAACCGCTTTCGTCAGAGGAACGGGGGAAGTCACAGTGTTCTTTCTCTCCCTGAGATACACACAATCTGACGTTGCCTCTGAGCTCCGTTGCTGGCAAGGAACTGAAAGTGACATACATTGCTGTGGGGAAACACAGGGCTCTCCTAGGATTTCTGTAGGCAGTGTGTTTTCCCTGGGCCTCACTGTAGCAACACTATCTCGCCAGGGCAACACTGCATGGCACTTCCTCTGCCAGGAGAGAGTCGCTGCTTTGTAGTTTGTGCTGGGAAACCTTGCTTTGGCAAGTGCGAATTGACCGCATTCAGGCAGAAAGAAAAGAGAATAGCAAGAGGCCTTTTCTCCCCGGCTGCTCTGCCAAGCCCTTCCAGCTCAAACTATGTCGTTGCTCCTCTGGAAGGATCCCTGCACCGCGGCGTAGTTTTTCCGAAGAAGCCCTGCGTTTGCAAGAGCAAATGAGGAATTCGTGGCAGGAAAGAGGAAGGAAAGAAAGTTTCTCTCCCTCTGCCTGCTTTGCTCAGAGGACTGGATGAAGTCAGGGAGTTCTCCCTTTCACTGAGAAACGTGCGGGCTGCTGTTGCCTGGGCGCTCTCTTCTTTGCAAAAGAGTCTGCAGTTCCACGCTTTGAACCGTGGAAAGGCGCCGGGCTCTGCTAAGATTTCCCCCGGCGCTTCGTTTGCCCTGGGCCAAAGCGAGCCTTCACAATAGCTGAACGCTAACACTGCATACTCGTTCCACTTCCAGAACCGGGCTACGGCGAGGCAGTTCTCCGGGGGAAAACGGCCCTTCGCGAAGGGCAGATCTGCCGAGCTCATTGCGCGAAAGCGAAAGCAAAGGACGCTTTTCTCCCTCTAACCGCTTTCGTCAGAGGAACGGGGGAAGTCACAGTGTTCTTTCTCTCCCTGAGATACAGACAATGTGACGCTGCCCCTGAGCTCCGTTGCTGGCAAGGAACTGAAAGTGACATACATTCCTGTGGGAAACTCAGGGCTCTGCTAGGATTTCTCTAGGCAGTGTGTTTTCCCTGGGCCTCACTGTAGCAACACTATCTCGCCAGGGCAACACTGCATGGCACTTCCTCTGCCAGGAGGGAGCTGCTGCTTTGTAGTTTGTGCTGGGAAACCTTGCTTTGGCAAGTGCGAATTGACCGCATTCAGGCAGAAAGAAAAGAGAATAGCAAGAGGCCTTTTCTCCCCGGCTGCTCTGCCAAGCCCTTCCAGCTCAAACTATGTCGTTGCTCCTCTGGAAGGATCCCTGCACCGCGGCGTAGTTTTTCCGAAGAAGCCCTGCGTTTGCAAGAGCAAATGAGGAATTCGTGGCAGGAAAGAGGAAGGAAAGAAAGTTTCTCTCCCTCTGCCTGCTTTGCTCAGAGGACTGGATGAAGTCAGGGAGTTCTCCCTTTCACTGAGAAACGTGCGGGCTGCTGTTGCCTGGGCGCTCTCTTCTTTGCAAAAGAGTCTGCAGTTCCACGCTTTGAACCGTGGAAAGGCGCCGGGCTCTGCTAAGATTTCCCCCGGCGCTTCGTTTGCCCTGGGCCAAAGCGAGCCTTCACAATAGCTGAACGCTAACACTGCATACTCGTTCCACTTCCAGAACCGGGCTACGGCGAGGCAGTTCTCCGGGGGAAAACGGCCCTTCGCGAAGGGCAGATCTGCCGAGCTCCTTGCGGGAAAGCGAAAGCAAAGGACGCTTTTCTCCCTCTAACCGCTTTCGTCAGAGGAACGGGGGAAGTCACAGTGTTCTTTCTCTCCCTGAGATACACACAATCTGACGTTGCCTCTGAGCTCCGTTGCTGGCAAGGAACTGAAAGTGACATACATTGCTGTGGGGAAACACAGGGCTCTCCTAGGATTTCTGTAGGCAGTGTGTTTTCCCTGGGCCTCACTGTAGCAACACTATCTCGCCAGGGCAACACTGCATGGCACTTCCTCTGCCAGGAGAGAGTCGCTGCTTTGTAGTTTGTGCTGGGAAACCTTGCTTTGGCAAGTGCGAATTGACCGCATTCAGGCAGAAAGAAAAGAGAATAGCAAGAGGCCTTTTCTCCCCGGCTGCTCTGCCAAGCCCTTCCAGCTCAAACTATGTCGTTGCTCCTCTGGAAGGATCCCTGCACCGCGGCGTAGTTTTTCCGAAGAAGCCCTGCGTTTGCAAGAGCAAATGAGGAATTCGTGGCAGGAAAGAGGAAGGAAAGAAAGTTTCTCTCCCTCTGCCTGCTTTGCTCAGAGGACTGGATGAAGTCAGGGAGTTCTCCCTTTCACTGAGAAACGTGCGGGCTGCTGTTGCCTGGGCGCTCTCTTCTTTGCAAAAGAGTCTGCAGTTCCACGCTTTGAACCGTGGAAAGGCGCCGGGCTCTGCTAAGATTTCCCCCGGCGCTTCGTTTGCCCTGGGCCAAAGCGAGCCTTCACAATAGCTGAACGCTAACACTGCATACTCGTTCCACTTCCAGAACCGGGCTACGGCGAGGCAGTTCTCCGGGGGAAAACGGCCCTTCGCGAAGGGCAGATCTGCCGAGCTCATTGCGCGAAAGCGAAAGCAAAGGACGCTTTTCTCCCTCTAACCGCTTTCGTCAGAGGAACGGGGGAAGTCACAGTGTTCTTTCTCTCCCTGAGATACAGACAATGTGACGCTGCCCCTGAGCTCCGTTGCTGGCAAGGAACTGAAAGTGACATACATTCCTGTGGGAAACTCAGGGCTCTGCTAGGATTTCTCTAGGCAGTGTGTTTTCCCTGGGCCTCACTGTAGCAACACTATCTCGCCAGGGCAACACTGCATGGCACTTCCTCTGCCAGGAGGGAGCTGCTGCTTTGTAGTTTGTGCTGGGAAACCTTGCTTTGGCAAGTGCGAATTGACCGCATTCAGGCAGAAAGAAAAGAGAATAGCAAGAGGCCTTTTCTCCCCGGCTGCTCTGCCAAGCCCTTCCAGCTCAAACTATGTCGTTGCTCCTCTGGAAGGATCCCTGCACCGCGGCGTAGTTTTTCCGAAGAAGCCCTGCGTTTGCAAGAGCAAATGAGGAATTCGTGGCAGGAAAGAGGAAGGAAAGAAAGTTTCTCTCCCTCTGCCTGCTTTGCTCAGAGGACTGGATGAAGTCAGGGAGTTCTCCCTTTCACTGAGAAACGTGCGGGCTGCTGTTGCCTGGGCGCTCTCTTCTTTGCAAAAGAGTCTGCAGTTCCACGCTTTGAACCGTGGAAAGGCGCCGGGCTCTGCTAAGATTTCCCCCGGCGCTTCGTTTGCCCTGGGCCAAAGCGAGCCTTCACAATAGCTGAACGCTAACACTGCATACTCGTTCCACTTCCAGAACCGGGCTACGGCGAGGCAGTTCTCCGGGGGAAAACGGCCCTTCGCGAAGGGCAGATCTGCCGAGCTCCTTGCGGGAAAGCGAAAGCAAAGGACGCTTTTCTCCCTCTAACCGCTTTCGTCAGAGGAACGGGGGAAGTCACAGTGTTCTTTCTCTCCCTGAGATACACACAATCTGACGTTGCCTCTGAGCTCCGTTGCTGGCAAGGAACTGAAAGTGACATACATTGCTGTGGGGCAACACAGGGCTCTGCTAGGATTTCTGTAGGCAGTGTGTTTTCCCTGGGCCTCACTGTAGCAACACTATCTCGCCAGGGCAACACTGCATGGCACTTCCTCTGCCAGGAGAGAGTCGCTGCTTTGTAGTTTGTGCTGGGAAACCTTGCTTTGGCAAGTGCGAATTGACCGCATTCAGGCAGAAAGAAAAGAGAATAGCAAGAGGCCTTTTCTCCCCGGCTGCTCTGCCAAGCCCTTCCAGCTCAAACTATGTCGTTGCTCCTCTGGAAGGATCCCTGCACCGCGGCCTAGTTTTTCCGAAGAAGCCCTGCGTTTGCAAGAGCAAATGAGGAATTCGTGGCAGGAAAGAGGAAGGAAAGAAAGTTTCTCTCCCTCTGCCTGCTTTGCTCAGAGGACTGGATGAAGTCAGGGAGTTCTCCCTTTCACTGAGAAACGTGCGGGCTGCTGTTGCCTGGGCGCTCTCTTCTTTGCAAAAGAGTCTGCAGTTCCACGCTTTGAACCGTGGAAAGGCGCCGGGCTCTGCTAAGATTTCCCCCGGCGCTTCGTTTGCCCTGGGCCAAAGCGAGCCTTCACAATAGCTGAACGCTAACACTGCATACTCGTTCCACTTCCAGAACCGGGCTACGGCGAGGCAGTTCTCCGGGGGAAAACGGCCCTTCGCGAAGGGCAGATCTGCCGAGCTCCTTGCGGGAAAGCGAAAGCAAAGGACGCTTTTCTCCCTCTAACCGCTTTCGTCAGAGGAACGGGGGAAGTCACAGTGTTCTTTCTCTCCCTGAGATACAGACAATGTGACGCTGCCCCTGAGCTCCGTTGCTGGCAAGGAACTGAAAGTGACATACATTCCTGTGGGAAACTCAGGGCTCTGCTAGGATTTCTCTAGGCAGTGTGTTTTCCCTGGGCCTCACTGTAGCAACACTATCTCGCCAGGGCAACACTGCATGGCACTTCCTCTGCCAGGAGGGAGCTGCTGCTTTGTAGTTTGTGCTGGGAAACCTTGCTTTGGCAAGTGCGAATTGACCGCATTCAGGCAGAAAGAAAAGAGAATAGCAAGAGGCCTTTTCTCCCCGGCTGCTCTGCCAAGCCCTTCCAGCTCAAACTATGTCGTTGCTCCTCTGGAAGGATCCCTGCACCGCGGCGTAGTTTTTCCGAAGAAGCCCTGCGTTTGCAAGAGCAAATGAGGAATTCGTGGCAGGAAAGAGGAAGGAAAGAAAGTTTCTCTCCCTCTGCCTGCTTTGCTCAGAGGACTGGATGAAGTCAGGGACTTCTCCCTTTCACTGAGAAACGTGCGGGCTGCTGTTGCCTGGGCGCTCTCTTCTTTGCAAAAGAGTCTGCAGTTCCACGCTTTGAACCGTGGAAAGGCGCCGGGCTCTGCTAAGATTTCCCCCGGCGCTTCGTTTGCCCTGGGCCAAAGCGAGCCTTCACAATAGCTGAACGCTAACACTGCATACTCGTTCCACTTCCAGAACCGGGCTACGGCGAGGCAGTTCTCCGGGGGAAAACGGCCCTTCGCGAAGGGCAGATCTGCCGAGCTCCTTGCGGGAAAGCGAAAGCAAAGGACGCTTTTCTCCCTCTAACCGCTTTCGTCAGAGGAACGGGGGAAGTCACAGTGTTCTTTCTCTCCCTGAGATACACACAATCTGACGTTGCCTCTGAGCTCCGTTGCTGGCAAGGAACTGAAAGTGACATACATTGCTGTGGGGAAACACAGGGCTCTCCTAGGATTTCTGTAGGCAGTGTGTTTTCCCTGGGCCTCACTGTAGCAACACTATCTCGCCAGGGCAACACTGCATGGCACTTCCTCTGCCAGGAGAGAGTCGCTGCTTTGTAGTTTGTGCTGGGAAACCTTGCTTTGGCAAGTGCGAATTGACCGCATTCAGGCAGAAAGAAAAGAGAATAGCAAGAGGCCTTTTCTCCCCGGCTGCTCTGCCAAGCCCTTCCAGCTCAAACTATGTCGTTGCTCCTCTGGAAGGATCCCTGCACCGCGGCGTAGTTTTTCCGAAGAAGCCCTGCGTTTGCAAGAGCAAATGAGGAATTCGTGGCAGGAAAGAGGAAGGAAAGAAAGTTTCTCTCCCTCTGCCTGCTTTGCTCAGAGGACTGGATGAAGTCAGGGAGTTCTCCCTTTCACTGAGAAACGTGCGGGCTGCTGTTGCCTGGGCGCTCTCTTCTTTGCAAAAGAGTCTGCAGTTCCACGCTTTGAACCGTGGAAAGGCGCCGGGCTCTGCTAAGATTTCCCCCGGCGCTTCGTTTGCCCTGGGCCAAAGCGAGCCTTCACAATAGCTGAACGCTAACACTGCATACTCGTTCCACTTCCAGAACCGGGCTACGGCGAGGCAGTTCTCCGGGGGAAAACGGCCCTTCGCGAAGGGCAGATCTGCCGAGCTCATTGCGCGAAAGCGAAAGCAAAGGACGCTTTTCTCCCTCTAACCGCTTTCGTCAGAGGAACGGGGGAAGTCACAGTGTTCTTTCTCTCCCTGAGATACAGACAATGTGACGCTGCCCCTGAGCTCCGTTGCTGGCAAGGAACTGAAAGTGACATACATTCCTGTGGGAAACTCAGGGCTCTGCTAGGATTTCTCTAGGCAGTGTGTTTTCCCTGGGCCTCACTGTAGCAACACTATCTCGCCAGGGCAACACTGCATGGCACTTCCTCTGCCAGGAGGGAGCTGCTGCTTTGTAGTTTGTGCTGGGAAACCTTGCTTTGGCAAGTGCGAATTGACCGCATTCAGGCAGAAAGAAAAGAGAATAGCAAGAGGCCTTTTCTCCCCGGCTGCTCTGCCAAGCCCTTCCAGCTCAAACTATGTCGTTGCTCCTCTGGAAGGATCCCTGCACCGCGGCGTAGTTTTTCCGAAGAAGCCCTGCGTTTGCAAGAGCAAATGAGGAATTCGTGGCAGGAAAGAGGAAGGAAAGAAAGTTTCTCTCCCTCTGCCTGCTTTGCTCAGAGGACTGGATGAAGTCAGGGACTTCTCCCTTTCACTGAGAAACGTGCGGGCTGCTGTTGCCTGGGCGCTCTCTTCTTTGCAAAAGAGTCTGCAGTTCCACGCTTTGAACCGTGGAAAGGCGCCGGGCTCTGCTAAGATTTCCCCCGGCGCTTCGTTTGCCCTGGGCCAAAGCGAGCCTTCACAATAGCTGAACGCTAACACTGCATACTCGTTCCACTTCCAGAACCGGGCTACGGCGAGGCAGTTCTCCGGGGGAAAACGGCCCTTCGCGAAGGGCAGATCTGCCGAGCTCATTGCGCGAAAGCGAAAGCAAAGGACGCTTTTCTCCCTCTAACCGCTTTCGTCAGAGGAACGGGGGAAGTCACAGTGTTCTTTCTCTCCCTGAGATACAGACAATGTGACGCTGCCCCTGAGCTCCGTTGCTGGCAAGGAACTGAAAGTGACATACATTCCTGTGGGAAACTCAGGGCTCTGCTAGGATTTCTCTAGGCAGTGTGTTTTCCCTGGGCCTCACTGTAGCAACACTATCTCGCCAGGGCAACACTGCATGGCACTTCCTCTGCCAGGAGGGAGCTGCTGCTTTGTAGTTTGTGCTGGGAAACCTTGCTTTGGCAAGTGCGAATTGACCGCATTCAGGCAGAAAGAAAAGAGAATAGCAAGAGGCCTTTTCTCCCCGGCTGCTCTGCCAAGCCCTTCCAGCTCAAACTATGTCGTTGCTCCTCTGGAAGGATCCCTGCACCGCGGCCTAGTTTTTCCGAAGAAGCCCTGCGTTTGCAAGAGCAAATGAGGAATTCGTGGCAGGAAAGAGGAAGGAAAGAAAGTTTCTCTCCCTCTGCCTGCTTTGCTCAGAGGACTGGATGAAGTCAGGGAGTTCTCCCTTTCACTGAGAAACGTGCGGGCTGCTGTTGCCTGGGCGCTCTCTTCTTTGCAAAAGAGTCTGCAGTTCCACGCTTTGAACCGTGGAAAGGCGCCGGGCTCTGCTAAGATTTCCCCCGGCGCTTCGTTTGCCCTGGGCCAAAGCGAGCCTTCACAATAGCTGAACGCTAACACTGCATACTCGTTCCACTTCCAGAACCGGGCTACGGCGAGGCAGTTCTCCGGGGGAAAACGGCCCTTCGCGAAGGGCAGATCTGCCGAGCTCCTTGCGGGAAAGCGAAAGCAAAGGACGCTTTTCTCCCTCTAACCGCTTTCGTCAGAGGAACGGGGGAAGTCACAGTGTTCTTTCTCTCCCTGAGATACACACAATCTGACGTTGCCTCTGAGCTCCGTTGCTGGCAAGGAACTGAAAGTGACATACATTGCTGTGGGGCAACACAGGGCTCTGCTAGGATTTCTGTAGGCAGTGTGTTTTCCCTGGGCCTCACTGTAGCAACACTATCTCGCCAGGGCAACACTGCATGGCACTTCCTCTGCCAGGAGAGAGTAGCTGCTTTGTAGTTTGTGCTGGGAAACCTTGCTTTGGCAAGTGCGAATTGACCGCATTCAGGCAGAAAGAAAAGAGAATAGCAAGAGGCCTTTTCTCCCCGGCTGCTCTGCCAAGCCCTTCCAGCTCAAACTATGTCGTTGCTCCTCTGGAAGGATCCCTGCACCGCGGCCTAGTTTTTCCGAAGAAGCCCTGCGTTTGCAAGAGCAAATGAGGAATTCGTGGCAGGAAAGAGGAAGGAAAGAAAGTTTCTCTCCCTCTGCCTGCTTTGCTCAGAGGACTGGATGAAGTCAGGGACTTCTCCCTTTCACTGAGAAACGTGCGGGCTGCTGTTGCCTGGGCGCTCTCTTCTTTGCAAAAGAGTCTGCAGTTCCACGCTTTGAACCGTGGAAAGGCGCCGGGCTCTGCTAAGATTTCCCCCGGCGCTTCGTTTGCCCTGGGCCAAAGCGAGCCTTCACAATAGCTGAACGCTAACACTGCATACTCGTTCCACTTCCAGAACCGGGCTACGGCGAGGCAGTTCTCCGGGGGAAAACGGCCCTTCGCGAAGGGCAGATCTGCCGAGCTCCTTGCGGGAAAGCGAAAGCAAAGGACGCTTTTCTCCCTCTAACCGCTTTCGTCAGAGGAACGGGGGAAGTCACAGTGTTCTTTCTCTCCCTGAGATACAGACAATGTGACGCTGCCCCTGAGCTCCGTTGCTGGCAAGGAACTGAAAGTGACATACATTCCTGTGGGAAACTCAGGGCTCTGCTAGGATTTCTCTAGGCAGTGTGTTTTCCCTGGGCCTCACTGTAGCAACACTATCTCGCCAGGGCAACACTGCATGGCACTTCCTCTGCCAGGAGGGAGCTGCTGCTTTGTAGTTTGTGCTGGGAAACCTTGCTTTGGCAAGTGCGAATTGACCGCATTCAGGCAGAAAGAAAAGAGAATAGCAAGAGGCCTTTTCTCCCCGGCTGCTCTGCCAAGCCCTTCCAGCTCAAACTATGTCGTTGCTCCTCTGGAAGGATCCCTGCACCGCGGCCTAGTTTTTCCGAAGAAGCCCTGCGTTTGCAAGAGTAAATGAGGAATTCGTGGCAGGAAAGAGGAAGGAAAGAAAGTTTCTCTCCCTCTGCCTGCTTTGCTCAGAGGACTGGATGAAGTCAGGGAGTTCTCCCTTTCACTGAGAAACGTGCGGGCTGCTGTTGCCTGGGCGCTCTCTTCTTTGCAAAAGAGTCTGCAGTTCCACGCTTTGAACCGTGGAAAGGCGCCGGGCTCTGCTAAGATTTCCCCCGGCGCTTCGTTTGCCCTGGGCCAAAGCGAGCCTTCACAATAGCTGAACGCTAACACTGCATACTCGTTCCACTTCCAGAACCGGGCTACGGCGAGGCAGTTCTCCGGGGGAAAACGGCCCTTCGCGAAGGGCAGATCTGCCGAGCTCCTTGCGGGAAAGCGAAAGCAAAGGACGCTTTTCTCCCTCTAACCGCTTTCGTCAGAGGAACGGGGGAAGTCACAGTGTTCTTTCTCTCCCTGAGATACACACAATCTGACGTTGCCCCTGAGCTCCGTTGCTGGCAAGGAACTGAAAGTGACATACATTGCTGTGGGGCAACACAGGGCTCTGCTAGGATTTCTGTAGGCAGTGTGTTTTCCCTGGGCCTCACTGTAGCAACACTATCTCGCCAGGGCAACACTGCATGGCACTTCCTCTGCCAGGAGAGAGTAGCTGCTTTGTAGTTTGTGCTGGGAAACCTTGCTTTGGCAAGTGCGAATTGACCGCATTCAGGCAGAAAGAAAAGAGAATAGCAAGAGGCCTTTTCTCCCCGGCTGCTCTGCCAAGCCCTTCCAGCTCAAACTATGTCGTTGCTCCTCTGGAAGGATCCCTGCACCGCGGCGTAGTTTTTCCGAAGAAGCCCTGCGTTTTCAAGAGCAAATGAGGAATTCGTGGCAGGAAAGAGGAAGGAAAGAAAGTTTCTCTCCCTCTGCCTGCTTTGCTCAGAGGACTGGATGGAGTCAGGGACTTCTCCCTTTCACTGAGAAACGTGCGGGCTGCTGTTGCCTGGGCGCTCTCTTCTTTGCAAAAGAGTCTGCAGTTCCACGCTTTGAACCGTGGAAAGGCGCCGGGCTCTGCTAAGATTTCCCCCGGCGCTTCGTTTGCCCTGGGCCAAAGCGAGCCTTCACAATAGCTGAACGCTAACACTGCATACTCGTTCCACTTCCAGAACCGGGCTACGGCGAGGCAGTTCTCCGGGGGAAAACGGCCCTTCGCGAAGGGCAGATCTGCCGAGCTCCTTGCGGGAAAGCGAAAGCAAAGGACGCTTTTCTCCCTCTAACCGCTTTCGTCAGAGGAACGGGGGAAGTCACAGTGTTCTTTCTCTCCCTGAGATACACACAATCTGACGTTGCCTCTGAGCTCCGTTGCTGGCAAGGAACTGAAAGTGACATACATTGCTGTGGGGCAACACAGGGCTCTGCTAGGATTTCTGTAGGCAGTGTGTTTTCCCTGGGCCTCACTGTAGCAACACTATCTCGCCAGGGCAACACTGCATGGCACTTCCTCTGCCAGGAGAGAGTCGCTGCTTTGTAGTTTGTGCTGGGAAACCTTGCTTTGGCAAGTGCGAATTGACCGCATTCAGGCAGAAAGAAAAGAGAATAGCAAGAGGCCTTTTCTCCCCGGCTGCTCTGCCAAGCCCTTCCAGCTCAAACTATGTCGTTGCTCCTCTGGAAGGATCCCTGCACCGCGGCCTAGTTTTTCCGAAGAAGCCCTGCGTTTGCAAGAGCAAATGAGGAATTCGTGGCAGGAAAGAGGAAGGAAAGAAAGTTTCTCTCCCTCTGCCTGCTTTGCTCAGAGGACTGGATGAAGTCAGGGACTTCTCCCTTTCACTGAGAAACGTGCGGGCTGCTGTTGCCTGGGCGCTCTCTTCTTTGCAAAAGAGTCTGCAGTTCCACGCTTTGAACCGTGGAAAGGCGCCGGGCTCTGCTAAGATTTCCCCCGGCGCTTCGTTTGCCCTGGGCCAAAGCGAGCCTTCACAATAGCTGAACGCTAACACTGCATACTCGTTCCACTTCCAGAACCGGGCTACGGCGAGGCAGTTCTCCGGGGGAAAACGGCCCTTCGCGAAGGGCAGATCTGCCGAGCTCCTTGCGGGAAAGCGAAAGCAAAGGACGCTTTTCTCCCTCTAACCGCTTTCGTCAGAGGAACGGGGGAAGTCACAGTGTTCTTTCTCTCCCTGAGATACACACAATCTGACGTTGCCTCTGAGCTCCGTTGCTGGCAAGGAACTGAAAGTGACATACATTGCTGTGGGGCAACACAGGGCTCTGCTAGGATTTCTGTAGGCAGTGTGTTTTCCCTGGGCCTCACTGTAGCAACACTATCTCGCCAGGGCAACACTGCATGGCACTTCCTCTGCCAGGAGAGAGTCGCTGCTTTGTAGTTTGTGCTGGGAAACCTTGCTTTGGCAAGTGCGAATTGACCGCATTCAGGCAGAAAGAAAAGAGAATAGCAAGAGGCCTTTTCTCCCCGGCTGCTCTGCCAAGCCCTTCCAGCTCAAACTATGTCGTTGCTCCTCTGGAAGGATCCCTGCACCGCGGCGTAGTTTTTCCGAAGAAGCCCTGCGTTTGCAAGAGCAAATGAGGAATTCGTGGCAGGAAAGAGGAAGGAAAGAAAGTTTCTCTCCCTCTGCCTGCTTTGCTCAGAGGACTGGATGAAGTCAGGGAGTTCTCCCTTTCACTGAGAAACGTGCGGGCTGCTGTTGCCTGGGCGCTCTCTTCTTTGCAAAAGAGTCTGCAGTTCCACGCTTTGAACCGTGGAAAGGCGCCGGGCTCTGCTAAGATTTCCCCCGGCGCTTCGTTTGCCCTGGGCCAAAGCGAGCCTTCACAATAGCTGAACGCTAACACTGCATACTCGTTCCACTTCCAGAACCGGGCTACGGCGAGGCAGTTCTCCGGGGGAAAACGGCCCTTCGCGAAGGGCAGATCTGCCGAGCTCCTTGCGGGAAAGCGAAAGCAAAGGACGCTTTTCTCCCTCTAACCGCTTTCGTCAGAGGAACGGGGGAAGTCACAGTGTTCTTTCTCTCCCTGGGATACAGACAATGTGACGCTGCCCCTGAGCTCCGTTGCTGGCAAGGAACTGAAAGTGACATACATTCCTGTGGGAAACTCAGGGCTCTGCTAGGATTTCTCTAGGCAGTGTGTTTTCCCTGGGCCTCACTGTAGCAACACTATCTCGCCAGGGCAACACTGCATGGCACTTCCTCTGCCAGGAGGGAGCTGCTGCTTTGTAGTTTGTGCTGGGAAACCTTGCTTTGGCAAGTGCGAATTGACCGCATTCAGGCAGAAAGAAAAGAGAATAGCAAGAGGACTTTTCTCCCCGGCTGCTCTGCCAAGCCCTTCCAGCTCAAACTATGTCGTTGCTCCTCTGGAAGGATCCCTGCACCGCGGCGTAGTTTTTCCGAAGAAGCCCTGCGTTTGCAAGAGCAAATGAGGAATTCGTGGCAGGAAAGAGGAAGGAAAGAAAGTTTCTCTCCCTCTGCCTGCTTTGCTCAGAGGACTGGATGAAGTCAGGGACTTCTCCCTTTCACTGAGAAACGTGCGGGCTGCTGTTGCCTGGGCGCTCTCTTCTTTGCAAAAGAGTCTGCAGTTCCACGCTTTGAACCGTGGAAAGGCGCCGGGCTCTGCTAAGATTTCCCCCGGCGCTTCGTTTGCCCTGGGCCAAAGCGAGCCTTCACAATAGCTGAACGCTAACACTGCATACTCGTTCCACTTCCAGAACCGGGCTACGGCGAGGCAGTTCTCCGGGGGAAAACGGCCCTTCGCGAAGGGCAGATCTGCCGAGCTCCTTGCGGGAAAGCGAAAGCAAAGGACGCTTTTCTCCCTCTAACCGCTTTCGTCAGAGGAACGGGGGAAGTCACAGTGTTCTTTCTCTCCCTGAGATACACACAATCTGACGTTGCCTCTGAGCTCCGTTGCTGGCAAGGAACTGAAAGTGACATACATTGCTGTGGGGCAACACAGGGCTCTCCTAGGATTTCTGTAGGCAGTGTGTTTTCCCTGGGCCTCACTGTAGCAACACTATCTCGCCAGGGCAACACTGCATGGCACTTCCTCTGCCAGGAGAGAGTCGCTGCTTTGTAGTTTGTGCTGGGAAACCTTGCTTTGGCAAGTGCGAATTGACCGCATTCAGGCAGAAAGAAAAGAGAATAGCAAGAGGCCTTTTCTCCCCGGCTGCTCTGCCAAGCCCTTCCAGCTCAAACTATGTCGTTGCTCCTCTGGAAGGATCCCTGCACCGCGGCGTAGTTTTTCCGAAGAAGCCCTGCGTTTGCAAGAGCAAATGAGGAATTCGTGGCAGGAAAGAGGAAGGAAAGAAAGTTTCTCTCCCTCTGCCTGCTTTGCTCAGAGGACTGGATGAAGTCAGGGAGTTCTCCCTTTCACTGAGAAACGTGCGGGCTGCTGTTGCCTGGGCGCTCTCTTCTTTGCAAAAGAGTCTGCAGTTCCACGCTTTGAACCGTGGAAAGGCGCCGGGCTCTGCTAAGATTTCCCCCGGCGCTTCGTTTGCCCTGGGCCAAAGCGAGCCTTCACAATAGCTGAACGCTAACACTGCATACTCGTTCCACTTCCAGAACCGGGCTACGGCGAGGCAGTTCTCCGGGGGAAAACGGCCCTTCGCGAAGGGCAGATCTGCCGAGCTCATTGCGCGAAAGCGAAAGCAAAGGACGCTTTTCTCCCTCTAACCGCTTTCGTCAGAGGAACGGGGGAAGTCACAGTGTTCTTTCTCTCCCTGAGATACAGACAATGTGACGCTGCCCCTGAGCTCCGTTGCTGGCAAGGAACTGAAAGTGACATACATTCCTGTGGGAAACTCAGGGCTCTGCTAGGATTTCTCTAGGCAGTGTGTTTTCCCTGGGCCTCACTGTAGCAACACTATCTCGCCAGGGCAACACTGCATGGCACTTCCTCTGCCAGGAGGGAGCTGCTGCTTTGTAGTTTGTGCTGGGAAACCTTGCTTTGGCAAGTGCGAATTGACCGCATTCAGGCAGAAAGAAAAGAGAATAGCAAGAGGCCTTTTCTCCCCGGCTGCTCTGCCAAGCCCTTCCAGCTCAAACTATGTCGTTGCTCCTCTGGAAGGATCCCTGCACCGCGGCGTAGTTTTTCCGAAGAAGCCCTGCGTTTGCAAGAGCAAATGAGGAATTCGTGGCAGGAAAGAGGAAGGAAAGAAAGTTTCTCTCCCTCTGCCTGCTTTGCTCAGAGGACTGGATGAAGTCAGGGACTTCTCCCTTTCACTGAGAAACGTGCGGGCTGCTGTTGCCTGGGCGCTCTCTTCTTTGCAAAAGAGTCTGCAGTTCCACGCTTTGAACCGTGGAAAGGCGCCGGGCTCTGCTAAGATTTCCCCCGGCGCTTCGTTTGCCCTGGGCCAAAGCGAGCCTTCACAATAGCTGAACGCTAACACTGCATACTCGTTCCACTTCCAGAACCGGGCTACGGCGAGGCAGTTCTCCGGGGGAAAACGGCCCTTCGCGAAGGGCAGATCTGCCGAGCTCATTGCGCGAAAGCGAAAGCAAAGGACGCTTTTCTCCCTCTAACCGCTTTCGTCAGAGGAACGGGGGAAGTCACAGTGTTCTTTCTCTCCCTGAGATACAGACAATGTGACGCTGCCCCTGAGCTCCGTTGCTGGCAAGGAACTGAAAGTGACATACATTCCTGTGGGAAACTCAGGGCTCTGCTAGGATTTCTCTAGGCAGTGTGTTTTCCCTGGGCCTCACTGTAGCAACACTATCTCGCCAGGGCAACACTGCATGGCACTTCCTCTGCCAGGAGGGAGCTGCTGCTTTGTAGTTTGTGCTGGGAAACCTTGCTTTGGCAAGTGCGAATTGACCGCATTCAGGCAGAAAGAAAAGAGAATAGCAAGAGGCCTTTTCTCCCCGGCTGCTCTGCCAAGCCCTTCCAGCTCAAACTATGTCGTTGCTCCTCTGGAAGGATCCCTGCACCGCGGCGTAGTTTTTCCGAAGAAGCCCTGCGTTTGCAAGAGCAAATGAGGAATTCGTGGCAGGAAAGAGGAAGGAAAGAAAGTTTCTCTCCCTCTGCCTGCTTTGCTCAGAGGACTGGATGAAGTCAGGGAGTTCTCCCTTTCACTGAGAAACGTGCGGGCTGCTGTTGCCTGGGCGCTCTCTTCTTTGCAAAAGAGTCTGCAGTTCCACGCTTTGAACCGTGGAAAGGCGCCGGGCTCTGCTAAGATTTCCCCCGGCGCTTCGTTTGCCCTGGGCCAAAGCGAGCCTTCACAATAGCTGAACGCTAACACTGCATACTCGTTCCACTTCCAGAACCGGGCTACGGCGAGGCAGTTCTCCGGGGGAAAACGGCCCTTCGCGAAGGGCAGATCTGCCGAGCTCCTTGCGGGAAAGCGAAAGCAAAGGACGCTTTTCTCCCTCTAACCGCTTTCGTCAGAGGAACGGGGGAAGTCACAGTGTTCTTTCTCTCCCTGAGATACACACAATCTGACGTTGCCTCTGAGCTCCGTTGCTGGCAAGGAACTGAAAGTGACATACATTGCTGTGGGGAAACACAGGGCTCTCCTAGGATTTCTGTAGGCAGTGTGTTTTCCCTGGGCCTCACTGTAGCAACACTATCTCGCCAGGGCAACACTGCATGGCACTTCCTCTGCCAGGAGAGAGTCGCTGCTTTGTAGTTTGTGCTGGGAAACCTTGCTTTGGCAAGTGCGAATTGACCGCATTCAGGCAGAAAGAAAAGAGAATAGCAAGAGGCCTTTTCTCCCCGGCTGCTCTGCCAAGCCCTTCCAGCTCAAACTATGTCGTTGCTCCTCTGGAAGGATCCCTGCACCGCGGCGTAGTTTTTCCGAAGAAGCCCTGCGTTTGCAAGAGCAAATGAGGAATTCGTGGCAGGAAAGAGGAAGGAAAGAAAGTTTCTCTCCCTCTGCCTGCTTTGCTCAGAGGACTGGATGAAGTCAGGGAGTTCTCCCTTTCACTGAGAAACGTGCGGGCTGCTGTTGCCTGGGCGCTCTCTTCTTTGCAAAAGAGTCTGCAGTTCCACGCTTTGAACCGTGGAAAGGCGCCGGGCTCTGCTAAGATTTCCCCCGGCGCTTCGTTTGCCCTGGGCCAAAGCGAGCCTTCACAATAGCTGAACGCTAACACTGCATACTCGTTCCACTTCCAGAACCGGGCTACGGCGAGGCAGTTCTCCGGGGGAAAACGGCCCTTCGCGAAGGGCAGATCTGCCGAGCTCATTGCGCGAAAGCGAAAGCAAAGGACGCTTTTCTCCCTCTAACCGCTTTCGTCAGAGGAACGGGGGAAGTCACAGTGTTCTTTCTCTCCCTGAGATACAGACAATGTGACGCTGCCCCTGAGCTCCGTTGCTGGCAAGGAACTGAAAGTGACATACATTCCTGTGGGAAACTCAGGGCTCTGCTAGGATTTCTCTAGGCAGTGTGTTTTCCCTGGGCCTCACTGTAGCAACACTATCTCGCCAGGGCAACACTGCATGGCACTTCCTCTGCCAGGAGGGAGCTGCTGCTTTGTAGTTTGTGCTGGGAAACCTTGCTTTGGCAAGTGCGAATTGACCGCATTCAGGCAGAAAGAAAAGAGAATAGCAAGAGGCCTTTTCTCCCCGGCTGCTCTGCCAAGCCCTTCCAGCTCAAACTATGTCGTTGCTCCTCTGGAAGGATCCCTGCACCGCGGCGTAGTTTTTCCGAAGAAGCCCTGCGTTTGCAAGAGCAAATGAGGAATTCGTGGCAGGAAAGAGGAAGGAAAGAAAGTTTCTCTCCCTCTGCCTGCTTTGCTCAGAGGACTGGATGAAGTCAGGGAGTTCTCCCTTTCACTGAGAAACGTGCGGGCTGCTGTTGCCTGGGCGCTCTCTTCTTTGCAAAAGAGTCTGCAGTTCCACGCTTTGAACCGTGGAAAGGCGCCGGGCTCTGCTAAGATTTCCCCCGGCGCTTCGTTTGCCCTGGGCCAAAGCGAGCCTTCACAATAGCTGAACGCTAACACTGCATACTCGTTCCACTTCCAGAACCGGGCTACGGCGAGGCAGTTCTCCGGGGGAAAACGGCCCTTCGCGAAGGGCAGATCTGCCGAGCTCCTTGCGGGAAAGCGAAAGCAAAGGACGCTTTTCTCCCTCTAACCGCTTTCGTCAGAGGAACGGGGGAAGTCACAGTGTTCTTTCTCTCCCTGAGATACACACAATCTGACGTTGCCTCTGAGCTCCGTTGCTGGCAAGGAACTGAAAGTGACATACATTGCTGTGGGGAAACACAGGGCTCTCCTAGGATTTCTGTAGGCAGTGTGTTTTCCCTGGGCCTCACTGTAGCAACACTATCTCGCCAGGGCAACACTGCATGGCACTTCCTCTGCCAGGAGAGAGTCGCTGCTTTGTAGTTTGTGCTGGGAAACCTTGCTTTGGCAAGTGCGAATTGACCGCATTCAGGCAGAAAGAAAAGAGAATAGCAAGAGGCCTTTTCTCCCCGGCTGCTCTGCCAAGCCCTTCCAGCTCAAACTATGTCGTTGCTCCTCTGGAAGGATCCCTGCACCGCGGCGTAGTTTTTCCGAAGAAGCCCTGCGTTTGCAAGAGCAAATGAGGAATTCGTGGCAGGAAAGAGGAAGGAAAGAAAGTTTCTCTCCCTCTGCCTGCTTTGCTCAGAGGACTGGATGAAGTCAGGGACTTCTCCCTTTCACTGAGAAACGTGCGGGCTGCTGTTGCCTGGGCGCTCTCTTCTTTGCAAAAGAGTCTGCAGTTCCACGCTTTGAACCGTGGAAAGGCGCCGGGCTCTGCTAAGATTTCCCCCGGCGCTTCGTTTGCCCTGGGCCAAAGCGAGCCTTCACAATAGCTGAACGCTAACACTGCATACTCGTTCCACTTCCAGAACCGGGCTACGGCGAGGCAGTTCTCCGGGGGAAAACGGCCCTTCGCGAAGGGCAGATCTGCCGAGCTCATTGCGCGAAAGCGAAAGCAAAGGACGCTTTTCTCCCTCTAACCGCTTTCGTCAGAGGAACGGGGGAAGTCACAGTGTTCTTTCTCTCCCTGAGATACAGACAATGTGACGCTGCCCCTGAGCTCCGTTGCTGGCAAGGAACTGAAAGTGACATACATTCCTGTGGGAAACTCAGGGCTCTGCTAGGATTTCTCTAGGCAGTGTGTTTTCCCTGGGCCTCACTGTAGCAACACTATCTCGCCAGGGCAACACTGCATGGCACTTCCTCTGCCAGGAGGGAGCTGCTGCTTTGTAGTTTGTGCTGGGAAACCTTGCTTTGGCAAGTGCGAATTGACCGCATTCAGGCAGAAAGAAAAGAGAATAGCAAGAGGCCTTTTCTCCCCGGCTGCTCTGCCAAGCCCTTCCAGCTCAAACTATGTCGTTGCTCCTCTGGAAGGATCCCTGCACCGCGGCGTAGTTTTTCCGAAGAAGCCCTGCGTTTGCAAGAGCAAATGAGGAATTCGTGGCAGGAAAGAGGAAGGAAAGAAAGTTTCTCTCCCTCTGCCTGCTTTGCTCAGAGGACTGGATGAAGTCAGGGACTTCTCCCTTTCACTGAGAAACGTGCGGGCTGCTGTTGCCTGGGCGCTCTCTTCTTTGCAAAAGAGTCTGCAGTTCCACGCTTTGAACCGTGGAAAGGCGCCGGGCTCTGCTAAGATTTCCCCCGGCGCTTCGTTTGCCCTGGGCCAAAGCGAGCCTTCACAATAGCTGAACGCTAACACTGCATACTCGTTCCACTTCCAGAACCGGGCTACGGCGAGGCAGTTCTCCGGGGGAAAACGGCCCTTCGCGAAGGGCAGATCTGCCGAGCTCATTGCGCGAAAGCGAAAGCAAAGGACGCTTTTCTCCCTCTAACCGCTTTCGTCAGAGGAACGGGGGAAGTCACAGTGTTCTTTCTCTCCCTGAGATACAGACAATGTGACGCTGCCCCTGAGCTCCGTTGCTGGCAAGGAACTGAAAGTGACATACATTCCTGTGGGAAACTCAGGGCTCTGCTAGGATTTCTCTAGGCAGTGTGTTTTCCCTGGGCCTCACTGTAGCAACACTATCTCGCCAGGGCAACACTGCATGGCACTTCCTCTGCCAGGAGGGAGCTGCTGCTTTGTAGTTTGTGCTGGGAAACCTTGCTTTGGCAAGTGCGAATTGACCGCATTCAGGCAGAAAGAAAAGAGAATAGCAAGAGGCCTTTTCTCCCCGGCTGCTCTGCCAAGCCCTTCCAGCTCAAACTATGTCGTTGCTCCTCTGGAAGGATCCCTGCACCGCGGCCTAGTTTTTCCGAAGAAGCCCTGCGTTTGCAAGAGTAAATGAGGAATTCGTGGCAGGAAAGAGGAAGGAAAGAAAGTTTCTCTCCCTCTGCCTGCTTTGCTCAGAGGACTGGATGAAGTCAGGGAGTTCTCCCTTTCACTGAGAAACGTGCGGGCTGCTGTTGCCTGGGCGCTCTCTTCTTTGCAAAAGAGTCTGCAGTTCCACGCTTTGAACCGTGGAAAGGCGCCGGGCTCTGCTAAGATTTCCCCCGGCGCTTCGTTTGCCCTGGGCCAAAGCGAGCCTTCACAATAGCTGAACGCTAACACTGCATACTCGTTCCACTTCCAGAACCGGGCTACGGCGAGGCAGTTCTCCGGGGGAAAACGGCCCTTCGCGAAGGGCAGATCTGCCGAGCTCCTTGCGGGAAAGCGAAAGCAAAGGACGCTTTTCTCCCTCTAACCGCTTTCGTCAGAGGAACGGGGGAAGTCACAGTGTTCTTTCTCTCCCTGAGATACACACAATCTGACGTTGCCTCTGAGCTCCGTTGCTGGCAAGGAACTGAAAGTGACATACATTGCTGTGGGGCAACACAGGGCTCTGCTAGGATTTCTGTAGGCAGTGTGTTTTCCCTGGGCCTCACTGTAGCAACACTATCTCGCCAGGGCAACACTGCATGGCACTTCCTCTGCCAGGAGAGAGTAGCTGCTTTGTAGTTTGTGCTGGGAAACCTTGCTTTGGCAAGTGCGAATTGACCGCATTCAGGCAGAAAGAAAAGAGAATAGCAAGAGGCCTTTTCTCCCCGGCTGCTCTGCCAAGCCCTTCCAGCTCAAACTATGTCGTTGCTCCTCTGGAAGGATCCCTGCACCGCGGCCTAGTTTTTCCGAAGAAGCCCTGCGTTTGCAAGAGCAAATGAGGAATTCGTGGCAGGAAAGAGGAAGGAAAGAAAGTTTCTCTCCCTCTGCCTGCTTTGCTCAGAGGACTGGATGAAGTCAGGGACTTCTCCCTTTCACTGAGAAACGTGCGGGCTGCTGTTGCCTGGGCGCTCTCTTCTTTGCAAAAGAGTCTGCAGTTCCACGCTTTGAACCGTGGAAAGGCGCCGGGCTCTGCTAAGATTTCCCCCGGCGCTTCGTTTGCCCTGGGCCAAAGCGAGCCTTCACAATAGCTGAACGCTAACACTGCATACTCGTTCCACTTCCAGAACCGGGCTACGGCGAGGCAGTTCTCCGGGGGAAAACGGCCCTTCGCGAAGGGCAGATCTGCCGAGCTCCTTGCGGGAAAGCGAAAGCAAAGGACGCTTTTCTCCCTCTAACCGCTTTCGTCAGAGGAACGGGGGAAGTCACAGTGTTCTTTCTCTCCCTGAGATACACACAATCTGACGTTGCCTCTGAGCTCCGTTGCTGGCAAGGAACTGAAAGTGACATACATTGCTGTGGGGAAACACAGGGCTCTGCTAGGATTTCTGTAGGCAGTGTGTTTTCCCTGGGCCTCACTGTAGCAACACTATCTCGCCAGGGCAACACTGCATGGCACTTCCTCTGCCAGGAGAGAGTCGCTGCTTTGTAGTTTGTGCTGGGAAACCTTGCTTTGGCAAGTGCGAATTGACCGCATTCAGGCAGAAAGAAAAGAGAATAGCAAGAGGCCTTTTCTCCCCGGCTGCTCTGCCAAGCCCTTCCAGCTCAAACTATGTCGTTGCTCCTCTGGAAGGATCCCTGCACCGCGGCGTAGTTTTTCCGAAGAAGCCCTGCGTTTGCAAGAGCAAATGAGGAATTCGTGGCAGGAAAGAGGAAGGAAAGAAAGTTTCTCTCCCTCTGCCTGCTTTGCTCAGAGGACTGGATGAAGTCAGGGACTTCTCCCTTTCACTGAGAAACGTGCGGGCTGCTGTTGCCTGGGCGCTCTCTTCTTTGCAAAAGAGTCTGCAGTTCCACGCTTTGAACCGTGGAAAGGCGCCGGGCTCTGCTAAGATTTCCCCCGGCGCTTCGTTTGCCCTGGGCCAAAGCGAGCCTTCACAATAGCTGAACGCTAACACTGCATACTCGTTCCACTTCCAGAACCGGGCTACGGCGAGGCAGTTCTCCGGGGGAAAACGGCCCTTCGCGAAGGGCAGATCTGCCGAGCTCCTTGCGGGAAAGCGAAAGCAAAGGACGCTTTTCTCCCTCTAACCGCTTTCGTCAGAGGAACGGGGGAAGTCACAGTGTTCTTTCTCTCCCTGAGATACAGACAATGTGACGCTGCCCCTGAGCTCCGTTGCTGGCAAGGAACTGAAAGTGACATACATTCCTGTGGGAAACTCAGGGCTCTGCTAGGATTTCTCTAGGCAGTGTGTTTTCCCTGGGCCTCACTGTAGCAACACTATCTCGCCAGGGCAACACTGCATGGCACTTCCTCTGCCAGGAGGGAGCTGCTGCTTTGTAGTTTGTGCTGGGAAACCTTGCTTTGGCAAGTGCGAATTGACCGCATTCAGGCAGAAAGAAAAGAGAATAGCAAGAGGCCTTTTCTCCCCGGCTGCTCTGCCAAGCCCTTCCAGCTCAAACTATGTCGTTGCTCCTCTGGAAGGATCCCTGCACCGCGGCGTAGTTTTTCCGAAGAAGCCCTGCGTTTGCAAGAGCAAATGAGGAATTCGTGGCAGGAAAGAGGAAGGAAAGAAAGTTTCTCTCCCTCTGCCTGCTTTGCTCAGAGGACTGGATGAAGTCAGGGACTTCTCCCTTTCACTGAGAAACGTGCGGGCTGCTGTTGCCTGGGCGCTCTCTTCTTTGCAAAAGAGTCTGCAGTTCCACGCTTTGAACCGTGGAAAGGCGCCGGGCTCTGCTAAGATTTCCCCCGGCGCTTCGTTTGCCCTGGGCCAAAGCGAGCCTTCACAATAGCTGAACGCTAACACTGCATACTCGTTCCACTTCCAGAACCGGGCTACGGCGAGGCAGTTCTCCGGGGGAAAACGGCCCTTCGCGAAGGGCAGATCTGCCGAGCTCATTGCGCGAAAGCGAAAGCAAAGGACGCTTTTCTCCCTCTAACCGCTTTCGTCAGAGGAACGGGGGAAGTCACAGTGTTCTTTCTCTCCCTGAGATACAGACAATGTGACGCTGCCCCTGAGCTCCGTTGCTGGCAAGGAACTGAAAGTGACATACATTCCTGTGGGAAACTCAGGGCTCTGCTAGGATTTCTCTAGGCAGTGTGTTTTCCCTGGGCCTCACTGTAGCAACACTATCTCGCCAGGGCAACACTGCATGGCACTTCCTCTGCCAGGAGGGAGCTGCTGCTTTGTAGTTTGTGCTGGGAAACCTTGCTTTGGCAAGTGCGAATTGACCGCATTCAGGCAGAAAGAAAAGAGAATAGCAAGAGGCCTTTTCTCCCCGGCTGCTCTGCCAAGCCCTTCCAGCTCAAACTATGTCGTTGCTCCTCTGGAAGGATCCCTGCACCGCGGCCTAGTTTTTCCGAAGAAGCCCTGCGTTTGCAAGAGTAAATGAGGAATTCGTGGCAGGAAAGAGGAAGGAAAGAAAGTTTCTCTCCCTCTGCCTGCTTTGCTCAGAGGACTGGATGAAGTCAGGGAGTTCTCCCTTTCACTGAGAAACGTGCGGGCTGCTGTTGCCTGGGCGCTCTCTTCTTTGCAAAAGAGTCTGCAGTTCCACGCTTTGAACCGTGGAAAGGCGCCGGGCTCTGCTAAGATTTCCCCCGGCGCTTCGTTTGCCCTGGGCCAAAGCGAGCCTTCACAATAGCTGAACGCTAACACTGCATACTCGTTCCACTTCCAGAACCGGGCTACGGCGAGGCAGTTCTCCGGGGGAAAACGGCCCTTCGCGAAGGGCAGATCTGCCGAGCTCCTTGCGGGAAAGCGAAAGCAAAGGACGCTTTTCTCCCTCTAACCGCTTTCGTCAGAGGAACGGGGGAAGTCACAGTGTTCTTTCTCTCCCTGAGATACACACAATCTGACGTTGCCTCTGAGCTCCGTTGCTGGCAAGGAACTGAAAGTGACATACATTGCTGTGGGGCAACACAGGGCTCTGCTAGGATTTCTGTAGGCAGTGTGTTTTCCCTGGGCCTCACTGTAGCAACACTATCTCGCCAGGGCAACACTGCATGGCACTTCCTCTGCCAGGAGAGAGTAGCTGCTTTGTAGTTTGTGCTGGGAAACCTTGCTTTGGCAAGTGCGAATTGACCGCATTCAGGCAGAAAGAAAAGAGAATAGCAAGAGGCCTTTTCTCCCCGGCTGCTCTGCCAAGCCCTTCCAGCTCAAACTATGTCGTTGCTCCTCTGGAAGGATCCCTGCACCGCGGCCTAGTTTTTCCGAAGAAGCCCTGCGTTTGCAAGAGCAAATGAGGAATTCGTGGCAGGAAAGAGGAAGGAAAGAAAGTTTCTCTCCCTCTGCCTGCTTTGCTCAGAGGACTGGATGAAGTCAGGGACTTCTCCCTTTCACTGAGAAACGTGCGGGCTGCTGTTGCCTGGGCGCTCTCTTCTTTGCAAAAGAGTCTGCAGTTCCACGCTTTGAACCGTGGAAAGGCGCCGGGCTCTGCTAAGATTTCCCCCGGCGCTTCGTTTGCCCTGGGCCAAAGCGAGCCTTCACAATAGCTGAACGCTAACACTGCATACTCGTTCCACTTCCAGAACCGGGCTACGGCGAGGCAGTTCTCCGGGGGAAAACGGCCCTTCGCGAAGGGCAGATCTGCCGAGCTCCTTGCGGGAAAGCGAAAGCAAAGGACGCTTTTCTCCCTCTAACCGCTTTCGTCAGAGGAACGGGGGAAGTCACAGTGTTCTTTCTCTCCCTGAGATACACACAATCTGACGTTGCCTCTGAGCTCCGTTGCTGGCAAGGAACTGAAAGTGACATACATTGCTGTGGGGCAACACAGGGCTCTGCTAGGATTTCTGTAGGCAGTGTGTTTTCCCTGGGCCTCACTGTAGCAACACTATCTCGCCAGGGCAACACTGCATGGCACTTCCTCTGCCAGGAGAGAGTCGCTGCTTTGTAGTTTGTGCTGGGAAACCTTGCTTTGGCAAGTGCGAATTGACCGCATTCAGGCAGAAAGAAAAGAGAATAGCAAGAGGCCTTTTCTCCCCGGCTGCTCTGCCAAGCCCTTCCAGCTCAAACTATGTCGTTGCTCCTCTGGAAGGATCCCTGCACCGCGGCGTAGTTTTTCCGAAGAAGCCCTGCGTTTGCAAGAGCAAATGAGGAATTCGTGGCAGGAAAGAGGAAGGAAAGAAAGTTTCTCTCCCTCTGCCTGCTTTGCTCAGAGGACTGGATGAAGTCAGGGAGTTCTCCCTTTCACTGAGAAACGTGCGGGCTGCTGTTGCCTGGGCGCTCTCTTCTTTGCAAAAGAGTCTGCAGTTCCACGCTTTGAACCGTGGAAAGGCGCCGGGCTCTGCTAAGATTTCCCCCGGCGCTTCGTTTGCCCTGGGCCAAAGCGAGCCTTCACAATAGCTGAACGCTAACACTGCATACTCGTTCCACTTCCAGAACCGGGCTACGGCGAGGCAGTTCTCCGGGGGAAAACGGCCCTTCGCGAAGGGCAGATCTGCCGAGCTCATTGCGCGAAAGCGAAAGCAAAGGACGCTTTTCTCCCTCTAACCGCTTTCGTCAGAGGAACGGGGGAAGTCACAGTGTTCTTTCTCTCCCTGAGATACAGACAATGTGACGCTGCCCCTGAGCTCCGTTGCTGGCAAGGAACTGAAAGTGACATACATTCCTGTGGGAAACTCAGGGCTCTGCTACGATTTCTCTAGGCAGTGTGTTTTCCCTGGGCCTCACTGTAGCAACACTATCTCGCCAGGGCAACACTGCATGGCACTTCCTCTGCCAGGAGGGAGCTGCTGCTTTGTAGTTTGTGCTGGGAAACCTTGCTTTGGCAAGTGCGAATTGACCGCATTCAGGCAGAAAGAAAAGAGAATAGCAAGAGGCCTTTTCTCCCCGGCTGCTCTGCCAAGCCCTTCCAGCTCAAACTATGTCGTTGCTCCTCTGGAAGGATCCCTGCACCGCGGCGTAGTTTTTCCGAAGAAGCCCTGCGTTTGCAAGAGCAAATGAGGAATTCGTGGCAGGAAAGAGGAAGGAAAGAAAGTTTCTCTCCCTCTGCCTGCTTTGCTCAGAGGACTGGATGAAGTCAGGGACTTCTCCCTTTCACTGAGAAACGTGCGGGCTGCTGTTGCCTGGGCGCTCTCTTCTTTGCAAAAGAGTCTGCAGTTCCACGCTTTGAACCGTGGAAAGGCGCCGGGCTCTGCTAAGATTTCCCCCGGCGCTTCGTTTGCCCTGGGCCAAAGCGAGCCTTCACAATAGCTGAACGCTAACACTGCATACTCGTTCCACTTCCAGAACCGGGCTACGGCGAGGCAGTTCTCCGGGGGAAAACGGCCCTTCGCGAAGGGCAGATCTGCCGAGCTCCTTGCGGGAAAGCGAAAGCAAAGGACGCTTTTCTCCCTCTAACCGCTTTCGTCAGAGGAACGGGGGAAGTCACAGTGTTCTTTCTCTCCCTGAGATACACACAATCTGACGTTGCCTCTGAGCTCCGTTGCTGGCAAGGAACTGAAAGTGACATACATTGCTGTGGGGAAACACAGGGCTCTGCTAGGATTTCTGTAGGCAGTGTGTTTTCCCTGGGCCTCACTGTAGCAACACTATCTCGCCAGGGCAACACTGCATGGCACTTCCTCTGCCAGGAGAGAGTCGCTGCTTTGTAGTTTGTGCTGGGAAACCTTGCTTTGGCAAGTGCGAATTGACCGCATTCAGGCAGAAAGAAAAGAGAATAGCAAGAGGCCTTTTCTCCCCGGCTGCTCTGCCAAGCCCTTCCAGCTCAAACTATGTCGTTGCTCCTCTGGAAGGAT
The DNA here is from genome assembly GCF_024166365.1 of Elephas maximus indicus. Classification (NCBI taxonomy): domain Eukaryota; kingdom Metazoa; phylum Chordata; class Mammalia; order Proboscidea; family Elephantidae; genus Elephas; species Elephas maximus. The sequence goes on from NC_064831.1 coordinate 4,466,509, forward strand.
CCCTGCACCGCGGCGTAGTTTTTCCGAAGAAGCCCTGCGTTTGCAAGAGCAAATGAGGAATTCGTGGCAGGAAAGAGGAAGGAAAGAAAGTTTCTCTCCCTCTGCCTGCTTTGCTCAGAGGACTGGATGAAGTCAGGGACTTCTCCCTTTCACTGAGAAACGTGCGGGCTGCTGTTGCCTGGGCGCTCTCTTCTTTGCAAAAGAGTCTGCAGTTCCACGCTTTGAACCGTGGAAAGGCGCCGGGCTCTGCTAAGATTTCCCCCGGCGCTTCGTTTGCCCTGGGCCAAAGCGAGCCTTCACAATAGCTGAACGCTAACACTGCATACTCGTTCCACTTCCAGAACCGGGCTACGGCGAGGCAGTTCTCCGGGGGAAAACGGCCCTTCGCGAAGGGCAGATCTGCCGAGCTCCTTGCGGGAAAGCGAAAGCAAAGGACGCTTTTCTCCCTCTAACCGCTTTCGTCAGAGGAACGGGGGAAGTCACAGTGTTCTTTCTCTCCCTGAGATACAGACAATGTGACGCTGCCCCTGAGCTCCGTTGCTGGCAAGGAACTGAAAGTGACATACATTCCTGTGGGAAACTCAGGGCTCTGCTAGGATTTCTCTAGGCAGTGTGTTTTCCCTGGGCCTCACTGTAGCAACACTATCTCGCCAGGGCAACACTGCATGGCACTTCCTCTGCCAGGAGGGAGCTGCTGCTTTGTAGTTTGTGCTGGGAAACCTTGCTTTGGCAAGTGCGAATTGACCGCATTCAGGCAGAAAGAAAAGAGAATAGCAAGAGGCCTTTTCTCCCCGGCTGCTCTGCCAAGCCCTTCCAGCTCAAACTATGTCGTTGCTCCTCTGGAAGGATCCCTGCACCGCGGCGTAGTTTTTCCGAAGAAGCCCTGCGTTTGCAAGAGCAAATGAGGAATTCGTGGCAGGAAAGAGGAAGGAAAGAAAGTTTCTCTCCCTCTGCCTGCTTTGCTCAGAGGACTGGATGAAGTCAGGGACTTCTCCCTTTCACTGAGAAACGTGCGGGCTGCTGTTGCCTGGGCGCTCTCTTCTTTGCAAAAGAGTCTGCAGTTCCACGCTTTGAACCGTGGAAAGGCGCCGGGCTCTGCTAAGATTTCCCCCGGCGCTTCGTTTGCCCTGGGCCAAAGCGAGCCTTCACAATAGCTGAACGCTAACACTGCATACTCGTTCCACTTCCAGAACCGGGCTACGGCGAGGCAGTTCTCCGGGGGAAAACGGCCCTTCGCGAAGGGCAGATCTGCCGAGCTCATTGCGCGAAAGCGAAAGCAAAGGACGCTTTTCTCCCTCTAACCGCTTTCGTCAGAGGAACGGGGGAAGTCACAGTGTTCTTTCTCTCCCTGAGATACAGACAATGTGACGCTGCCCCTGAGCTCCGTTGCTGGCAAGGAACTGAAAGTGACATACATTCCTGTGGGAAACTCAGGGCTCTGCTAGGATTTCTCTAGGCAGTGTGTTTTCCCTGGGCCTCACTGTAGCAACACTATCTCGCCAGGGCAACACTGCATGGCACTTCCTCTGCCAGGAGGGAGCTGCTGCTTTGTAGTTTGTGCTGGGAAACCTTGCTTTGGCAAGTGCGAATTGACCGCATTCAGGCAGAAAGAAAAGAGAATAGCAAGAGGCCTTTTCTCCCCGGCTGCTCTGCCAAGCCCTTCCAGCTCAAACTATGTCGTTGCTCCTCTGGAAGGATCCCTGCACCGCGGCCTAGTTTTTCCGAAGAAGCCCTGCGTTTGCAAGAGTAAATGAGGAATTCGTGGCAGGAAAGAGGAAGGAAAGAAAGTTTCTCTCCCTCTGCCTGCTTTGCTCAGAGGACTGGATGAAGTCAGGGAGTTCTCCCTTTCACTGAGAAACGTGCGGGCTGCTGTTGCCTGGGCGCTCTCTTCTTTGCAAAAGAGTCTGCAGTTCCACGCTTTGAACCGTGGAAAGGCGCCGGGCTCTGCTAAGATTTCCCCCGGCGCTTCGTTTGCCCTGGGCCAAAGCGAGCCTTCACAATAGCTGAACGCTAACACTGCATACTCGTTCCACTTCCAGAACCGGGCTACGGCGAGGCAGTTCTCCGGGGGAAAACGGCCCTTCGCGAAGGGCAGATCTGCCGAGCTCCTTGCGGGAAAGCGAAAGCAAAGGACGCTTTTCTCCCTCTAACCGCTTTCGTCAGAGGAACGGGGGAAGTCACAGTGTTCTTTCTCTCCCTGAGATACACACAATCTGACGTTGCCTCTGAGCTCCGTTGCTGGCAAGGAACTGAAAGTGACATACATTGCTGTGGGGCAACACAGGGCTCTGCTAGGATTTCTGTAGGCAGTGTGTTTTCCCTGGGCCTCACTGTAGCAACACTATCTCGCCAGGGCAACACTGCATGGCACTTCCTCTGCCAGGAGAGAGTAGCTGCTTTGTAGTTTGTGCTGGGAAACCTTGCTTTGGCAAGTGCGAATTGACCGCATTCAGGCAGAAAGAAAAGAGAATAGCAAGAGGCCTTTTCTCCCCGGCTGCTCTGCCAAGCCCTTCCAGCTCAAACTATGTCGTTGCTCCTCTGGAAGGATCCCTGCACCGCGGCCTAGTTTTTCCGAAGAAGCCCTGCGTTTGCAAGAGCAAATGAGGAATTCGTGGCAGGAAAGAGGAAGGAAAGAAAGTTTCTCTCCCTCTGCCTGCTTTGCTCAGAGGACTGGATGAAGTCAGGGACTTCTCCCTTTCACTGAGAAACGTGCGGGCTGCTGTTGCCTGGGCGCTCTCTTCTTTGCAAAAGAGTCTGCAGTTCCACGCTTTGAACCGTGGAAAGGCGCCGGGCTCTGCTAAGATTTCCCCCGGCGCTTCGTTTGCCCTGGGCCAAAGCGAGCCTTCACAATAGCTGAACGCTAACACTGCATACTCGTTCCACTTCCAGAACCGGGCTACGGCGAGGCAGTTCTCCGGGGGAAAACGGCCCTTCGCGAAGGGCAGATCTGCCGAGCTCCTTGCGGGAAAGCGAAAGCAAAGGACGCTTTTCTCCCTCTAACCGCTTTCGTCAGAGGAACGGGGGAAGTCACAGTGTTCTTTCTCTCCCTGAGATACACACAATCTGACGTTGCCTCTGAGCTCCGTTGCTGGCAAGGAACTGAAAGTGACATACATTGCTGTGGGGCAACACAGGGCTCTGCTAGGATTTCTGTAGGCAGTGTGTTTTCCCTGGGCCTCACTGTAGCAACACTATCTCGCCAGGGCAACACTGCATGGCACTTCCTCTGCCAGGAGAGAGTCGCTGCTTTGTAGTTTGTGCTGGGAAACCTTGCTTTGGCAAGTGCGAATTGACCGCATTCAGGCAGAAAGAAAAGAGAATAGCAAGAGGCCTTTTCTCCCCGGCTGCTCTGCCAAGCCCTTCCAGCTCAAACTATGTCGTTGCTCCTCTGGAAGGATCCCTGCACCGCGGCGTAGTTTTTCCGAAGAAGCCCTGCGTTTGCAAGAGCAAATGAGGAATTCGTGGCAGGAAAGAGGAAGGAAAGAAAGTTTCTCTCCCTCTGCCTGCTTTGCTCAGAGGACTGGATGAAGTCAGGGAGTTCTCCCTTTCACTGAGAAACGTGCGGGCTGCTGTTGCCTGGGCGCTCTCTTCTTTGCAAAAGAGTCTGCAGTTCCACGCTTTGAACCGTGGAAAGGCGCCGGGCTCTGCTAAGATTTCCCCCGGCGCTTCGTTTGCCCTGGGCCAAAGCGAGCCTTCACAATAGCTGAACGCTAACACTGCATACTCGTTCCACTTCCAGAACCGGGCTACGGCGAGGCAGTTCTCCGGGGGAAAACGGCCCTTCGCGAAGGGCAGATCTGCCGAGCTCATTGCGCGAAAGCGAAAGCAAAGGACGCTTTTCTCCCTCTAACCGCTTTCGTCAGAGGAACGGGGGAAGTCACAGTGTTCTTTCTCTCCCTGAGATACAGACAATGTGACGCTGCCCCTGAGCTCCGTTGCTGGCAAGGAACTGAAAGTGACATACATTCCTGTGGGAAACTCAGGGCTCTGCTACGATTTCTCTAGGCAGTGTGTTTTCCCTGGGCCTCACTGTAGCAACACTATCTCGCCAGGGCAACACTGCATGGCACTTCCTCTGCCAGGAGGGAGCTGCTGCTTTGTAGTTTGTGCTGGGAAACCTTGCTTTGGCAAGTGCGAATTGACCGCATTCAGGCAGAAAGAAAAGAGAATAGCAAGAGGCCTTTTCTCCCCGGCTGCTCTGCCAAGCCCTTCCAGCTCAAACTATGTCGTTGCTCCTCTGGAAGGATCCCTGCACCGCGGCGTAGTTTTTCCGAAGAAGCCCTGCGTTTGCAAGAGCAAATGAGGAATTCGTGGCAGGAAAGAGGAAGGAAAGAAAGTTTCTCTCCCTCTGCCTGCTTTGCTCAGAGGACTGGATGAAGTCAGGGACTTCTCCCTTTCACTGAGAAACGTGCGGGCTGCTGTTGCCTGGGCGCTCTCTTCTTTGCAAAAGAGTCTGCAGTTCCACGCTTTGAACCGTGGAAAGGCGCCGGGCTCTGCTAAGATTTCCCCCGGCGCTTCGTTTGCCCTGGGCCAAAGCGAGCCTTCACAATAGCTGAACGCTAACACTGCATACTCGTTCCACTTCCAGAACCGGGCTACGGCGAGGCAGTTCTCCGGGGGAAAACGGCCCTTCGCGAAGGGCAGATCTGCCGAGCTCCTTGCGGGAAAGCGAAAGCAAAGGACGCTTTTCTCCCTCTAACCGCTTTCGTCAGAGGAACGGGGGAAGTCACAGTGTTCTTTCTCTCCCTGAGATACAGACAATGTGACGCTGCCCCTGAGCTCCGTTGCTGGCAAGGAACTGAAAGTGACATACATTCCTGTGGGAAACTCAGGGCTCTGCTAGGATTTCTCTAGGCAGTGTGTTTTCCCTGGGCCTCACTGTAGCAACACTATCTCGCCAGGGCAACACTGCATGGCACTTCCTCTGCCAGGAGGGAGCTGCTGCTTTGTAGTTTGTGCTGGGAAACCTTGCTTTGGCAAGTGCGAATTGACCGCATTCAGGCAGAAAGAAAAGAGAATAGCAAGAGGCCTTTTCTCCCCGGCTGCTCTGCCAAGCCCTTCCAGCTCAAACTATGTCGTTGCTCCTCTGGAAGGATCCCTGCACCGCGGCCTAGTTTTTCCGAAGAAGCCCTGCGTTTGCAAGAGTAAATGAGGAATTCGTGGCAGGAAAGAGGAAGGAAAGAAAGTTTCTCTCCCTCTGCCTGCTTTGCTCAGAGGACTGGATGAAGTCAGGGAGTTCTCCCTTTCACTGAGAAACGTGCGGGCTGCTGTTGCCTGGGCGCTCTCTTCTTTGCAAAAGAGTCTGCAGTTCCACGCTTTGAACCGTGGAAAGGCGCCGGGCTCTGCTAAGATTTCCCCCGGCGCTTCGTTTGCCCTGGGCCAAAGCGAGCCTTCACAATAGCTGAACGCTAACACTGCATACTCGTTCCACTTCCAGAACCGGGCTACGGCGAGGCAGTTCTCCGGGGGAAAACGGCCCTTCGCGAAGGGCAGATCTGCCGAGCTCCTTGCGGGAAAGCGAAAGCAAAGGACGCTTTTCTCCCTCTAACCGCTTTCGTCAGAGGAACGGGGGAAGTCACAGTGTTCTTTCTCTCCCTGAGATACACACAATCTGACGTTGCCTCTGAGCTCCGTTGCTGGCAAGGAACTGAAAGTGACATACATTGCTGTGGGGCAACACAGGGCTCTGCTAGGATTTCTGTAGGCAGTGTGTTTTCCCTGGGCCTCACTGTAGCAACACTATCTCGCCAGGGCAACACTGCATGGCACTTCCTCTGCCAGGAGAGAGTCGCTGCTTTGTAGTTTGTGCTGGGAAACCTTGCTTTGGCAAGTGCGAATTGACCGCATTCAGGCAGAAAGAAAAGAGAATAGCAAGAGGCCTTTTCTCCCCGGCTGCTCTGCCAAGCCCTTCCAGCTCAAACTATGTCGTTGCTCCTCTGGAAGGATCCCTGCACCGCGGCGTAGTTTTTCCGAAGAAGCCCTGCGTTTGCAAGAGCAAATGAGGAATTCGTGGCAGGAAAGAGGAAGGAAAGAAAGTTTCTCTCCCTCTGCCTGCTTTGCTCAGAGGACTGGATGAAGTCAGGGAGTTCTCCCTTTCACTGAGAAACGTGCGGGCTGCTGTTGCCTGGGCGCTCTCTTCTTTGCAAAAGAGTCTGCAGTTCCACGCTTTGAACCGTGGAAAGGCGCCGGGCTCTGCTAAGATTTCCCCCGGCGCTTCGTTTGCCCTGGGCCAAAGCGAGCCTTCACAATAGCTGAACGCTAACACTGCATACTCGTTCCACTTCCAGAACCGGGCTACGGCGAGGCAGTTCTCCGGGGGAAAACGGCCCTTCGCGAAGGGCAGATCTGCCGAGCTCCTTGCGGGAAAGCGAAAGCAAAGGACGCTTTTCTCCCTCTAACCGCTTTCGTCAGAGGAACGGGGGAAGTCACAGTGTTCTTTCTCTCCCTGAGATACAGACAATGTGACGCTGCCCCTGAGCTCCGTTGCTGGCAAGGAACTGAAAGTGACATACATTCCTGTGGGAAACTCAGGGCTCTGCTAGGATTTCTCTAGGCAGTGTGTTTTCCCTGGGCCTCACTGTAGCAACACTATCTCGCCAGGGCAACACTGCATGGCACTTCCTCTGCCAGGAGGGAGCTGCTGCTTTGTAGTTTGTGCTGGGAAACCTTGCTTTGGCAAGTGCGAATTGACCGCATTCAGGCAGAAAGAAAAGAGAATAGCAAGAGGCCTTTTCTCCCCGGCTGCTCTGCCAAGCCCTTCCAGCTCAAACTATGTCGTTGCTCCTCTGGAAGGATCCCTGCACCGCGGCGTAGTTTTTCCGAAGAAGCCCTGCGTTTGCAAGAGCAAATGAGGAATTCGTGGCAGGAAAGAGGAAGGAAAGAAAGTTTCTCTCCCTCTGCCTGCTTTGCTCAGAGGACTGGATGAAGTCAGGGACTTCTCCCTTTCACTGAGAAACGTGCGGGCTGCTGTTGCCTGGGCGCTCTCTTCTTTGCAAAAGAGTCTGCAGTTCCACGCTTTGAACCGTGGAAAGGCGCCGGGCTCTGCTAAGATTTCCCCCGGCGCTTCGTTTGCCCTGGGCCAAAGCGAGCCTTCACAATAGCTGAACGCTAACACTGCATACTCGTTCCACTTCCAGAACCGGGCTACGGCGAGGCAGTTCTCCGGGGGAAAACGGCCCTTCGCGAAGGGCAGATCTGCCGAGCTCCTTGCGGGAAAGCGAAAGCAAAGGACGCTTTTCTCCCTCTAACCGCTTTCGTCAGAGGAACGGGGGAAGTCACAGTGTTCTTTCTCTCCCTGAGATACACACAATCTGACGTTGCCTCTGAGCTCCGTTGCTGGCAAGGAACTGAAAGTGACATACATTGCTGTGGGGCAACACAGGGCTCTCCTAGGATTTCTGTAGGCAGTGTGTTTTCCCTGGGCCTCACTGTAGCAACACTATCTCGCCAGGGCAACACTGCATGGCACTTCCTCTGCCAGGAGAGAGTCGCTGCTTTGTAGTTTGTGCTGGGAAACCTTGCTTTGGCAAGTGCGAATGGACCGCATTCAGGCAGAAAGAAAAGAGAATAGCAAGAGGCCTTTTCTCCCCGGCTGCTCTGCCAAGCCCTTCCAGCTCAAACTATGTCGTTGCTCCTCTGGAAGGATCCCTGCACCGCGGCGTAGTTTTTCCGAAGAAGCCCTGCGTTTGCAAGAGCAAATGAGGAATTCGTGGCAGGAAAGAGGAAGGAAAGAAAGTTTCTCTCCCTCTGCCTGCTTTGCTCAGAGGACTGGATGAAGTCAGGGAGTTCTCCCTTTCACTGAGAAACGTGCGGGCTGCTGTTGCCTGGGCGCTCTCTTCTTTGCAAAAGAGTCTGCAGTTCCACGCTTTGAACCGTGGAAAGGCGCCGGGCTCTGCTAAGATTTCCCCCGGCGCTTCGTTTGCCCTGGGCCAAAGCGAGCCTTCACAATAGCTGAACGCTAACACTGCATACTCGTTCCACTTCCAGAACCGGGCTACGGCGAGGCAGTTCTCCGGGGGAAAACGGCCCTTCGCGAAGGGCAGATCTGCCGAGCTCATTGCGCGAAAGCGAAAGCAAAGGACGCTTTTCTCCCTCTAACCGCTTTCGTCAGAGGAACGGGGGAAGTCACAGTGTTCTTTCTCTCCCTGAGATACAGACAATGTGACGCTGCCCCTGAGCTCCGTTGCTGGCAAGGAACTGAAAGTGACATACATTCCTGTGGGAAACTCAGGGCTCTGCTAGGATTTCTCTAGGCAGTGTGTTTTCCCTGGGCCTCACTGTAGCAACACTATCTCGCCAGGGCAACACTGCATGGCACTTCCTCTGCCAGGAGGGAGCTGCTGCTTTGTAGTTTGTGCTGGGAAACCTTGCTTTGGCAAGTGCGAATTGACCGCATTCAGGCAGAAAGAAAAGAGAATAGCAAGAGGCCTTTTCTCCCCGGCTGCTCTGCCAAGCCCTTCCAGCTCAAACTATGTCGTTGCTCCTCTGGAAGGATCCCTGCACCGCGGCGTAGTTTTTCCGAAGAAGCCCTGCGTTTGCAAGAGCAAATGAGGAATTCGTGGCAGGAAAGAGGAAGGAAAGAAAGTTTCTCTCCCTCTGCCTGCTTTGCTCAGAGGACTGGATGAAGTCAGGGACTTCTCCCTTTCACTGAGAAACGTGCGGGCTGCTGTTGCCTGGGCGCTCTCTTCTTTGCAAAAGAGTCTGCAGTTCCACGCTTTGAACCGTGGAAAGGCGCCGGGCTCTGCTAAGATTTCCCCCGGCGCTTCGTTTGCCCTGGGCCAAAGCGAGCCTTCACAATAGCTGAACGCTAACACTGCATACTCGTTCCACTTCCAGAACCGGGCTACGGCGAGGCAGTTCTCCGGGGGAAAACGGCCCTTCGCGAAGGGCAGATCTGCCGAGCTCCTTGCGGGAAAGCGAAAGCAAAGGACGCTTTTCTCCCTCTAACCGCTTTCGTCAGAGGAACGGGGGAAGTCACAGTGTTCTTTCTCTCCCTGAGATACACACAATCTGACGTTGCCTCTGAGCTCCGTTGCTGGCAAGGAACTGAAAGTGACATACATTGCTGTGGGGCAACACAGGGCTCTGCTAGGATTTCTGTAGGCAGTGTGTTTTCCCTGGGCCTCACTGTAGCAACACTATCTCGCCAGGGCAACACTGCATGGCACTTCCTCTGCCAGGAGAGAGTCGCTGCTTTGTAGTTTGTGCTGGGAAACCTTGCTTTGGCAAGTGCGAATTGACCGCATTCAGGCAGAAAGAAAAGAGAATAGCAAGAGGCCTTTTCTCCCCGGCTGCTCTGCCAAGCCCTTCCAGCTCAAACTATGTCGTTGCTCCTCTGGAAGGATCCCTGCACCGCGGCGTAGTTTTTCCGAAGAAGCCCTGCGTTTGCAAGAGCAAACGAGGAATTCGTGGCAGGAAAGAGGAAGGAAAGAAAGTTTCTCTCCCTCTGCCTGCTTTGCTCAGAGGACTGGATGAAGTCAGGGAGTTCTCCCTTTCACTGAGAAACGTGCGGGCTGCTGTTGCCTGGGCGCTCTCTTCTTTGCAAAAGAGTCTGCAGTTCCACGCTTTGAACCGTGGAAAGGCGCCGGGCTCTGCTAAGATTTCCCCCGGCGCTTCGTTTGCCCTGGGCCAAAGCGAGCCTTCACAATAGCTGAACGCTAACACTGCATACTCGTTCCACTTCCAGAACCGGGCTACGGCGAGGCAGTTCTCCGGGGGAAAACGGCCCTTCGCGAAGGGCAGATCTGCCGAGCTCCTTGCGGGAAAGCGAAAGCAAAGGACGCTTTTCTCCCTCTAACCGCTTTCGTCAGAGGAACGGGGGAAGTCACAGTGTTCTTTCTCTCCCTGAGATACAGACATTGTGACGCTGCCCCTGAGCTCCGTTGCTGGCAAGGAACTGAAAGTGACATACATTCCTGTGGGAAACTCAGGGCTCTGCTAGGATTTCTCTAGGCAGTGTGTTTTCCCTGGGCCTCACTGTAGCAACACTATCTCGCCAGGGCAACACTGCATGGCACTTCCTCTGCCAGGAGGGAGCTGCTGCTTTGTAGTTTGTGCTGGGAAACCTTGCTTTGGCAAGTGCGAATTGACCGCATTCAGGCAGAAAGAAAAGAGAATAGCAAGAGGCCTTTTCTCCCCGGCTGCTCTGCCAAGCCCTTCCAGCTCAAACTATGTCGTTGCTCCTCTGGAAGGATCCCTGCACCGCGGCGTAGTTTTTCCGAAGAAGCCCTGCGTTTGCAAGAGCAAATGAGGAATTCGTGGCAGGAAAGAGGAAGGAAAGAAAGTTTCTCTCCCTCTGCCTGCTTTGCTCAGAGGACTGGATGAAGTCAGGGAGTTCTCCCTTTCACTGAGAAACGTGCGGGCTGCTGTTGCCTGGGCGCTCTCTTCTTTGCAAAAGAGTCTGCAGTTCCACGCTTTGAACCGTGGAAAGGCGCCGGGCTCTGCTAAGATTTCCCCCGGCGCTTCGTTTGCCCTGGGCCAAAGCGAGCCTTCACAATAGCTGAACGCTAACACTGCATACTCGTTCCACTTCCAGAACCGGGCTACGGCGAGGCAGTTCTCCGGGGGAAAACGGCCCTTCGCGAAGGGCAGATCTGCCGAGCTCATTGCGCGAAAGCGAAAGCAAAGGACGCTTTTCTCCCTCTAACCGCTTTCGTCAGAGGAACGGGGGAAGTCACAGTGTTCTTTCTCTCCCTGAGATACAGACAATGTGACGCTGCCCCTGAGCTCCGTTGCTGGCAAGGAACTGAAAGTGACATACATTCCTGTGGGAAACTCAGGGCTCTGCTAGGATTTCTCTAGGCAGTGTGTTTTCCCTGGGCCTCACTGTAGCAACACTATCTCGCCAGGGCAACACTGCATGGCACTTCCTCTGCCAGGAGGGAGCTGCTGCTTTGTAGTTTGTGCTGGGAAACCTTGCTTTGGCAAGTGCGAATTGACCGCATTCAGGCAGAAAGAAAAGAGAATAGCAAGAGGCCTTTTCTCCCCGGCTGCTCTGCCAAGCCCTTCCAGCTCAAACTATGTCGTTGCTCCTCTGGAAGGATCCCTGCACCGCGGCGTAGTTTTTCCGAAGAAGCCCTGCGTTTGCAAGAGCAAATGAGGAATTCGTGGCAGGAAAGAGGAAGGAAAGAAAGTTTCTCTCCCTCTGCCTGCTTTGCTCAGAGGACTGGATGAAGTCAGGGAGTTCTCCCTTTCACTGAGAAACGTGCGGGCTGCTGTTGCCTGGGCGCTCTCTTCTTTGCAAAAGAGTCTGCAGTTCCACGCTTTGAACCGTGGAAAGGCGCCGGGCTCTGCTAAGATTTCCCCCGGCGCTTCGTTTGCCCTGGGCCAAAGCGAGCCTTCACAATAGCTGAACGCTAACACTGCATACTCGTTCCACTTCCAGAACCGGGCTACGGCGAGGCAGTTCTCCGGGGGAAAACGGCCCTTCGCGAAGGGCAGATCTGCCGAGCTCATTGCGCGAAAGCGAAAGCAAAGGACGCTTTTCTCCCTCTAACCGCTTTCGTCAGAGGAACGGGGGAAGTCACAGTGTTCTTTCTCTCCCTGAGATACAGACAATGTGACGCTGCCCCTGAGCTCCGTTGCTGGCAAGGAACTGAAAGTGACATACATTCCTGTGGGAAACTCAGGGCTCTGCTAGGATTTCTCTAGGCAGTGTGTTTTCCCTGGGCCTCACTGTAGCAACACTATCTCGCCAGGGCAACACTGCATGGCACTTCCTCTGCCAGGAGGGAGCTGCTGCTTTGTAGTTTGTGCTGGGAAACCTTGCTTTGGCAAGTGCGAATTGACCGCATTCAGGCAGAAAGAAAAGAGAATAGCAAGAGGCCTTTTCTCCCCGGCTGCTCTGCCAAGCCCTTCCAGCTCAAACTATGTCGTTGCTCCTCTGGAAGGATCCCTGCACCGCGGCGTAGTTTTTCCGAAGAAGCCCTGCGTTTGCAAGAGCAAATGAGGAATTCGTGGCAGGAAAGAGGAAGGAAAGAAAGTTTCTCTCCCTCTGCCTGCTTTGCTCAGAGGACTGGATGAAGTCAGGGACTTCTCCCTTTCACTGAGAAACGTGCGGGCTGCTGTTGCCTGGGCGCTCTCTTCTTTGCAAAAGAGTCTGCAGTTCCACGCTTTGAACCGTGGAAAGGCGCCGGGCTCTGCTAAGATTTCCCCCGGCGCTTCGTTTGCCCTGGGCCAAAGCGAGCCTTCACAATAGCTGAACGCTAACACTGCATACTCGTTCCACTTCCAGAACCGGGCTACGGCGAGGCAGTTCTCCGGGGGAAAACGGCCCTTCGCGAAGGGCAGATCTGCCGAGCTCCTTGCGGGAAAGCGAAAGCAAAGGACGCTTTTCTCCCTCTAACCGCTTTCGTCAGAGGAACGGGGGAAGTCACAGTGTTCTTTCTCTCCCTGAGATACACACAATCTGACGTTGCCTCTGAGCTCCGTTGCTGGCAAGGAACTGAAAGTGACATACATTGCTGTGGGGCAACACAGGGCTCTCCTAGGATTTCTGTAGGCAGTGTGTTTTCCCTGGGCCTCACTGTAGCAACACTATCTCGCCAGGGCAACACTGCATGGCACTTCCTCTGCCAGGAGAGAGTCGCTGCTTTGTAGTTTGTGCTGGGAAACCTTGCTTTGGCAAGTGCGAATTGACCGCATTCAGGCAGAAAGAAAAGAGAATAGCAAGAGGCCTTTTCTCCCCGGCTGCTCTGCCAAGCCCTTCCAGCTCAAACTATGTCGTTGCTCCTCTGGAAGGATCCCTGCACCGCGGCGTAGTTTTTCCGAAGAAGCCCTGCGTTTGCAAGAGCAAATGAGGAATTCGTGGCAGGAAAGAGGAAGGAAAGAAAGTTTCTCTCCCTCTGCCTGCTTTGCTCAGAGGACTGGATGAAGTCAGGGAGTTCTCCCTTTCACTGAGAAACGTGCGGGCTGCTGTTGCCTGGGCGCTCTCTTCTTTGCAAAAGAGTCTGCAGTTCCACGCTTTGAACCGTGGAAAGGCGCCGGGCTCTGCTAAGATTTCCCCCGGCGCTTCGTTTGCCCTGGGCCAAAGCGAGCCTTCACAATAGCTGAACGCTAACACTGCATACTCGTTCCACTTCCAGAACCGGGCTACGGCGAGGCAGTTCTCCGGGGGAAAACGGCCCTTCGCGAAGGGCAGATCTGCCGAGCTCATTGCGCGAAAGCGAAAGCAAAGGACGCTTTTCTCCCTCTAACCGCTTTCGTCAGAGGAACGGGGGAAGTCACAGTGTTCTTTCTCTCCCTGAGATACAGACAATGTGACGCTGCCCCTGAGCTCCGTTGCTGGCAAGGAACTGAAAGTGACATACATTCCTGTGGGAAACTCAGGGCTCTGCTAGGATTTCTCTAGGCAGTGTGTTTTCCCTGGGCCTCACTGTAGCAACACTATCTCGCCAGGGCAACACTGCATGGCACTTCCTCTGCCAGGAGGGAGCTGCTGCTTTGTAGTTTGTGCTGGGAAACCTTGCTTTGGCAAGTGCGAATTGACCGCATTCAGGCAGAAAGAAAAGAGAATAGCAAGAGGCCTTTTCTCCCCGGCTGCTCTGCCAAGCCCTTCCAGCTCAAACTATGTCGTTGCTCCTCTGGAAGGATCCCTGCACCGCGGCGTAGTTTTTCCGAAGAAGCCCTGCGTTTGCAAGAGCAAATGAGGAATTCGTGGCAGGAAAGAGGAAGGAAAGAAAGTTTCTCTCCCTCTGCCTGCTTTGCTCAGAGGACTGGATGAAGTCAGGGACTTCTCCCTTTCACTGAGAAACGTGCGGGCTGCTGTTGCCTGGGCGCTCTCTTCTTTGCAAAAGAGTCTGCAGTTCCACGCTTTGAACCGTGGAAAGGCGCCGGGCTCTGCTAAGATTTCCCCCGGCGCTTCGTTTGCCCTGGGCCAAAGCGAGCCTTCACAATAGCTGAACGCTAACACTGCATACTCGTTCCACTTCCAGAACCGGGCTACGGCGAGGCAGTTCTCCGGGGGAAAACGGCCCTTCGCGAAGGGCAGATCTGCCGAGCTCATTGCGCGAAAGCGAAAGCAAAGGACGCTTTTCTCCCTCTAACCGCTTTCGTCAGAGGAACGGGGGAAGTCACAGTGTTCTTTCTCTCCCTGAGATACAGACAATGTGACGCTGCCCCTGAGCTCCGTTGCTGGCAAGGAACTGAAAGTGACATACATTCCTGTGGGAAACTCAGGGCTCTGCTAGGATTTCTCTAGGCAGTGTGTTTTCCCTGGGCCTCACTGTAGCAACACTATCTCGCCAGGGCAACACTGCATGGCACTTCCTCTGCCAGGAGGGAGCTGCTGCTTTGTAGTTTGTGCTGGGAAACCTTGCTTTGGCAAGTGCGAATTGACCGCATTCAGGCAGAAAGAAAAGAGAATAGCAAGAGGCCTTTTCTCCCCGGCTGCTCTGCCAAGCCCTTCCAGCTCAAACTATGTCGTTGCTCCTCTGGAAGGATCCCTGCACCGCGGCGTAGTTTTTCCGAAGAAGCCCTGCGTTTGCAAGAGCAAATGAGGAATTCGTGGCAGGAAAGAGGAAGGAAAGAAAGTTTCTCTCCCTCTGCCTGCTTTGCTCAGAGGACTGGATGAAGTCAGGGACTTCTCCCTTTCACTGAGAAACGTGCGGGCTGCTGTTGCCTGGGCGCTCTCTTCTTTGCAAAAGAGTCTGCAGTTCCACGCTTTGAACCGTGGAAAGGCGCCGGGCTCTGCTAAGATTTCCCCCGGCGCTTCGTTTGCCCTGGGCCAAAGCGAGCCTTCACAATAGCTGAACGCTAACACTGCATACTCGTTCCACTTCCAGAACCGGGCTACGGCGAGGCAGTTCTCCGGGGGAAAACGGCCCTTCGCGAAGGGCAGATCTGCCGAGCTCCTTGCGGGAAAGCGAAAGCAAAGGACGCTTTTCTCCCTCTAACCGCTTTCGTCAGAGGAACGGGGGAAGTCACAGTGTTCTTTCTCTCCCTGAGATACACACAATCTGACGTTGCCTCTGAGCTCCGTTGCTGGCAAGGAACTGAAAGTGACATACATTCCTGTGGGGAAACACAGGGCTCTCCTAGGATTTCTGTAGGCAGTGTGTTTTCCCTGGGCCTCACTGTAGCAACACTATCTCGCCAGGGCAACACTGCATGGCACTTCCTCTGCCAGGAGAGAGTCGCTGCTTTGTAGTTTGTGCTGGGAAACCTTGCTTTGGCAAGTGCGAATTGACCGCATTCAGGCAGAAAGAAAAGAGAATAGCAAGAGGCCTTTTCTCCCCGGCTGCTCTGCCAAGCCCTTCCAGCTCAAACTATGTCGTTGCTCCTCTGGAAGGATCCCTGCACCGCGGCGTAGTTTTTCCGAAGAAGCCCTGCGTTTGCAAGAGCAAATGAGGAATTCGTGGCAGGAAAGAGGAAGGAAAGAAAGTTTCTCTCCCTCTGCCTGCTTTGCTCAGAGGACTGGATGAAGTCAGGGAGTTCTCCCTTTCACTGAGAAACGTGCGGGCTGCTGTTGCCTGGGCGCTCTCTTCTTTGCAAAAGAGTCTGCAGTTCCACGCTTTGAACCGTGGAAAGGCGCCGGGCTCTGCTAAGATTTCCCCCGGCGCTTCGTTTGCCCTGGGCCAAAGCGAGCCTTCACAATAGCTGAACGCTAACACTGCATACTCGTTCCACTTCCAGAACCGGGCTACGGCGAGGCAGTTCTCCGGGGGAAAACGGCCCTTCGCGAAGGGCAGATCTGCCGAGCTCATTGCGCGAAAGCGAAAGCAAAGGACGCTTTTCTCCCTCTAACCGCTTTCGTCAGAGGAACGGGGGAAGTCACAGTGTTCTTTCTCTCCCTGAGATACAGACAATGTGACGCTGCCCCTGAGCTCCGTTGCTGGCAAGGAACTGAAAGTGACATACATTCCTGTGGGAAACTCAGGGCTCTGCTAGGATTTCTCTAGGCAGTGTGTTTTCCCTGGGCCTCACTGTAGCAACACTATCTCGCCAGGGCAACACTGCATGGCACTTCCTCTGCCAGGAGGGAGCTGCTGCTTTGTAGTTTGTGCTGGGAAACCTTGCTTTGGCAAGTGCGAATTGACCGCATTCAGGCAGAAAGAAAAGAGAATAGCAAGAGGCCTTTTCTCCCCGGCTGCTCTGCCAAGCCCTTCCAGCTCAAACTATGTCGTTGCTCCTCTGGAAGGATCCCTGCACCGCGGCGTAGTTTTTCCGAAGAAGCCCTGCGTTTGCAAGAGCAAATGAGGAATTCGTGGCAGGAAAGAGGAAGGAAAGAAAGTTTCTCTCCCTCTGCCTGCTTTGCTCAGAGGACTGGATGAAGTCAGGGAGTTCTCCCTTTCACTGAGAAACGTGCGGGCTGCTGTTGCCTGGGCGCTCTCTTCTTTGCAAAAGAGTCTGCAGTTCCACGCTTTGAACCGTGGAAAGGCGCCGGGCTCTGCTAAGATTTCCCCCGGCGCTTCGTTTGCCCTGGGCCAAAGCGAGCCTTCACAATAGCTGAACGCTAACACTGCATACTCGTTCCACTTCCAGAACCGGGCTACGGCGAGGCAGTTCTCCGGGGGAAAACGGCCCTTCGCGAAGGGCAGATCTGCCGAGCTCATTGCGCGAAAGCGAAAGCAAAGGACGCTTTTCTCCCTCTAACCGCTTTCGTCAGAGGAACGGGGGAAGTCACAGTGTTCTTTCTCTCCCTGAGATACAGACAATGTGACGCTGCCCCTGAGCTCCGTTGCTGGCAAGGAACTGAAAGTGACATACATTCCTGTGGGAAACTCAGGGCTCTGCTAGGATTTCTCTAGGCAGTGTGTTTTCCCTGGGCCTCACTGTAGCAACACTATCTCGCCAGGGCAACACTGCATGGCACTTCCTCTGCCAGGAGGGAGCTGCTGCTTTGTAGTTTGTGCTGGGAAACCTTGCTTTGGCAAGTGCGAATTGACCGCATTCAGGCAGAAAGAAAAGAGAATAGCAAGAGGCCTTTTCTCCCCGGCTGCTCTGCCAAGCCCTTCCAGCTCAAACTATGTCGTTGCTCCTCTGGAAGGATCCCTGCACCGCGGCCTAGTTTTTCCGAAGAAGCCCTGCGTTTGCAAGAGTAAATGAGGAATTCGTGGCAGGAAAGAGGAAGGAAAGAAAGTTTCTCTCCCTCTGCCTGCTTTGCTCAGAGGACTGGATGAAGTCAGGGAGTTCTCCCTTTCACTGAGAAACGTGCGGGCTGCTGTTGCCTGGGCGCTCTCTTCTTTGCAAAAGAGTCTGCAGTTCCACGCTTTGAACCGTGGAAAGGCGCCGGGCTCTGCTAAGATTTCCCCCGGCGCTTCGTTTGCCCTGGGCCAAAGCGAGCCTTCACAATAGCTGAACGCTAACACTGCATACTCGTTCCACTTCCAGAACCGGGCTACGGCGAGGCAGTTCTCCGGGGGAAAACGGCCCTTCGCGAAGGGCAGATCTGCCGAGCTCCTTGCGGGAAAGCGAAAGCAAAGGACGCTTTTCTCCCTCTAACCGCTTTCGTCAGAGGAACGGGGGAAGTCACAGTGTTCTTTCTCTCCCTGAGATACACACAATCTGACGTTGCCTCTGAGCTCCGTTGCTGGCAAGGAACTGAAAGTGACATACATTGCTGTGGGGCAACACAGGGCTCTGCTAGGATTTCTGTAGGCAGTGTGTTTTCCCTGGGCCTCACTGTAGCAACACTATCTCGCCAGGGCAACACTGCATGGCACTTCCTCTGCCAGGAGAGAGTAGCTGCTTTGTAGTTTGTGCTGGGAAACCTTGCTTTGGCAAGTGCGAATTGACCGCATTCAGGCAGAAAGAAAAGAGAATAGCAAGAGGCCTTTTCTCCCCGGCTGCTCTGCCAAGCCCTTCCAGCTCAAACTATGTCGTTGCTCCTCTGGAAGGATCCCTGCACCGCGGCCTAGTTTTTCCGAAGAAGCCCTGCGTTTGCAAGAGCAAATGAGGAATTCGTGGCAGGAAAGAGGAAGGAAAGAAAGTTTCTCTCCCTCTGCCTGCTTTGCTCAGAGGACTGGATGAAGTCAGGGACTTCTCCCTTTCACTGAGAAACGTGCGGGCTGCTGTTGCCTGGGCGCTCTCTTCTTTGCAAAAGAGTCTGCAGTTCCACGCTTTGAACCGTGGAAAGGCGCCGGGCTCTGCTAAGATTTCCCCCGGCGCTTCGTTTGCCCTGGGCCAAAGCGAGCCTTCACAATAGCTGAACGCTAACACTGCATACTCGTTCCACTTCCAGAACCGGGCTACGGCGAGGCAGTTCTCCGGGGGAAAACGGCCCTTCGCGAAGGGCAGATCTGCCGAGCTCATTGCGCGAAAGCGAAAGCAAAGGACGCTTTTCTCCCTCTAACCGCTTTCGTCAGAGGAACGGGGGAAGTCACAGTGTTCTTTCTCTCCCTGAGATACAGACAATGTGACGCTGCCCCTGAGCTCCGTTGCTGGCAAGGAACTGAAAGTGACATACATTCCTGTGGGAAACTCAGGGCTCTGCTAGGATTTCTCTAGGCAGTGTGTTTTCCCTGGGCCTCACTCTAGCAACACTATCTCGCCAGGGCAACACTGCATGGCACTTCCTCTGCCAGGAGGGAGCTGCTGCTTTGTAGTTTGTGCTGGGAAACCTTGCTTTGGCAAGTGCGAATTGACCGCATTCAGGCAGAAAGAAAAGAGAATAGCAAGAGGCCTTTTCTCCCCGGCTGCTCTGCCAAGCCCTTCCAGCTCAAACTATGTCGTTGCTCCTCTGGAAGGATCCCTGCACCGCGGCCTAGTTTTTCCGAAGAAGCCCTGCGTTTGCAAGAGCAAATGAGGAATTCGTGGCAGGAAAGAGGAAGGAAAGAAAGTTTCTCTCCCTCTGCCTGCTTTGCTCAGAGGACTGGATGAAGTCAGGGAGTTCTCCCTTTCACTGAGAAACGTGCGGGCTGCTGTTGCCTGGGCGCTCTCTTCTTTGCAAAAGAGTCTGCAGTTCCACGCTTTGAACCGTGGAAAGGCGCCGGGCTCTGCTAAGATTTCCCCCGGCGCTTCGTTTGCCCTGGGCCAAAGCGAGCCTTCACAATAGCTGAACGCTAACACTGCATACTCGTTCCACTTCCAGAACCGGGCTACGGCGAGGCAGTTCTCCGGGGGAAAACGGCCCTTCGCGAAGGGCAGATCTGCCGAGCTCATTGCGCGAAAGCGAAAGCAAAGGACGCTTTTCTCCCTCTAACCGCTTTCGTCAGAGGAACGGGGGAAGTCACAGTGTTCTTTCTCTCCCTGAGATACAGACAATGTGACGCTGCCCCTGAGCTCCGTTGCTGGCAAGGAACTGAAAGTGACATACATTCCTGTGGGAAACTCAGGGCTCTGCTAGGATTTCTCTAGGCAGTGTGTTTTCCCTGGGCCTCACTGTAGCAACACTATCTCGCCAGGGCAACACTGCATGGCACTTCCTCTGCCAGGAGGGAGCTGCTGCTTTGTAGTTTGTGCTGGGAAACCTTGCTTTGGCAAGTGCGAATTGACCGCATTCAGGCAGAAAGAAAAGAGAATAGCAAGAGGCCTTTTCTCCCCGGCTGCTCTGCCAAGCCCTTCCAGCTCAAACTATGTCGTTGCTCCTCTGGAAGGATCCCTGCACCGCGGCCTAGTTTTTCCGAAGAAGCCCTGCGTTTGCAAGAGTAAATGAGGAATTCGTGGCAGGAAAGAGGAAGGAAAGAAAGTTTCTCTCCCTCTGCCTGCTTTGCTCAGAGGACTGGATGAAGTCAGGGACTTCTCCCTTTCACTGAGAAACGTGCGGGCTGCTGTTGCCTGGGCGCTCTCTTCTTTGCAAAAGAGTCTGCAGTTCCACGCTTTGAACCGTGGAAAGGCGCCGGGCTCTGCTAAGATTTCCCCCGGCGCTTCGTTTGCCCTGGGCCAAAGCGAGCCTTCACAATAGCTGAACGCTAACACTGCATACTCGTTCCACTTCCAGAACCGGGCTACGGCGAGGCAGTTCTCCGGGGGAAAACGGCCCTTCGCGAAGGGCAGATCTGCCGAGCTCCTTGCGGGAAAGCGAAAGCAAAGGACGCTTTTCTCCCTCTAACCGCTTTCGTCAGAGGAACGGGGGAAGTCACAGTGTTCTTTCTCTCCCTGAGATACACACAATCTGACGTTGCCTCTGAGCTCCGTTGCTGGCAAGGAACTGAAAGTGACATACATTGCTGTGGGGCAACACAGGGCTCTGCTAGGATTTCTGTAGGCAGTGTGTTTTCCCTGGGCCTCACTGTAGCAACACTATCTCGCCAGGGCAACACTGCATGGCACTTCCTCTGCCAGGAGAGAGTAGCTGCTTTGTAGTTTGTGCTGGGAAACCTTGCTTTGGCAAGTGCGAATTGACCGCATTCAGGCAGAAAGAAAAGAGAATAGCAAGAGGCCTTTTCTCCCCGGCTGCTCTGCCAAGCCCTTCCAGCTCAAACTATGTCGTTGCTCCTCTGGAAGGATCCCTGCACCGCGGCCTAGTTTTTCCGAAGAAGCCCTGCGTTTGCAAGAGCAAATGAGGAATTCGTGGCAGGAAAGAGGAAGGAAAGAAAGTTTCTCTCCCTCTGCCTGCTTTGCTCAGAGGACTGGATGAAGTCAGGGACTTCTCCCTTTCACTGAGAAACGTGCGGGCTGCTGTTGCCTGGGCGCTCTCTTCTTTGCAAAAGAGTCTGCAGTTCCACGCTTTGAACCGTGGAAAGGCGCCGGGCTCTGCTAAGATTTCCCCCGGCGCTTCGTTTGCCCTGGGCCAAAGCGAGCCTTCACAATAGCTGAACGCTAACACTGCATACTCGTTCCACTTCCAGAACCGGGCTACGGCGAGGCAGTTCTCCGGGGGAAAACGGCCCTTCGCGAAGGGCAGATCTGCCGAGCTCCTTGCGGGAAAGCGAAAGCAAAGGACGCTTTTCTCCCTCTAACCGCTTTCGTCAGAGGAACGGGGGAAGTCACAGTGTTCTTTCTCTCCCTGAGATACACACAATCTGACGTTGCCTCTGAGCTCCGTTGCTGGCAAGGAACTGAAAGTGACATACATTGCTGTGGGGCAACACAGGGCTCTGCTAGGATTTCTGTAGGCAGTGTGTTTTCCCTGGGCCTCACTGTAGCAACACTATCTCGCCAGGGCAACACTGCATGGCACTTCCTCTGCCAGGAGAGAGTCGCTGCTTTGTAGTTTGTGCTGGGAAACCTTGCTTTGGCAAGTGCGAATTGACCGCATTCAGGCAGAAAGAAAAGAGAATAGCAAGAGGCCTTTTCTCCCCGGCTGCTCTGCCAAGCCCTTCCAGCTCAAACTATGTCGTTGCTCCTCTGGAAGGATCCCTGCACCGCGGCGTAGTTTTTCCGAAGAAGCCCTGCGTTTGCAAGAGCAAATGAGGAATTCGTGGCAGGAAAGAGGAAGGAAAGAAAGTTTCTCTCCCTCTGCCTGCTTTGCTCAGAGGACTGGATGAAGTCAGGGAGTTCTCCCTTTCACTGAGAAACGTGCGGGCTGCTGTTGCCTGGGCGCTCTCTTCTTTGCAAAAGAGTCTGCAGTTCCACGCTTTGAACCGTGGAAAGGCGCCGGGCTCTGCTAAGATTTCCCCCGGCGCTTCGTTTGCCCTGGGCCAAAGCGAGCCTTCACAATAGCTGAACGCTAACACTGCATACTCGTTCCACTTCCAGAACCGGGCTACGGCGAGGCAGTTCTCCGGGGGAAAACGGCCCTTCGCGAAGGGCAGATCTGCCGAGCTCATTGCGCGAAAGCGAAAGCAAAGGACGCTTTTCTCCCTCTAACCGCTTTCGTCAGAGGAACGGGGGAAGTCACAGTGTTCTTTCTCTCCCTGAGATACAGACAATGTGACGCTGCCCCTGAGCTCCGTTGCTGGCAAGGAACTGAAAGTGACATACATTCCTGTGGGAAACTCAGGTCTCTGCTACGATTTCTCTAGGCAGTGTGTTTTCCCTGGGCCTCACTGTAGCAACACTATCTCGCCAGGGCAACACTGCATGGCACTTCCTCTGCCAGGAGGGAGCTGCTGCTTTGTAGTTTGTGCTGGGAAACCTTGCTTTGGCAAGTGCGAATTGACCGCATTCAGGCAGAAAGAAAAGAGAATAGCAAGAGGCCTTTTCTCCCCGGCTGCTCTGCCAAGCCCTTCCAGCTCAAACTATGTCGTTGCTCCTCTGGAAGGATCCCTGCACCGCGGCGTAGTTTTTCCGAAGAAGCCCTGCGTTTGCAAGAGCAAATGAGGAATTCGTGGCAGGAAAGAGGAAGGAAAGAAAGTTTCTCTCCCTCTGCCTGCTTTGCTCAGAGGACTGGATGAAGTCAGGGAGTTCTCCCTTTCACTGAGAAACGTGCGGGCTGCTGTTGCCTGGGCGCTCTCTTCTTTGCAAAAGAGTCTGCAGTTCCACGCTTTGAACCGTGGAAAGGCGCCGGGCTCTGCTAAGATTTCCCCCGGCGCTTCGTTTGCCCTGGGCCAAAGCGAGCCTTCACAATAGCTGAACGCTAACACTGCATACTCGTTCCACTTCCAGAACCGGGCTACGGCGAGGCAGTTCTCCGGGGGAAAACGGCCCTTCGCGAAGGGCAGATCTGCCGAGCTCCTTGCGGGAAAGCGAAAGCAAAGGACGCTTTTCTCCCTCTAACCGCTTTCGTCAGAGGAACGGGGGAAGTCACAGTGTTCTTTCTCTCCCTGAGATACAGACAATGTGACGCTGCCCCTGAGCTCCGTTGCTGGCAAGGAACTGAAAGTGACATACATTCCTGTGGGAAACTCAGGGCTCTGCTAGGATTTCTCTAGGCAGTGTGTTTTCCCTGGGCCTCACTGTAGCAACACTATCTCGCCAGGGCAACACTGCATGGCACTTCCTCTGCCAGGAGGGAGCTGCTGCTTTGTAGTTTGTGCTGGGAAACCTTGCTTTGGCAAGTGCGAATTGACCGCATTCAGGCAGAAAGAAAAGAGAATAGCAAGAGGCCTTTTCTCCCCGGCTGCTCTGCCAAGCCCTTCCAGCTCAAACTATGTCGTTGCTCCTCTGGAAGGATCCCTGCACCGCGGCCTAGTTTTTCCGAAGAAGCCCTGCGTTTGCAAGAGTAAATGAGGAATTCGTGGCAGGAAAGAGGAAGGAAAGAAAGTTTCTCTCCCTCTGCCTGCTTTGCTCAGAGGACTGGATGAAGTCAGGGAGTTCTCCCTTTCACTGAGAAACGTGCGGGCTGCTGTTGCCTGGGCGCTCTCTTCTTTGCAAAAGAGTCTGCAGTTCCACGCTTTGAACCGTGGAAAGGCGCCGGGCTCTGCTAAGATTTCCCCCGGCGCTTCGTTTGCCCTGGGCCAAAGCGAGCCTTCACAATAGCTGAACGCTAACACTGCATACTCGTTCCACTTCCAGAACCGGGCTACGGCGAGGCAGTTCTCCGGGGGAAAACGGCCCTTCGCGAAGGGCAGATCTGCCGAGCTCCTTGCGGGAAAGCGAAAGCAAAGGACGCTTTTCTCCCTCTAACCGCTTTCGTCAGAGGAACGGGGGAAGTCACAGTGTTCTTTCTCTCCCTGAGATACACACAATCTGACGTTGCCTCTGAGCTCCGTTGCTGGCAAGGAACTGAAAGTGACATACATTGCTGTGGGGCAACACAGGGCTCTGCTAGGATTTCTGTAGGCAGTGTGTTTTCCCTGGGCCTCACTGTAGCAACACTATCTCGCCAGGGCAACACTGCATGGCACTTCCTCTGCCAGGAGAGAGTCGCTGCTTTGTAGTTTGTGCTGGGAAACCTTGCTTTGGCAAGTGCGAATTGACCGCATTCAGGCAGAAAGAAAAGAGAATAGCAAGAGGCCTTTTCTCCCCGGCTGCTCTGCCAAGCCCTTCCAGCTCAAACTATGTCGTTGCTCCTCTGGAAGGATCCCTGCACCGCGGCCTAGTTTTTCCGAAGAAGCCCTGCGTTTGCAAGAGCAAATGAGGAATTCGTGGCAGGAAAGAGGAAGGAAAGAAAGTTTCTCTCCCTCTGCCTGCTTTGCTCAGAGGACTGGATGAAGTCAGGGAGTTCTCCCTTTCACTGAGAAACGTGCGGGCTGCTGTTGCCTGGGCGCTCTCTTCTTTGCAAAAGAGTCTGCAGTTCCACGCTTTGAACCGTGGAAAGGCGCCGGGCTCTGCTAAGATTTCCCCCGGCGCTTCGTTTGCCCTGGGCCAAAGCGAGCCTTCACAATAGCTGAACGCTAACACTGCATACTCGTTCCACTTCCAGAACCGGGCTACGGCGAGGCAGTTCTCCGGGGGAAAACGGCCCTTCGCGAAGGGCAGATCTGCCGAGCTCCTTGCGGGAAAGCGAAAGCAAAGGACGCTTTTCTCCCTCTAACCGCTTTCGTCAGAGGAACGGGGGAAGTCACAGTGTTCTTTCTCTCCCTGAGATACAGACAATGTGACGCTGCCCCTGAGCTCCGTTGCTGGCAAGGAACTGAAAGTGACATACATTCCTGTGGGAAACTCAGGGCTCTGCTAGGATTTCTCTAGGCAGTGTGTTTTCCCTGGGCCTCACTGTAGCAACACTATCTCGCCAGGGCAACACTGCATGGCACTTCCTCTGCCAGGAGGGAGCTGCTGCTTTGTAGTTTGTGCTGGGAAACCTTGCTTTGGCAAGTGCGAATTGACCGCATTCAGGCAGAAAGAAAAGAGAATAGCAAGAGGCCTTTTCTCCCCGGCTGCTCTGCCAAGCCCTTCCAGCTCAAACTATGTCGTTGCTCCTCTGGAAGGATCCCTGCACCGCGGCGTAGTTTTTCCGAAGAAGCCCTGCGTTTGCAAGAGCAAATGAGGAATTCGTGGCAGGAAAGAGGAAGGAAAGAAAGTTTCTCTCCCTCTGCCTGCTTTGCTCAGAGGACTGGATGAAGTCAGGGACTTCTCCCTTTCACTGAGAAACGTGCGGGCTGCTGTTGCCTGGGCGCTCTCTTCTTTGCAAAAGAGTCTGCAGTTCCACGCTTTGAACCGTGGAAAGGCGCCGGGCTCTGCTAAGATTTCCCCCGGCGCTTCGTTTGCCCTGGGCCAAAGCGAGCCTTCACAATAGCTGAACGCTAACACTGCATACTCGTTCCACTTCCAGAACCGGGCTACGGCGAGGCAGTTCTCCGGGGGAAAACGGCCCTTCGCGAAGGGCAGATCTGCCGAGCTCCTTGCGGGAAAGCGAAAGCAAAGGACGCTTTTCTCCCTCTAACCGCTTTCGTCAGAGGAACGGGGGAAGTCACAGTGTTCTTTCTCTCCCTGAGATACACACAATCTGACGTTGCCTCTGAGCTCCGTTGCTGGCAAGGAACTGAAAGTGACATACATTGCTGTGGGGAAACACAGGGCTCTCCTAGGATTTCTGTAGGCAGTGTGTTTTCCCTGGGCCTCACTGTAGCAACACTATCTCGCCAGGGCAACACTGCATGGCACTTCCTCTGCCAGGAGAGAGTCGCTGCTTTGTAGTTTGTGCTGGGAAACCTTGCTTTGGCAAGTGCGAATGGACCGCATTCAGGCAGAAAGAAAAGAGAATAGCAAGAGGCCTTTTCTCCCCGGCTGCTCTGCCAAGCCCTTCCAGCTCAAACTATGTCGTTGCTCCTCTGGAAGGATCCCTGCACCGCGGCGTAGTTTTTCCGAAGAAGCCCTGCGTTTGCAAGAGCAAATGAGGAATTCGTGGCAGGAAAGAGGAAGGAAAGAAAGTTTCTCTCCCTCTGCCTGCTTTGCTCAGAGGACTGGATGAAGTCAGGGAGTTCTCCCTTTCACTGAGAAACGTGCGGGCTGCTGTTGCCTGGGCGCTCTCTTCTTTGCAAAAGAGTCTGCAGTTCCACGCTTTGAACCGTGGAAAGGCGCCGGGCTCTGCTAAGATTTCCCCCGGCGCTTCGTTTGCCCTGGGCCAAAGCGAGCCTTCACAATAGCTGAACGCTAACACTGCATACTCGTTCCACTTCCAGAACCGGGCTACGGCGAGGCAGTTCTCCGGGGGAAAACGGCCCTTCGCGAAGGGCAGATCTGCCGAGCTCATTGCGCGAAAGCGAAAGCAAAGGACGCTTTTCTCCCTCTAACCGCTTTCGTCAGAGGAACGGGGGAAGTCACAGTGTTCTTTCTCTCCCTGAGATACAGACAATGTGACGCTGCCCCTGAGCTCCGTTGCTGGCAAGGAACTGAAAGTGACATACATTCCTGTGGGAAACTCAGGGCTCTGCTAGGATTTCTCTAGGCAGTGTGTTTTCCCTGGGCCTCACTGTAGCAACACTATCTCGCCAGGGCAACACTGCATGGCACTTCCTCTGCCAGGAGGGAGCTGCTGCTTTGTAGTTTGTGCTGGGAAACCTTGCTTTGGCAAGTGCGAATTGACCGCATTCAGGCAGAAAGAAAAGAGAATAGCAAGAGGCCTTTTCTCCCCGGCTGCTCTGCCAAGCCCTTCCAGCTCAAACTATGTCGTTGCTCCTCTGGAAGGATCCCTGCACCGCGGCGTAGTTTTTCCGAAGAAGCCCTGCGTTTGCAAGAGCAAATGAGGAATTCGTGGCAGGAAAGAGGAAGGAAAGAAAGTTTCTCTCCCTCTGCCTGCTTTGCTCAGAGGACTGGATGAAGTCAGGGACTTCTCCCTTTCACTGAGAAACGTGCGGGCTGCTGTTGCCTGGGCGCTCTCTTCTTTGCAAAAGAGTCTGCAGTTCCACGCTTTGAACCGTGGAAAGGCGCCGGGCTCTGCTAAGATTTCCCCCGGCGCTTCGTTTGCCCTGGGCCAAAGCGAGCCTTCACAATAGCTGAACGCTAACACTGCATACTCGTTCCACTTCCAGAACCGGGCTACGGCGAGGCAGTTCTCCGGGGGAAAACGGCCCTTCGCGAAGGGCAGATCTGCCGAGCTCCTTGCGGGAAAGCGAAAGCAAAGGACGCTTTTCTCCCTCTAACCGCTTTCGTCAGAGGAACGGGGGAAGTCACAGTGTTCTTTCTCTCCCTGAGATACACACAATCTGACGTTGCCTCTGAGCTCCGTTGCTGGCAAGGAACTGAAAGTGACATACATTGCTGTGGGGCAACACAGGGCTCTGCTAGGATTTCTGTAGGCAGTGTGTTTTCCCTGGGCCTCACTGTAGCAACACTATCTCGCCAGGGCAACACTGCATGGCACTTCCTCTGCCAGGAGAGAGTCGCTGCTTTGTAGTTTGTGCTGGGAAACCTTGCTTTGGCAAGTGCGAATTGACCGCATTCAGGCAGAAAGAAAAGAGAATAGCAAGAGGCCTTTTCTCCCCGGCTGCTCTGCCAAGCCCTTCCAGCTCAAACTATGTCGTTGCTCCTCTGGAAGGATCCCTGCACCGCGGCGTAGTTTTTCCGAAGAAGCCCTGCGTTTGCAAGAGCAAACGAGGAATTCGTGGCAGGAAAGAGGAAGGAAAGAAAGTTTCTCTCCCTCTGCCTGCTTTGCTCAGAGGACTGGATGAAGTCAGGGAGTTCTCCCTTTCACTGAGAAACGTGCGGGCTGCTGTTGCCTGGGCGCTCTCTTCTTTGCAAAAGAGTCTGCAGTTCCACGCTTTGAACCGTGGAAAGGCGCCGGGCTCTGCTAAGATTTCCCCCGGCGCTTCGTTTGCCCTGGGCCAAAGCGAGCCTTCACAATAGCTGAACGCTAACACTGCATACTCGTTCCACTTCCAGAACCGGGCTACGGCGAGGCAGTTCTCCGGGGGAAAACGGCCCTTCGCGAAGGGCAGATCTGCCGAGCTCCTTGCGGGAAAGCGAAAGCAAAGGACGCTTTTCTCCCTCTAACCGCTTTCGTCAGAGGAACGGGGGAAGTCACAGTGTTCTTTCTCTCCCTGAGATACAGACATTGTGACGCTGCCCCTGAGCTCCGTTGCTGGCAAGGAACTGAAAGTGACATACATTCCTGTGGGAAACTCAGGGCTCTGCTAGGATTTCTCTAGGCAGTGTGTTTTCCCTGGGCCTCACTGTAGCAACACTATCTCGCCAGGGCAACACTGCATGGCACTTCCTCTGCCAGGAGGGAGCTGCTGCTTTGTAGTTTGTGCTGGGAAACCTTGCTTTGGCAAGTGCGAATTGACCGCATTCAGGCAGAAAGAAAAGAGAATAGCAAGAGGCCTTTTCTCCCCGGCTGCTCTGCCAAGCCCTTCCAGCTCAAACTATGTCGTTGCTCCTCTGGAAGGATCCCTGCACCGCGGCGTAGTTTTTCCGAAGAAGCCCTGCGTTTGCAAGAGCAAATGAGGAATTCGTGGCAGGAAAGAGGAAGGAAAGAAAGTTTCTCTCCCTCTGCCTGCTTTGCTCAGAGGACTGGATGAAGTCAGGGAGTTCTCCCTTTCACTGAGAAACGTGCGGGCTGCTGTTGCCTGGGCGCTCTCTTCTTTGCAAAAGAGTCTGCAGTTCCACGCTTTGAACCGTGGAAAGGCGCCGGGCTCTGCTAAGATTTCCCCCGGCGCTTCGTTTGCCCTGGGCCAAAGCGAGCCTTCACAATAGCTGAACGCTAACACTGCATACTCGTTCCACTTCCAGAACCGGGCTACGGCGAGGCAGTTCTCCGGGGGAAAACGGCCCTTCGCGAAGGGCAGATCTGCCGAGCTCCTTGCGGGAAAGCGAAAGCAAAGGACGCTTTTCTCCCTCTAACCGCTTTCGTCAGAGGAACGGGGGAAGTCACAGTGTTCTTTCTCTCCCTGAGATACAGACAATGTGACGCTGCCCCTGAGCTCCGTTGCTGGCAAGGAACTGAAAGTGGCATACATTCCTGTGGGAAACTCAGGGCTCTGCTAGGATTTCTCTAGGCAGTGTGTTTTCCCTGGGCCTCACTGTAGCAACACTATCTCGCCAGGGCAACACTGCATGGCACTTCCTCTGCCAGGAGGGAGCTGCTGCTTTGTAGTTTGTGCTGGGAAACCTTGCTTTGGCAAGTGCGAATTGACCGCATTCAGGCAGAAAGAAAAGAGAATAGCAAGAGGCCTTTTCTCCCCGGCTGCTCTGCCAAGCCCTTCCAGCTCAAACTATGTCGTTGCTCCTCTGGAAGGATCCCTGCACCGCGGCCTAGTTTTTCCGAAGAAGCCCTGCGTTTGCAAGAGCAAATGAGGAATTCGTGGCAGGAAAGAGGAAGGAAAGAAAGTTTCTCTCCCTCTGCCTGCTTTGCTCAGAGGACTGGATGAAGTCAGGGACTTCTCCCTTTCACTGAGAAACGTGCGGGCTGCTGTTGCCTGGGCGCTCTCTTCTTTGCAAAAGAGTCTGCAGTTCCACGCTTTGAACCGTGGAAAGGCGCCGGGCTCTGCTAAGATTTCCCCCGGCGCTTCGTTTGCCCTGGGCCAAAGCGAGCCTTCACAATAGCTGAACGCTAACACTGCATACTCGTTCCACTTCCAGAACCGGGCTACGGCGAGGCAGTTCTCCGGGGGAAAACGGCCCTTCGCGAAGGGCAGATCTGCCGAGCTCCTTGCGGGAAAGCGAAAGCAAAGGACGCTTTTCTCCCTCTAACCGCTTTCGTCAGAGGAACGGGGGAAGTCACAGTGTTCTTTCTCTCCCTGAGATACACACAATCTGACGTTGCCTCTGAGCTCCGTTGCTGGCAAGGAACTGAAAGTGACATACATTGCTGTGGGGCAACACAGGGCTCT
The DNA here is from genome assembly GCF_024166365.1 of Elephas maximus indicus. Classification (NCBI taxonomy): domain Eukaryota; kingdom Metazoa; phylum Chordata; class Mammalia; order Proboscidea; family Elephantidae; genus Elephas; species Elephas maximus. Next base: position 4,495,980 of record NC_064831.1, read on the forward strand.
CCTAGGATTTCTGTAGGCAGTGTGTTTTCCCTGGGCCTCACTGTAGCAACACTATCTCGCCAGGGCAACACTGCATGGCACTTCCTCTGCCAGGAGAGAGTCGCTGCTTTGTAGTTTGTGCTGGGAAACCTTGCTTTGGCAAGTGCGAATTGACCGCATTCAGGCAGAAAGAAAAGAGAATAGCAAGAGGCCTTTTCTCCCCGGCTGCTCTGCCAAGCCCTTCCAGCTCAAACTATGTCGTTGCTCCTCTGGAAGGATCCCTGCACCGCGGCCTAGTTTTTCCGAAGAAGCCCTGCGTTTGCAAGAGCAAATGAGGAATTCGTGGCAGGAAAGAGGAAGGAAAGAAAGTTTCTCTCCCTCTGCCTGCTTTGCTCAGAGGACTGGATGAAGTCAGGGAGTTCTCCCTTTCACTGAGAAACGTGCGGGCTGCTGTTGCCTGGGCGCTCTCTTCTTTGCAAAAGAGTCTGCAGTTCCACGCTTTGAACCGTGGAAAGGCGCCGGGCTCTGCTAAGATTTCCCCCGGCGCTTCGTTTGCCCTGGGCCAAAGCGAGCCTTCACAATAGCTGAACGCTAACACTGCATACTCGTTCCACTTCCAGAACCGGGCTACGGCGAGGCAGTTCTCCGGGGGAAAACGGCCCTTCGCGAAGGGCAGATCTGCCGAGCTCATTGCGCGAAAGCGAAAGCAAAGGACGCTTTTCTCCCTCTAACCGCTTTCGTCAGAGGAACGGGGGAAGTCACAGTGTTCTTTCTCTCCCTGAGATACAGACAATGTGACGCTGCCCCTGAGCTCCGTTGCTGGCAAGGAACTGAAAGTGACATACATTCCTGTGGGAAACTCAGGGCTCTGCTAGGATTTCTCTAGGCAGTGTGTTTTCCCTGGGCCTCACTGTAGCAACACTATCTCGCCAGGGCAACACTGCATGGCACTTCCTCTGCCAGGAGGGAGCTGCTGCTTTGTAGTTTGTGCTGGGAAACCTTGCTTTGGCAAGTGCGAATTGACCGCATTCAGGCAGAAAGAAAAGAGAATAGCAAGAGGCCTTTTCTCCCCGGCTGCTCTGCCAAGCCCTTCCAGCTCAAACTATGTCGTTGCTCCTCTGGAAGGATCCCTGCACCGCGGCGTAGTTTTTCCGAAGAAGCCCTGCGTTTGCAAGAGCAAATGAGGAATTCGTGGCAGGAAAGAGGAAGGAAAGAAAGTTTCTCTCCCTCTGCCTGCTTTGCTCAGAGGACTGGATGAAGTCAGGGACTTCTCCCTTTCACTGAGAAACGTGCGGGCTGCTGTTGCCTGGGCGCTCTCTTCTTTGCAAAAGAGTCTGCAGTTCCACGCTTTGAACCGTGGAAAGGCGCCGGGCTCTGCTAAGATTTCCCCCGGCGCTTCGTTTGCCCTGGGCCAAAGCGAGCCTTCACAATAGCTGAACGCTAACACTGCATACTCGTTCCACTTCCAGAACCGGGCTACGGCGAGGCAGTTCTCCGGGGGAAAACGGCCCTTCGCGAAGGGCAGATCTGCCGAGCTCATTGCGCGAAAGCGAAAGCAAAGGACGCTTTTCTCCCTCTAACCGCTTTCGTCAGAGCAACGGGGGAAGTCACAGTGTTCTTTCTCTCCCTGAGATACAGACAATGTGACGCTGCCCCTGAGCTCCGTTGCTGGCAAGGAACTGAAAGTGACATACATTCCTGTGGGAAACTCAGGGCTCTGCTAGGATTTCTCTAGGCAGTGTGTTTTCCCTGGGCCTCACTGTAGCAACACTATCTCGCCAGGGCAACACTGCATGGCACTTCCTCTGCCAGGAGGGAGCTGCTGCTTTGTAGTTTGTGCTGGGAAACCTTGCTTTGGCAAGTGCGAATTGACCGCATTCAGGCAGAAAGAAAAGAGAATAGCAAGAGGCCTTTTCTCCCCGGCTGCTCTGCCAAGCCCTTCCAGCTCAAACTATGTCGTTGCTCCTCTGGAAGGATCCCTGCACCGCGGCGTAGTTTTTCCGAAGAAGCCCTGCGTTTGCAAGAGCAAATGAGGAATTCGTGGCAGGAAAGAGGAAGGAAAGAAAGTTTCTCTCCCTCTGCCTGCTTTGCTCAGAGGACTGGATGAAGTCAGGGACTTCTCCCTTTCACTGAGAAACGTGCGGGCTGCTGTTGCCTGGGCGCTCTCTTCTTTGCAAAAGAGTCTGCAGTTCCACGCTTTGAACCGTGGAAAGGCGCCGGGCTCTGCTAAGATTTCCCCCGGCGCTTCGTTTGCCCTGGGCCAAAGCGAGCCTTCACAATAGCTGAACGCTAACACTGCATACTCGTTCCACTTCCAGAACCGGGCTACGGCGAGGCAGTTCTCCGGGGGAAAACGGCCCTTCGCGAAGGGCAGATCTGCCGAGCTCCTTGCGGGAAAGCGAAAGCAAAGGACGCTTTTCTCCCTCTAACCGCTTTCGTCAGAGGAACGGGGGAAGTCACAGTGTTCTTTCTCTCCCTGAGATACACACAATCTGACGTTGCCTCTGAGCTCCGTTGCTGGCAAGGAACTGAAAGTGACATACATTGCTGTGGGGAAACACAGGGCTCTCCTAGGATTTCTGTAGGCAGTGTGTTTTCCCTGGGCCTCACTGTAGCAACACTATCTCGCCAGGGCAACACTGCATGGCACTTCCTCTGCCAGGAGAGAGTCGCTGCTTTGTAGTTTGTGCTGGGAAACCTTGCTTTGGCAAGTGCGAATTGACCGCATTCAGGCAGAAAGAAAAGAGAATAGCAAGAGGCCTTTTCTCCCCGGCTGCTCTGCCAAGCCCTTCCAGCTCAAACTATGTCGTTGCTCCTCTGGAAGGATCCCTGCACCGCGGCGTAGTTTTTCCGAAGAAGCCCTGCGTTTGCAAGAGCAAATGAGGAATTCGTGGCAGGAAAGAGGAAGGAAAGAAAGTTTCTCTCCCTCTGCCTGCTTTGCTCAGAGGACTGGATGAAGTCAGGGACTTCTCCCTTTCACTGAGAAACGTGCGGGCTGCTGTTGCCTGGGCGCTCTCTTCTTTGCAAAAGAGTCTGCAGTTCCACGCTTTGAACCGTGGAAAGGCGCCGGGCTCTGCTAAGATTTCCCCCGGCGCTTCGTTTGCCCTGGGCCAAAGCGAGCCTTCACAATAGCTGAACGCTAACACTGCATACTCGTTCCACTTCCAGAACCGGGCTACGGCGAGGCAGTTCTCCGGGGGAAAACGGCCCTTCGCGAAGGGCAGATCTGCCGAGCTCATTGCGCGAAAGCGAAAGCAAAGGACGCTTTTCTCCCTCTAACCGCTTTCGTCAGAGGAACGGGGGAAGTCACAGTGTTCTTTCTCTCCCTGAGATACAGACAATGTGACGCTGCCCCTGAGCTCCGTTGCTGGCAAGGAACTGAAAGTGACATACATTCCTGTGGGAAACTCAGGGCTCTGCTAGGATTTCTCTAGGCAGTGTGTTTTCCCTGGGCCTCACTGTAGCAACACTATCTCGCCAGGGCAACACTGCATGGCACTTCCTCTGCCAGGAGGGAGCTGCTGCTTTGTAGTTTGTGCTGGGAAACCTTGCTTTGGCAAGTGCGAATTGACCGCATTCAGGCAGAAAGAAAAGAGAATAGCAAGAGGCCTTTTCTCCCCGGCTGCTCTGCCAAGCCCTTCCAGCTCAAACTATGTCGTTGCTCCTCTGGAAGGATCCCTGCACCGCGGCGTAGTTTTTCCGAAGAAGCCCTGCGTTTGCAAGAGCAAATGAGGAATTCGTGGCAGGAAAGAGGAAGGAAAGAAAGTTTCTCTCCCTCTGCCTGCTTTGCTCAGAGGACTGGATGAAGTCAGGGACTTCTCCCTTTCACTGAGAAACGTGCGGGCTGCTGTTGCCTGGGCGCTCTCTTCTTTGCAAAAGAGTCTGCAGTTCCACGCTTTGAACCGTGGAAAGGCGCCGGGCTCTGCTAAGATTTCCCCCGGCGCTTCGTTTGCCCTGGGCCAAAGCGAGCCTTCACAATAGCTGAACGCTAACACTGCATACTCGTTCCACTTCCAGAACCGGGCTACGGCGAGGCAGTTCTCCGGGGGAAAACGGCCCTTCGCGAAGGGCAGATCTGCCGAGCTCATTGCGCGAAAGCGAAAGCAAAGGACGCTTTTCTCCCTCTAACCGCTTTCGTCAGAGGAACGGGGGAAGTCACAGTGTTCTTTCTCTCCCTGAGATACAGACAATGTGACGCTGCCCCTGAGCTCCGTTGCTGGCAAGGAACTGAAAGTGACATACATTCCTGTGGGAAACTCAGGGCTCTGCTAGGATTTCTCTAGGCAGTGTGTTTTCCCTGGGCCTCACTGTAGCAACACTATCTCGCCAGGGCAACACTGCATGGCACTTCCTCTGCCAGGAGGGAGCTGCTGCTTTGTAGTTTGTGCTGGGAAACCTTGCTTTGGCAAGTGCGAATTGACCGCATTCAGGCAGAAAGAAAAGAGAATAGCAAGAGGCCTTTTCTCCCCGGCTGCTCTGCCAAGCCCTTCCAGCTCAAACTATGTCGTTGCTCCTCTGGAAGGATCCCTGCACCGCGGCGTAGTTTTTCCGAAGAAGCCCTGCGTTTGCAAGAGCAAATGAGGAATTCGTGGCAGGAAAGAGGAAGGAAAGAAAGTTTCTCTCCCTCTGCCTGCTTTGCTCAGAGGACTGGATGAAGTCAGGGACTTCTCCCTTTCACTGAGAAACGTGCGGGCTGCTGTTGCCTGGGCGCTCTCTTCTTTGCAAAAGAGTCTGCAGTTCCACGCTTTGAACCGTGGAAAGGCGCCGGGCTCTGCTAAGATTTCCCCCGGCGCTTCGTTTGCCCTGGGCCAAAGCGAGCCTTCACAATAGCTGAACGCTAACACTGCATACTCGTTCCACTTCCAGAACCGGGCTACGGCGAGGCAGTTCTCCGGGGGAAAACGGCCCTTCGCGAAGGGCAGATCTGCCGAGCTCATTGCGCGAAAGCGAAAGCAAAGGACGCTTTTCTCCCTCTAACCGCTTTCGTCAGAGGAACGGGGGAAGTCACAGTGTTCTTTCTCTCCCTGAGATACAGACAATGTGACGCTGCCCCTGAGCTCCGTTGCTGGCAAGGAACTGAAAGTGACATACATTCCTGTGGGAAACTCAGGGCTCTGCTAGGATTTCTCTAGGCAGTGTGTTTTCCCTGGGCCTCACTGTAGCAACACTATCTCGCCAGGGCAACACTGCATGGCACTTCCTCTGCCAGGAGGGAGCTGCTGCTTTGTAGTTTGTGCTGGGAAACCTTGCTTTGGCAAGTGCGAATTGACCGCATTCAGGCAGAAAGAAAAGAGAATAGCAAGAGGCCTTTTCTCCCCGGCTGCTCTGCCAAGCCCTTCCAGCTCAAACTATGTCGTTGCTCCTCTGGAAGGATCCCTGCACCGCGGCCTAGTTTTTCCGAAGAAGCCCTGCGTTTGCAAGAGTAAATGAGGAATTCGTGGCAGGAAAGAGGAAGGAAAGAAAGTTTCTCTCCCTCTGCCTGCTTTGCTCAGAGGACTGGATGAAGTCAGGGAGTTCTCCCTTTCACTGAGAAACGTGCGGGCTGCTGTTGCCTGGGCGCTCTCTTCTTTGCAAAAGAGTCTGCAGTTCCACTCTTTGAACCGTGGAAAGGCGCCGGGCTCTGCTAAGATTTCCCCCGGCGCTTCGTTTGCCCTGGGCCAAAGCGAGCCTTCACAATAGCTGAACGCTAACACTGCATACTCGTTCCACTTCCAGAACCGGGCTACGGCGAGGCAGTTCTCCGGGGGAAAACGGCCCTTCGCGAAGGGCAGATCTGCCGAGCTCCTTGCGGGAAAGCGAAAGCAAAGGACGCTTTTCTCCCTCTAACCGCTTTCGTCAGAGGAACGGGGGAAGTCACAGTGTTCTTTCTCTCCCTGAGATACACACAATCTGACGTTGCCTCTGAGCTCCGTTGCTGGCAAGGAACTGAAAGTGACATACATTGCTGTGGGGCAACACAGGGCTCTGCTAGGATTTCTGTAGGCAGTGTGTTTTCCCTGGGCCTCACTGTAGCAACACTATCTCGCCAGGGCAACACTGCATGGCACTTCCTCTGCCAGGAGAGAGTAGCTGCTTTGTAGTTTGTGCTGGGAAACCTTGCTTTGGCAAGTGCGAATTGACCGCATTCAGGCAGAAAGAAAAGAGAATAGCAAGAGGCCTTTTCTCCCCGGCTGCTCTGCCAAGCCCTTCCAGCTCAAACTATGTCGTTGCTCCTCTGGAAGGATCCCTGCACCGCGGCCTAGTTTTTCCGAAGAAGCCCTGCGTTTGCAAGAGCAAATGAGGAATTCGTGGCAGGAAAGAGGAAGGAAAGAAAGTTTCTCTCCCTCTGCCTGCTTTGCTCAGAGGACTGGATGAAGTCAGGGACTTCTCCCTTTCACTGAGAAACGTGCGGGCTGCTGTTGCCTGGGCGCTCTCTTCTTTGCAAAAGAGTCTGCAGTTCCACGCTTTGAACCGTGGAAAGGCGCCGGGCTCTGCTAAGATTTCCCCCGGCGCTTCGTTTGCCCTGGGCCAAAGCGAGCCTTCACAATAGCTGAACGCTAACACTGCATACTCGTTCCACTTCCAGAACCGGGCTACGGCGAGGCAGTTCTCCGGGGGAAAACGGCCCTTCGCGAAGGGCAGATCTGCCGAGCTCCTTGCGGGAAAGCGAAAGCAAAGGACGCTTTTCTCCCTCTAACCGCTTTCGTCAGAGGAACGGGGGAAGTCACAGTGTTCTTTCTCTCCCTGAGATACACACAATCTGACGTTGCCTCTGAGCTCCGTTGCTGGCAAGGAACTGAAAGTGACATACATTGCTGTGGGGCAACACAGGGCTCTGCTAGGATTTCTGTAGGCAGTGTGTTTTCCCTGGGCCTCACTGTAGCAACACTATCTCGCCAGGGCAACACTGCATGGCACTTCCTCTGCCAGGAGAGAGTCGCTGCTTTGTAGTTTGTGCTGGGAAACCTTGCTTTGGCAAGTGCGAATTGACCGCATTCAGGCAGAAAGAAAAGAGAATAGCAAGAGGCCTTTTCTCCCCGGCTGCTCTGCCAAGCCCTTCCAGCTCAAACTATGTCGTTGCTCCTCTGGAAGGATCCCTGCACCGCGGCGTAGTTTTTCCGAAGAAGCCCTGCGTTTGCAAGAGCAAATGAGGAATTCGTGGCAGGAAAGAGGAAGGAAAGAAAGTTTCTCTCCCTCTGCCTGCTTTGCTCAGAGGACTGGATGAAGTCAGGGAGTTCTCCCTTTCACTGAGAAACGTGCGGGCTGCTGTTGCCTGGGCGCTCTCTTCTTTGCAAAAGAGTCTGCAGTTCCACGCTTTGAACCGTGGAAAGGCGCCGGGCTCTGCTAAGATTTCCCCCGGCGCTTCGTTTGCCCTGGGCCAAAGCGAGCCTTCACAATAGCTGAACGCTAACACTGCATACTCGTTCCACTTCCAGAACCGGGCTACGGCGAGGCAGTTCTCCGGGGGAAAACGGCCCTTCGCGAAGGGCAGATCTGCCGAGCTCCTTGCGGGAAAGCGAAAGCAAAGGACGCTTTTCTCCCTCTAACCGCTTTCGTCAGAGGAACGGGGGAAGTCACAGTGTTCTTTCTCTCCCTGAGATACAGACAATGTGACGCTGCCCCTGAGCTCCGTTGCTGGCAAGGAACTGAAAGTGACATACATTCCTGTGGGAAACTCAGGGCTCTGCTAGGATTTCTCTAGGCAGTGTGTTTTCCCTGGGCCTCACTGTAGCAACACTATCTCGCCAGGGCAACACTGCATGGCACTTCCTCTGCCAGGAGGGAGCTGCTGCTTTGTAGTTTGTGCTGGGAAACCTTGCTTTGGCAAGTGCGAATTGACCGCATTCAGGCAGAAAGAAAAGAGAATAGCAAGAGGCCTTTTCTCCCCGGCTGCTCTGCCAAGCCCTTCCAGCTCAAACTATGTCGTTGCTCCTCTGGAAGGATCCCTGCACCGCGGCCTAGTTTTTCCGAAGAAGCCCTGCGTTTGCAAGAGCAAATGAGGAATTCGTGGCAGGAAAGAGGAAGGAAAGAAAGTTTCTCTCCCTCTGCCTGCTTTGCTCAGAGGACTGGATGAAGTCAGGGACTTCTCCCTTTCACTGAGAAACGTGCGGGCTGCTGTTGCCTGGGCGCTCTCTTCTTTGCAAAAGAGTCTGCAGTTCCACGCTTTGAACCGTGGAAAGGCGCCGGGCTCTGCTAAGATTTCCCCCGGCGCTTCGTTTGCCCTGGGCCAAAGCGAGCCTTCACAATAGCTGAACGCTAACACTGCATACTCGTTCCACTTCCAGAACCGGGCTACGGCGAGGCAGTTCTCCGGGGGAAAACGGCCCTTCGCGAAGGGCAGATCTGCCGAGCTCCTTGCGGGAAAGCGAAAGCAAAGGACGCTTTTCTCCCTCTAACCGCTTTCGTCAGAGGAACGGGGGAAGTCACAGTGTTCTTTCTCTCCCTGAGATACAGACAATGTGACGCTGCCCCTGAGCTCCGTTGCTGGCAAGGAACTGAAAGTGACATACATTCCTGTGGGAAACTCAGGGCTCTGCTAGGATTTCTCTAGGCAGTGTGTTTTCCCTGGGCCTCACTGTAGCAACACTATCTCGCCAGGGCAACACTGCATGGCACTTCCTCTGCCAGGAGGGAGCTGCTGCTTTGTAGTTTGTGCTGGGAAACCTTGCTTTGGCAAGTGCGAATTGACCGCATTCAGGCAGAAAGAAAAGAGAATAGCAAGAGGCCTTTTCTCCCCGGCTGCTCTGCCAAGCCCTTCCAGCTCAAACTATGTCGTTGCTCCTCTGGAAGGATCCCTGCACCGCGGCGTAGTTTTTCCGAAGAAGCCCTGCGTTTGCAAGAGCAAATGAGGAATTCGTGGCAGGAAAGAGGAAGGAAAGAAAGTTTCTCTCCCTCTGCCTGCTTTGCTCAGAGGACTGGATGAAGTCAGGGACTTCTCCCTTTCACTGAGAAACGTGCGGGCTGCTGTTGCCTGGGCGCTCTCTTCTTTGCAAAAGAGTCTGCAGTTCCACGCTTTGAACCGTGGAAAGGCGCCGGGCTCTGCTAAGATTTCCCCCGGCGCTTCGTTTGCCCTGGGCCAAAGCGAGCCTTCACAATAGCTGAACGCTAACACTGCATACTCGTTCCACTTCCAGAACCGGGCTACGGCGAGGCAGTTCTCCGGGGGAAAACGGCCCTTCGCGAAGGGCAGATCTGCCGAGCTCCTTGCGGGAAAGCGAAAGCAAAGGACGCTTTTCTCCCTCTAACCGCTTTCGTCAGAGGAACGGGGGAAGTCACAGTGTTCTTTCTCTCCCTGAGATACACACAATCTGACGTTGCCTCTGAGCTCCGTTGCTGGCAAGGAACTGAAAGTGACATACATTGCTGTGGGGAAACACAGGGCTCTCCTAGGATTTCTGTAGGCAGTGTGTTTTCCCTGGGCCTCACTGTAGCAACACTATCTCGCCAGGGCAACACTGCATGGCACTTCCTCTGCCAGGAGAGAGTCGCTGCTTTGTAGTTTGTGCTGGGAAACCTTGCTTTGGCAAGTGCGAATGGACCGCATTCAGGCAGAAAGAAAAGAGAATAGCAAGAGGCCTTTTCTCCCCGGCTGCTCTGCCAAGCCCTTCCAGCTCAAACTATGTCGTTGCTCCTCTGGAAGGATCCCTGCACCGCGGCCTAGTTTTTCCGAAGAAGCCCTGCGTTTGCAAGAGCAAATGAGGAATTCGTGGCAGGAAAGAGGAAGGAAAGAAAGTTTCTCTCCCTCTGCCTGCTTTGCTCAGAGGACTGGATGAAGTCAGGGAGTTCTCCCTTTCACTGAGAAACGTGCGGGCTGCTGTTGCCTGGGCGCTCTCTTCTTTGCAAAAGAGTCTGCAGTTCCACGCTTTGAACCGTGGAAAGGCGCCGGGCTCTGCTAAGATTTCCCCCGGCGCTTCGTTTGCCCTGGGCCAAAGCGAGCCTTCACAATAGCTGAACGCTAACACTGCATACTCGTTCCACTTCCAGAACCGGGCTACGGCGAGGCAGTTCTCCGGGGGAAAACGGCCCTTCGCGAAGGGCAGATCTGCCGAGCTCATTGCGCGAAAGCGAAAGCAAAGGACGCTTTTCTCCCTCTAACCGCTTTCGTCAGAGGAACGGGGGAAGTCACAGTGTTCTTTCTCTCCCTGAGATACAGACAATGTGACGCTGCCCCTGAGCTCCGTTGCTGGCAAGGAACTGAAAGTGACATACATTCCTGTGGGAAACTCAGGGCTCTGCTAGGATTTCTCTAGGCAGTGTGTTTTCCCTGGGCCTCACTGTAGCAACACTATCTCGCCAGGGCAACACTGCATGGCACTTCCTCTGCCAGGAGGGAGCTGCTGCTTTGTAGTTTGTGCTGGGAAACCTTGCTTTGGCAAGTGCGAATTGACCGCATTCAGGCAGAAAGAAAAGAGAATAGCAAGAGGCCTTTTCTCCCCGGCTGCTCTGCCAAGCCCTTCCAGCTCAAACTATGTCGTTGCTCCTCTGGAAGGATCCCTGCACCGCGGCGTAGTTTTTCCGAAGAAGCCCTGCGTTTGCAAGAGCAAATGAGGAATTCGTGGCAGGAAAGAGGAAGGAAAGAAAGTTTCTCTCCCTCTGCCTGCTTTGCTCAGAGGACTGGATGAAGTCAGGGAGTTCTCCCTTTCACTGAGAAACGTGCGGGCTGCTGTTGCCTGGGCGCTCTCTTCTTTGCAAAAGAGTCTGCAGTTCCACGCTTTGAACCGTGGAAAGGCGCCGGGCTCTGCTAAGATTTCCCCCGGCGCTTCGTTTGCCCTGGGCCAAAGCGAGCCTTCACAATAGCTGAACGCTAACACTGCATACTCGTTCCACTTCCAGAACCGGGCTACGGCGAGGCAGTTCTCCGGGGGAAAACGGCCCTTCGCGAAGGGCAGATCTGCCGAGCTCCTTGCGGGAAAGCGAAAGCAAAGGACGCTTTTCTCCCTCTAACCGCTTTCGTCAGAGGAACGGGGGAAGTCACAGTGTTCTTTCTCTCCCTGAGATACAGACAATGTGACGCTGCCCCTGAGCTCCGTTGCTGGCAAGGAACTGAAAGTGACATACATTCCTGTGGGAAACTCAGGGCTCTGCTAGGATTTCTCTAGGCAGTGTGTTTTCCCTGGGCCTCACTGTAGCAACACTATCTCGCCAGGGCAACACTGCATGGCACTTCCTCTGCCAGGAGGGAGCTGCTGCTTTGTAGTTTGTGCTGGGAAACCTTGCTTTGGCAAGTGCGAATTGACCGCATTCAGGCAGAAAGAAAAGAGAATAGCAAGAGGCCTTTTCTCCCCGGCTGCTCTGCCAAGCCCTTCCAGCTCAAACTATGTCGTTGCTCCTCTGGAAGGATCCCTGCACCGCGGCCTAGTTTTTCCGAAGAAGCCCTGCGTTTGCAAGAGCAAATGAGGAATTCGTGGCAGGAAAGAGGAAGGAAAGAAAGTTTCTCTCCCTCTGCCTGCTTTGCTCAGAGGACTGGATGAAGTCAGGGACTTCTCCCTTTCACTGAGAAACGTGCGGGCTGCTGTTGCCTGGGCGCTCTCTTCTTTGCAAAAGAGTCTGCAGTTCCACGCTTTGAACCGTGGAAAGGCGCCGGGCTCTGCTAAGATTTCCCCCGGCGCTTCGTTTGCCCTGGGCCAAAGCGAGCCTTCACAATAGCTGAACGCTAACACTGCATACTCGTTCCACTTCCAGAACCGGGCTACGGCGAGGCAGTTCTCCGGGGGAAAACGGCCCTTCGCGAAGGGCAGATCTGCCGAGCTCCTTGCGGGAAAGCGAAAGCAAAGGACGCTTTTCTCCCTCTAACCGCTTTCGTCAGAGGAACGGGGGAAGTCACAGTGTTCTTTCTCTCCCTGAGATACAGACAATGTGACGCTGCCCCTGAGCTCCGTTGCTGGCAAGGAACTGAAAGTGACATACATTCCTGTGGGAAACTCAGGGCTCTGCTAGGATTTCTCTAGGCAGTGTGTTTTCCCTGGGCCTCACTGTAGCAACACTATCTCGCCAGGGCAACACTGCATGGCACTTCCTCTGCCAGGAGGGAGCTGCTGCTTTGTAGTTTGTGCTGGGAAACCTTGCTTTGGCAAGTGCGAATTGACCGCATTCAGGCAGAAAGAAAAGAGAATAGCAAGAGGCCTTTTCTCCCCGGCTGCTCTGCCAAGCCCTTCCAGCTCAAACTATGTCGTTGCTCCTCTGGAAGGATCCCTGCACCGCGGCGTAGTTTTTCCGAAGAAGCCCTGCGTTTGCAAGAGCAAATGAGGAATTCGTGGCAGGAAAGAGGAAGGAAAGAAAGTTTCTCTCCCTCTGCCTGCTTTGCTCAGAGGACTGGATGAAGTCAGGGACTTCTCCCTTTCACTGAGAAACGTGCGGGCTGCTGTTGCCTGGGCGCTCTCTTCTTTGCAAAAGAGTCTGCAGTTCCACGCTTTGAACCGTGGAAAGGCGCCGGGCTCTGCTAAGATTTCCCCCGGCGCTTCGTTTGCCCTGGGCCAAAGCGAGCCTTCACAATAGCTGAACGCTAACACTGCATACTCGTTCCACTTCCAGAACCGGGCTACGGCGAGGCAGTTCTCCGGGGGAAAACGGCCCTTCGCGAAGGGCAGATCTGCCGAGCTCCTTGCGGGAAAGCGAAAGCAAAGGACGCTTTTCTCCCTCTAACCGCTTTCGTCAGAGGAACGGGGGAAGTCACAGTGTTCTTTCTCTCCCTGAGATACACACAATCTGACGTTGCCTCTGAGCTCCGTTGCTGGCAAGGAACTGAAAGTGACATACATTGCTGTGGGGAAACACAGGGCTCTCCTAGGATTTCTGTAGGCAGTGTGTTTTCCCTGGGCCTCACTGTAGCAACACTATCTCGCCAGGGCAACACTGCATGGCACTTCCTCTGCCAGGAGAGAGTCGCTGCTTTGTAGTTTGTGCTGGGAAACCTTGCTTTGGCAAGTGCGAATGGACCGCATTCAGGCAGAAAGAAAAGAGAATAGCAAGAGGCCTTTTCTCCCCGGCTGCTCTGCCAAGCCCTTCCAGCTCAAACTATGTCGTTGCTCCTCTGGAAGGATCCCTGCACCGCGGCCTAGTTTTTCCGAAGAAGCCCTGCGTTTGCAAGAGCAAATGAGGAATTCGTGGCAGGAAAGAGGAAGGAAAGAAAGTTTCTCTCCCTCTGCCTGCTTTGCTCAGAGGACTGGATGAAGTCAGGGAGTTCTCCCTTTCACTGAGAAACGTGCGGGCTGCTGTTGCCTGGGCGCTCTCTTCTTTGCAAAAGAGTCTGCAGTTCCACGCTTTGAACCGTGGAAAGGCGCCGGGCTCTGCTAAGATTTCCCCCGGCGCTTCGTTTGCCCTGGGCCAAAGCGAGCCTTCACAATAGCTGAACGCTAACACTGCATACTCGTTCCACTTCCAGAACCGGGCTACGGCGAGGCAGTTCTCCGGGGGAAAACGGCCCTTCGCGAAGGGCAGATCTGCCGAGCTCATTGCGCGAAAGCGAAAGCAAAGGACGCTTTTCTCCCTCTAACCGCTTTCGTCAGAGGAACGGGGGAAGTCACAGTGTTCTTTCTCTCCCTGAGATACAGACAATGTGACGCTGCCCCTGAGCTCCGTTGCTGGCAAGGAACTGAAAGTGACATACATTCCTGTGGGAAACTCAGGGCTCTGCTAGGATTTCTCTAGGCAGTGTGTTTTCCCTGGGCCTCACTGTAGCAACACTATCTCGCCAGGGCAACACTGCATGGCACTTCCTCTGCCAGGAGGGAGCTGCTGCTTTGTAGTTTGTGCTGGGAAACCTTGCTTTGGCAAGTGCGAATTGACCGCATTCAGGCAGAAAGAAAAGAGAATAGCAAGAGGCCTTTTCTCCCCGGCTGCTCTGCCAAGCCCTTCCAGCTCAAACTATGTCGTTGCTCCTCTGGAAGGATCCCTGCACCGCGGCGTAGTTTTTCCGAAGAAGCCCTGCGTTTGCAAGAGCAAATGAGGAATTCGTGGCAGGAAAGAGGAAGGAAAGAAAGTTTCTCTCCCTCTGCCTGCTTTGCTCAGAGGACTGGATGAAGTCAGGGAGTTCTCCCTTTCACTGAGAAACGTGCGGGCTGCTGTTGCCTGGGCGCTCTCTTCTTTGCAAAAGAGTCTGCAGTTCCACGCTTTGAACCGTGGAAAGGCGCCGGGCTCTGCTAAGATTTCCCCCGGCGCTTCGTTTGCCCTGGGCCAAAGCGAGCCTTCACAATAGCTGAACGCTAACACTGCATACTCGTTCCACTTCCAGAACCGGGCTACGGCGAGGCAGTTCTCCGGGGGAAAACGGCCCTTCGCGAAGGGCAGATCTGCCGAGCTCCTTGCGGGAAAGCGAAAGCAAAGGACGCTTTTCTCCCTCTAACCGCTTTCGTCAGAGGAACGGGGGAAGTCACAGTGTTCTTTCTCTCCCTGAGATACACACAATCTGACGTTGCCTCTGAGCTCCGTTGCTGGCAAGGAACTGAAAGTGACATACATTGCTGTGGGGCAACACAGGGCTCTGCTAGGATTTCTGTAGGCAGTGTGTTTTCCCTGGGCCTCACTGTAGCAACACTATCTCGCCAGGGCAACACTGCATGGCACTTCCTCTGCCAGGAGGGAGCTGCTGCTTTGTAGTTTGTGCTGGGAAACCTTGCTTTGGCAAGTGCGAATTGACCGCATTCAGGCAGAAAGAAAAGAGAATAGCAAGAGGCCTTTTCTCCCCGGCTGCTCTGCCAAGCCCTTCCAGCTCAAACTATGTCGTTGCTCCTCTGGAAGGATCCCTGCACCGCGGCCTAGTTTTTCCGAAGAAGCCCTGCGTTTGCAAGAGCAAATGAGGAATTCGTGGCAGGAAAGAGGAAGGAAAGAAAGTTTCTCTCCCTCTGCCTGCTTTGCTCAGAGGACTGGATGAAGTCAGGGAGTTCTCCCTTTCACTGAGAAACGTGCGGGCTGCTGTTGCCTGGGCGCTCTCTTCTTTGCAAAAGAGTCTGCAGTTCCACGCTTTGAACCGTGGAAAGGCGCCGGGCTCTGCTAAGATTTCCCCCGGCGCTTCGTTTGCCCTGGGCCAAAGCGAGCCTTCACAATAGCTGAACGCTAACACTGCATACTCGTTCCACTTCCAGAACCGGGCTACGGCGAGGCAGTTCTCCGGGGGAAAACGGCCCTTCGCGAAGGGCAGATCTGCCGAGCTCCTTGCGGGAAAGCGAAAGCAAAGGACGCTTTTCTCCCTCTAACCGCTTTCGTCAGAGGAACGGGGGAAGTCACAGTGTTCTTTCTCTCCCTGAGATACAGACAATGTGACGCTGCCCCTGAGCTCCGTTGCTGGCAAGGAACTGAAAGTGACATACATTCCTGTGGGAAACTCAGGGCTCTGCTAGGATTTCTCTAGGCAGTGTGTTTTCCCTGGGCCTCACTGTAGCAACACTATCTCGCCAGGGCAACACTGCATGGCACTTCCTCTGCCAGGAGGGAGCTGCTGCTTTGTAGTTTGTGCTGGGAAACCTTGCTTTGGCAAGTGCGAATTGACCGCATTCAGGCAGAAAGAAAAGAGAATAGCAAGAGGCCTTTTCTCCCCGGCTGCTCTGCCAAGCCCTTCCAGCTCAAACTATGTCGTTGCTCCTCTGGAAGGATCCCTGCACCGCGGCGTAGTTTTTCCGAAGAAGCCCTGCGTTTGCAAGAGCAAATGAGGAATTCGTGGCAGGAAAGAGGAAGGAAAGAAAGTTTCTCTCCCTCTGCCTGCTTTGCTCAGAGGACTGGATGAAGTCAGGGACTTCTCCCTTTCACTGAGAAACGTGCGGGCTGCTGTTGCCTGGGCGCTCTCTTCTTTGCAAAAGAGTCTGCAGTTCCACGCTTTGAACCGTGGAAAGGCGCCGGGCTCTGCTAAGATTTCCCCCGGCGCTTCGTTTGCCCTGGGCCAAAGCGAGCCTTCACAATAGCTGAACGCTAACACTGCATACTCGTTCCACTTCCAGAACCGGGCTACGGCGAGGCAGTTCTCCGGGGGAAAACGGCCCTTCGCGAAGGGCAGATCTGCCGAGCTCCTTGCGGGAAAGCGAAAGCAAAGGACGCTTTTCTCCCTCTAACCGCTTTCGTCAGAGGAACGGGGGAAGTCACAGTGTTCTTTCTCTCCCTGAGATACACACAATCTGACGTTGCCTCTGAGCTCCGTTGCTGGCAAGGAACTGAAAGTGACATACATTGCTGTGGGGAAACACAGGGCTCTCCTAGGATTTCTGTAGGCAGTGTGTTTTCCCTGGGCCTCACTGTAGCAACACTATCTCGCCAGGGCAACACTGCATGGCACTTCCTCTGCCAGGAGAGAGTCGCTGCTTTGTAGTTTGTGCTGGGAAACCTTGCTTTGGCAAGTGCGAATGGACCGCATTCAGGCAGAAAGAAAAGAGAATAGCAAGAGGCCTTTTCTCCCCGGCTGCTCTGCCAAGCCCTTCCAGCTCAAACTATGTCGTTGCTCCTCTGGAAGGATCCCTGCACCGCGGCGTAGTTTTTCCGAAGAAGCCCTGCGTTTGCAAGAGCAAATGAGGAATTCGTGGCAGGAAAGAGGAAGGAAAGAAAGTTTCTCTCCCTCTGCCTGCTTTGCTCAGAGGACTGGATGAAGTCAGGGAGTTCTCCCTTTCACTGAGAAACGTGCGGGCTGCTGTTGCCTGGGCGCTCTCTTCTTTGCAAAAGAGTCTGCAGTTCCACGCTTTGAACCGTGGAAAGGCGCCGGGCTCTGCTAAGATTTCCCCCGGCGCTTCGTTTGCCCTGGGCCAAAGCGAGCCTTCACAATAGCTGAACGCTAACACTGCATACTCGTTCCACTTCCAGAACCGGGCTACGGCGAGGCAGTTCTCCGGGGGAAAACGGCCCTTCGCGAAGGGCAGATCTGCCGAGCTCATTGCGCGAAAGCGAAAGCAAAGGACGCTTTTCTCCCTCTAACCGCTTTCGTCAGAGGAACGGGGGAAGTCACAGTGTTCTTTCTCTCCCTGAGATACAGACAATGTGACGCTGCCCCTGAGCTCCGTTGCTGGCAAGGAACTGAAAGTGACATACATTCCTGTGGGAAACTCAGGGCTCTGCTAGGATTTCTCTAGGCAGTGTGTTTTCCCTGGGCCTCACTGTAGCAACACTATCTCGCCAGGGCAACACTGCATGGCACTTCCTCTGCCAGGAGGGAGCTGCTGCTTTGTAGTTTGTGCTGGGAAACCTTGCTTTGGCAAGTGCGAATTGACCGCATTCAGGCAGAAAGAAAAGAGAATAGCAAGAGGCCTTTTCTCCCCGGCTGCTCTGCCAAGCCCTTCCAGCTCAAACTATGTCGTTGCTCCTCTGGAAGGATCCCTGCACCGCGGCGTAGTTTTTCCGAAGAAGCCCTGCGTTTGCAAGAGCAAATGAGGAATTCGTGGCAGGAAAGAGGAAGGAAAGAAAGTTTCTCTCCCTCTGCCTGCTTTGCTCAGAGGACTGGATGAAGTCAGGGACTTCTCCCTTTCACTGAGAAACGTGCGGGCTGCTGTTGCCTGGGCGCTCTCTTCTTTGCAAAAGAGTCTGCAGTTCCACGCTTTGAACCGTGGAAAGGCGCCGGGCTCTGCTAAGATTTCCCCCGGCGCTTCGTTTGCCCTGGGCCAAAGCGAGCCTTCACAATAGCTGAACGCTAACACTGCATACTCGTTCCACTTCCAGAACCGGGCTACGGCGAGGCAGTTCTCCGGGGGAAAACGGCCCTTCGCGAAGGGCAGATCTGCCGAGCTCCTTGCGGGAAAGCGAAAGCAAAGGACGCTTTTCTCCCTCTAACCGCTTTCGTCAGAGGAACGGGGGAAGTCACAGTGTTCTTTCTCTCCCTGAGATACACACAATCTGACGTTGCCTCTGAGCTCCGTTGCTGGCAAGGAACTGAAAGTGACATACATTGCTGTGGGGCAACACAGGGCT
Organism: Elephas maximus indicus; assembly: GCF_024166365.1. Classification (NCBI taxonomy): domain Eukaryota; kingdom Metazoa; phylum Chordata; class Mammalia; order Proboscidea; family Elephantidae; genus Elephas; species Elephas maximus. The sequence continues at coordinate 4,513,815 of NC_064831.1, forward strand.
CTCCTAGGATTTCTGTAGGCAGTGTGTTTTCCCTGGGCCTCACTGTAGCAACACTATCTCGCCAGGGCAACACTGCATGGCACTTCCTCTGCCAGGAGAGAGTCGCTGCTTTGTAGTTTGTGCTGGGAAACCTTGCTTTGGCAAGTGCGAATTGACCGCATTCAGGCAGAAAGAAAAGAGAATAGCAAGAGGCCTTTTCTCCCCGGCTGCTCTGCCAAGCCCTTCCAGCTCAAACTATGTCGTTGCTCCTCTGGAAGGATCCCTGCACCGCGGCGTAGTTTTTCCGAAGAAGCCCTGCGTTTGCAAGAGCAAATGAGGAATTCGTGGCAGGAAAGAGGAAGGAAAGAAAGTTTCTCTCCCTCTGCCTGCTTTGCTCAGAGGACTGGATGAAGTCAGGGACTTCTCCCTTTCACTGAGAAACGTGCGGGCTGCTGTTGCCTGGGCGCTCTCTTCTTTGCAAAAGAGTCTGCAGTTCCACGCTTTGAACCGTGGAAAGGCGCCGGGCTCTGCTAAGATTTCCCCCGGCGCTTCGTTTGCCCTGGGCCAAAGCGAGCCTTCACAATAGCTGAACGCTAACACTGCATACTCGTTCCACTTCCAGAACCGGGCTACGGCGAGGCAGTTCTCCGGGGGAAAACGGCCCTTCGCGAAGGGCAGATCTGCCGAGCTCATTGCGCGAAAGCGAAAGCAAAGGACGCTTTTCTCCCTCTAACCGCTTTCGTCAGAGGAACGGGGGAAGTCACAGTGTTCTTTCTCTCCCTGAGATACAGACAATGTGACGCTGCCCCTGAGCTCCGTTGCTGGCAAGGAACTGAAAGTGACATACATTCCTGTGGGAAACTCAGGGCTCTGCTAGGATTTCTCTAGGCAGTGTGTTTTCCCTGGGCCTCACTGTAGCAACACTATCTCGCCAGGGCAACACTGCATGGCACTTCCTCTGCCAGGAGGGAGCTGCTGCTTTGTAGTTTGTGCTGGGAAACCTTGCTTTGGCAAGTGCGAATTGACCGCATTCAGGCAGAAAGAAAAGAGAATAGCAAGAGGCCTTTTCTCCCCGGCTGCTCTGCCAAGCCCTTCCAGCTCAAACTATGTCGTTGCTCCTCTGGAAGGATCCCTGCACCGCGGCGTAGTTTTTCCGAAGAAGCCCTGCGTTTGCAAGAGCAAATGAGGAATTCGTGGCAGGAAAGAGGAAGGAAAGAAAGTTTCTCTCCCTCTGCCTGCTTTGCTCAGAGGACTGGATGAAGTCAGGGACTTCTCCCTTTCACTGAGAAACGTGCGGGCTGCTGTTGCCTGGGCGCTCTCTTCTTTGCAAAAGAGTCTGCAGTTCCACGCTTTGAACCGTGGAAAGGCGCCGGGCTCTGCTAAGATTTCCCCCGGCGCTTCGTTTGCCCTGGGCCAAAGCGAGCCTTCACAATAGCTGAACGCTAACACTGCATACTCGTTCCACTTCCAGAACCGGGCTACGGCGAGGCAGTTCTCCGGGGGAAAACGGCCCTTCGCGAAGGGCAGATCTGCCGAGCTCCTTGCGGGAAAGCGAAAGCAAAGGACGCTTTTCTCCCTCTAACCGCTTTCGTCAGAGGAACGGGGGAAGTCACAGTGTTCTTTCTCTCCCTGAGATACACACAATCTGACGTTGCCTCTGAGCTCCGTTGCTGGCAAGGAACTGAAAGTGACATACATTGCTGTGGGGCAACACAGGGCTCTGCTAGGATTTCTGTAGGCAGTGTGTTTTCCCTGGGCCTCACTGTAGCAACACTATCTCGCCAGGGCAACACTGCATGGCACTTCCTCTGCCAGGAGAGAGTCGCTGCTTTGTAGTTTGTGCTGGGAAACCTTGCTTTGGCAAGTGCGAATTGACCGCATTCAGGCAGAAAGAAAAGAGAATAGCAAGAGGCCTTTTCTCCCCGGCTGCTCTGCCAAGCCCTTCCAGCTCAAACTATGTCGTTGCTCCTCTGGAAGGATCCCTGCACCGCGGCCTAGTTTTTCCGAAGAAGCCCTGCGTTTGCAAGAGCAAATGAGGAATTCGTGGCAGGAAAGAGGAAGGAAAGAAAGTTTCTCTCCCTCTGCCTGCTTTGCTCAGAGGACTGGATGAAGTCAGGGACTTCTCCCTTTCACTGAGAAACGTGCGGGCTGCTGTTGCCTGGGCGCTCTCTTCTTTGCAAAAGAGTCTGCAGTTCCACGCTTTGAACCGTGGAAAGGCGCCGGGCTCTGCTAAGATTTCCCCCGGCGCTTCGTTTGCCCTGGGCCAAAGCGAGCCTTCACAATAGCTGAACGCTAACACTGCATACTCGTTCCACTTCCAGAACCGGGCTACGGCGAGGCAGTTCTCCGGGGGAAAACGGCCCTTCGCGAAGGGCAGATCTGCCGAGCTCCTTGCGGGAAAGCGAAAGCAAAGGACGCTTTTCTCCCTCTAACCGCTTTCGTCAGAGGAACGGGGGAAGTCACAGTGTTCTTTCTCTCCCTGAGATACAGACAATGTGACGCTGCCCCTGAGCTCCGTTGCTGGCAAGGAACTGAAAGTGACATACATTCCTGTGGGAAACTCAGGGCTCTGCTAGGATTTCTCTAGGCAGTGTGTTTTCCCTGGGCCTCACTGTAGCAACACTATCTCGCCAGGGCAACACTGCATGGCACTTCCTCTGCCAGGAGGGAGCTGCTGCTTTGTAGTTTGTGCTGGGAAACCTTGCTTTGGCAAGTGCGAATTGACCGCATTCAGGCAGAAAGAAAAGAGAATAGCAAGAGGCCTTTTCTCCCCGGCTGCTCTGCCAAGCCCTTCCAGCTCAAACTATGTCGTTGCTCCTCTGGAAGGATCCCTGCACCGCGGCCTAGTTTTTCCGAAGAAGCCCTGCGTTTGCAAGAGCAAATGAGGAATTCGTGGCAGGAAAGAGGAAGGAAAGAAAGTTTCTCTCCCTCTGCCTGCTTTGCTCAGAGGACTGGATGAAGTCAGGGACTTCTCCCTTTCACTGAGAAACGTGCGGGCTGCTGTTGCCTGGGCGCTCTCTTCTTTGCAAAAGAGTCTGCAGTTCCACGCTTTGAACCGTGGAAAGGCGCCGGGCTCTGCTAAGATTTCCCCCGGCGCTTCGTTTGCCCTGGGCCAAAGCGAGCCTTCACAATAGCTGAACGCTAACACTGCATACTCGTTCCACTTCCAGAACCGGGCTACGGCGAGGCAGTTCTCCGGGGGAAAACGGCCCTTCGCGAAGGGCAGATCTGCCGAGCTCCTTGCGGGAAAGCGAAAGCAAAGGACGCTTTTCTCCCTCTAACCGCTTTCGTCAGAGGAACGGGGGAAGTCACAGTGTTCTTTCTCTCCCTGAGATACACACAATCTGACGTTGCCTCTGAGCTCCGTTGCTGGCAAGGAACTGAAAGTGACATACATTGCTGTGGGGAAACACAGGGCTCTCCTAGGATTTCTGTAGGCAGTGTGTTTTCCCTGGGCCTCACTGTAGCAACACTATCTCGCCAGGGCAACACTGCATGGCACTTCCTCTGCCAGGAGAGAGTCGCTGCTTTGTAGTTTGTGCTGGGAAACCTTGCTTTGGCAAGTGCGAATGGACCGCATTCAGGCAGAAAGAAAAGAGAATAGCAAGAGGCCTTTTCTCCCCGGCTGCTCTGCCAAGCCCTTCCAGCTCAAACTATGTCGTTGCTCCTCTGGAAGGATCCCTGCACCGCGGCGTAGTTTTTCCGAAGAAGCCCTGCGTTTGCAAGAGCAAATGAGGAATTCGTGGCAGGAAAGAGGAAGGAAAGAAAGTTTCTCTCCCTCTGCCTGCTTTGCTCAGAGGACTGGATGAAGTCAGGGAGTTCTCCCTTTCACTGAGAAACGTGCGGGCTGCTGTTGCCTGGGCGCTCTCTTCTTTGCAAAAGAGTCTGCAGTTCCACGCTTTGAACCGTGGAAAGGCGCCGGGCTCTGCTAAGATTTCCCCCGGCGCTTCGTTTGCCCTGGGCCAAAGCGAGCCTTCACAATAGCTGAACGCTAACACTGCATACTCGTTCCACTTCCAGAACTGGGCTACGGCGAGGCAGTTCTCCGGGGGAAAACGGCCCTTCGCGAAGGGCAGATCTGCCGAGCTCATTGCGCGAAAGCGAAAGCAAAGGACGCTTTTCTCCCTCTAACCGCTTTCGTCAGAGGAACGGGGGAAGTCACAGTGTTCTTTCTCTCCCTGAGATACAGACAATGTGACGCTGCCCCTGAGCTCCGTTGCTGGCAAGGAACTGAAAGTGACATACATTCCTGTGGGAAACTCAGGGCTCTGCTAGGATTTCTCTAGGCAGTGTGTTTTCCCTGGGCCTCACTGTAGCAACACTATCTCGCCAGGGCAACACTGCATGGCACTTCCTCTGCCAGGAGGGAGCTGCTGCTTTGTAGTTTGTGCTGGGAAACCTTGCTTTGGCAAGTGCGAATTGACCGCATTCAGGCAGAAAGAAAAGAGAATAGCAAGAGGCCTTTTCTCCCCGGCTGCTCTGCCAAGCCCTTCCAGCTCAAACTATGTCGTTGCTCCTCTGGAAGGATCCCTGCACCGCGGCGTAGTTTTTCCGAAGAAGCCCTGCGTTTGCAAGAGCAAATGAGGAATTCGTGGCAGGAAAGAGGAAGGAAAGAAAGTTTCTCTCCCTCTGCCTGCTTTGCTCAGAGGACTGGATGAAGTCAGGGACTTCTCCCTTTCACTGAGAAACGTGCGGGCTGCTGTTGCCTGGGCGCTCTCTTCTTTGCAAAAGAGTCTGCAGTTCCACGCTTTGAACCGTGGAAAGGCGCCGGGCTCTGCTAAGATTTCCCCCGGCGCTTCGTTTGCCCTGGGCCAAAGCGAGCCTTCACAATAGCTGAACGCTAACACTGCATACTCGTTCCACTTCCAGAACCGGGCTACGGCGAGGCAGTTCTCCGGGGGAAAACGGCCCTTCGCGAAGGGCAGATCTGCCGAGCTCCTTGCGGGAAAGCGAAAGCAAAGGACGCTTTTCTCCCTCTAACCGCTTTCGTCAGAGGAACGGGGGAAGTCACAGTGTTCTTTCTCTCCCTGAGATACACACAATCTGACGTTGCCTCTGAGCTCCGTTGCTGGCAAGGAACTGAAAGTGACATACATTGCTGTGGGGAAACACAGGGCTCTCCTAGGATTTCTGTAGGCAGTGTGTTTTCCCTGGGCCTCACTGTAGCAACACTATCTCGCCAGGGCAACACTGCATGGCACTTCCTCTGCCAGGAGAGAGTCGCTGCTTTGTAGTTTGTGCTGGGAAACCTTGCTTTGGCAAGTGCGAATTGACCGCATTCAGGCAGAAAGAAAAGAGAATAGCAAGAGGCCTTTTCTCCCCGGCTGCTCTGCCAAGCCCTTCCAGCTCAAACTATGTCGTTGCTCCTCTGGAAGGATCCCTGCACCGCGGCGTAGTTTTTCCGAAGAAGCCCTGCGTTTGCAAGAGCAAATGAGGAATTCGTGGCAGGAAAGAGGAAGGAAAGAAAGTTTCTCTCCCTCTGCCTGCTTTGCTCAGAGGACTGGATGAAGTCAGGGAGTTCTCCCTTTCACTGAGAAACGTGCGGGCTGCTGTTGCCTGGGCGCTCTCTTCTTTGCAAAAGAGTCTGCAGTTCCACGCTTTGAACCGTGGAAAGGCGCCGGGCTCTGCTAAGATTTCCCCCGGCGCTTCGTTTGCCCTGGGCCAAAGCGAGCCTTCACAATAGCTGAACGCTAACACTGCATACTCGTTCCACTTCCAGAACCGGGCTACGGCGAGGCAGTTCTCCGGGGGAAAACGGCCCTTCGCGAAGGGCAGATCTGCCGAGCTCATTGCGCGAAAGCGAAAGCAAAGGACGCTTTTCTCCCTCTAACCGCTTTCGTCAGAGGAACGGGGGAAGTCACAGTGTTCTTTCTCTCCCTGAGATACAGACAATGTGACGCTGCCCCTGAGCTCCGTTGCTGGCAAGGAACTGAAAGTGACATACATTCCTGTGGGAAACTCAGGGCTCTGCTAGGATTTCTCTAGGCAGTGTGTTTTCCCTGGGCCTCACTGTAGCAACACTATCTCGCCAGGGCAACACTGCATGGCACTTCCTCTGCCAGGAGGGAGCTGCTGCTTTGTAGTTTGTGCTGGGAAACCTTGCTTTGGCAAGTGCGAATTGACCGCATTCAGGCAGAAAGAAAAGAGAATAGCAAGAGGCCTTTTCTCCCCGGCTGCTCTGCCAAGCCCTTCCAGCTCAAACTATGTCGTTGCTCCTCTGGAAGGATCCCTGCACCGCGGCGTAGTTTTTCCGAAGAAGCCCTGCGTTTGCAAGAGCAAATGAGGAATTCGTGGCAGGAAAGAGGAAGGAAAGAAAGTTTCTCTCCCTCTGCCTGCTTTGCTCAGAGGACTGGATGAAGTCAGGGACTTCTCCCTTTCACTGAGAAACGTGCGGGCTGCTGTTGCCTGGGCGCTCTCTTCTTTGCAAAAGAGTCTGCAGTTCCACGCTTTGAACCGTGGAAAGGCGCCGGGCTCTGCTAAGATTTCCCCCGGCGCTTCGTTTGCCCTGGGCCAAAGCGAGCCTTCACAATAGCTGAACGCTAACACTGCATACTCGTTCCACTTCCAGAACCGGGCTACGGCGAGGCAGTTCTCCGGGGGAAAACGGCCCTTCGCGAAGGGCAGATCTGCCGAGCTCATTGCGCGAAAGCGAAAGCAAAGGACGCTTTTCTCCCTCTAACCGCTTTCGTCAGAGGAACGGGGGAAGTCACAGTGTTCTTTCTCTCCCTGAGATACAGACAATGTGACGCTGCCCCTGAGCTCCGTTGCTGGCAAGGAACTGAAAGTGACATACATTCCTGTGGGAAACTCAGGGCTCTGCTAGGATTTCTCTAGGCAGTGTGTTTTCCCTGGGCCTCACTGTAGCAACACTATCTCGCCAGGGCAACACTGCATGGCACTTCCTCTGCCAGGAGGGAGCTGCTGCTTTGTAGTTTGTGCTGGGAAACCTTGCTTTGGCAAGTGCGAATTGACCGCATTCAGGCAGAAAGAAAAGAGAATAGCAAGAGGCCTTTTCTCCCCGGCTGCTCTGCCAAGCCCTTCCAGCTCAAACTATGTCGTTGCTCCTCTGGAAGGATCCCTGCACCGCGGCGTAGTTTTTCCGAAGAAGCCCTGCGTTTGCAAGAGCAAATGAGGAATTCGTGGCAGGAAAGAGGAAGGAAAGAAAGTTTCTCTCCCTCTGCCTGCTTTGCTCAGAGGACTGGATGAAGTCAGGGAGTTCTCCCTTTCACTGAGAAACGTGCGGGCTGCTGTTGCCTGGGCGCTCTCTTCTTTGCAAAAGAGTCTGCAGTTCCACGCTTTGAACCGTGGAAAGGCGCCGGGCTCTGCTAAGATTTCCCCCGGCGCTTCGTTTGCCCTGGGCCAAAGCGAGCCTTCACAATAGCTGAACGCTAACACTGCATACTCGTTCCACTTCCAGAACCGGGCTACGGCGAGGCAGTTCTCCGGGGGAAAACGGCCCTTCGCGAAGGGCAGATCTGCCGAGCTCCTTGCGGGAAAGCGAAAGCAAAGGACGCTTTTCTCCCTCTAACCGCTTTCGTCAGAGGAACGGGGGAAGTCACAGTGTTCTTTCTCTCCCTGAGATACACACAATCTGACGTTGCCTCTGAGCTCCGTTGCTGGCAAGGAACTGAAAGTGACATACATTGCTGTGGGGCAACACAGGGCTCTGCTAGGATTTCTGTAGGCAGTGTGTTTTCCCTGGGCCTCACTGTAGCAACACTATCTCGCCAGGGCAACACTGCATGGCACTTCCTCTGCCAGGAGGGAGCTGCTGCTTTGTAGTTTGTGCTGGGAAACCTTGCTTTGGCAAGTGCGAATTGACCGCATTCAGGCAGAAAGAAAAGAGAATAGCAAGAGGCCTTTTCTCCCCGGCTGCTCTGCCAAGCCCTTCCAGCTCAAACTATGTCGTTGCTCCTCTGGAAGGATCCCTGCACCGCGGCCTAGTTTTTCCGAAGAAGCCCTGCGTTTGCAAGAGCAAATGAGGAATTCGTGGCAGGAAAGAGGAAGGAAAGAAAGTTTCTCTCCCTCTGCCTGCTTTGCTCAGAGGACTGGATGAAGTCAGGGAGTTCTCCCTTTCACTGAGAAACGTGCGGGCTGCTGTTGCCTGGGCGCTCTCTTCTTTGCAAAAGAGTCTGCAGTTCCACGCTTTGAACCGTGGAAAGGCGCCGGGCTCTGCTAAGATTTCCCCCGGCGCTTCGTTTGCCCTGGGCCAAAGCGAGCCTTCACAATAGCTGAACGCTAACACTGCATACTCGTTCCACTTCCAGAACCGGGCTACGGCGAGGCAGTTCTCCGGGGGAAAACGGCCCTTCGCGAAGGGCAGATCTGCCGAGCTCCTTGCGGGAAAGCGAAAGCAAAGGACGCTTTTCTCCCTCTAACCGCTTTCGTCAGAGGAACGGGGGAAGTCACAGTGTTCTTTCTCTCCCTGAGATACAGACAATGTGACGCTGCCCCTGAGCTCCGTTGCTGGCAAGGAACTGAAAGTGACATACATTCCTGTGGGAAACTCAGGGCTCTGCTAGGATTTCTCTAGGCAGTGTGTTTTCCCTGGGCCTCACTGTAGCAACACTATCTCGCCAGGGCAACACTGCATGGCACTTCCTCTGCCAGGAGGGAGCTGCTGCTTTGTAGTTTGTGCTGGGAAACCTTGCTTTGGCAAGTGCGAATTGACCGCATTCAGGCAGAAAGAAAAGAGAATAGCAAGAGGCCTTTTCTCCCCGGCTGCTCTGCCAAGCCCTTCCAGCTCAAACTATGTCGTTGCTCCTCTGGAAGGATCCCTGCACCGCGGCGTAGTTTTTCCGAAGAAGCCCTGCGTTTGCAAGAGCAAATGAGGAATTCGTGGCAGGAAAGAGGAAGGAAAGAAAGTTTCTCTCCCTCTGCCTGCTTTGCTCAGAGGACTGGATGAAGTCAGGGACTTCTCCCTTTCACTGAGAAACGTGCGGGCTGCTGTTGCCTGGGCGCTCTCTTCTTTGCAAAAGAGTCTGCAGTTCCACGCTTTGAACCGTGGAAAGGCGCCGGGCTCTGCTAAGATTTCCCCCGGCGCTTCGTTTGCCCTGGGCCAAAGCGAGCCTTCACAATAGCTGAACGCTAACACTGCATACTCGTTCCACTTCCAGAACCGGGCTACGGCGAGGCAGTTCTCCGGGGGAAAACGGCCCTTCGCGAAGGGCAGATCTGCCGAGCTCCTTGCGGGAAAGCGAAAGCAAAGGACGCTTTTCTCCCTCTAACCGCTTTCGTCAGAGGAACGGGGGAAGTCACAGTGTTCTTTCTCTCCCTGAGATACACACAATCTGACGTTGCCTCTGAGCTCCGTTGCTGGCAAGGAACTGAAAGTGACATACATTGCTGTGGGGAAACACAGGGCTCTCCTAGGATTTCTGTAGGCAGTGTGTTTTCCCTGGGCCTCACTGTAGCAACACTATCTCGCCAGGGCAACACTGCATGGCACTTCCTCTGCCAGGAGAGAGTCGCTGCTTTGTAGTTTGTGCTGGGAAACCTTGCTTTGGCAAGTGCGAATGGACCGCATTCAGGCAGAAAGAAAAGAGAATAGCAAGAGGCCTTTTCTCCCCGGCTGCTCTGCCAAGCCCTTCCAGCTCAAACTATGTCGTTGCTCCTCTGGAAGGATCCCTGCACCGCGGCGTAGTTTTTCCGAAGAAGCCCTGCGTTTGCAAGAGCAAATGAGGAATTCGTGGCAGGAAAGAGGAAGGAAAGAAAGTTTCTCTCCCTCTGCCTGCTTTGCTCAGAGGACTGGATGAAGTCAGGGAGTTCTCCCTTTCACTGAGAAACGTGCGGGCTGCTGTTGCCTGGGCGCTCTCTTCTTTGCAAAAGAGTCTGCAGTTCCACGCTTTGAACCGTGGAAAGGCGCCGGGCTCTGCTAAGATTTCCCCCGGCGCTTCGTTTGCCCTGGGCCAAAGCGAGCCTTCACAATAGCTGAACGCTAACACTGCATACTCGTTCCACTTCCAGAACCGGGCTACGGCGAGGCAGTTCTCCGGGGGAAAACGGCCCTTCGCGAAGGGCAGATCTGCCGAGCTCATTGCGCGAAAGCGAAAGCAAAGGACGCTTTTCTCCCTCTAACCGCTTTCGTCAGAGGAACGGGGGAAGTCACAGTGTTCTTTCTCTCCCTGAGATACAGACAATGTGACGCTGCCCCTGAGCTCCGTTGCTGGCAAGGAACTGAAAGTGACATACATTCCTGTGGGAAACTCAGGGCTCTGCTAGGATTTCTCTAGGCAGTGTGTTTTCCCTGGGCCTCACTGTAGCAACACTATCTCGCCAGGGCAACACTGCATGGCACTTCCTCTGCCAGGAGGGAGCTGCTGCTTTGTAGTTTGTGCTGGGAAACCTTGCTTTGGCAAGTGCGAATTGACCGCATTCAGGCAGAAAGAAAAGAGAATAGCAAGAGGCCTTTTCTCCCCGGCTGCTCTGCCAAGCCCTTCCAGCTCAAACTATGTCGTTGCTCCTCTGGAAGGATCCCTGCACCGCGGCGTAGTTTTTCCGAAGAAGCCCTGCGTTTGCAAGAGCAAATGAGGAATTCGTGGCAGGAAAGAGGAAGGAAAGAAAGTTTCTCTCCCTCTGCCTGCTTTGCTCAGAGGACTGGATGAAGTCAGGGACTTCTCCCTTTCACTGAGAAACGTGCGGGCTGCTGTTGCCTGGGCGCTCTCTTCTTTGCAAAAGAGTCTGCAGTTCCACGCTTTGAACCGTGGAAAGGCGCCGGGCTCTGCTAAGATTTCCCCCGGCGCTTCGTTTGCCCTGGGCCAAAGCGAGCCTTCACAATAGCTGAACGCTAACACTGCATACTCGTTCCACTTCCAGAACCGGGCTACGGCGAGGCAGTTCTCCGGGGGAAAACGGCCCTTCGCGAAGGGCAGATCTGCCGAGCTCCTTGCGGGAAAGCGAAAGCAAAGGACGCTTTTCTCCCTCTAACCGCTTTCGTCAGAGGAACGGGGGAAGTCACAGTGTTCTTTCTCTCCCTGAGATACACACAATCTGACGTTGCCTCTGAGCTCCGTTGCTGGCAAGGAACTGAAAGTGACATACATTGCTGTGGGGCAACACAGGGCTCTCCTAGGATTTCTGTAGGCAGTGTGTTTTCCCTGGGCCTCACTGTAGCAACACTATCTCGCCAGGGCAACACTGCATGGCACTTCCTCTGCCAGGAGAGAGTCGCTGCTTTGTAGTTTGTGCTGGGAAACCTTGCTTTGGCAAGTGCGAATTGACCGCATTCAGGCAGAAAGAAAAGAGAATAGCAAGAGGCCTTTTCTCCCCGGCTGCTCTGCCAAGCCCTTCCAGCTCAAACTATGTCGTTGCTCCTCTGGAAGGATCCCTGCACCGCGGCGTAGTTTTTCCGAAGAAGCCCTGCGTTTGCAAGAGCAAATGAGGAATTCGTGGCAGGAAAGAGGAAGGAAAGAAAGTTTCTCTCCCTCTGCCTGCTTTGCTCAGAGGACTGGATGAAGTCAGGGACTTCTCCCTTTCACTGAGAAACGTGCGGGCTGCTGTTGCCTGGGCGCTCTCTTCTTTGCAAAAGAGTCTGCAGTTCCACGCTTTGAACCGTGGAAAGGCGCCGGGCTCTGCTAAGATTTCCCCCGGCGCTTCGTTTGCCCTGGGCCAAAGCGAGCCTTCACAATAGCTGAACGCTAACACTGCATACTCGTTCCACTTCCAGAACCGGGCTACGGCGAGGCAGTTCTCCGGGGGAAAACGGCCCTTCGCGAAGGGCAGATCTGCCGAGCTCATTGCGCGAAAGCGAAAGCAAAGGACGCTTTTCTCCCTCTAACCGCTTTCGTCAGAGGAACGGGGGAAGTCACAGTGTTCTTTCTCTCCCTGAGATACAGACAATGTGACGCTGCCCCTGAGCTCCGTTGCTGGCAAGGAACTGAAAGTGACATACATTCCTGTGGGAAACTCAGGGCTCTGCTAGGATTTCTCTAGGCAGTGTGTTTTCCCTGGGCCTCACTGTAGCAACACTATCTCGCCAGGGCAACACTGCATGGCACTTCCTCTGCCAGGAGGGAGCTGCTGCTTTGTAGTTTGTGCTGGGAAACCTTGCTTTGGCAAGTGCGAATTGACCGCATTCAGGCAGAAAGAAAAGAGAATAGCAAGAGGCCTTTTCTCCCCGGCTGCTCTGCCAAGCCCTTCCAGCTCAAACTATGTCGTTGCTCCTCTGGAAGGATCCCTGCACCGCGGCGTAGTTTTTCCGAAGAAGCCCTGCGTTTGCAAGAGCAAATGAGGAATTCGTGGCAGGAAAGAGGAAGGAAAGAAAGTTTCTCTCCCTCTGCCTGCTTTGCTCAGAGGACTGGATGAAGTCAGGGACTTCTCCCTTTCACTGAGAAACGTGCGGGCTGCTGTTGCCTGGGCGCTCTCTTCTTTGCAAAAGAGTCTGCAGTTCCACGCTTTGAACCGTGGAAAGGCGCCGGGCTCTGCTAAGATTTCCCCCGGCGCTTCGTTTGCCCTGGGCCAAAGCGAGCCTTCACAATAGCTGAACGCTAACACTGCATACTCGTTCCACTTCCAGAACCGGGCTACGGCGAGGCAGTTCTCCGGGGGAAAACGGCCCTTCGCGAAGGGCAGATCTGCCGAGCTCCTTGCGGGAAAGCGAAAGCAAAGGACGCTTTTCTCCCTCTAACCGCTTTCGTCAGAGGAACGGGGGAAGTCACAGTGTTCTTTCTCTCCCTGAGATACACACAATCTGACGTTGCCTCTGAGCTCCGTTGCTGGCAAGGAACTGAAAGTGACATACATTGCTGTGGGGCAACACAGGGCTCTGCTAGGATTTCTGTAGGCAGTGTGTTTTCCCTGGGCCTCACTGTAGCAACACTATCTCGCCAGGGCAACACTGCATGGCACTTCCTCTGCCAGGAGAGAGTCGCTGCTTTGTAGTTTGTGCTGGGAAACCTTGCTTTGGCAAGTGCGAATTGACCGCATTCAGGCAGAAAGAAAAGAGAATAGCAAGAGGCCTTTTCTCCCCGGCTGCTCTGCCAAGCCCTTCCAGCTCAAACTATGTCGTTGCTCCTCTGGAAGGATCCCTGCACCGCGGCCTAGTTTTTCCGAAGAAGCCCTGCGTTTGCAAGAGCAAATGAGGAATTCGTGGCAGGAAAGAGGAAGGAAAGAAAGTTTCTCTCCCTCTGCCTGCTTTGCTCAGAGGACTGGATGAAGTCAGGGACTTCTCCCTTTCACTGAGAAACGTGCGGGCTGCTGTTGCCTGGGCGCTCTCTTCTTTGCAAAAGAGTCTGCAGTTCCACGCTTTGAACCGTGGAAAGGCGCCGGGCTCTGCTAAGATTTCCCCCGGCGCTTCGTTTGCCCTGGGCCAAAGCGAGCCTTCACAATAGCTGAACGCTAACACTGCATACTCGTTCCACTTCCAGAACCGGGCTACGGCGAGGCAGTTCTCCGGGGGAAAACGGCCCTTCGCGAAGGGCAGATCTGCCGAGCTCCTTGCGGGAAAGCGAAAGCAAAGGACGCTTTTCTCCCTCTAACCGCTTTCGTCAGAGGAACGGGGGAAGTCACAGTGTTCTTTCTCTCCCTGAGATACAGACAATGTGACGCTGCCCCTGAGCTCCGTTGCTGGCAAGGAACTGAAAGTGACATACATTCCTGTGGGAAACTCAGGGCTCTGCTAGGATTTCTCTAGGCAGTGTGTTTTCCCTGGGCCTCACTGTAGCAACACTATCTCGCCAGGGCAACACTGCATGGCACTTCCTCTGCCAGGAGGGAGCTGCTGCTTTGTAGTTTGTGCTGGGAAACCTTGCTTTGGCAAGTGCGAATTGACCGCATTCAGGCAGAAAGAAAAGAGAATAGCAAGAGGCCTTTTCTCCCCGGCTGCTCTGCCAAGCCCTTCCAGCTCAAACTATGTCGTTGCTCCTCTGGAAGGATCCCTGCACCGCGGCGTAGTTTTTCCGAAGAAGCCCTGCGTTTGCAAGAGCAAATGAGGAATTCGTGGCAGGAAAGAGGAAGGAAAGAAAGTTTCTCTCCCTCTGCCTGCTTTGCTCAGAGGACTGGATGAAGTCAGGGACTTCTCCCTTTCACTGAGAAACGTGCGGGCTGCTGTTGCCTGGGCGCTCTCTTCTTTGCAAAAGAGTCTGCAGTTCCACGCTTTGAACCGTGGAAAGGCGCCGGGCTCTGCTAAGATTTCCCCCGGCGCTTCGTTTGCCCTGGGCCAAAGCGAGCCTTCACAATAGCTGAACGCTAACACTGCATACTCGTTCCACTTCCAGAACCGGGCTACGGCGAGGCAGTTCTCCGGGGGAAAACGGCCCTTCGCGAAGGGCAGATCTGCCGAGCTCCTTGCGGGAAAGCGAAAGCAAAGGACGCTTTTCTCCCTCTAACCGCTTTCGTCAGAGGAACGGGGGAAGTCACAGTGTTCTTTCTCTCCCTGAGATACACACAATCTGACGTTGCCTCTGAGCTCCGTTGCTGGCAAGGAACTGAAAGTGACATACATTGCTGTGGGGAAACACAGGGCTCTCCTAGGATTTCTGTAGGCAGTGTGTTTTCCCTGGGCCTCACTGTAGCAACACTATCTCGCCAGGGCAACACTGCATGGCACTTCCTCTGCCAGGAGAGAGTCGCTGCTTTGTAGTTTGTGCTGGGAAACCTTGCTTTGGCAAGTGCGAATGGACCGCATTCAGGCAGAAAGAAAAGAGAATAGCAAGAGGCCTTTTCTCCCCGGCTGCTCTGCCAAGCCCTTCCAGCTCAAACTATGTCGTTGCTCCTCTGGAAGGATCCCTGCACCGCGGCGTAGTTTTTCCGAAGAAGCCCTGCGTTTGCAAGAGCAAATGAGGAATTCGTGGCAGGAAAGAGGAAGGAAAGAAAGTTTCTCTCCCTCTGCCTGCTTTGCTCAGAGGACTGGATGAAGTCAGGGAGTTCTCCCTTTCACTGAGAAACGTGCGGGCTGCTGTTGCCTGGGCGCTCTCTTCTTTGCAAAAGAGTCTGCAGTTCCACGCTTTGAACCGTGGAAAGGCGCCGGGCTCTGCTAAGATTTCCCCCGGCGCTTCGTTTGCCCTGGGCCAAAGCGAGCCTTCACAATAGCTGAACGCTAACACTGCATACTCGTTCCACTTCCAGAACTGGGCTACGGCGAGGCAGTTCTCCGGGGGAAAACGGCCCTTCGCGAAGGGCAGATCTGCCGAGCTCATTGCGCGAAAGCGAAAGCAAAGGACGCTTTTCTCCCTCTAACCGCTTTCGTCAGAGGAACGGGGGAAGTCACAGTGTTCTTTCTCTCCCTGAGATACAGACAATGTGACGCTGCCCCTGAGCTCCGTTGCTGGCAAGGAACTGAAAGTGACATACATTCCTGTGGGAAACTCAGGGCTCTGCTAGGATTTCTCTAGGCAGTGTGTTTTCCCTGGGCCTCACTGTAGCAACACTATCTCGCCAGGGCAACACTGCATGGCACTTCCTCTGCCAGGAGGGAGCTGCTGCTTTGTAGTTTGTGCTGGGAAACCTTGCTTTGGCAAGTGCGAATTGACCGCATTCAGGCAGAAAGAAAAGAGAATAGCAAGAGGCCTTTTCTCCCCGGCTGCTCTGCCAAGCCCTTCCAGCTCAAACTATGTCGTTGCTCCTCTGGAAGGATCCCTGCACCGCGGCGTAGTTTTTCCGAAGAAGCCCTGCGTTTGCAAGAGCAAATGAGGAATTCGTGGCAGGAAAGAGGAAGGAAAGAAAGTTTCTCTCCCTCTGCCTGCTTTGCTCAGAGGACTGGATGAAGTCAGGGACTTCTCCCTTTCACTGAGAAACGTGCGGGCTGCTGTTGCCTGGGCGCTCTCTTCTTTGCAAAAGAGTCTGCAGTTCCACGCTTTGAACCGTGGAAAGGCGCCGGGCTCTGCTAAGATTTCCCCCGGCGCTTCGTTTGCCCTGGGCCAAAGCGAGCCTTCACAATAGCTGAACGCTAACACTGCATACTCGTTCCACTTCCAGAACCGGGCTACGGCGAGGCAGTTCTCCGGGGGAAAACGGCCCTTCGCGAAGGGCAGATCTGCCGAGCTCCTTGCGGGAAAGCGAAAGCAAAGGACGCTTTTCTCCCTCTAACCGCTTTCGTCAGAGGAACGGGGGAAGTCACAGTGTTCTTTCTCTCCCTGAGATACACACAATCTGACGTTGCCTCTGAGCTCCGTTGCTGGCAAGGAACTGAAAGTGACATACATTGCTGTGGGGAAACACAGGGCTCTCCTAGGATTTCTGTAGGCAGTGTGTTTTCCCTGGGCCTCACTGTAGCAACACTATCTCGCCAGGGCAACACTGCATGGCACTTCCTCTGCCAGGAGAGAGTCGCTGCTTTGTAGTTTGTGCTGGGAAACCTTGCTTTGGCAAGTGCGAATTGACCGCATTCAGGCAGAAAGAAAAGAGAATAGCAAGAGGCCTTTTCTCCCCGGCTGCTCTGCCAAGCCCTTCCAGCTCAAACTATGTCGTTGCTCCTCTGGAAGGATCCCTGCACCGCGGCGTAGTTTTTCCGAAGAAGCCCTGCGTTTGCAAGAGCAAATGAGGAATTCGTGGCAGGAAAGAGGAAGGAAAGAAAGTTTCTCTCCCTCTGCCTGCTTTGCTCAGAGGACTGGATGAAGTCAGGGAGTTCTCCCTTTCACTGAGAAACGTGCGGGCTGCTGTTGCCTGGGCGCTCTCTTCTTTGCAAAAGAGTCTGCAGTTCCACGCTTTGAACCGTGGAAAGGCGCCGGGCTCTGCTAAGATTTCCCCCGGCGCTTCGTTTGCCCTGGGCCAAAGCGAGCCTTCACAATAGCTGAACGCTAACACTGCATACTCGTTCCACTTCCAGAACCGGGCTACGGCGAGGCAGTTCTCCGGGGGAAAACGGCCCTTCGCGAAGGGCAGATCTGCCGAGCTCATTGCGCGAAAGCGAAAGCAAAGGACGCTTTTCTCCCTCTAACCGCTTTCGTCAGAGGAACGGGGGAAGTCACAGTGTTCTTTCTCTCCCTGAGATACAGACAATGTGACGCTGCCCCTGAGCTCCGTTGCTGGCAAGGAACTGAAAGTGACATACATTCCTGTGGGAAACTCAGGGCTCTGCTAGGATTTCTCTAGGCAGTGTGTTTTCCCTGGGCCTCACTGTAGCAACACTATCTCGCCAGGGCAACACTGCATGGCACTTCCTCTGCCAGGAGGGAGCTGCTGCTTTGTAGTTTGTGCTGGGAAACCTTGCTTTGGCAAGTGCGAATTGACCGCATTCAGGCAGAAAGAAAAGAGAATAGCAAGAGGCCTTTTCTCCCCGGCTGCTCTGCCAAGCCCTTCCAGCTCAAACTATGTCGTTGCTCCTCTGGAAGGATCCCTGCACCGCGGCGTAGTTTTTCCGAAGAAGCCCTGCGTTTGCAAGAGCAAATGAGGAATTCGTGGCAGGAAAGAGGAAGGAAAGAAAGTTTCTCTCCCTCTGCCTGCTTTGCTCAGAGGACTGGATGAAGTCAGGGACTTCTCCCTTTCACTGAGAAACGTGCGGGCTGCTGTTGCCTGGGCGCTCTCTTCTTTGCAAAAGAGTCTGCAGTTCCACGCTTTGAACCGTGGAAAGGCGCCGGGCTCTGCTAAGATTTCCCCCGGC
Source organism: Elephas maximus indicus (assembly GCF_024166365.1). Taxonomy (NCBI): domain Eukaryota; kingdom Metazoa; phylum Chordata; class Mammalia; order Proboscidea; family Elephantidae; genus Elephas; species Elephas maximus. Next base: position 4,531,330 of record NC_064831.1, read on the forward strand.
GCTTCGTTTGCCCTGGGCCAAAGCGAGCCTTCACAATAGCTGAACGCTAACACTGCATACTCGTTCCACTTCCAGAACCGGGCTACGGCGAGGCAGTTCTCCGGGGGAAAACGGCCCTTCGCGAAGGGCAGATCTGCCGAGCTCATTGCGCGAAAGCGAAAGCAAAGGACGCTTTTCTCCCTCTAACCGCTTTCGTCAGAGGAACGGGGGAAGTCACAGTGTTCTTTCTCTCCCTGAGATACAGACAATGTGACGCTGCCCCTGAGCTCCGTTGCTGGCAAGGAACTGAAAGTGACATACATTCCTGTGGGAAACTCAGGGCTCTGCTAGGATTTCTCTAGGCAGTGTGTTTTCCCTGGGCCTCACTGTAGCAACACTATCTCGCCAGGGCAACACTGCATGGCACTTCCTCTGCCAGGAGGGAGCTGCTGCTTTGTAGTTTGTGCTGGGAAACCTTGCTTTGGCAAGTGCGAATTGACCGCATTCAGGCAGAAAGAAAAGAGAATAGCAAGAGGCCTTTTCTCCCCGGCTGCTCTGCCAAGCCCTTCCAGCTCAAACTATGTCGTTGCTCCTCTGGAAGGATCCCTGCACCGCGGCGTAGTTTTTCCGAAGAAGCCCTGCGTTTGCAAGAGCAAATGAGGAATTCGTGGCAGGAAAGAGGAAGGAAAGAAAGTTTCTCTCCCTCTGCCTGCTTTGCTCAGAGGACTGGATGAAGTCAGGGACTTCTCCCTTTCACTGAGAAACGTGCGGGCTGCTGTTGCCTGGGCGCTCTCTTCTTTGCAAAAGAGTCTGCAGTTCCACGCTTTGAACCGTGGAAAGGCGCCGGGCTCTGCTAAGATTTCCCCCGGCGCTTCGTTTGCCCTGGGCCAAAGCGAGCCTTCACAATAGCTGAACGCTAACACTGCATACTCGTTCCACTTCCAGAACCGGGCTACGGCGAGGCAGTTCTCCGGGGGAAAACGGCCCTTCGCGAAGGGCAGATCTGCCGAGCTCATTGCGCGAAAGCGAAAGCAAAGGACGCTTTTCTCCCTCTAACCGCTTTCGTCAGAGGAACGGGGGAAGTCACAGTGTTCTTTCTCTCCCTGAGATACAGACAATGTGACGCTGCCCCTGAGCTCCGTTGCTGGCAAGGAACTGAAAGTGACATACATTCCTGTGGGAAACTCAGGGCTCTGCTAGGATTTCTCTAGGCAGTGTGTTTTCCCTGGGCCTCACTGTAGCAACACTATCTCGCCAGGGCAACACTGCATGGCACTTCCTCTGCCAGGAGGGAGCTGCTGCTTTGTAGTTTGTGCTGGGAAACCTTGCTTTGGCAAGTGCGAATTGACCGCATTCAGGCAGAAAGAAAAGAGAATAGCAAGAGGCCTTTTCTCCCCGGCTGCTCTGCCAAGCCCTTCCAGCTCAAACTATGTCGTTGCTCCTCTGGAAGGATCCCTGCACCGCGGCCTAGTTTTTCCGAAGAAGCCCTGCGTTTGCAAGAGCAAATGAGGAATTCGTGGCAGGAAAGAGGAAGGAAAGAAAGTTTCTCTCCCTCTGCCTGCTTTGCTCAGAGGACTGGATGAAGTCAGGGACTTCTCCCTTTCACTGAGAAACGTGCGGGCTGCTGTTGCCTGGGCGCTCTCTTCTTTGCAAAAGAGTCTGCAGTTCCACGCTTTGAACCGTGGAAAGGCGCCGGGCTCTGCTAAGATTTCCCCCGGCGCTTCGTTTGCCCTGGGCCAAAGCGAGCCTTCACAATAGCTGAACGCTAACACTGCATACTCGTTCCACTTCCAGAACCGGGCTACGGCGAGGCAGTTCTCCGGGGGAAAACGGCCCTTCGCGAAGGGCAGATCTGCCGAGCTCATTGCGCGAAAGCGAAAGCAAAGGACGCTTTTCTCCCTCTAACCGCTTTCGTCAGAGGAACGGGGGAAGTCACAGTGTTCTTTCTCTCCCTGAGATACAGACAATGTGACGCTGCCCCTGAGCTCCGTTGCTGGCAAGGAACTGAAAGTGACATACATTCCTGTGGGAAACTCAGGGCTCTGCTAGGATTTCTCTAGGCAGTGTGTTTTCCCTGGGCCTCACTGTAGCAACACTATCTCGCCAGGGCAACACTGCATGGCACTTCCTCTGCCAGGAGGGAGCTGCTGCTTTGTAGTTTGTGCTGGGAAACCTTGCTTTGGCAAGTGCGAATTGACCGCATTCAGGCAGAAAGAAAAGAGAATAGCAAGAGGCCTTTTCTCCCCGGCTGCTCTGCCAAGCCCTTCCAGCTCAAACTATGTCGTTGCTCCTCTGGAAGGATCCCTGCACCGCGGCCTAGTTTTTCCGAAGAAGCCCTGCGTTTGCAAGAGTAAATGAGGAATTCGTGGCAGGAAAGAGGAAGGAAAGAAAGTTTCTCTCCCTCTGCCTGCTTTGCTCAGAGGACTGGATGAAGTCAGGGAGTTCTCCCTTTCACTGAGAAACGTGCGGGCTGCTGTTGCCTGGGCGCTCTCTTCTTTGCAAAAGAGTCTGCAGTTCCACGCTTTGAACCGTGGAAAGGCGCCGGGCTCTGCTAAGATTTCCCCCGGCGCTTCGTTTGCCCTGGGCCAAAGCGAGCCTTCACAATAGCTGAACGCTAACACTGCATACTCGTTCCACTTCCAGAACCGGGCTACGGCGAGGCAGTTCTCCGGGGGAAAACGGCCCTTCGCGAAGGGCAGATCTGCCGAGCTCCTTGCGGGAAAGCGAAAGCAAAGGACGCTTTTCTCCCTCTAACCGCTTTCGTCAGAGGAACGGGGGAAGTCACAGTGTTCTTTCTCTCCCTGAGATACACACAATCTGACGTTGCCTCTGAGCTCCGTTGCTGGCAAGGAACTGAAAGTGACATACATTGCTGTGGGGCAACACAGGGCTCTGCTAGGATTTCTGTAGGCAGTGTGTTTTCCCTGGGCCTCACTGTAGCAACACTATCTCGCCAGGGCAACACTGCATGGCACTTCCTCTGCCAGGAGAGAGTCGCTGCTTTGTAGTTTGTGCTGGGAAACCTTGCTTTGGCAAGTGCGAATTGACCGCATTCAGGCAGAAAGAAAAGAGAATAGCAAGAGGCCTTTTCTCCCCGGCTGCTCTGCCAAGCCCTTCCAGCTCAAACTATGTCGTTGCTCCTCTGGAAGGATCCCTGCACCGCGGCCTAGTTTTTCCGAAGAAGCCCTGCGTTTGCAAGAGCAAATGAGGAATTCGTGGCAGGAAAGAGGAAGGAAAGAAAGTTTCTCTCCCTCTGCCTGCTTTGCTCAGAGGACTGGATGAAGTCAGGGACTTCTCCCTTTCACTGAGAAACGTGCGGGCTGCTGTTGCCTGGGCGCTCTCTTCTTTGCAAAAGAGTCTGCAGTTCCACGCTTTGAACCGTGGAAAGGCGCCGGGCTCTGCTAAGATTTCCCCCGGCGCTTCGTTTGCCCTGGGCCAAAGCGAGCCTTCACAATAGCTGAACGCTAACACTGCATACTCGTTCCACTTCCAGAACCGGGCTACGGCGAGGCAGTTCTCCGGGGGAAAACGGCCCTTCGCGAAGGGCAGATCTGCCGAGCTCCTTGCGGGAAAGCGAAAGCAAAGGACGCTTTTCTCCCTCTAACCGCTTTCGTCAGAGGAACGGGGGAAGTCACAGTGTTCTTTCTCTCCCTGAGATACAGACAATGTGACGCTGCCCCTGAGCTCCGTTGCTGGCAAGGAACTGAAAGTGACATACATTCCTGTGGGAAACTCAGGGCTCTGCTAGGATTTCTCTAGGCAGTGTGTTTTCCCTGGGCCTCACTGTAGCAACACTATCTCGCCAGGGCAACACTGCATGGCACTTCCTCTGCCAGGAGGGAGCTGCTGCTTTGTAGTTTGTGCTGGGAAACCTTGCTTTGGCAAGTGCGAATTGACCGCATTCAGGCAGAAAGAAAAGAGAATAGCAAGAGGCCTTTTCTCCCCGGCTGCTCTGCCAAGCCCTTCCAGCTCAAACTATGTCGTTGCTCCTCTGGAAGGATCCCTGCACCGCGGCCTAGTTTTTCCGAAGAAGCCCTGCGTTTGCAAGAGCAAATGAGGAATTCGTGGCAGGAAAGAGGAAGGAAAGAAAGTTTCTCTCCCTCTGCCTGCTTTGCTCAGAGGACTGGATGAAGTCAGGGACTTCTCCCTTTCACTGAGAAACGTGCGGGCTGCTGTTGCCTGGGCGCTCTCTTCTTTGCAAAAGAGTCTGCAGTTCCACGCTTTGAACCGTGGAAAGGCGCCGGGCTCTGCTAAGATTTCCCCCGGCGCTTCGTTTGCCCTGGGCCAAAGCGAGCCTTCACAATAGCTGAACGCTAACACTGCATACTCGTTCCACTTCCAGAACCGGGCTACGGCGAGGCAGTTCTCCGGGGGAAAACGGCCCTTCGCGAAGGGCAGATCTGCCGAGCTCCTTGCGGGAAAGCGAAAGCAAAGGACGCTTTTCTCCCTCTAACCGCTTTCGTCAGAGGAACGGGGGAAGTCACAGTGTTCTTTCTCTCCCTGAGATACACACAATCTGACGTTGCCTCTGAGCTCCGTTGCTGGCAAGGAACTGAAAGTGACATACATTGCTGTGGGGAAACACAGGGCTCTCCTAGGATTTCTGTAGGCAGTGTGTTTTCCCTGGGCCTCACTGTAGCAACACTATCTCGCCAGGGCAACACTGCATGGCACTTCCTCTGCCAGGAGAGAGTCGCTGCTTTGTAGTTTGTGCTGGGAAACCTTGCTTTGGCAAGTGCGAATTGACCGCATTCAGGCAGAAAGAAAAGAGAATAGCAAGAGGCCTTTTCTCCCCGGCTGCTCTGCCAAGCCCTTCCAGCTCAAACTATGTCGTTGCTCCTCTGGAAGGATCCCTGCACCGCGGCCTAGTTTTTCCGAAGAAGCCCTGCGTTTGCAAGAGCAAATGAGGAATTCGTGGCAGGAAAGAGGAAGGAAAGAAAGTTTCTCTCCCTCTGCCTGCTTTGCTCAGAGGACTGGATGAAGTCAGGGACTTCTCCCTTTCACTGAGAAACGTGCGGGCTGCTGTTGCCTGGGCGCTCTCTTCTTTGCAAAAGAGTCTGCAGTTCCACGCTTTGAACCGTGGAAAGGCGCCGGGCTCTGCTAAGATTTCCCCCGGCGCTTCGTTTGCCCTGGGCCAAAGCGAGCCTTCACAATAGCTGAACGCTAACACTGCATACTCGTTCCACTTCCAGAACCGGGCTACGGCGAGGCAGTTCTCCGGGGGAAAACGGCCCTTCGCGAAGGGCAGATCTGCCGAGCTCATTGCGCGAAAGCGAAAGCAAAGGACGCTTTTCTCCCTCTAACCGCTTTCGTCAGAGGAACGGGGGAAGTCACAGTGTTCTTTCTCTCCCTGAGATACAGACAATGTGACGCTGCCCCTGAGCTCCGTTGCTGGCAAGGAACTGAAAGTGACATACATTCCTGTGGGAAACTCAGGGCTCTGCTAGGATTTCTCTAGGCAGTGTGTTTTCCCTGGGCCTCACTGTAGCAACACTATCTCGCCAGGGCAACACTGCATGGCACTTCCTCTGCCAGGAGGGAGCTGCTGCTTTGTAGTTTGTGCTGGGAAACCTTGCTTTGGCAAGTGCGAATTGACCGCATTCAGGCAGAAAGAAAAGAGAATAGCAAGAGGCCTTTTCTCCCCGGCTGCTCTGCCAAGCCCTTCCAGCTCAAACTATGTCGTTGCTCCTCTGGAAGGATCCCTGCACCGCGGCCTAGTTTTTCCGAAGAAGCCCTGCGTTTGCAAGAGCAAATGAGGAATTCGTGGCAGGAAAGAGGAAGGAAAGAAAGTTTCTCTCCCTCTGCCTGCTTTGCTCAGAGGACTGGATGAAGTCAGGGACTTCTCCCTTTCACTGAGAAACGTGCGGGCTGCTGTTGCCTGGGCGCTCTCTTCTTTGCAAAAGAGTCTGCAGTTCCACGCTTTGAACCGTGGAAAGGCGCCGGGCTCTGCTAAGATTTCCCCCGGCGCTTCGTTTGCCCTGGGCCAAAGCGAGCCTTCACAATAGCTGAACGCTAACACTGCATACTCGTTCCACTTCCAGAACCGGGCTACGGCGAGGCAGTTCTCCGGGGGAAAACGGCCCTTCGCGAAGGGCAGATCTGCCGAGCTCCTTGCGGGAAAGCGAAAGCAAAGGACGCTTTTCTCCCTCTAACCGCTTTCGTCAGAGGAACGGGGGAAGTCACAGTGTTCTTTCTCTCCCTGAGATACACACAATCTGACGTTGCCTCTGAGCTCCGTTGCTGGCAAGGAACTGAAAGTGACATACATTGCTGTGGGGAAACACAGGGCTCTCCTAGGATTTCTGTAGGCAGTGTGTTTTCCCTGGGCCTCACTGTAGCAACACTATCTCGCCAGGGCAACACTGCATGGCACTTCCTCTGCCAGGAGAGAGTCGCTGCTTTGTAGTTTGTGCTGGGAAACCTTGCTTTGGCAAGTGCGAATGGACCGCATTCAGGCAGAAAGAAAAGAGAATAGCAAGAGGCCTTTTCTCCCCGGCTGCTCTGCCAAGCCCTTCCAGCTCAAACTATGTCGTTGCTCCTCTGGAAGGATCCCTGCACCGCGGCCTAGTTTTTCCGAAGAAGCCCTGCGTTTGCAAGAGCAAATGAGGAATTCGTGGCAGGAAAGAGGAAGGAAAGAAAGTTTCTCTCCCTCTGCCTGCTTTGCTCAGAGGACTGGATGAAGTCAGGGAGTTCTCCCTTTCACTGAGAAACGTGCGGGCTGCTGTTGCCTGGGCGCTCTCTTCTTTGCAAAAGAGTCTGCAGTTCCACGCTTTGAACCGTGGAAAGGCGCCGGGCTCTGCTAAGATTTCCCCCGGCGCTTCGTTTGCCCTGGGCCAAAGCGAGCCTTCACAATAGCTGAACGCTAACACTGCATACTCGTTCCACTTCCAGAACCGGGCTACGGCGAGGCAGTTCTCCGGGGGAAAACGGCCCTTCGCGAAGGGCAGATCTGCCGAGCTCATTGCGCGAAAGCGAAAGCAAAGGACGCTTTTCTCCCTCTAACCGCTTTCGTCAGAGGAACGGGGGAAGTCACAGTGTTCTTTCTCTCCCTGAGATACAGACAATGTGACGCTGCCCCTGAGCTCCGTTGCTGGCAAGGAACTGAAAGTGACATACATTCCTGTGGGAAACTCAGGGCTCTGCTAGGATTTCTCTAGGCAGTGTGTTTTCCCTGGGCCTCACTGTAGCAACACTATCTCGCCAGGGCAACACTGCATGGCACTTCCTCTGCCAGGAGGGAGCTGCTGCTTTGTAGTTTGTGCTGGGAAACCTTGCTTTGGCAAGTGCGAATTGACCGCATTCAGGCAGAAAGAAAAGAGAATAGCAAGAGGCCTTTTCTCCCCGGCTGCTCTGCCAAGCCCTTCCAGCTCAAACTATGTCGTTGCTCCTCTGGAAGGATCCCTGCACCGCGGCCTAGTTTTTCCGAAGAAGCCCTGCGTTTGCAAGAGCAAATGAGGAATTCGTGGCAGGAAAGAGGAAGGAAAGAAAGTTTCTCTCCCTCTGCCTGCTTTGCTCAGAGGACTGGATGAAGTCAGGGACTTCTCCCTTTCACTGAGAAACGTGCGGGCTGCTGTTGCCTGGGCGCTCTCTTCTTTGCAAAAGAGTCTGCAGTTCCACGCTTTGAACCGTGGAAAGGCGCCGGGCTCTGCTAAGATTTCCCCCGGCGCTTCGTTTGCCCTGGGCCAAAGCGAGCCTTCACAATAGCTGAACGCTAACACTGCATACTCGTTCCACTTCCAGAACCGGGCTACGGCGAGGCAGTTCTCCGGGGGAAAACGGCCCTTCGCGAAGGGCAGATCTGCCGAGCTCCTTGCGGGAAAGCGAAAGCAAAGGACGCTTTTCTCCCTCTAACCGCTTTCGTCAGAGGAACGGGGGAAGTCACAGTGTTCTTTCTCTCCCTGAGATACACACAATCTGACGTTGCCTCTGAGCTCCGTTGCTGGCAAGGAACTGAAAGTGACATACATTGCTGTGGGGCAACACAGGGCTCTCCTAGGATTTCTGTAGGCAGTGTGTTTTCCCTGGGCCTCACTGTAGCAACACTATCTCGCCAGGGCAACACTGCATGGCACTTCCTCTGCCAGGAGAGAGTCGCTGCTTTGTAGTTTGTGCTGGGAAACCTTGCTTTGGCAAGTGCGAATTGACCGCATTCAGGCAGAAAGAAAAGAGAATAGCAAGAGGCCTTTTCTCCCCGGCTGCTCTGCCAAGCCCTTCCAGCTCAAACTATGTCGTTGCTCCTCTGGAAGGATCCCTGCACCGCGGCGTAGTTTTTCCGAAGAAGCCCTGCGTTTGCAAGAGCAAATGAGGAATTCGTGGCAGGAAAGAGGAAGGAAAGAAAGTTTCTCTCCCTCTGCCTGCTTTGCTCAGAGGACTGGATGAAGTCAGGGAGTTCTCCCTTTCACTGAGAAACGTGCGGGCTGCTGTTGCCTGGGCGCTCTCTTCTTTGCAAAAGAGTCTGCAGTTCCACGCTTTGAACCGTGGAAAGGCGCCGGGCTCTGCTAAGATTTCCCCCGGCGCTTCGTTTGCCCTGGGCCAAAGCGAGCCTTCACAATAGCTGAACGCTAACACTGCATACTCGTTCCACTTCCAGAACCGGGCTACGGCGAGGCAGTTCTCCGGGGGAAAACGGCCCTTCGCGAAGGGCAGATCTGCCGAGCTCATTGCGCGAAAGCGAAAGCAAAGGACGCTTTTCTCCCTCTAACCGCTTTCGTCAGAGGAACGGGGGAAGTCACAGTGTTCTTTCTCTCCCTGAGATACAGACAATGTGACGCTGCCCCTGAGCTCCGTTGCTGGCAAGGAACTGAAAGTGACATACATTCCTGTGGGAAACTCAGGGCTCTGCTAGGATTTCTCTAGGCAGTGTGTTTTCCCTGGGCCTCACTGTAGCAACACTATCTCGCCAGGGCAACACTGCATGGCACTTCCTCTGCCAGGAGGGAGCTGCTGCTTTGTAGTTTGTGCTGGGAAACCTTGCTTTGGCAAGTGCGAATTGACCGCATTCAGGCAGAAAGAAAAGAGAATAGCAAGAGGCCTTTTCTCCCCGGCTGCTCTGCCAAGCCCTTCCAGCTCAAACTATGTCGTTGCTCCTCTGGAAGGATCCCTGCACCGCGGCGTAGTTTTTCCGAAGAAGCCCTGCGTTTGCAAGAGCAAATGAGGAATTCGTGGCAGGAAAGAGGAAGGAAAGAAAGTTTCTCTCCCTCTGCCTGCTTTGCTCAGAGGACTGGATGAAGTCAGGGAGTTCTCCCTTTCACTGAGAAACGTGCGGGCTGCTGTTGCCTGGGCGCTCTCTTCTTTGCAAAAGAGTCTGCAGTTCCACGCTTTGAACCGTGGAAAGGCGCCGGGCTCTGCTAAGATTTCCCCCGGCGCTTCGTTTGCCCTGGGCCAAAGCGAGCCTTCACAATAGCTGAACGCTAACACTGCATACTCGTTCCACTTCCAGAACCGGGCTACGGCGAGGCAGTTCTCCGGGGGAAAACGGCCCTTCGCGAAGGGCAGATCTGCCGAGCTCATTGCGCGAAAGCGAAAGCAAAGGACGCTTTTCTCCCTCTAACCGCTTTCGTCAGAGGAACGGGGGAAGTCACAGTGTTCTTTCTCTCCCTGAGATACAGACAATGTGACGCTGCCCCTGAGCTCCGTTGCTGGCAAGGAACTGAAAGTGACATACATTCCTGTGGGAAACTCAGGGCTCTGCTAGGATTTCTCTAGGCAGTGTGTTTTCCCTGGGCCTCACTGTAGCAACACTATCTCGCCAGGGCAACACTGCATGGCACTTCCTCTGCCAGGAGGGAGCTGCTGCTTTGTAGTTTGTGCTGGGAAACCTTGCTTTGGCAAGTGCGAATTGACCGCATTCAGGCAGAAAGAAAAGAGAATAGCAAGAGGCCTTTTCTCCCCGGCTGCTCTGCCAAGCCCTTCCAGCTCAAACTATGTCGTTGCTCCTCTGGAAGGATCCCTGCACCGCGGCCTAGTTTTTCCGAAGAAGCCCTGCGTTTGCAAGAGCAAATGAGGAATTCGTGGCAGGAAAGAGGAAGGAAAGAAAGTTTCTCTCCCTCTGCCTGCTTTGCTCAGAGGACTGGATGAAGTCAGGGACTTCTCCCTTTCACTGAGAAACGTGCGGGCTGCTGTTGCCTGGGCGCTCTCTTCTTTGCAAAAGAGTCTGCAGTTCCACGCTTTGAACCGTGGAAAGGCGCCGGGCTCTGCTAAGATTTCCCCCGGCGCTTCGTTTGCCCTGGGCCAAAGCGAGCCTTCACAATAGCTGAACGCTAACACTGCATACTCGTTCCACTTCCAGAACCGGGCTACGGCGAGGCAGTTCTCCGGGGGAAAACGGCCCTTCGCGAAGGGCAGATCTGCCGAGCTCCTTGCGGGAAAGCGAAAGCAAAGGACGCTTTTCTCCCTCTAACCGCTTTCGTCAGAGGAACGGGGGAAGTCACAGTGTTCTTTCTCTCCCTGAGATACACACAATCTGACGTTGCCTCTGAGCTCCGTTGCTGGCAAGGAACTGAAAGTGACATACATTGCTGTGGGGCAACACAGGGCTCTGCTAGGATTTCTGTAGGCAGTGTGTTTTCCCTGGGCCTCACTGTAGCAACACTATCTCGCCAGGGCAACACTGCATGGCACTTCCTCTGCCAGGAGAGAGTCGCTGCTTTGTAGTTTGTGCTGGGAAACCTTGCTTTGGCAAGTGCGAATTGACCGCATTCAGGCAGAAAGAAAAGAGAATAGCAAGAGGCCTTTTCTCCCCGGCTGCTCTGCCAAGCCCTTCCAGCTCAAACTATGTCGTTGCTCCTCTGGAAGGATCCCTGCACCGCGGCCTAGTTTTTCCGAAGAAGCCCTGCGTTTGCAAGAGCAAATGAGGAATTCGTGGCAGGAAAGAGGAAGGAAAGAAAGTTTCTCTCCCTCTGCCTGCTTTGCTCAGAGGACTGGATGAAGTCAGGGAGTTCTCCCTTTCACTGAGAAACGTGCGGGCTGCTGTTGCCTGGGCGCTCTCTTCTTTGCAAAAGAGTCTGCAGTTCCACGCTTTGAACCGTGGAAAGGCGCCGGGCTCTGCTAAGATTTCCCCCGGCGCTTCGTTTGCCCTGGGCCAAAGCGAGCCTTCACAATAGCTGAACGCTAACACTGCATACTCGTTCCACTTCCAGAACCGGGCTACGGCGAGGCAGTTCTCCGGGGGAAAACGGCCCTTCGCGAAGGGCAGATCTGCCGAGCTCCTTGCGGGAAAGCGAAAGCAAAGGACGCTTTTCTCCCTCTAACCGCTTTCGTCAGAGGAACGGGGGAAGTCACAGTGTTCTTTCTCTCCCTGAGATACAGACAATGTGACGCTGCCCCTGAGCTCCGTTGCTGGCAAGGAACTGAAAGTGACATACATTCCTGTGGGAAACTCAGGGCTCTGCTAGGATTTCTCTAGGCAGTGTGTTTTCCCTGGGCCTCACTGTAGCAACACTATCTCGCCAGGGCAACACTGCATGGCACTTCCTCTGCCAGGAGGGAGCTGCTGCTTTGTAGTTTGTGCTGGGAAACCTTGCTTTGGCAAGTGCGAATTGACCGCATTCAGGCAGAAAGAAAAGAGAATAGCAAGAGGCCTTTTCTCCCCGGCTGCTCTGCCAAGCCCTTCCAGCTCAAACTATGTCGTTGCTCCTCTGGAAGGATCCCTGCACCGCGGCGTAGTTTTTCCGAAGAAGCCCTGCGTTTGCAAGAGCAAATGAGGAATTCGTGGCAGGAAAGAGGAAGGAAAGAAAGTTTCTCTCCCTCTGCCTGCTTTGCTCAGAGGACTGGATGAAGTCAGGGACTTCTCCCTTTCACTGAGAAACGTGCGGGCTGCTGTTGCCTGGGCGCTCTCTTCTTTGCAAAAGAGTCTGCAGTTCCACGCTTTGAACCGTGGAAAGGCGCCGGGCTCTGCTAAGATTTCCCCCGGCGCTTCGTTTGCCCTGGGCCAAAGCGAGCCTTCACAATAGCTGAACGCTAACACTGCATACTCGTTCCACTTCCAGAACCGGGCTACGGCGAGGCAGTTCTCCGGGGGAAAACGGCCCTTCGCGAAGGGCAGATCTGCCGAGCTCATTGCGCGAAAGCGAAAGCAAAGGACGCTTTTCTCCCTCTAACCGCTTTCGTCAGAGGAACGGGGGAAGTCACAGTGTTCTTTCTCTCCCTGAGATACAGACAATGTGACGCTGCCCCTGAGCTCCGTTGCTGGCAAGGAACTGAAAGTGACATACATTCCTGTGGGAAACTCAGGGCTCTGCTAGGATTTCTCTAGGCAGTGTGTTTTCCCTGGGCCTCACTGTAGCAACACTATCTCGCCAGGGCAACACTGCATGGCACTTCCTCTGCCAGGAGGGAGCTGCTGCTTTGTAGTTTGTGCTGGGAAACCTTGCTTTGGCAAGTGCGAATTGACCGCATTCAGGCAGAAAGAAAAGAGAATAGCAAGAGGCCTTTTCTCCCCGGCTGCTCTGCCAAGCCCTTCCAGCTCAAACTATGTCGTTGCTCCTCTGGAAGGATCCCTGCACCGCGGCCTAGTTTTTCCGAAGAAGCCCTGCGTTTGCAAGAGTAAATGAGGAATTCGTGGCAGGAAAGAGGAAGGAAAGAAAGTTTCTCTCCCTCTGCCTGCTTTGCTCAGAGGACTGGATGAAGTCAGGGAGTTCTCCCTTTCACTGAGAAACGTGCGGGCTGCTGTTGCCTGGGCGCTCTCTTCTTTGCAAAAGAGTCTGCAGTTCCACGCTTTGAACCGTGGAAAGGCGCCGGGCTCTGCTAAGATTTCCCCCGGCGCTTCGTTTGCCCTGGGCCAAAGCGAGCCTTCACAATAGCTGAACCCTAACACTGCATACTCGTTCCACTTCCAGAACCGGGCTACGGCGAGGCAGTTCTCCGGGGGAAAACGGCCCTTCGCGAAGGGCAGATCTGCCGAGCTCCTTGCGGGAAAGCGAAAGCAAAGGACGCTTTTCTCCCTCTAACCGCTTTCGTCAGAGGAACGGGGGAAGTCACAGTGTTCTTTCTCTCCCTGAGATACACACAATCTGACGTTGCCTCTGAGCTCCGTTGCTGGCAAGGAACTGAAAGTGACATACATTGCTGTGGGGAAACACAGGGCTCTGCTAGGATTTCTGTAGGCAGTGTGTTTTCCCTGGGCCTCACTGTAGCAACACTATCTCGCCAGGGCAACACTGCATGGCACTTCCTCTGCCAGGAGAGAGTCGCT